>NC_083721.1:132720378-133320378 GCF_028564815.1 Eubalaena glacialis | reverse complement strand
TGCCACCATTAGGACTTTAAATTTCTGCTACCCAAATGCAATCATTCATTCAATTAACAAGCATTTATTTGCAAACTTTCCCTTTTTTGAAATAATGCTTTATGTTACCAAAACACTAAGTACATTTTTTTTTGGTGATACCTCTTCCAATCTGTGTCCAGATGCATACAAATTTACTGTTTATTTTCCCTGCTTTACATAATCTCTATAATTGTCACTTTTCAATGGCTTTGTAAGAGTCTGTCAAATGGCTGTACAGTGTTTAATCATTCCCCTGCTTTGTGAAACTGGGAATAAGTATGTCATGTATTTGTATTTTTTAATTTTTATTTTATACGGGAGTATAGTTGATTTACAATGTTGTGTTATTTTCAGGTATACAGCAAAAGTATATTGTGCGTTTAGCTTTTTTTATACTGCTTTTTTGTTTCCCTTTGGTAAATTCTGAGGAATGGATTATTTTGAACACTTTTAGCTGTTTAAAGTGCAGAGTTGAATCATATGCACATTTAAGTGACCAGACTTGAACTCTAACAAAAGAGAAGGGGTGGAGACACACACACACACACACACACACACACACACACACATACACACACACACATGCAGCTCTGCTGACCCCTAAGCCAGCTTCCCTCCCTCAAGCCTCCCATTCTGGGAGCCACACCCTCATTAAAGACTCCGATGTTAAAGATGCGTGGCTTTCGTGTTCTCTGGCACCTAAGGGTCCACCAACTGCTTTGTCTGGTACCCAGCCAAAGGAAGGGCCATCTGTTCCCGGGAAAGATGACGTGGCAGCGTCCAGCGTGGTGCCTTCCCCAGGGACTCTCAAGGGCAGTTTTGACTCTATAGACTTTCAATCTCACCCTGGCCTAAGAAGCAAGCCCACTTAATACTTTCCAAAAGGTTGCTTGGCAGTGTCACTGTGAGTGACACTAGATCCTCTCACCAGTCATTGCACACCCCATGCACCCCAGCTCATTCCCAGATTAAATAAGTGAAAAGCAGTACTTCAAGGCTCACTGCCCAATTTGCCTGTGTTTGCTCCGTGTTTTGTTTTACTTTTTGTGTTTCCCCAAGAGGCACTTCCCTGGCTATGGACAGGATGAGTAGGACAGTGCATGGAGGAAACTGGTGGCTTGGAAGGCCATGAGAGGGCCGGCCAGGTTTGCAGATGTTGGAATTGTGGGGCTACAGGGAGTGAGTGTGGTGGAGAATGGGGCAGGAGTGGGGGAAACACATATACGCAGAACGCATTAGGGTCCCAGGAGCAGGCGAGCCCCTGAGACCAGGAAAAAGAAATAGAACAGAAGGATGATAACGTCATGCTAGAATTGTCGAGGGCCAGGGCGTTTAAGAAGAAAGCAGTCAAGTGGAGTGCATGGGATGTGGCCAAGACAACCAGCCAAGGGCATGGATAGAAGAGCAGACCTTGGCAAGCTTGTTTTCTGGCATAGTGGGAGGAACCCACGTGAGGGGGATAAGGAGGGGATGGGAGGTAGTGAGCGTCCAGGTGTAGACCACTTACCTGAAAGTTTCAGCAACCAAGATTAGAGAATCTGTAATACCAGCTGGAAGAGGCAAGGAGATTTCAGAATAAGGAGAGTCATGGCAGCTTCCAGAAAGGGAAGCTGCCCTGGAAAGAAGGTTTGTGAAAGAGTTAGGGAAGGGACGGGGGTGGAGGGAAATAAGAGGAGAAACCATCCTCCCAGAGGTAGGAAAGATGTATACAAACACTGTTGGGCTAAAAGAACAGCCCGTGTGTAATATAGTCCCTGGGCTTCTGCCCGGTGTCTAACTTGGGTATTCGTTTTGGAGGAGTGAAGAAATATGAACTTGGCAGCCTCCCAGCCAGTCCCGGGGTGGGAGCTCCACTCTGTGGGGATTCTTTGGAGCGTCCATCGTGGCCTCACTGCTGCCCCTGCGCAGAGTCAATTCCCAGATTCTCAGCTTCCCCTGAGCAGCCTGGGTGAGGATGAGATGCTGTGGAGAGCAAGGAATCATGGGCCTTGCCCTGGGCCTTCCCTGCCTGCTGGGAGCATGAGGTCTAGTGCAGAGGGTGGTGGGGCTCATGGGCAAAGCCACCCGGGTGTCTAGCTTGGGACTGATGTCTGCGAGAGGCACCTTGCTCCCTGGGGGAGGAGGAGTTGGTACAGGATTGGAGGTGGGGGGGCAGCAGGGGGGGAGGGCTTTAAGTTGGGCCCAAAGAGGTCAGAGGTGTGTACTCCATGGATGTCCTTAGTCTGTCCCCCTGGAACCCTAAAATAGACTTACACCTGTCTGGACCACAGTTCTTCCCCTGGGGATACTGGCCTGTTTGGTCTTAGATTTATTTTTGTGGACAAGCTCTTATTCTTTCTTTTGTTCAAACCTTGTGAACTCAAAAAAAGAGACACCCAATTAGAATAAAACTTAAATGAAATTGAAACACCAATTAAAACATATCATCAATTAAAATAGAGAACTAATTAAAGTGCTTCCAACAAGCAGCAGCCAGTACGGCCCTGTGACCTGGAAGCCCCAGGCTTGGTCATGGGGTGGCTGGAGGGCCAGCCAGACATACTGCTGGTTTGGGAAGTAGGAAACGGAAGGCTGACTTTGGGCACTGGGAACAGGACATCCCTCTTGTTGAGTCCTTCTACCTGTGGCACAGTTGGTGACCCTCTTGCTCCTTTTCCTGGAGACAGAGGGGCTCACAGCTGGTGCTGACTCCATACGGAGTGGAGCAGAGCCTAGCCTGTCCCCATGGGGCCCAGAGTAGGAAGGGCTGCAGGTCACACACAGGGCTTCACAGGCCACACCTGACAGAGCCACCTGGACTCAAAGCCACATGCACATTTGCAGGTGCTCTTTTCCTTCCTCTTGGTAGTGAGGCTCTGAGAACCACTGTGTGTATGTAGCTTTGCTCCACGGGTCCCTGGAGCGCAGGTGGGGTGAACACCAGGCTCCCCCTGACCTGGCAGGCCTGGTATTCGTGGCCTTGTGCCACCTGGGCCCTCAGCCCTGTCTTCCTCATCTCCCACCATGCCTGTGTGTACAGAGGACCTCTGTTCAGCCACTCTGGTCTCCTGGCTAACTGGCAAGTTGTTGGAAGTAATAAGATGTTCCTCTAAAACTGTCCCTGGTTACCCTCTCCTCAAGGCCCAGTGAGACACATCTCCTTGCTGCTCCTCTAAGTAGGTCTGTTGACCTTGACCGGCCTGTCTTGAATCATTATGTACACAGCCATCTCCATCCTTCTGTACAAGTCAAGGTATATGTTAATATATAGTATTAAGTTACATCTTTCTTGTATAGGAGACTGCGTGTTTTTTAAGGGTAGCGATTGACCTTTGCTTAACTTTTTATTATCCACTAGTTTTTATAGTCATCAACTCAAACTTTTAGAATTTTATTTTACTTGTCTAAGGAAGCGTTCTAGTTTGACAGGAACAAAATGTCAGAGTGTGGAAAGGCCCCTCGGGTGTCTGGCCAGCATGCCCCACCTACAGAGGCTGGACCACCGGGCCGTAACCCCACCTACCTGATGTGAGCTCACTTCAAGAACAGGCGAGTTCTTAGGAGAAAATCAATAACCTCATGTATGCTTGTCTTTTAAGCCCAATGCTCTTAAGTGGCAGCAAGCTCTACCAGGAACAAAAGAAGGAAGAAATTAGGTAAAGGGAGAATCAATATTTGTGTTGGGTTTTTAAAGACTTAACAGTCTGTTATTATCCTTGGTTCCGGGGAATAGTAGCTGTTATTGCAGGGCTTCTGGAGCGAGCCTGCGGAGAGAAACTCCATGTTTGGAATTTGCTCTTCTACCTCCGAGCCTGGAAATAGAACAGGTGTGGCAGCCCCTGCAAAGCTCTGTTCCTTCTTTGTAGCGTTGTATGTTTTTACCCAGCTTCGTATTTAAGGCAGAGATCAGGAGAAGCAGGCCCAAGTGTTGACAGCCTGTCGTGTCCAGTGTCCCGATCCCCAGACCGCATCCCCGGAGAGGGAAAACAGATCATGGAAGTGGGCATCTCTGTTGCCTGTCCTTCTCCAGCCACACGTCAGCTTTCATTGGGGAGGCAGGTGGTGGGGAGGTGGGGCTCAGGGACAGTACTGCTGGAGGTCACAGCATCTCCGCTGGGGACAGGATGAAGGCTTCCTCACTGGAGAGATGCTTTCAGGAAAGTGGTGCATCCTGGCCTCTGTTGTCTCAAGAACAGCAGAGAACATGGCTCAGCTGTGACCTTGTGCCCCAGCACTGGACCTTTTCGTGTCTATTCACCTTCACCTGGCCCTCTTCCGAGCCCCGCTGCAGCTAGTTGCTTTTGCGTGAGGTTCCTTCACCTCCTCTTTTAAACCTCCTGATCTGTGGGTTCTGGACCAGGCTGGGAAGTCCTGGGGTCAGGAGAGGGCTTGCAAAGACCTGGGCCCTCATCCCCAGCTGTCAGTGTGGCTGTTTTCTTCCCTTGAGCTCCCACTTGCTCACCTTTCCTCAGGTTGTTTGGAGACCTGTGCACACATGCTCCTGTCCCGGAATGTCCCCCCTGCCACCCTCCTTATTCCCCTGGCCTTTTCTAAACCTTGTCTCAGGCCCCCACTGATGGTCCTTTCCTTTGACATAATTTGCCCTCTCGCCCTCCTCCTCCTCCCCACTCCCCTCTTCCTCTAATGTTCTATTTCTCTCCCGAGAGCCACAAGCTCAGAGTAAAAAAGAAATCAGTGGACTCAAAGGAGAGAAATCATTATTCTCTCTCTCTGAAACCTTTTCCCTCTCTTTTCATAAAACCAAAGCAGCAGGTGAGGGACAGTATCACCATAGCTGAGAAAAAGAGGGAGTGGTGGAAGGCACATGGAGGGGATGTGTCAGGAGGAAGCATGGTTTGTTCATTTCTTCAGGGCAGCATGTGTTTTCAGAACACCTCACTGCCAGAGGGGCTGCCCACGGGGGTGGGAAGACAACCGACTGGCCTGTTCTTGAGTGGCCCACAGTCATCAGCCCAGGATCTCCAGACCTGGGGTCCCTGCATGGGCCTCTGAGAGGTCAGAGATCAGAGATGTTGTGTGTGTAGGTGCATTTTCTGAGAAGAGTTTCTACAGTTTTCCTCAGATTCCTGGAAAGGTTCAAGATCTAAGACTTTCAATTTTTTTTTGACCATGACTTGTAGTTAAAAAGACCTGTCTAGACCTTGTCTCACACATCTGTGTATGTATGTGCGTGTGTGTATGTATGTGTGTGTGTGAGAGAGAGAGAGAAAGAGAGAGAGTGTTAGTTTTGTGGGTGTCTATATATATTTCTATATCCATGTCTATATCATCTCTGAAACAAAAGTTCCCCAACACTACTTACCCTTCTACATGCAAATCAATGTGGTATTTTCTATTTTACTCTTCTTGATTCTATAATTAGCTATTCTATTCTATTTCATTAAAAAATACTGATTATAGCCCATGAAATTGATTTCATAACCCAGTAATGAGTCACAACCTGAACTTTGGAAAACACTGATCTAAAGGAAAGTGTTAAGGATCACTGATCTGGGAACTCTGGCACATTCTTAATGAGGGCCTTTTGGCAATATCTGTCAAGGTACAAATACATACACCCATTGACCCTGATGTTCCTACAGGGATGTTCCACTTCTAGGAATTTCTAGAAATCCCATTACTAGGAATTTCTCTTACAGATATACTTATGCACAATGATATTCAAGATAATTCTTTGCTTTGTTGTTTATAATAGCAAAAGATTGGAGACAACTCAAATGTCCATCATGAAGGGACCGGTTGAATAACTAATGGAACATCCACACAATGGAAGAATACTCTGCAGGTGTTGTTAAAGAAAAAAGGGAAGCTCTCAATGACCTAAGTTGGAAAGATTGCCAAGATATATTAATTCAAACAACAAGATGCAAAACAGCGTGTTTCATTTGTTACCTCTGGAGTGAAGAAGGGGGCAATTAGATTCTATATTCATACCTGCTTATATTGGGTTGGACCATATGAAATTCCCATTTTTAAAGATCAAAATAATTGAATATTGGCAGTTTCACATGGTTCAATGTAATGTGCATAAAGGAAGTATAAGGTAAGAACGGGTGGGAAATTTCTTGCTGGGACCTGTTAAAATAAGGAATCCCATTGGTTAATGGGACAGGAAAGGGGCTCACTCTGAGCTAAGGCAGAACCGAGGGCAGTCCCATGCCCAAGCGGAGAATAAGCAGAGGCCGCTGGTCCCTGTCCTCATGCCCGAGACCGAGGCAAGACCAGCCCCAGACAGGGGGCAAGAGGCTGGGATGGAGTGGACCAACAGCTGGAGAATCCCTCTGTCTCCCTCCTTTATCCCTCCCTCTTTCTAGATATCAAGTGTGAATGGTATGGTGGGGATGAGTTAGAAATTTAACTTTCAAAATTTAAAATTTTGAACGCAATTGCGTGTGTCAAAAAAAGCATCACCCAAGGAAGGTTGATACCTGCAGACCGGACCAAGTAGGGCTTTTGACTTCTCAGGGCTGGGCTGGAGAGGGCCGAGGACTCAGGAGAGCTGCCCGCAGGCACAGACCATTTTTCTCATGCCCAGTACCTGCTGCCTGCTGCCCAGCCTGATGCTCAAGCTCAGTGAGGTTTCTAGGACCCTAGGGTTATCTGGGCAGGTGTCTCGAGGAGTTGGACACTGTTGAGGTGTGGGGTGGGGGTAGAGTTGAGGATGGAGGTGGGGCCTGGTCTGTTTACCTCAAAGCCCATGCTGATTCTGTTCAGGTTTCCAGGGCCAAGGAGGATTGCTGGGCAGCTGGCAGGGTATTCAGCTAGGACCTCATAGGGCAACATTTACCTGGCACTTCACCACCATGATCTTAGTGCTACAGACTTGGAAATTTGTTTTCATCAGCATGTGGATGCTGTTCAGGCTCTCAGAGACTCACATGTAGACCCTGCCCTGTGTGTTCATTACCCTGGGAGCAGAGCCACCGAGGGGAGTGGATACCCAGGCCCTCTGATCAGTATACCTTCTCCTTTAGGCAGCTCCAAAGGGGCAGAAAACTAGCATCAGAAGGCCCTTGGTAGGCAGGAATCTGAGCTATACAGGCCACCCTGGGGCTATGGAGCACCAGCCCTGATGGATACCTGAGGACTGATCCTTTCCATTGAGAATATATGAAATGAATGTGTGTTATGTACTGGGGTGGGGGGCAATGCTGGCAGGGCCATGGCTTAATCACCTCTTAGAAGTTTCTTTTTATTCTCTATGTGTGAGCAATCTCCCTTGTAGGGCACATTCCTTCATCAGCTTTATATACCTTTAATTCAATTATAGTTGATTCTATCTGGACAGATATCTTCGGTCTCCCTTGGAAGACTCCATGCATTGACGTTTATCCAAGTTATACATGTATGTATGTATTTTGGCAGGAGAGGATCTTTTGCTCCCTCTCATTTTCTGCCTACATTTTACCCAAAACTCCAGTACTCAGATAACAGAAACAGCCTTGGACAGTGTTTAGTAGAGAGAATGGTGGGACCCCAGTGGGGGTCTGTGAAATTAATCAGGAAGTACCAGGCAGACAGTGAGCAGGAACTGGTCAGGGCCGGCTAGAACGCTGCTGCAGAAGCTCCAGTGAGCAGCCCAAGGGCCTGGGCTGGGAGGAGCAGGCAGGTGAAAACAGGCAAGTGAGTGGTACCAGTGGCCTTGGGAAGGAGAAGAAACAGGCTTTGGAAGCTGACTCAGTATCAGAGGTAAGAGGACAGACATGGCATGACTCCTCTGGATCAAGCCTGGTGGTGGGAAGTGTGATGGAGAGGAGTCCTTGGGGAAAGATGCTTAATTAGTTCAGGACTGGCCTTTCAGATTTGACTTGCTGATGGGGATGGAGAGTCCCATCTCCCTTGGCCCCGGTTCCCTGGTAGTTAATTTCAAGCTTGGGACTCAGTTCAAGATTTTGGCCTAAACTTCATAGAAGTGAAAGGTGGTGACTCACATGAAGGGATGAATGAAATCATTTAAGAGGGAGTACAGAGGATGTAGGTGACCAAAGACCAGATCTTGGGGACTGCTCCATTGGGGAGTGCTGTACCATGTTGCTTCTCATTGGGTCCTGGGCTGAGAGTGATGGGGGTGGTGGGGAGAGTTGAATGGAGACGAGGCTGGTCTCCCAGGGCTTCTGAGGGAAATGCTGTGGGCATCACGTGTTGGAGGCCCCTTCCTGTGGGCTCTGTCCCCAACAGTCCCTTCAGCCTGTAGTGGAAATGGAACTGGGGGCACTGGGGGAGAATTGGAACCAGCAGAGGGTAAACCCTGAGGACACTAAGTAAAGACCTCACCTCTAAATGTGAAATTCAGGGAGATTTGAAGGAGGGGTTCTGCTTTAGCCAGGGGAGAAGAGTAGGGTTAGGCGAGTCATTGATTGATGAGTTAAGGTTTAATGAAAAGATACCAAATTGTACTTAAGTGCTTATCTTTCTGTGCCTCTTGTTCTTAAATTATGTATCAGATTTTTAAATGTGGACATGATTAATGCTATTAGGATCTCCGGCTTGGCTGTCTTAACAAAGACTTACATTTTAACTTAAAAACATAGCTGAGTGGAGACTCTTACCATTTTTTTGTCAATTAATCACCTGCGTGTGAAGCTCAGCTGTTTGGACCCTAAGGCCATATGCAAAGGCAGCCGCGCCCGCTGGGTGGTATCACCCTCATTACGGGGCAGAATATTTTGGAGAAAGTTAACTGACTCCTGAATGTTGCAGCAGTAATGTGAGATGAAGGTCACTAGGAATGCAGAGGTTCTGTGTTGCACCAGGAAGGGAAATGGATGTAGAGGGTGAGAGGGGAAGAGCACAGTGCTGATGCCAGGGCAGGGGCAGTCTCATCTCCAGGCACACCAGGCAGAGTCCATGGAGACTTGGTCCTTGAAGGTCCTTGGTCCTTGGTCTGTGGTTCAGAGCTTGGGAAGTGAAGTACCCAGGACAGGCCTGACTTGCACAGTTTAGTTCACTAGACATTTATTGAGAACCTACTATGTGTCAGGTTCTGGGGATACAAATAGGAATAGGATACATTCTTGGCTTTAAGTATTTACCAGGTAGTGAGGAAAATGGACTGCTAAACATTGGATGTGATAAACCTGTGGCTTGTTCAATAATAGACGTTTGTATCAGACCTCCTGATGAGAAAATAATGAATCTGCAGTGCAGGCCTGCTGTCGTGCTGGACCCTCAGCCATCATGTGCCACTGGGTGGCCACTTGGTTCATTAGAGGCCATGGGCCTCCAGGGTTTGATGAACTCTCCCTGAAGGGATGATTACCTGGGTTCAGGTCTTGCCTCTGCCTCTTACAAGTTGTGTAGCCTTGAGCGACTCACTTAACAACCCCCTGCCTCAGTTTCCTCACAGTGGTACTTACTGCACAGGGTTGTCAGAAGGATTAGATGTGTTACATAGTGTTAGCTTAATGATGGAGAAGAAGTGGGAGGGGAGGTCTAGGAAGCAGGACTGGAAGGGCATTCTCAGAGAAAAAGCTAGGCAGGTGATAGAAATCCCAGCCCAACTTGGCTTAAGTGAATGGGGAATTTATTGCCTTTCTCAGTGGACCAGGAAGGTGAAGCAGTGCTGTGGATCTGGTTTCTCTCTCCCCTCATTGGCCACGCCCTCTGGGCTGATGTCATTCTCACAGGCTCTCAGCACAACCTTGTCAAGTTGGTTGCAGGCAGCTGCTGGGACTGTAGCCCTCCAGGATGAATTTAGTGGGAAGTAATAGCAAGAATCTTTGTTCCCGCATTTCTAGCAAGAGCCCTTGGATGGACCCTGAGGGGGTTAAGCCTGTGCCCGACCTTGAACCACTCGCTGAGGTCGGCTGAGTGCTCAGAGACCATTCCACTCTCTCCATTTAAGACACACCCTTTGCAATGTCCAATTCTGGCTTCTCGTAACGGAACAAGAACTTTAAGACCCTAAAGCATGTTGAGTGCAAAATCTGCTAGATTGTTAGTGATGTTCTGTTTCTGATCTTTTAGCTTTGTGTTACCCTGTCCAAAAAATGAACATTTTTAGCAACTTGTTGTGTCTTTCCAGAGCATTCAACTTAGTGCCATAGAAGCAAAGCTCTTCTTCTTCACATTTATACTTCATAGATTTATTAATATTTGATTAAATTAAGTATTTATAACCACAAATACAGCTGGCAAACAGGTATGGGGACAAACACAGACTCTGGGCAAGCATTCTGTTTAACTCATGGGCACAAGTGCGCAAGTCTCCTTGAGCTGTCACAGGACTGTGGGCATTGGGTCCATGCATTTGACAGAGCGAATAGAAAGAGTAGGTAAAGCAGGCAATCACATAAGGTCATTAAAGAGAGTTTCCACTGCCCAAGTTTGCTCTCGGATGACTGGCATGGCTGGGCCAGTTGCAGAGGATGTTGAGAAAGTGAACTGGACCCACATGGGATGGGCAAGAGAGGAAGAGAGTTCTGGCCTCCCTAAGGAAAGCCAACGGTCCAGAGAGAGACATAATGACTTCAGTCACATGCAGACCTGATGTCCAGAGTCTGTGGGCATCCAATCTGAGCAAGGAAGATAGCCAGGGCAGAGTTGGTGGGGGCAGGGTGGAGGTGTTAGGAGCATCCTGCCCACTCTAATTGTATCCCCTCAGGGTGGTCCCAGGTGGCAGAGCAAAGCAGGGCATAGCCTAGCTCACAATCAGGAGTGTTCCCCTTGGGTCAGTTGAGGAGTATTCAGAAGGGGCTACTGGCCCAGGAAGGCCAGGAGGGCACTGACCCTTTGCCAGGGAGTCACAACAAATTTCGAGTTCCACTGGATTCAAGCTCTTGGGCAGAGATTGGCATCATCTAATGCTGCCCTGGACAGCGTGACATCAGCTGCATTGTGCTAGGACGACCCAGCCTCAGAAAACCCCAGCCACACACAGAGCCGGTCTCGGGAGCCTCATCAATAAGATGGGGACAAGGGGACAGACCTCACAGACTGTTGCAAGGATTAAATGAAATGAGAATCGCTGAGTTCCCAGTACAGAATAAGTACGTAGTAAGTCTCAGCTCCCTCTTAGCCATGTCTCCCTGGTTTTCCACTGTGGAAACTGATCTCACAGAAGTTAAGCAACTTGCCTTGTTTATATGGTACAAGAGGGGCCAAGCAGGGGCCACCGAAGCTTCCTCTTTTCCCCCCAAACCATATGTGGTCCATACACTAAGCAGGCTGATGCCTCTCTAATAGCTTGGACTCCCCCCTCCCAGCCCTGGGATGGGTGGCCTTTATCATGGATTCCTGCACAGTGAGAAGGACCTCAGCTTAATAATGTAACAGAGATTAGAAAAGTGTAGGCCAGAGGGAGGCCGTAGAAATACCTAGTTACTAAAACAGTATCAGATAACGACCTTTCAAACCAGCTGCAGCTCAGAGAAGGAGTGGAGCTGAGTAATGATTACAGCTCGGGGCCTAACGAGGAGCCCATCACTTATTTATAACACCGCCGCTTTCTGGCTATTACTGCACGCGTGCCCCTGGGTCTAGGCAGGGGTTACCTTTCATAATCTGAGCAACAAATGAGTCAATTTGGCCAATTCTCTGGGCTGGGGGATTGGCTGGGATGAGGGGTGAGGAATTCAGCAAGTGAGGTCCTCACACACTGGTCCTGGGGTGGGGGGCAGGGGAGCAAAGCTCTGCAGTTCTCAGAGTCTGTCGTTCAAAGTGGATTCATTTGCTGGGGACAAATCAAGTCGATGTAGGGTTGTTGATCTGCCACCTCACCGTGTTCATTATTTATCATCACTATTATCATTGCCTTTATTGAGTGCACTGCACTTTGTAATCCAGGGCTCCCTAGGTGAGCTCAACCAAGCCTGGGGCTTTCAATACCACCTAGATGCTGACGACCCCCAAACTTATTTCCAGCCCAGTCTCTCTACTCACTGCAAACACATGATTCCCTGTGTCCCTGGATCTCCCCACTGGGATGTCTCACAGCCTCCTCAACCATAGCAAGTCCAAAATGGAACTGCCCCTCCGCTAGCCTTTACACCCCAGCGAATGGCGTTGTGATCTGTCTGGTTGTCATAGCCCCAAAGCATGGGTCCCCTTTAATCCCTCCTTTCCCTCATAGCCCTCAGCCGGTCACCCACATACCCTGCTGGTTCTCCTTCCAAAGTGCCTCCTGGATCTGTCCGCTTCTCTCCACCTGGTCCTAGCCCCCGGCATCTTTTGCCTCCAGATTGCTTTGCCCTCGTTCTAAGTCTGAGTCAGGTGATCCCCCTCTCCACCTCAAACCTCCTGGTGTGTTCCCAGCACACTTAGAATAAGACCCCAACTTGGTGCCATGGCCCTCATGTCCCCACGTGCTCTGACCCTTGCCCACCTGTGCAACCCCACCTCTTACTCGGAAATATTCCTCAGGCTGCAGTGACCTCTCTGGCCCTTTAACAGAGCAGGCTTGTTTCCATCTCGGGGTCTTTGCAGTTGCTGTTCCCTCTGCCTGGCATGGTTTCCCTCAGGGTTTCCTGGACTGGCTCTTTCTCTGGGCAGGTCCCAGAGAGGCCTTCCCAGCCCACCTTAGTTAAATAATACCCCTCTTATCATACCATCTTGCTTCATCATATATGCAGCACTTGTAATTATCTGAAATAAGCTTACTTATTTGTTTACTAATTTACAGTCTGCATGCACTGGAGTCTGCATGCAATGGAGCAGGGACCTTTGGTTGTGGGTTCTGCTCTGAACAGGGCCTAGTATAGGGCCTGGGACATCATAGGCTCTCAGTAAATATTTATCGAGTGAATTCACGAACAAGTGTTTTTCTAATTTCAATAATAACCTAGCAAAGTAGGTTTCATTTGCTCAGTTTTATAGGAAGTTGAAGTTCAAAGAAGTCACAAAGCTTGCGTAAGGTCATCCAAGCTTGTAAGTGGCAGAGATGCAGTTCATGCCCAGTTTTGTCTGCTTTAACACTCTTCTCCAAAACCACACTACCTTGCCAAGACAAACCTGTTTGGGTGCTGCTCCCAAAAGAAAGTTTGAGGATCCCCTGGGAAGATGTTCCTTAGCGGGCTCACGATCACTCCTGCAGGTGTGAGCTGTTACTGCATCTGGACCCTGGGGTCTTTGCAATTACCATCCCCATCAGCCTAGAAGCTGCAGGTGAGAGAGCAAGAGTGAGTGTGTTTGGGGCGAATGGGTGGAATGAGCAGCGGCTGCCCTAAAGCTCTGGGTGTTCCTCACAGGGACCACATCGGTGTGCCCCTGTGATGGCCAGCAGCTGGCCTGCTGAGGGGAGTTAATATAGTTAATGGCACCAAGCTATTAATGCAACCAAGGGCAGTATCTGCAAAAAGTCCAGACCAGAGTGGAGCTACGTGGGCGGCTATTGGACAGCAAGCACTGGATGCTGTGTCACCACGGGGTGACACAGGGGCTGCCAAATTGCCGTTCCACTCACCTCTGATGGCTGCATCTGCTCCTGTTCCCCATGTGGAGGTGGCCCCTTCTGCTGCAAAATCCTTGACCTTCTGGTCCTCTCCCACCTCTCTGTTTCTCCGTGGGTTCATTCTGTTTGTTCTGAGTCTCACCTGGTCCCTTAGCATAAAGGACGACTTCTCACAACAAATTGACAAAGGATGGCTAGATTTGGGGTAACAGCTCTGCCTCCCCCAGGAGGGAACCAATGAATCGCCCACTGAGGGGGCTCTGGGATCCCTCCCAAAGTAGCCTTGACGTGGTTTACCTGGGCCCTTATAAGCACATGGGAAAGATAATTCCCACTCGAGGGAGAGGCCTTGGGCTCACCGTGTCTTAGCTCTCTCTCCCATCGCCTCTTCTAATCCTTATAATTTGGATCCAGTACAATGAATCAGACAGTAAGAGTCCAGGAACATTAAGCAGAATTTGCCATTTTCATGCAAAGCTGAAAGACATGGCTATTTCACATGCAGTGATTAGATGCTTTTATGGCCAACCTATCACATTACACGCCACAGATTTCCAATAAATAAAGGAAAGCTAGAACGGGGCCTGCCAGTTGTATTACAATCCAGCTAACAATATCGTGGGCAGAGCAGTGCTTTCTTGACATCTAATTTTCTCAATTACACGAGTGATCATGTCACTCCCTGCTTAAGCTCCTTCAATGTCTTTCCATCAACTAGAGTGACGGTGAGTACCGCACGGCTCCCCTCCATCCTGGCACCAGGGCACCGTATGAGAATAGTCCATGGGCCTCCTCCACCAGACTGGGTGTCCCGTGAGGCAGGGACCACACTATTTTCCATATCCCTTGACTGGAATAGGGCCCAGCCTCCAGAGAGAGCCCAGCAGAGGTTGGCTGAGTGGATGGATGACCGAATGATCCACCCGAGATACTGTGGACCTTGGCTGGCGGGGATAGATGGGGGAACATCTCACAGACCTGACACGGCTCGTGTTCAGCCATAATTCACAAAGTAACATTTCCGGATATTTGACACATCACCTGGAATGTTCTATCTCAGCCTAACCTGAACCATTAAATTAGAATTCATGAGCCAACTCATGCCCTCTTGGAGAGAGAGGGAGAGGGAGAGAGATGAATGCATGCCCCAGAGCGAGTGGGGGCCAGGCAATGCTTTCTCCTCTCTCCTGGGTCCCTCGTGCTCCTTGTGACCTGGACATCTTGCTGCTCTGAGTGTGATAAAGGATTTGGCCTTTAGACCTAATTCACCCCACCCTTACCCCAAGTCAGAGAAAACCTTTCTGGGGTGCATTTGACACATCTGAGCCACTCAGATGGCTTGGGGATTCATACTGAATTTATCCGTATTCTAATAATCAACCACAGTAATTGTCTTTTCACTTAGTCTGCATCTCAGCAATTAAGAGCGTATATATTTATTGAGGAATGGCTGTGGGGACTCATTACCTGCTGCTGTTAGTTCACAAGGTCTGCTCAGAGCTGTCTGTCATGCAACCAGGAGATGGTCCTGCCCCATCCCCGCCTGCTGCCCTTCTGGAGAAACCTGACTGGAGCGGTGATGGCCGTTAAATGATGGCCCTTTCATGCGTTTGGGCCAGCAGGTGGTGGCGGACTGTGTCTCTTGACAGCCCTGACGAGGGGTGGTCGGGGTGGGTTTAAGGGCACTGGCGGGGCCTCCAGTGTGGGCTGAAGAACAGAAGTAAACAAGAACTAGGAGGCAGTCTGTCAACCTCAGATCCCAGCTTTGGCAGGGTAGCCTTCCTTAGGACGTCGTCGGTGGGCAGTGGTTTGTCACTCAGCTTGGCCTGAGAGGTTTCAAGGAGAAACTGAGCAAGGAGAATGGGGCGCCCTCCTCTCCAGAGAAACTTTTCCTTTTTTTAACATCTTTATTGGAGTATAATTACTTTACAATGGTGTGTAGTTTCTGCTGTATAACAAAGTGAATCAGCTATACATATACATATATCCCCATATCCCCTCCCTCTTGCGTCTCCCTCCCACCCTCCCTATCCCACCCTCTAGGTGGTCACAAAGCACCGAAATGATCTCCCTGTGCTATGCAGCTGCTTCCCACTAGCTAGCTATTTCACATTTGGTAGTGTATATATGTCCATGCTACTCTCTCACTTCGTCCCAGCTTACCCTTCCCCCTCCCCCGTGTCCTCAAGTCCATTCTCTAGTAGGTCTGCGTCTTTATTCCCGTCCTGCCCCTAGCTTCTTCAGAACCATTTTTTCTTTTTCTTAGATTCCATATATATGTGTTAGCATACGGTGTTTGTTTTTCTCTTTCTGACTTACTTCACTCTGTATGACAGACTCTAGGTCCATCCACCTCACTACAAATAACTCAATTTCATTTCTTTTTATGGCTGAGTAATATTCCATTGTATATATGTGCCACATCTTCTTTATCCATTCACCTATCGATGGACACTTAGGTTGCTTCCATGTCCTGGCTATTGTAAATAGAGCTGCAATGAACACTGTGGTACATGACTCTTTTTGAATTATGGTTTTCTCAGGGTATATGCCCAGTAGTGGGATTGCTGGGTCGTATGGTAGTTCTATTTTTAGTTTTTTAAGGAACATTCATACTGTTCTCCACAGTGGCTGTATCAATTTAAATTCCCACTAACAGTGCAAGAGGGTTCCCTTTTCTCCACACCCTCTCTAGCATTTATTGTTTGTAGATTTTTTGATGATAGCCATTCTGACAGGTGTGAGGTGATACCTCAGTGTAGTTTTGATTTGCATTTCTCAAATGATTAGTGATGTTGAGCATCCTTTCATGTGTTTGTTGGCAATCTGTATATCTTCTTTGGAGAAATGTCTATTTAGGTCTTCTGCCCATTTTTGGATTGGGTTGTTTGTTTCCAGAGACACTTTGATCAGCGCAGAAATTCAGCTGCTTCCACGGATTGGTTCTGGGTGGAAACCTGAACTCCGCGGGGCCTGGCCGGTGATGCTGGCAGGCAGGCGGGCAGCCTGTGGCAGCAGGCTCATTGCTCCAGCCCTGCCCTCGCCTGTAGCAGAGCAGGCACGGCCAGATCTTCACATGTTCTTTAATGCAATCCAGAAATTGGCATTTTTGTGTGAAAGTTGCACTTTTTAAACATTAGCAACAGATTTTTAAAACACTATACACTGTTCCCCCCTCTCACTTCCCCAGAAGGTCTGTGGGCAGCGTGGTCGTTGGCTTCCGGAGGCAACAGACTCACCCGGATGGCCTGGCGGCACTTGGTGTTGACTACCTCACGGGCCCGTGTGATTCTCCACGCCCCATCTGAAAACACAGACAGAAATACTCCTAATGTGGAGACACGTTCCTCCTTCTTCTTGCTACAGAGTATCCAGAAGAAGGCCCCCAGCCTGGGGGCTGCGTTCATCATAGTGTTACCTGGTGGCCTATTTATAGAGCGTGGGCCCCCACTCTGCCGTCACCGGGGCCCCTTCCTTGCTCTGTTGCAGACTGAGAATGCATCGATGCACCCTCCTGAGAGCTTGGGGTCCCTGGAAGGGGAACAGTCCACTTCCCTCCCCTTCCTCATTGTTGTCTGATCCGGGCAGCCAGCGGGCCAGGCTTTTGCATCACCTCTGGGGTCCTGCCCAGACCTTGGCTCCTGGCGTCCTTAGGAACTCATCCCCCAAGGGATCGGCCTCCCACAGGGCTTGTGGCACCTGGACAGAGTTTTCGGGGGTGAAGGCCCTGCCTAGTTACAACAGGCAAGGAAGCAGGGTGGCTCAGCTCATCCACTGGCAGGTGGCTCCTAAGGAGACGCCGGGCCTTGTCCTGATGCCTTTCCATCTGAATCGGCCGAGAACAGCTGACCTCCCCGCCTGGTCCCTCACCAGGGCTTGTGCTGGCGGGCAGAGGGGAGCAGACGGCCGGCTGGGAGGGGGAGTTCAGGCAGATGGAGGTGCTGCCGGCAGTGGGGAGGGCGCACATGGGCAGCGTGGAGAGGCCTTGGCCCAGGTCTCACGTGCGGAGCTGCAGGGAGTGGGGGGACTGGTGGCCTTCAAGGGACCCCGGGAGGCCCGGGTAGCACGGCCCCGCAGACCTGTTCTTCCCTGAGCCTCCACGCGGATGCTGCCACAGTCACAGGAAGTTCCTCAGCACCTCTGAGCTCTCGTTTCCACATCTATAAAATGTGGATAATGACCACCTCTCACCGTGCTGATGAGCTAATGTTTGTGAGAGGGCTTGAAGCACCATAGATCGCTACACCTAAGTGAGATGATTATTATGTTTACCTATTTTTATTCCACTTCTCGAGTACTTATTTTTCGTCCAGGTCTTTAAAGCAAAAATTTTAAAGACATCCAAATGGAACAGGTCAGGGAAGTGGCCACAGGGCCTCTTTTGAGCCTTTGTCATCTCCTGCTGCAAAGGAGACTGTTGCCTCCGCCCCCTAACTTGACTCCCAGCACCCGGCCTGGCCTCCTCTGCTCCCTCCTACACACGGCCTGCAGAGGGAGCTTTTGGAAACTGCACCCCTGGTCTTGTCGTCTTCATGCTCCACAAACTTCAGTTCATAACTCAGCTCTCACATAAGAGATGTACGCTGAGTTCTGTGCTAGGCAGAGAGCTGGGCGGGAGTGGGATGGGGCACCATCCTGTCCCCGGGCTCATGGCCTGGGGCTTCTCTGCCCCTGCTGGGTAAGAATCCTGGCTCCCAAGTCTTCTGGCGCTGTCCCCTGCCTACCTCTCCAACCCATCCTCCTCGCCCCCTCCTCCCAAGCCCCGGGTGAAACAGCCCCAGTGTTGTTCTCCGACACATCCGGGCTGGTGCTGGGCCCCTCACCCTTTCTTCTTCCTCCCTTCCTCTTCATTTGCCAGTATCCTGCCCAGCCTTCACAACTCAGCATTTGGAGTGTTGCAAAGGATGGAAATTCCACTCAAAATAGCTTCAAGGAAAAGGAAATTTATTGATTCACAGTGAAGAGTTACATGCTTTCTGGATGCAACACCAGGACCCGATCTCTCCCATCTCCTGGCTCTGCTGTCTTCCCTGGAAGCTTCATTCTTAGGCCCCCAAAGGGGTGGCAAAGATGACCAGTCGCCAGTTTAGGCTTAAAATGTGGGCAGTGTGCATCTCCATGGTGGTGCCAGAGAAGGCCCTAGGCAGAGGCTCACTCGGCTGGTATGGGTCATGTGGCTGGGGTAATGGGCTAAGATGGGGTGGATAGTTGGGGCAGGATGGGGCAGGATGGGGAGTCCATGAATCCCATGGACTGAGAGTGGGAGGGAGTAGTTTACTGGAGCAGAATCAGGGGCTCTTAGTAAAGAAGAGGGCGTAAATGCTGCGTGGCAGGCACAGAAGATTCCAGCACACCTTCCCTGACTATTCCCACAACCCCGGGGGTTGTGTGCTGCCCACGTGCCTTGCTGCTGTCAATAGAGCGGGAGGAATTTTTGCACCTGTTTCTCCCACTGCACTGTGAGCTGCCTGAGGCCAGGGCGTTTGTCCCCTTCAGCACTGGCTCCTCACCACCTGACCCCGGGCCTGAACCCCATGGGGGTTTGGTACCTGTGAGTCCACTGAGGCCCAGCCTCAGGCTCACACACAAATTGAAGAAGTCTGGAGTCAGATGGCAGAGCTGGGGTCATGGTCGTGGGTGTGGACCATTGCCAAGCACACTGGTCCAGATCCTGCGGGTCCTGTGGTCTGATAAGATCCACCATTGGGGGCCATTCCTTCGTGAGCTGAGAATGCCCTATCACGGACAGGATACCTGGAGAACCTTAGCTTCGGATGGGGATGCTGCCCAGCAAGAGTGGAGATGAGTGGTGCACCATCATCAGAGCTGGTCCTTTCCTTGTGGGGGAGGAACCCACCCAGCCGCCAGCACCACAGCCCCCAGGGTGCAGGCTGGCCCTGAAACTGTGCTCCTTCCTTGTTGAGAACCTCTCCTTTTCCTCTGCTGACCCTCAGGCCTTCACATCCCGCCAGCCCCTTTGATGGTGGGCTGAGCACACCCAGGACGTTACCCTCCCAAAGGCACCAACTCCAGAAACAGGGTCACCATCAGTCAGGAGATAGACCATAAGAAACTTGTAACTGATGACAAAAAACCCAAGTTTGTGAATAATCTGTTTGCTTCTTTAGCAAGTTGTAGGGGTCCAAGTTTCCTCCATATAACAACTTTCCCCTCACTCACGTGTGCTTTCCTGTGTGGGAGGGGATGGTGCCTCCACTGTAGGGGGTTGGGGGCTGTGTGTCATCTGCAGCCTCTCATACCCATGGTGCAGCCCCCTTACCTGGGGACCCTGGGAAGGCCGTGCCCGACCTGACAGTGTCACCCAGCCAGGCAGGGGTTCAGGCAAGACCCACTGCTCTAGGCTTTCCTCCTTCCCTTCAGCAATAGGAGTGCCCCTCCCCATTGCCTCAGCCCTCAGTACTGCCAGGTCAAGTTGGGGTGCAGTCGCCACGGGGCAGGGTGGCGGCTGAGGGAAGGCCAGCCCCCCCACCCCGCCCCTGAGTGGAGGTGACCACCAGTCCTCCCAGCGAAGGTGATGGTGGCACTGAGCGTGTCAGCTTTTCACATGCCAGCTGAGGGTGGCCTTGGGAAGGCTGGGGCTTCCTGGTGAACCTTCTGGCCCTGTCTCCATTGATTTTTCTGAGGGATATTTGTATATCATGAATTAAGAAGGAGTTTCAGGCTGTTCTTCAAGCAATTTCTTAAGCAAATGGCCCAGGTGAAATTAGCTCTTCTGAATAATTCATTTTCCTTCTTCCAAATTTAAATTTGCTCTTCCCTTAATGGTGAATCAGCTAGATGAGGGGCAGGGGTAGTTGGTGGTCCGTATTAAAGTTATTAAAGAACAAAGAGAGGCTGGAAACCCTAGGAATTAAAAACCACTGTGTTGGTGGAGGGCATTGCCCCTGGGGGTTGGCATTGTTATTCCTGGCCATCATGAGGCGGTCTGCTTGCCATGCACCAGGTGAGTCCACAGGGCTGGGGGGCTGAGCCCTGTGGGGACAGGGCTCTCCCTGCTGTGACTTCCTCTGGCTTCTGCAGAGCTGGTGGGAGGGGAGGATTTGGTCTCTTTGTGATGACTGTGATTACAGGGATGATTGGTTTCCCCAGTCAGGAGTCCAGATGCAGAGGGCAGAAGGGACCCCCAGGGCCATTTGCCCAGCATTTCCTCCACTTCTGTTGTTCACACAATGACCACATTGATGAATTTTTGCCATGAGTTTACTATTGTTGATTCACTATTGTACCACTGTTGATTCACTTTTAAAAAATCTAAGTGTATTCATTTGTAAAAGAAAGTTTAAATCAATCTAGTACATGGCAAGTATGCAACCAATGGAAGACAACTGTCAAAATGAATCAAATGAAAAAAAACATTAAGCTTTAGCTAAAACGTAAGCCGGTTTTCTTGTTTTTGAGTATCAAGTTTTCAAGAGGGGTTAAAGAAATGCCACACCCAAACTAAGACTTTCTTCCTTAAGGTAGTCGGAAGGATGGAAAGGAAGCTAGAAGGGGCATGCATTTCTCCCGAAGTCATGCAGTACGATTTAGCGTGGTGTCTGGCGCCACCCTGAAATTGCTTTGAATGTCACAATGGTGCCTGCCTCTCCCTTCTCACTTAGAAAACCCTGCTCCCCCTCAATCCTCTCACCCATTTTGCAGAAAGCTTTACTGAGGCTCATAAATAGAGTAATATATCCAAGGTGCCCAGAGCTGGCCAGAGAGCAGAGTCCAGGTCTTAAGACTGTCTGGGGAACTGGAATCTTTGGATCACTGCTAAGCCTGGAAAACCAACATTTGATCCCAATTCCAAGCCAACAGCATTTACCAAGCAAAGATTCCATCAAGAAATGCAAAGGATGGAGATTCAATGAGGGAAATTGGTCCCATTTCCTGAGCTTTAGAGGAAGGGAATCGAGTTTGGACAAAGCTGTGAAAGAGATCATATAGGTCTGCCGAGTTGTCGTAGAATGATTTATACCCAAACCTAGCCTGATGCCATCATAACAGGCAAAATCAAATCCAAAATGGACATTGGTAGGGTACGATTGATAGAGAAGTGATATAAACGAGGCTGGAAAAAATCAGCATACCCCAGAGGACGTCTCTGAGCATCCTTGGTTCCTGTTCCTTTATATCCACCCCAAACGCTGGGCCTTCCCTCACACCATGCTTCACTCTGTTCTCAGCTTTTTGCAACTGTGCCTTTTGCTGGAAGAGGCCTTGTGGGAGGAAACACTCTGCCTTGGTCTGAACTGGCCAATGTGCAGCTGGCCAGAGAGTAAACACTGAAGCAAAGGTGACAAGGACGTTGCTGCCCTCCAGCTGTTGAAGGACTAACTGGGAAAAGTAGAGGGGCTGGGTGGACAGACCCGGGCTGCTTTGCTCTGGGACTTCTGTGGAAGCGTGTTTCTTCAAGACACCTCAGTGGCATTTTAGGATTGTGAACAGTCTCTTAGGCCAACAAGGGGACTTTGGTAAGGAGGCCCGCAGGGCTGGTTTGTCCACTTGGCAGCGGCCGCGGGCTGTGTGCTGCCCATGGGAGGCAAAGGCTGGTTCTGCTCTTTCTCCTTTGCCCATTCCTCTCACCACTGGCTTGAAAGTTTCCTGGGCAGGCCTACTGGTGGTGGCAACATGCGGTCCACCTATTCAGGGGTTCTTCCTGGAGACTACAGTAGCCCTCCACACAGCCAGGAGATGGTCTCCATCACTTCAGAGGACACGGCATTGAGGGCCCATCACCAGGGACCACAAGGCCAGACAGCTAGCCCCATATCACTGCTCAGCCAAGATTCATCTCCCTGGGCCCCCCTCAGAGCACCCAGCCAGTGCTTGGCAGGGCGAGGCTACAGGTATGAGCATCTGGGCTGCAGGGCCGAGCGGTGAGGCTCTCAACACTGATGAGGATCCCTGATGTGTCCTCTCAGGAAGGTTAGGCAGCTTGGAATTGGGCTTCTGGGTCCTTCTTTCAAGAAGGAAGAGATGTTATTGCTTTATCTGTGAGAGGAAGGGGTGGTGGGAGAATTACATGGCCAAGCGTTCTGAGAATTGGGGTGCAGTTAAGGGGAGTAAATTTGTTCATCATTGGAACAGCGCCATTTCTACACTCATGTTGGCAGATCAAGGGCAGCAGAGGGGCCCTGGTCAAAACAGTTTGAGCACTCTGTTCTCGTGGGGGATTCTGGGTAGCCGAGCCTTTGCTGGTTGTGGGAGTACCTTTTGTTAGCAGTGGCTCAGAGCCTTTGTACTAACATCCCTAATGCAGGAAATAGCATCTCCCAGGGAGGCAGAGGCCCCAAAGTCTCCATGGGAAGCGACGGGTGGGTGTGTGTTTCACATGTGCATGGGTGTATCGGGTGTGTAGCAAGTATATAGTAGTATGTTACAGTAGTATGTAGCATGTATGCTGTGTATGTGGTGGGATGGGACATATAGGTGTGTGCAGGCAGATAGGGGCAGGGAATTGTCAGAAAGGAGAGCCCATCAAGAAGCAAAATACAGACCCTAGGCTGACTTGAGATAAAGGTGTTTTGGTGGATGATGGATAAGACACACCCCCATTCCAGAGCAGCTTCACCTGGGGTCCCACCTGCCTCAGATTGATGAGGCCACTGGAGAGACCAGCTGGCAGAGACTGAGTGCCAGCCACCTGTGGGGCCAGGTCAGAAGGGACCTCTCTTTATAAACTAGGAAAGATCTACAGGGGCAGGAGGCCTGGCAAAGGACAATGACGGGTTCATGTACACCAGCAGAACTGCCTCAACAGACGTTAGCACCAGAATGGTAAATAAATGAATAATTGAAATCAGCCCCTCAACACAGGCATAGATCTTATTTTTAATCCCTGGAATTCTGACTTTTTTGAAAAGAGCTTGACTTGGCAGGCAGCAGCAGAGAACGTGGGAGTGACTGCCTTAACGCCCGGCCATAGCCTAGCGCAGCTTCCCATCAATGATGACTGAGTAAATGAAAAGAAGGGTTCACAGAGGGTCAATAAAGCTTTATTGAAAAAAACAAACAAAGAATTCATGGAATGAAATGATAATGGGGAACTGTCCAACAATATTCTTTGGGATGTGTCCAAGACTGTAATCAGAGGCAAGCTAATTCAGTACTAATTTCAGGGAAAAAGATTGGGAAAAAATGGATAATTAGAAAAGAAAATGGGAACACTAGAGGAATCCTATAAACATAAATTAGGTCCCAAAATACTAGCACAATTAATCGCAGCCAGGGGAGAGTCAAACCTCATCCTATCAAGAAGAACTGAATATTTCAGTTCTGAAGAAGAATTGAAGAATTGAAAGTATACAAAAAAGGGATGAACCAAGAGGAATATAACCAGCCATAACTAAAACAAACAAACAAACAAACAAAAAACGCTTGTCAGAAATTAACAACTGAAATGCAAGAGAGAAATAACATCTTTATTAACCAGTGGGGATGAAAAGTAGACTCAGAAAATACAACAAATGCTCATATTCCTCAAAGCCCCATCTCTTTCTATTGAAATTACAGCCATAACTTTCAAAAATCTTTTTATTTTTCCTCTCTCAGGAGCAGAATGATTCATTGTATATAAAAAAGAAAAGAGAACATAGGAAATAATTAAAGCTATAAAAAAATTCCCAATTATGAAGCATCAGATTCCAGATGGCTATGACACAGACTCACCATGAAGAATCAACTTGTGTGTGTGTGTGATTGGGGGGCATCTCTAACACGATGGAGTTGGAGACCTGGAGAAGGAAGTGCTGTTAGAACTCTTCTTTCCTCCTGAAATTAGGACTTCTTAGGACTGGAAGGGAATATTCCACCATGATAGCACTTCACTTCACTCAGAAGGAGGAGAAACAAGCCATGGTCTGTTCTGAGGAGCAGACTCTGGAAATCTGTCCTAAGAAGAACCACTGAAGCAACGAGGATGGTCTGGAGAGGGGAAAATCTCAGAGGTAGATGTGAGAGTTGCTGCAAGGAAAAGGGCCCCCTAATACAAAGTTTACACTGAGTTTCTGACTTGGGCCCTAGCTGTCTTAAAAAGAAATGTCCTGCCTTGGGGGACAGTGAGCTCTCCATCCCAAGCGGAGGTTGTACAACCTCCTGTCAGAAATGTTGAGAGCGATTCAAGTACTGAGTTTGAAAGGGCCTTTTTATCCTTACGTTGTTTAGTTCTGAGATTGCAAGCTGGACCAACTTTAAACTCTCCTAGAAAGGACAAGTGATAGATTTAAGATTTTGGGAGGAGGAGAGAGTTCCTTGGCTAGCTTTTAATAGCTGGCCATGAACCCTGAGTTACCCATGAAAAAATAAAGGGCGTTACTTCTCTCGTGGAGAGGAATTGGGTGGGGTGTGGACAAGGGGATCACTGCCTGTTCTGAGATTGGACCTTCCTGAGAAACATCTGGTTACCATGGAGCCTCCATAGCAACTCCCATCAGGGCTGAGATGCTCATAGGGCAGGTGTTGCCCTGCCTTGGAGGATCAGGGCAGGGGTCAGGGAGAGTAGCCCTTAGGGACATTCCCTGTGCTGGGCACTGTGCTAAATGCATTTTATGCATCATCTCATGGCAACTCTATGAATCACAAACTGTTTCCCCTGGTTTAAGAGGTGGAGAAATGTAGTCTCCATGAATATAAATGTTACACTGTTGGTAGGTGGTGGGAGGATGGGATTTGAGCCCAGGTCTATCCATTCTAGAGTTGGGTGCACTGCCCTGTGCTGCCTTCCATTTTGGCCTCTATGTGTCAGGCCCTGTGGCCATGGTAGGACTTCTGGGCCGTGATATCTGAACGTCTGTGTGGTGTTCCATTGGCTGCAGTCCACGCCTCAGAGGCTCTGGTCCCCCCCCAGCATGTCGGAGAGCAGTGATGGTGTGGAGAAGCCGAGAGCTGAAATTTCCTTTTTGGGTAGGGCACAGCTGGAAGAATTCTGAGTTCGTGAGCAATCACAGTCCTGAAGCCTCAAAGAAGCCTTTTGTATGCATAAGCTTATTATAAATAAATGAGTGTAAGATTTCTTTTAACTCTAAAATACATGCTTGAAGCCAAAGCTGCTCAGATGCCGTTCCTGGGGATTCAGAAGTTCATTTGATCAGAAGGTGGTCTGTTCTTGCCAGAGAGTACAGTGGGTTCTAATTAGCTCGGGTTCAAAGACTGAGAGAGCCCTGGCCACCATTCTGTTAGTTAAAGAAAATATCAAAAATCAGCATAAACAAGCAATAGGATATGAGTTAATAATACCATTTTCTTTCAAAAGACCCGAATGATCCAGACCATATTTCCTTTGGCTAATTTGAATCTTTGCATTTTAAGAGGCCAAGGTACTGGGGCACTGGAATAACATAAGTGAGAAAGCCTCTCAGTTTACTCTGCTGTGTGGGTTGAGCTGTGCAGTATCCACAGCTGACATGTGCAGGCACAAGGGAGGCACTGAACCAATGACCCGAAATTGAGCAATCCATCTATTTAGACCTGATCTCTGGAACTGCAGTCAATCAATCAGCATGCATTTATTGAACACATATAAATAAAGGCATGCTGGAATTGACATCAGCCCTCGGAGGAAACACAAGGAGTGGATACAATGATTCTCATGCTGCAGGTCTGAAAGGGTGGCTTTGTTTGGTATTCCCTCAAGTAATTGAAGAAAAAGTTTGGATTCTAATGGTGCAGAGTTATCTCTGCTTTTGGAGGAGGTAGAGGAATACATGAGCATGATAAGGAGAGACAAAGATGTAAAAAAGGTCCAAGTTGAACATCTAGAGATGAACATCTGAGATGAGAAATACACAGGATGGGATTGAAGGAAGATGAGGCACTGCAAGAAAGATGAGTGAACTTGAAGACAATCCAAGATGAAACACAGAGGGATAAATGATTGAAGAATAATGAACAGAGAATCAGTGAACCGGTAGTAAAAAACCAAATGTAGTACCATGTATAATGTTAGAAAATATAAACAACAGAAAAAGTGCAGAATGAAAGTGATAGCCTCTTTCCCCAATCTGCACTCCCATGTCTTTCCCCAGCAATAATCACTGGTGACAGTTTCTTGTGATTCCTTTCAGAAAAATAAATACACCCATAGCCACCTATTTGTATTTATACATCTGAGAAGCAGTCCCGGGTTTGAGGACAGTTAACTAGCCGGCAACAGGCAGATCATCTTCTCCAGTTATGTACCTCTAGGACCCCCTAACCACACTTGCTTACATGCCTCCAGGGAATTTTGTGGAACATAATTGATATTGTGAGAAAGGAGGGTTCCATGGCTTAGAAAGTTTGGGAAACCTTGGGGACAACAAAGTCAAGTGAGCAGGCCTAGCTATTGCTGACTTGGCAGAGCTTCAGACTCCTGGTGAAGGAGAGATTGTTTCTCAGTCTTGGATCCAGGAACTCGTTCAGGGAAGGGTGTGTCCTAAGCATGACCTGGGTGCTTCAGGAATCTTTTGGGAGACGCTGCTCTGCCAACAAATGGGAGACGGTGGCTTGACTGGAAACGGAACTGAATCTATGGGGTGGTTGTGTGTGGGTGGCATGAGAGAGACAAAAGTCACACAGCTTGGAAGTGAGGCTCCTTTCCAAAAAGTGAGCTCACCTGGGAGGAGATTGGGAAATAGGAAAAAAAAAAAAAATTAGAGATACAGACTCATGGGGCAACAGACACAGGACAACAGTTATCCATTGTTGCATAGCAAACCACACCCCTCCCTGCCCCCATTCCCCCACATGTAATGGCTTAAGACACTAACAGTGAATGACTTCTCATAGTTCTCAGGATCAGCTGAGTCCTTTCTCTTCTGGTTTTACCTGGGCTCACTCCTGCAGCTGACTTTGGCTGGAGGGTGGTGGGTTCTAAAGTGGCATCACTCTTGTGTCTGGCAGTTGGTGTAGGCTGTTGGCTGGCGGCCTCGTTCTCCTCCATGTGGCTTCTCATCTGGCTCCAATTGGGCTTCTTTGTGGCACAGTGGGCTTGGGGACAGAGGAGTGGAAGTTGTCAGACCTCCTGAGCTCCTGAATTCACACATCACTGCCACACATGCTGTCGGTCAGAGCAAGCCACAGAGATAACCTGACTTCAAGAAAGTGGAGAAACAGATGCCATCTATTGAGGGAAGGTGTGGCCAAGTCACATTACAAGAGGCATGAACACAGGGAGGGAGGCAAGATTCACTGGGGACCATTATTATAAGTGTCTGCCACACTGGGTTTGGAACAAAGGGCACCAGAAACAAGGAATGACATTTGCCTAGGAAAGAATAGTAAGTATTTATTTTCATTTATGTCTTTTGATGTTAGCTCAAAGGCTACCAAAACAACTCTTTATCAACCTGAATAATGTAAAGAAGTTGTTTGGGGAGTGATGACAAAGGAAAATCAGGTTTTTGTTGTTTTAACTCTGCAGGGTGACCATTTTGTAAGTTAATAAAAAGTTGAAGATTAATGAGACCATATCCATGGAGTATTTAGAACTCATTTTAAGGAGAGTGGAAGATTCATCAAATGGCTGTCCAAATGCCATTTAAGAGAGGACAGGTCATATTTTCCACCTGTCAGAGTTGGCATCTGACTTTCAGGGGCCTCCCTGCCTGGATTTGTGTTGACTTAGTTCACCTACTCCTCTTGGCAAAGAGTAGAGTGACTACTTTTCTAAGGAGAGGATTTGGGGCCAGGGGAGGACTTGAGCTCCTCTAGCTGGGAGCACTAGCGGAGGGGTAGTGTGGAAGGGCCCACCTCCGATGTGTCCTGGAGGACAGCCCTTCCCTGTGGACAGCCTGAGCACAGCCCACAGGGCAGCTGCTCAGCACGGGGAATCCTTTCTGGGGAGGGGAAGGAATTTCCTCCCCGTCCCCACAGGCAGCATCCATGGTTTCACACAGGGGCAGCCGGCCAGAGCCCCAGGGGCCTTCCCATGACAGGATTGGACTAGGACAGTCTCAGCTCCACACCAACCTGGAAGGACGGTCTCACCACCGAGCTCCATGCCATGAGGGAGAGGGATGCTTTAGGGCCTCTAAGGCCCTACAGTCAAAGCATTCTATGGTCTGATGTGGCCTATATCCCTAGTCCCTTCTAGGAAAAGATACTCCTCTTTTCTAGAAATAAAACATATCTTCTGGGAGTGTCAGTCTTACCCACATGTAATTTGTTTATCCATCAAATATTCTGAGTGGCAGTGCATCCTGGGCAGTGTGCTAGGAAGGGAAACACAGCAATGAACAAGGCAGACAAAATTGCTGCTCTCCTGGAGCTTCAAAGAATGTTCCAAAAGGGGAAGGAGGACAGTGCAAAGGTTCTGAGGGGAGGAGCCTGGCAGATTCCAGTAGCCGAGAGAAATGTTAGTTGGCAGGGACTGACTGTAGGGCCTGGATGCTCAGAGGTGGGTCAAGGTAGACCCCTTAAAAGCCATTCACAGGTCCTGGTGAGGAATTTAGAATTCTGCTGAGTGCGGTGGGGCGCTGTGGAAGGGTTCTACGCAGGATGGTGAATGGAGGTGGTACATATTTAAAAGAGCCCGCGAGCTGTTGAGTAGGGAGGCAAGAGAGGAAACTGGGGGGAGGGGACCAGTGAGGGGCAGGTCCAGGAGGCCAGGCTTGAGGAGATGGTGGCCTGGGCTGGGGGATTATGCATAAGCATGTATTTTTGAGTAGATTGCAATTCTGCCTTTGCTGCAGCAATAAAGCTTGAGCCTTCAAAGAAGTTTTGTCCCCATGGTGGGCCACTTTGGGCTGTGGTCCCAGACCCCCAGGTCCCTTGTTCACCACCATCCTATCATGAGGGATTCTTGGGTGAAAAACTGTGCAAAGGGGACTTCCCTGGTGGTGCAGTGGTTAAAAATCCGCCTGCCAATGCAGGAGACACGGGTTCGATCCCTGGTCTGGGAAGATCCCACATGCCGCAGAACAACTAAGCCCGTGCGCCACAACTACTGAGCTTGCGCTCTAGAGCCTGCGAGCCACAACTACTGAGCCCACGTACCTCAACTACTGAAGCCTGAGAGCCCTAGAGCCCGTGCACTGCAACTGCTGAGCCCGCGAGCTGCATCTACTAAAGTCTGCGTGCCCAGAGCCCATGTTCCACAACGAGAGAAGCCACCACAGTGAGAAGCCTGTGCACTGCAACGAAGAGTAGCCCCCACTCACCACAACTAGAGAAAGCCCGCGCACAGCAATGAAGACCCAACACAGCCAAAAAAAAAAAAAACAAAAAAACAAAACAAAAAAAAACTGTGTAAAGTATTACCACACAGAAACTATTGTGTTAGAACAAGTAGGTAGCCCTCTGGAAAAGGAAAGGCAGGGATATTTCGAAACTTTGTATTCTATTCCATTAATCTACCTGTTTTGATGCCAGTACCACACTGTTTTTACTGGCTATGGCATGATAATATGTTTTAATATCTGGTAGGACTGTTGCCTCTTCTTGTTCTTTTTTTTTTTTTAACATCTTTATTGGAGTATAATTGCTTTACAATGGTGTGTTAGTTTCTGCTGTATAACAAAGTGAATCAGCTATACATATACATATATCCCCATATCCCCTCCCTCTTGCATCTCCCTCCCACCCTCCCTATCCCATCCCTCTAGGTGGTCACACAGCACCGAGCTGATCTCCTTGTGCTATGCGGCTGCTTTCCACTAGCTATCTATTTTACATTTGGTAGTATATATATGTCCATGCCACTCTCTCCCTTCAACCCAGCTTACCCTTCCCCCTCCCCATGTCCTCATATCCATTCTCTACATCTGTCTGCGTCTTTATTCCTGTCTTGTTTCTAGGTTCATCAGAACCTTTTTTTTTTTTTTTTAGATTCCATATATATGCGTTAGCATACGGTATTTGTTTTTCTCTTTCTGACTTACATTAGAATGACTCTGTATGACAGGCTCTAGGTCCATCCACCTCACTACAAATAACTCAATTTCGTTTCTTTTTATGGCTGAGTAATATTCCATTGTATATATGGGCCACATCTTCTTTATCCATTCATCTGTCAGTGGACACTTAGGTTGCTTCCATGTCCTGGCTATTGTAAATAGAGCTGCAATGAACGTTGTGGTACATGTCTCTTTTTGAATTATGGTTTTCTCAGAGTATATGCCCAGTAGTGGGATTGCTGGGTCATATGGTAGTTCTATTTTTAGTTTTTAAAGGAACCTCCAAGCTGTTCTCCATAGTGGCTGTATCAATTTACATTCCCACCCAGCTGCAGATGACATGATACTATACATAGAGAATCCTAAAGATGCTACCAGAAAACTATTAGAGCTAATCAATAAATTTGGTAAAGTAGTGGGATACAAAATTAATGCACAGAAATCTCTTGCATTCCTATACACTAACAACGAAAAATCTGAAAGAGGAATTAAGGAAACACTCCCATTTACCATTGCAATAAAAAGAAGAAAATACCCAGGAATAAACCTACCTAAGGAGACAAAAGACCTGTATGCAGAAAACTATAAGACACTGATGAAAGAAATTAAAGATGATACCAACAGATGGAGAGATATACCATGTTCTTGGATTGGAAGAATCAACATTGTGAAAATGACTATACTACCCAAAGCAATCTACAGATTCAATGCAATCCCTATCAAACTACCAATGGCATTTTTCACAGAACTATAACAAAAAATTTTATAATTTGTATGGAGACACAAAAGACCCCGAATAACCAAAGCAATCTTGAGAAAGAAAAACGGAGCTGGAGGAATCAGGCTCCCTGACTTCAGACTATATTACAAAGCTACAGTAATCAAGACAGTATGGTACTGGCACAAAAGCTGAAATATAGATCAATGGAACAGGATAGAAAGCCCAGAGGTAAACCCATGCACTTATGGTCACCTTATCTTTGATAAAGGAGGCAAGAATATACAATGGAGAAAAGACAGCCTCTTCAATAAGTGGTGCTGGGAAAACTGAACAGCTACATGTAAAAGAATGAAATTAGAACACTTCTTGTTCTTTTATTAAAGTTTTCCTGGTTATTCTTGTTTGTTTATCTTGTAGTAAAATGTTTTAAAAATGTTTCAGATCTATAAAGAGTAGAAAGAATAATGCAACATTTTTAAAAAAAACAAAAAAGTAGACCGTGTTCTAGACACAGGTCTACTTACCACCTAGCTTCTGAAATCTCTTCCAATTTCCACTACAAATGCAGAGAAGCCCCATCCATCCCACCTCGGTCCCTGCCCCTCCTCCCACCAGGGTGGCCACTGAATTTGGTGGGTTTTGGTTCCATGAATTTTATTCACTTTTAATGTCTATGTATGTGGGCCTAAACACAACAGTAATCTAGATGTTTCTAAATTTTATATAAACAGTATTATACTTTGTGTCCTTCTGAATCTTGCTTTTTTTCCCCCAACTCAACATTAAGCTTGAGAGACTCTTCCAAATTGAGATGACTTGCTCTAGTCCATTATTGCCACAGCTGTGTGGTATTTTGTTGTATGAAAATCCCACAGTTTATTCATTTTACTGTTAATGGGCATTTAGCTTGTATACAATTTTCTGCCATTATAAGCAGTACTTCTACTGACATTCTTGTGCATTTCTAAGAATTTCCCGTGGATCTTTTGCATCTATACTCAGGAATGGAATAACTTGTTCATCAGATATACACTTGTTCAGGCCTCCTAGATAGAGTCAAACTGATCTTTGAAGTGTGTGTACCTGTTGGTTTTCCTGTTTTAACTTTAGAATTAGCTCAACTATCTGCAAATGAGCATATAAATAAATAACAGCTTCAGTGGATTAAATTTATAGATTAATTCAGGAATAATTAACATTTTATGAATGTTTTATGAATGTTTAGAATTCTTATCCAAGAATATGGAATTTATCTTTTTTCTTATTAAGTATATCTCCAGGTATTTTGTCCTTTTTGTTCCTATTATACATGAGAATTTTCTCTCCTATTGTATCTTCCAGTTGGCTGTTGGTAAATATAAAAGCCATTGCTCTCTAGATATTACTTTGTAACCTGTCCTTTTACCATTTAGAGCAGAGTGCAAGTTGATTGTCTTGGGTTTGCCGGACGTACAATCATAATATCTACTAACGTTGACTGTTTTTGTCTCCTCCTTTCCAATTTATACACCTGATTTCCTAATTAGGTATTAATTGTTTTGCCTACTGCTCCACAACACTGCTCAATAATATGGTAAATCTGGACATTTTGCCTTGCTTCTAATTTTCGTGGGGAAAATCTGTTGTTTTTCCATTAAACATTTTGTGTTGAGAAAGACATATATCATAGTGGCAGAAAATATCCATCTATCTCTGTTTTCTTATGAGTTTTTTAAAAATCAAGAATAAGTGTTGAGTATTATTTATTGCCTCTTCAGTATCCATTGAGATGCTTAGATAATGTCTGGATCTAGTAAACTGGTTAAATTATGTTATGGATTCTCTAATATTGAATGATTCTTGTTTTGTAGTCAACCCCACTTAGTCCTTCAGGGTGTTGCTGGATTTTCAGCTAATAATTTATTTAGGACTTTTGCACTGCTATTCATAAGCAAGATTGATTTCAAAGGCCTGTCTGGATGGTGGGGAGCTGTGTGGGAAGCACCCTGCAGAATCTGGGTGTTGGAGTCCCCCTTACAGCCTCAACATTTATACCATGAGCCAGTTCTCATGATTATTTGGGTCCCCAAATGTCCACGGACCTTCAGCCTTCTAGAGATGATCTCCTTCACAATCTTGTCACAGAGGAGGATGGCCTCTCAGATAGGAGGGGTCTGTTCAGATTCCCACAGCCTCCTATTTCAGCTCATATTATTCTCTCTCTAGTCTGGCCTTTTTCCATAGAAATGCATTTGGGGAATGAGGTGTAACTCATTGTCTAAGCAGATCCTCTCCCAGCCTTCTGTCCTCTCTGTTTACTGCTTCAGTAGAAGCACTTCGCAGCTTTCCAAGCAGGTTCTTTTTTCAGAGTTGGGTTTGTAAGGGAGACGTTTAGATCTAGGAGTATACTTTCCCAGAGAAAGGATGTTTTAAGTGGTAGATGAACTACTACTTCTTCCTGGCCTTGAAGCCCACTTACTGCTTCTCGTCCCTACCAGGGGTGTCCCAGCCACAGCTGCTCACCAGTTGTCATATTCTGGGGACAGGAACCTGGGCTGAGTTCTGTGCTGGGACCCTCCCCAGAGGAACATCCTTTCCAACCTTGGCCCAGCAAGAGCATCTCCACCTCCAAAAGGCCAATTGCTTCTGGAGGATGCTTAGACTGGGCTGCCTACTTGCAACAGGAGTACCAGGAACAGGTTAACTCTGTTTTGAGAGAAGGTCCCCTCTCTATTTGCATGAGAAAAGAGAACTCAGTACACTTTCTCCAGAGAAAGTAACTGCCCATCAATCACTCCCTAGGTGACCCCTTGGGAGAACAAAGGGCAGTTGCTTTTTTAAGTCAAGTGTTTCTAAGTTAGAGGTAATCAGCAAATGGGATTTTTCTTGGTAGGATGCTTTTCTTTTTCTTTTTCTTTTTCTTCTGATGGAAAAATTAGGCTCCATTTTTATTTATTTCAGACTCCAGGTATCCCTGTAAGTCTCTGTTCCCTGGTTTTCCCTCTCCCCTTCCTTTTTATACTCACTTTTTCCAGTTGGCTACCACTTCACTCTGCCTTCCCTCCCTCCCTCTCTCCATTCTATCTCTTGGTGTATAATTCGTTTGCAGTCAGGTGGTCTCTTTGATTTACTGGGCCTCTTCTCAGCAGAATTATAATAAATGGATTGCTTTCCTGCGCCCCGGCTGGCTCACCACCCTTGCGCAGCCTGGGTCAAGCCCCTTGCAAACAGAGGATGCTTGCGGCCTGCACAAAGGCACGTGCTCACACATACCATATCAGCCCTCTACATCTTTTTCTAGCCAGATATAATGAAAAATCTCAAGTCATCCATCTGAGACCCAATTAAGTTGCAAGAATATAGGAAGAGATGTCCCCGGGATGGTCCACCTCCGCATAGTGTGGTCCTGGGTGCCGATGGTCTCAGGAGCCTAGAGATTGTCCTGATTACAGACTTAATTAGCTGTGTAATTAGCAACTGTAGGCCTGTAAAACCTTTGTTGTTTGCATCCAGAATACTCTTAAAGAGTGTAAACCTAAACTGTGTTACCTGAAATGAGGAGCGGACAAATCCATTCATGGGCTCCTTGGCCTCAAACACACTTCAGCGGTTTCTCCCGGCACTGAGAATACAGTAGAAAAACAAGCAAACAAACCATAAATCCAAACAAAGAACATCTTAATGTGGCCTAGGAGGCCCAGTCTGCCCTGTCTCCCCCCAAATCTCTCTAATGCAAGTGCACACTCCCCCCACCCCGGCCACACGCACACCCATGCAGATGCCCATGGGAGCCTTTCACTTGCTCAGAAGTGCTGGACCTGCAAGGACTTGCGAGGGCCCTGGACCCACCCTTGCTCTGCCTGCTGCATCCTACCAGGCCCCAGCCCCGCCTCCTTCATCAGGCCCCTTCTATCCATCCCTCTGTCTCAGTCTCAAAGCTGCCTCTTCCAGGAAATGTTCACATCCCCCAGCCCCCTCTGTTGAGTGAGGTCCCCTTATCTACTCCACCCACTGGTGGCGTCCTCCGTGTCAGTCAGTGCAAAGGTCATGATATCAGTATTTGGGCCATTCCTTGCGGGATGTCTGTCTGTCCGCTAGCCATAGACTGCCTGAGGGTTGGGCTCCTGCCTGTTACTTTCTGGGCTTTATCCGCAGACCAGGTGCTGCTCCCTAAGTACCTGTGGGTGAACTGAGGAAGGAAGGAAGGAAAGAAGAAAGGGAGGAAGGAAGGAAGGAAGGGAGGATGGAGGCGAGGAGGGGAGGAAAAAATGCCAAGAGTAACAGCATCTTTCTTGCCTCTGCTGCTGGGAGATGTTTGCATTGAAGTGTGCATTTTCTCTTTTATGTGCTTCCTCTGCTTCCCACCCTCACCCCACCCTCCTTTATTCCTGTTTGTCTCTGAGTTGAGCCCATGCTGGTTTCTCACCACCAAAGCCAGAGCATCGGGGAGGAAGGGCTAAGCTTCCTCCCTAGTGGTACTCCTGCAGCCAGTGCACATGGGGTTCACTCTGTATTGGTTGAACTGATTAGAAATTTCATCCAGAGGTGTCCCTTCCCGGGGTCGCCCCTTGTCACTATGTCCGAGATGAGCATGGTGTGGCTGGTGGAAGGAGGCGGGGACTGGGAGCGAGGCCTCAGCTTCAGGAGGCTGACTCACCGTGCTGCCTTGAGACCACACTCCCGATATCAGTTTCTTCATCTGAGGACCCTTCTATTTTTTTTTTTTAACATCTTTATTGGAATATAATTGCTTTACAGTGGTGTGTTAGTTTCTGCTTTATAACAAAGTGAATCAGCTATACGTATACATATATCCCCATATCTCCTCCCTCTTGCGTCTCCCTCCCACCCTCTCTATCCCAGCCCTCTAGGTGGTCACAAAGCACCGAGCTGATCTCCCTGTGCTATGTGGCTACTTCCCACTAGCTAGCTATTTCACATTTGGTAGTGTAAATATGTCAATGCCACTCTCTCACTTCGTCCCAGCTTACCCTTCCCCCTCCCCGTGTCCTCAAGTCCATTCTCTACATCTATGGCTTTATTCCTGTCCTGCCCCTAGGTTCTTCAGAACCTTTTTTTTTTTTTTTAGATTCCATATATATGTGTTAGCATATGGTATTTGTTTTTCTCATTCTGACTTACTTCACTCTGTATGACAGACTCTAGGTGCATCCACCTCACTACAAATAACTCAATTTTGTTTCTTTTTATGGCTGAGTAATACTCCATTGTATAGATGTGCCACATCTTCTTTATCCATTCACCTGTCAGTGGACACTTAGGTTGCTTCCATGTCCTGGCTATTGTAAATATAGCTGCAATGAACATTTTGGTACATGACTCTTTTTGAAGTATGGTTTTCTCAGGGTATATGCCCAGTAGTGGGATTGCTGGGTCATATGATAGTTCTATTTTTAGTTTTTTAAGGAACCTGCATATTGTTTTCCATAGTGGCTGTACCAATTACATTCCCACCAACAGTGCAAGAGGGTTCCCTTTTCTCCACACCCTCTCCAGCATTTATTGTTTGTAGATTTTTGGTGATGGCCATTCTGACAGGTGTGAGGTGATATGAGGACACTTCTATTAATACAGTTTGAACGTTTTGAAGCAGAAATGCAAAGACCAAAGCTTCTCAGCCTAGAAGCCTTCCAGGAGGCTGTCTAAGCCACTGCTAGCCTCCAGGAAAGCTAGCATTTCCTCTCTGAGGGTCTGTTTTTCTCTATCGTCCTTCTCCCTGTCTACCTACTGTTTGTGAAGCCCAGGATTGTTGGTTTGGGTCTTTCCTTGGGTTCTGGCAAATGAAATAAGGTTCTGGAAGAATGATGGAGAGTTCTGTTTGGAACGAGGGCTCTGGTGTCAGACCAACCAACCTCTGTCCCCAAACCCTCTGCCGTGGGCTCTTGGAGACCCACGCCTTCGTTCAGCGTTTGAGGATACACCAGTCGTAGAAGGGACATTTCCCCTGCCTTCTCCTGCGGTCACCTCCCATCTGCAGAGGTATGTTGACAAGCCAAGTGCTTTGTTCTTGGAAGATGTCCCCTTCGGATGGTTTTATTCCCCTAACTGGTATTTTTCTGTCTCGTTTCTTCATTTTCTCTTTGTCTCTGGGAATGAGGAACCGTGGCTGTTATGCAAAGGCCTCTCTTTTTCTTGTTCGAGTTCAGTAAATCTCCAGCATCTGAAAGGAGTGACAACCTCCAGCCTTGAGTTTCTGCAGGGGAAACAGGCTTTTCACTCCTTAATGTGTAGCCAGATCTTCTGCGTTAATCACTCCCCTTTCTTCTGGGTATTTGCAGCTTAAAAGGTGTCATTTAAAAGAAATGAATGCAAAATAGGAGTCTGTGTTGGGAGAGCCCTAATGCCCTCTGCTTGCCCTGCTCCCTCCCTGTGGCCCTGTGGGCTGCCTTGCTTTTCCTGCCAAACTTGGCCCCCAGGAACTGACATCCACAGAGATCAAAACTGCCTCTATCTTGCCTTCTCACTCTGCATTTGGTGGCTCGTTGGATGCCCGGTGTATTAAACATTTTACCCAATGACAGAGAATCAGGGTCCAGATGGACAGAGGCGTGGCCTTGGTACCCAGCGCAGAAGGGGTGTGTTGGAGAGTGAGGGCCTGTGATCACCCATGGGCAGAGGGAGAGCTTGGAGAGAATAATCTCTGTTACCAACGCATTTTTTTCCACAAAGAAAATAAGAAAGCCACAGTTTTGAAGTGGAAACTTTCTAGGCTTGGAAGAAGCTGAAAAGTAAAATATGGTGCTTGGACCTTTTGTGTGCAGATGATACGGAATCTGAAAACATGCACTTTTCCTATCCAACATGCTCAAATATCTTTCTAGTACTCTTGTAAGGAAACGTGAATTCACCGTTTTAAGCTCTAAGAGGAAAATCCACCGAATGTTAAGAAGGGCAGCTGAAGTTTCTTTTGAAGTTTAAACTTCTAGAGAAGATGGATGATAATAGAAAAGCACGCCAGGTTTATCTTCTGCATTGTGAAACTGATGGGCTGGCCTGGGGACGTGGGTACAGTTCAAACCCCAAATGTAAGGCACACGGGTCTGTCCATAAGGTCACCCTCTACCTTTCGACTTTGGTCCCAAATTCTGCAGCCTTTGCCAACCGTCTTCAGGACAGGCAAACAAGGCTTGAAGATGAGGTGGGGTTGAGAACAAACAAGGAACTGGAATCTTCTCTTTGGCTCCTTTGCCAGCTTTCTTCCATGTAGCCAGTAACAGGGAGTGGTAGGCTTTCTGGAATCTTTCTGGGAGCACTGGGGAGATGTGGAAAGAGCAGCATTTGAATGGCTCACCAGGTCAGGTACATGGCGTGTTGAGGCCGGGGAAGAAGTTCTGAGATGCCAGGCAGAGCGCCCAAACCTCAAAGGGTCCTCCATACCCCCCCTGCAGAGGTCATCTCAGAGATGCCGAGTCTGGGTTTGCTTGGCATCTGCTGGATGCTGAGCTTCTTCCCCAACCAGTTCTCTTTAGTCCTGGCATCCTCCCTCCTGTAACCTGGTCCATTGGATGAGAGTTGTCTGTCAGTAAAGGGAGACAATCATAGAACCTACCTCAAAGTCATCAGGGACCAACAGAGGTGCTGAGACCATACCTGGCATATCATAAGCACCCAATAACAGTTGATGCTGTTGTGGTGGATATTATTATTATTATTATTATTATTATTATTATTATTATTATTATTATAACAGACATTATTTCCACTCCCATTGCTCACTTTCTTGCCAGTTGACTTGCTGGTTTCCTCCTGTCAAAGCCTGTGCGGGCTGGTCTCCACTGTAGATCTTTGTGGGGTCAACCTCCTCCGCCCCACACCCTCTGCCCTCAAGTGTTTTGAGTGCTTTGCTCACTGGGAGTAGTTTCCTGGGGTGTCAGGCTCAGAGGGAAGCCCCACTTGGGCAGACTTGCCAGAAATAGAAAGCGCCATGGGTTTGGTGTTGACAGAGGTGGCAATCTGAATGCAAGGCCATGTCCTGAGGGAGCCAGAGCCCCTGCTGTCCTGATTCAAGGGCATGGAGGTTGGTGAAGGCTTAGCCCTGGTGGGAAGTTCCCTCTGGGTGAATGTCACCTTCCTCCCATGGCACCTGTTCCATCCCCTGGGACACATCTGGGCTGTGCTAGAGGGGACACGAGGACGCCACCGGGGGTGGTGGGAGGAGGGCTCCAGCCCTTTGCTGAGATGGCTGTGCCCCAGAGAGCTTCCCTGAAAGGGTGAGGGCAGAGGTTCTCCCTGATCCTTTCTCACAGCCAGGTTTAAGTGGGGGACCCAGGGCACACCCAGCCCCATCACCATATTTATTCCTAAAGAATAGTTTTCTTCTTGGTCAGTTCAGTTCATCAACCTTAGGAGTCTGAAAGGTCCCAACCTCTCTTTGGCCTGGAGAGTGGTGAGGGGCCACACCATCTTGAAGGGAACGTGCCGCAATCCCAGCCACTCCCTAACCGCCTGGGACTCAGTCCAAGGGCAAAGGGAGGCGGGTGAGAGCAGCAGCAGTCCCACGGGAGAGCGTGGCCACCCTGGGAGCGCAGGCCAGCAAAGCAGCGCGTCCCGAATGGTCCTCATTCACAGGGGTGCCAGTCTTCAGCACCGTCGGTTTCCTTTGCCTGGAATTCCTTCCCCACCAGTCTCTTCAGGGCCGCAACTCGTCCAGAGCTCAGCGGGACGTTTCCTCTGGGCAGCCTCCCCTGACCACCTGCTCTGGAGTTTCCAGCCCTGATCCTTCTGTGGCTCTGTTGACTGACGCACTGAATGGATGATGGACGAACGGTCGGCTGGGAAAGCCTGGTGCTGGTTTGGGCCCCAGCCCGAGTATGTGTGTGTCTGCACATCCTCCCTGGGGAGAAACCTCTTTCTGCTCAGGCAGCTGGGTCTCAGTGCTGTGGTGAAGGGAGGGGTTTTAGAGACCCTTCCACTGGCAGCTTCTCTTCTCCTAGAGCCCAAAGTGCATATGGACCGTGGCCTGAGGCTGTGGCACTCCTGTATGTCACCATTAAATGTCCCTCAGGGGTTTGTGGCTTGGGGCTTCGCTGATTAATCCCTTCTTGGGATTAATCAGCAAAGGGATTAATTTGCCAAGAAGGCAAATCGATGTTATCTCGTGTGCCAGCTGGCATCGAGTGGGGCGACGGCGGGGTGGGTGAGGAGGGCGGTGATGAGCGTGGTGGATGCGCGTGCCTGGGTCGCTGGCCGTGCCTGTCGTGGGTGGGGGAAGGGGTGTGGCTGCACACAGGCTGCATATTTGTCATCCCAGCTCATCAACTTCATGTCCAACTCCTCTCAGTTACACTTTACAGTCATCACCTCATGACTCCACGCATCATCCTATAAATGGGCTTCGTTAACAGCTCCATTTTCGGATGGGAGAAAATGACTTGATCACATGGCAGGAGTGCTGGTGGCAGGGCTGGGGGAGAAGCCTGGCTGGTGGAATTTGTAGCCCCACCTCTGCAGGCCCCCCCTCCCCCTGGTCGATCTAACCATCAACCCCACTTAGTGGCACCGATTCAGCTCCTCTGTGTAGTTGGTGGGGGGCCAGCCCCTAATGCTCCGACTCCCAGGAGACTTCAGACAAGCGACGGCGGAGCCTGCATGTAGCAGGTGATATGGGGCTTCGGCACAATCTGTAGTTTGGAAGCAACTCTGTGTTTTCCAGGCGCCCATCTGTGGAGGAGAATGGGGTCTGTGCGGGGTCTGCTTGCTTGTTGAGGAAACAACTGCTGCTCAGGACTGGAAGTGTCCGCCCCCTTATGTGTGCCATTTCGTTTCCAAGCTGAGAAGCCCCGGGCTTTTCTGGGGAGGGGTTCCGGCCCTTCGGAGCTCTGCTTGCAGGCCTGGGAGCACCTTGGTGAGTCCCTTCCTTGCTGGAATGAGCCTGTGCAGCGCTGTGTATGCTGCAAATGGTCTAGGGGCTCAGGCCTAGCAGTGCACAGGATTCTGATTCAGGCCGGCACCCTGAGGGAGTGGGGCGGAGGGAGGGCTGTGTGGGGCAGCTGTTTTCTTAATTTCCAGTGTGCTGGTCAGTGGAGTGGAGGACAAGAGGCGGGCCATGTGTTCTTCACATCACCTGAGACGCATACAGGATGCTTCCCAGGGGTTAGGAGTAGAAAAGGCACTGCAGACCCGTGATGCATGAGTTCCATCATCATCATCATCATTTTCTTCATCATCATTTTTATCATCATCCTCAGCCATGGGGGCCTAGGGATTATGGAACTTTTAAAAAATTGTAGTATAGTTGATTTACAATGTTGTGTCAGTTTCAGGTGTACAGCAAAGTGATTCAGTTATACACACATACACACACGCACACATTCTTTTTCAGATTCTTTTTTATGGAACATTTTTTGCTGGATGTTCTAGGCAGAGAGTGAAACTGCTCCTAACTGAGGTTGGCCTGGGGTGTTCATTCTCTCTTGCCAATGTACCTGAGGTTCTGTGCTAGGCAGGTTGCTGACACTCCCCCCGCCCAGCATTTCGTTCTTGAATGCTTCAGTGCCTTTGCCCTTGCTCTTCCCTTTGCCTAGAATGCCCTTACATGCTTCTTTGACTAGTATATTCCTACTCATGCACTAAGCCCCAGCTTAAGCCCCCTTCTGCCAGGCAGAATAAATATCTTTGCAGGGATAGTGTTGATCACATCCTAAAGTTGATCTCTTCCCTCTTTTTCAACCATCCAAAGCACACACTAAGACTTTGAGCTAATTGAGGGGAAGGGCTTTCTAGGGAATGGCACAGCGGGACAATGGACCACACCTGGTGCATTTGCGAGGTGGTGGGGAGACTGATGGACCCAGAGCTTGGTGCCCCCAGGCCAGGAGTAGCAGGACCTAGGCCGGGTGGGTGGTGGAGGTGGTTGGTGCCTAAGCTGATAAAACCATCCGAGGTGAATGGACTTGGGAGTTAGACAGGACCTTGGTTGGAATTAGTTTCTGGGCGCAGTGTATTCTGAGGTTTCATCTCCTTTGAGCCTCAGTTTCTTTTTCTGTGGAAATGTGATGGTAGAGCCTATTGCCAAGGCTGCTGTGAGAATCATGTGAGGTGATGCAGGTAAAGGGCGAAGTAGGTGCTCAGACACGGTGGTCATAACTGAACTCATTCTGGCTGAGAAGCTGAGGCCTTTGGGTGCAGGGGTGGTGCCTCTTCCATCTTTAGATCTGCAGTGGGCCTCACACAGGGCAGGTGCTTACTGGCTGCTCACTTTTTAAAGCAGTCTGAGTGAAGATAATGCCCTGAGAAGAATTTTGAACCAGGGAGAGGCAGAGTGAAAGTGGTCGTTAAGGAAGACTTTGGTAGGGGTGTGTGTAGGGTGGGATATAGGCAGCAGAGGTGTGTGGAGGGGAGCCTGAGATATCAGGACATTTCAAGCACACTCTGAAGTGACCTGGACTGAGCGCTTCCAGGAAGTCCTGGAGCCTCTTGAGGAAGAGCTTGGGCTCATGGGGCCCAGTGAGAGGTGGACTTGGGCAGAACATGTGTGAATGTGAGGGCGGACGTGCTTGTGTGCGGGTAGAGGTGCTTGCCGGTGTGTGTAGGGGGTGGGGGATGTGTGTGTGTGTGTGTGTGTGTGTGCACTCACATGTGTCCACCCAACACTAAACAAAAGACACATATCCGCCCTCACAAAGCTTGTGACTGTAGTGACACGGGGAAGAAGGACTGTAATGACTTAATGAAATCATTACTCAAAAGTGTGATGACAGGTCTGATGGGAAATTTCCGGAATTCTTTGAAAGTTCATACAAGTACCTCATTCATAACTGGAGGCTTGGAAGACAATCTGCTTTTTAAAAAGCTTTCATCTTTTCAACTTATTTATCATAATTTTAATAAACATAATTTATATTTTACATAAATATGTGCACGTTTTCCTTCTGTAACATAACCACAGCACCATTATCACATCTGAAAACATCAGCACTGATTCCTTAGTGTTATCAAATAGCCAGTCGGTGTTCAGATTACATTGTGTGTCTCATAAACATTTTTACAGCTGGTTTATTCAAATCAGGATCCAAACAAGATCCACACGTTATGTCTGGTTGACTTGTCTCTCAAGCCTCTTCTAATCCATAGCTTCCCCCACCCTTTTTATTTTCCCATGTAATGTATTTGTTGAATGAACCAGATTACATGTCCTGTAGAGTTTTGCAGAGTCTGGATTTTGCTGATCAGACCCCATGGTGTTGGTTAGTATGTTCCTTGGTCCCTCGGACGTCCTGTAAGCTGAGAGTCAGACCTATTGATCTGGACAGGTTCAGGTTCGATTTGGTTTCCACACAGGCTTTTCCCAGATGGTTTGGCAGCCATTGGTGGCTGTGGCGTCCTGGGGGGAGGACATTTCATAGATTGCAGCATCTAAGCTGAAGCCAGCTGGGCGAGAAGAGTCACCAGGAGAAGGGAAGGGAGGGGATCATGAATCGAGGCTTGGGCGTCTGAGAGGACATGTCAGAATTGAGCAGCTCGGAGGAGCTGGGAGATGGGTGGCAAGGTCAGCACCGTGGTAAAAGAGGGCTGGGCTGGAAGCAGAGGCAGGGCAGTGCTGTGGGAACTTGGGTGGTCTCTCAGCCTCTTTAAGCGTCATCTGTAGAGTGGACACAATACCTGTGATTACCTCCTAAAGGGACTGTGGAGGTTAAAAGAGACAGCAAGATGAAAGACCTTTAGCACCAGCATCTGGTAAATAGAAAGGAATCAATAGATGCTGTTGGTGATGAGGATGATGAGGATGCCGACAATGTGGAGGAGGAGGGAAGGGAGCTGGGACTTTTCCCTGAGATCCATGGCAAATGATTGAAAGCTTCTGGGTCAGAGTGATATGATCAGATTTGCATTTCAGGAAGCCTGACTTGTCTGCAAGATGGAGAATGAATTTGGGAGGTGCAAGAAAAGGAGTGAGACAGCAGTTAGGAGCTGATGTAGTTGTCCAGAAGAGAGGGGGTTGGCCTGGGTGGGGTGATGGCAGTGGGGATGGAAGTGAATGGACTTATTGGGAGGTATTCAGAGAATAAACACGGAAACGAGATGATAGACAACACAGGTGAGAGAGGGGAGCCAGGAGGGGGTCGGGGTTTCGGCTTGAGTCTCTAGCAGGAGGGTGGTGCCACCCACTGAGTCGGTGGGGAATCTCCACACCTCCAGGACCCCAGGCCAAACACCACCCCAGTACTTGTATATTTATGTATTTAGTGAATGCGTGTGTGCTACTGTGCTAATATATTCTGTGCATTTTAATATATTCAATAAAATAAAAATTATTAAAAATCAGATAAAGATGAAATAAGCAATATTTTACACTATCTTACTATGATTAAAATGGCTTCTTAATCTCATTAGATGGTACAGCAAGGCAAAATATACACTCAGGGAGAGGTTCATCATTCACAGTAGTAGATGTATATCCATATTTCAAATAGTCTTCCTGATTATTTGATGTTTTTGGCCAATTTCTTGTCAGATCTGATTAGACTGTCACGGCTTTTAGCTCTTCGTGCGGCTGATGAGGAGCTATTAGTAGGGGTGGGGTGAGCGTCAGCACCCTCAGGCTCGTGGGCTTATGACCGCGTGCAGTGTTGGAACGGTTCAACTTGTGCCTTCTTTGCCAGAATCTTTTAAAACCGCTTATTCCACCTTTGTAAGGATTGGTTTTGTCTGAACCAGATCATAGAAGCTGTAAGTGCTCTTTGCCAGTACATCACCCTGGAAATGAACAGAGTTAGGACACCTGGGCCCCCCTCCCTCGTGCTGCCTCCCATTCGGCTCCCAGGACACCTCGGAAGCTGCATCCGACATGGGACCCTGACCATGGCCCGAGCGAGAGCATCAGGTCCATCTGTATGTTCTGTAGGACTAAAGCTTAGTTTTTTCTTTCATCTTCTTTTGTGTATTAAAAAAAAAGAAATAGAAGTGCAGGCACCCCACTTGAGCTCTGGGCTGCGCTTTGCCAAGTTGGGGGAACGATATGCCTTGTGGGATGTGGTTAAGGCAGGTGAGGCTCTGAGCAGCCGCTCCGGGCTGTAGTCTGGGCTCCTGCATCCCAGGTACACCTGCAGCTCACGGGTCTGGCTGTCGAGGTGGCTCCTATTGGCGCCGGAAGAGCTAGGATGGGTGTGGGGGGGAAGGGAGGGATGGGGCTCCTTGTACCCCCTCTCTGGCCTCTTCGGCAGTCTGGCCAGGAGAGAAGCCACAGCTCACCGCAGGGCCTGGCGTGTGTCGGCATGCACGTGAATATTGGCACATTTAGCAGCATCCCTTGCGATTAAAAATGAATTTGCCTGGGACCATGCTGCCCTTTCTGAGAATCCCCTTCTCAGAAGGCCCTGAGGGCTGGAGGTCGGAGTCCTCCCACCGCCCGCCCCTGGGCACTCCCCTCCCACCCAGCCCCGGGCTGCGCGCACCTGTACCAGGTTTATTTCTAGGGAGGAGGCTGATGAGGCCTCTGCAAGGGGAGGGGCCCGGGCACCCACCAGAGATGGGAATCAGGTAATAGATTAACCAGGTAGAGCTGACAGAAAAGAGATTTGTGGGGTTGTTTGAAATTGTCCGGTGTTCTAAAGCTGCTTATCATTCTGTCGCTGCTCATCCCGGGTTCTGAAGAATCCCCAGGAGACTGATGGGCGCACACGTTACACCGGTGCTGAGCAGCTCTGCCTCGACCCCAGCGCGGCCAGATGTGCCTGCGAAGGGAAAGTCCGGAGGACTGTGGGCCCTAATTGGCTGCCGCCGGACCATTTCTGATTGAGTGCAGAGGCAGTGCAAGCAGCCGCTCCTGCTCGAGGAGCCAGGCCAGCTCTCCAGAGAGGGGCCGCCCCCTGGGCCATTTTCAGGAGGGCGCGTCCACCCGTAGTGGGATGGGCCGCCGCTGGAAGGAGCCTCAGCTACGTCCCAGCGTTCCCTCCCTCCCTCCACGCCTCGTGGAGAGGAAGCGTCCCAGCGTGGGAAGAGGGACCGCTGGGCTCCTGACCCATTAGGAGCCCTACTGCCTGGCGCTTTCGTCCCCGGACTATCACTGCCTTCTTCGGCGGGATTCTGCCCTCTGATTGTCGCCGGGCATGGCCCGTTTGGTTTTTCTCGGTTTACCTCCCACAGTCATTTCGTGCATGAATGAGTACAATGAAACCCGTTTAATTTGCTGTTAATTCTCTGTTCAGAATATTCCCTTCTGTTTCAGGGACGCAGGCAGCTGCGGGGGTGGGGAGGCGGTGGGGAGGGGGCGGGGAGGGCGGGATCTTCAGGAAGTGGGTGAGCTCCGCGGGGAAGACGTCCTCCCCCCCAAAGCCTGTGGGGAGGAGGGTCCCAGGTTGTCGGGGTCTTACACTTGCGGAGCTAGGGGTTGGTCGGACTCTTTTTGCAGGGGGTGGGGGGGGGAGTTCAGGGCTGGAGAACTTCCTCCAGATAGAGGGGCTGGAGGGGCTTTGGCAGGGAGATTTGAGGGTGCAAACCGAAGCTAGCGTCTGTGGGTCCCAAGCGTGGGAGTGAGGAAATGAATTCTGTGGCTGATCACCAGTTGTGAGGTAGTCAGGGAAGACATCGGATGTGATTTAGGGAACACAAACTTGAAAAATTGCCTCAAAGCATCTAAATATAGTGTTTGTACAATTTTCTCAAGCTTAGCTGGTCTGAAGGAGATTTATTTTTGACAGAAAGTTGCTTGTTTTGGTCAACTGAGCCTCCCTCTCGCACCTCCGTGTTTTAACCCGGGCCTTTGGAGGGAGGGAGGGGCTTTGCACCTGGTGGCAGATGCTCGATCCCCAGTCACAGGGCTGCGTTTTGAGAGACAGATGATCTCCACAGCAGCTGAATCTGCTAAAGCAATGTCGGGGTGAGGGGGCAGCAGCTGTGTCTCTTGGTCACCAGGCCGTCCCTCAGGCCACGTGGAGGTGGGTGGAGGCGGCTGGGTGGTGGATGGGTGGGGCCGGTCCATCAGAAGGGTCTACCTCGCCCTCCGATAACTGCAGAAAGACCCCTCCCTCGGCAGGGTACCTTTTCAGATACTCTGGTAAGTTGCAGCTGGAGAGGTTCAGAAGCCGCCCGGGATCAGTCTCCTCCTTGGAGCTATGGAAAGTGCTGGTGGAAGGGGCCCAGGAGCCTCTCTGGAAGCCAACACTTTTGATCTGTGAGTTTGCACCATCTGTGGGCTTCCCAGACTGATTGTGTCCATGGCAGGCACCGCCCTGCCTCACCTCCACACGGCCCTTCAGTCGCCCTCCGTGGTGTCTAACATTCCTGTTGTCACCCTGGGGTTCCTGACCACCCAGCCACTGTGGACCTAGGTAGGAGGGCGAAGTTCTGCTTTGGAAAGCACACAAGCTTTATCCATCAGTTCAGCACATCTGTAGAGACCGCCTGCTGGGTAAAGATGCTTAGGTGGGTGCAAAGGGAAGGGAGCAGGGCAAAGGCAGCATGTGGTGGGTGGCTTTACAGGGCCAGTCGGTATGGCCTGGGGGCACACTCTGCTGTGTACTGCCTGGGGCACTGCCCTGGCTAGGAGCAGGGAGAGAATTCCAGAGACCAGGGATGCTGGGAAGCAGGGATCTTGGGAGCAGGTGCCACTCTGAGAATGGGGTGAAGGGATGAGCTGGGTTGGGCTGGGCTCAGGGGTAGTGAAGGGGCTACCCCAGGCACGGGGCTGCTTCCCACTCTCTCCACTTCCCGTTGCCCCTTCTTGAAATGAGCACCGTTTGGGGAACTGCGGCAGGGATTCCTACCCAGGAGTGAGCTGCGAATGAACCAAATCAGGATCGATGTGCTGTTCAGGGACACTGTAGTTGTACCAAAGTGGAACATTGTCATTAAGTTCATCATAAAGGATATAAAATGAAGATAAACACAGTCCGTGCCTGTCATCTTGCCTTCTTTTTTAATTAGGAAGTTTTCCTCCTCACTAGAAAAGATGGAGTTGCTTGTGTTCATGTGGGAGGGGACCTTTGCCCACCAGGTTCTTATCAGAGATGCCTCCACCCCAGATGTGGGCCCCCCTCACCTCCGACGTCACGCCCAGCTCCTGAGTGATGTGGCAGGCTGGCTGAGGATGGTGAGAGTGGCCCTGCCATGGCCACACTCCCCTGCCCATTTACTGTCCCTCTTCTTGGCAGCCAGAGAGCTTGTCCAGTGGCAGCTACTGAGAATTGTCTTTTTCCCTGGAGCCCCACTTCTCAGCTCACCCCTTCACCCTCACTCTGAAGAGTCTTGCAGTAACGACACTGGCTTAACTAACTTCCCTAACTGATTTGACCGACTACTTATTTCCCCCCTGAAACACATGTTCTCTTTCCCCAGTTCCACAAATTACCCTTTGGGAAACACTGCTCCAAACCCTCCAGCCTCTCATTTCTCTTCCCACACAAATCCTTTGCATAATCCAAGCTGTGCCTATTGTCTGCCTCTTGCAGGAAGCCTTCCCTGACCACCTCAGGCTCTCCTCTCCTCCCCCGAGCCCTGGTAGTCTATACCAGTTGGCTCCAAGGATTCTTTTGGACACTGCAGTGATGAGGGCATTTCTCAGGACAGCCTCAAGCCCCGGGGTCATGGCTTGCCAAGAACCCAGCTTCTGCTTCCAGCAGACCCTTGAACCCCTGCCGCACTTCCTCACTCCACTGGCCCAGTGCCCCTGAGCTCAGGACCTCCTGAGTCAAGCCAGAGAAGCCCACAGCCTTCAGGCCAGTGCCTCGGCCAGCTGACCACTCACTTCTTGTCTCACCCTCAGGCCCAGGGACCACCTGTCAGCCAGCTCAGGGCCTCAGGTGGTCCTGACTATCCAAACCCAGAGCAGACGGTATATTTAAAATGAGCCTGGGGCTGAGGACAGAGGGCAGACAAGACAGACCATGCCCCTGGGATCATGGAAGGGACACACCATTCCCAGCTGAATTAGCTTCCTAGGGTTGCTGTGAAAGAAAAAACAAACAAACATACAAAAATCACCACCACAAATTGGGGGCTTAAAACAACAGAAATGTATTCTCTCGCTGTTCTGGAGACCGGAAGTCTGGAAGCAAGGTGTCAGCAGGGTGCTTCCTTCTTCAGGTTCTGAGGGAGAAGCCGTTGCGCCCCCAGCTTCTGGTGGTGCTAATCATTGGTGTTCCTTAGTTATAACTGCAGAAATTCAGTGTCCGTGTCTGTCCTCATGCGGCCTTCCCCTCTGTGCATCTCTGTGTGTCAGACCTCTTTCTCTGTTTTCTCTTCTAAGAACACCTGTCATCGGATTTAAGGCCCACCCTAAATCCAGGCTGATCTCCGCTCGAGGTCCTCAAAGGTCCCATTCACAGGTCTGTGGGATAGGACCTGGACTCATCTTTTGGGGGACACACAACTCAACTCACTATGCTGGCCCTTGCTCCTCCCCGCTGGAGGTGTGGTGGGTTCCAGACTCCTCACCCAGGAGCCCCAGCCGTCACCCATTACAGCCATTCACAGTAACACGAGCCAGGTCTGGAGAGGGCTCGCCCTCGGTCTTACCATCTCGCTGGCTGTTGTCTGGCCTTCGTGGACCCACCGGTTTCCCCTTCACTGTGGGAGGAGTTTTGGAGATAGCCCTGGGAAACTGCCATCACAGCGCTGCTTAGAGCTGTCTCTTATGCTGGAGGCTCCGAGGAGTAACCCTGTTGACCCCAGCCCTCCTTTGCTTGTGAGGTCTGGCCAAACCTGGACTGAGCCTCAGCTACGTTTTCTGCCAGGTGGTGACAGGGGCCTTGGGGTGTCCGTTTCCCCCAGCTTCCCTCTAGGCTGAGGGAGGCGGACAGAGCCCTGCCATCTCCCCGTCGTTCCTGGGCAGGTCTTGGCCTGTAATGAGTGAACCTCTTGCTGTTGGCTTCCCTTCTGAAGCGCTCTTGGCCCGTCTGCTCACGTCTCTGTTTCTGCCACCTGGTTTGGCTGTGCCGCATTTTCTCCCATCTCCTTCATCATGCCTCTGATTGTGGTCCCAGCAGATCGGAGGGGACTCTTCCCTGAGCCCAGGGCCCTTCTGAGTGACCCTGTGATGACACGTTTCCATTATGTGCCAGGTCCACAGACTCCCCGCTGACAAACACACGAAGTATACATGTTCCTCTGCAAATTCGTTAGTGGTGAATGAGGCTTATGCTCCCCATGATTCTCCTGTTTCCCTTCAGATCCTCTAGGAAGGACTCAAATTCCCTCCCAAATCTGGTAGAAACCAGTTGCCCCAAGAGGACAGCATCACAGACCAGAATTGGGCCAGTTGTCTTCTGTAGGGACACTTTGCTAAGATTACCTGTGAATATAAACCTTATTTAAGCTTGTTTTCTTTCACAAATATTCCCATGGTCCCCGCTGGTGTCTTTCTGGTGTTCTGAAGGTCACAAAGGCTTCTGTGGAAGTCTGTAGTTATAGTAATGGCTAGAAAGATATGTTATTATTGTATGCTAAAATAATGAGTTAGTTGATCAAAAATTACAAGAAAACATTTAAATATCGCTGAACAAATTTTGTCAGCACATTTGTCCATGCCAGAACCCTTGCCTGTCTGGACAAGGGGTGGGCAAACAGTAGCCTGCAGGCTATTTTCAGGCTGCAGTAGCAATGGCAAAGTTGAATAGCTGCAACAGAGACCTTATAGCCCACGAATCCTAAAATAATTACTATCTGGACCTTTATAGAAAGTTGGCCAGCTGCCAGCATAGGCGATTGTAGTACACATCCTAGCAGCCCAGCTCCTGAGGGCCAGTGGTAAACTAAGACCACCTGGGAGGATGTACTCCTGGGCTGGGCTGGAGGACTTCCCCTAGAGCTATGTTTCCCCCCAGCCAAGACGGTGTATCACCTGTATAGATCTAGGGGAATGCAAGCTAAGACCCATTCAACTGATGGTATTATGTCCAGTTTGTTTAATAAGATCTCAAGCTGGGGCTCAGAGAGTTTGTGTAGGGCTAATGCTTATCTCATAATGGTCTTCTGAAATGTGATAATGTTTGTGAAGACATTTATAGACTCTAAGGGCTAGAAAAGGACTATTTATAAAAAGCATATGTTGGCACTCCCCAAAATGAAATAGTTATGTATAAATCTAACAAAATATGTACAAGAACTATAGAAGGAAAAACTATAAACCTGATGAATGAAGTCAAAGAAGAACTAAATAAATGGAGAGATGTTCCATGTTCATGGATAGGAAGACTCAATATTGCCAAGATGTCAGTTCTTCCCAACTTGATCATAGATTCAATGTAATCCCAATCAAAATCCCAGCAAGTATTTTGTGGATATTGACAAACTGATTCTAATATTTATATGGAGAGGCAAAACACCCAGAATAGCCAACACAATGTTGAAGGAGAAGAACAAAATTGGAGGATTGACATTACCCACTTCAAGACTTACTATAAAGCTACAGTAATCGAGACAGTGTGATATTGATAAAAAGAATAGAGAAATAGATCAATGGAACATAATAGAGAGCCCAGGAATAGACCCACATAAAGATAGTCAACTGATCTTTGATAAAGGAGCAAAGGTAATAAAATGGAGCAAAGATAGTCTCTTCAAAACATGGTGCTGGAAAAACCAGATATCCACATGCCAAAAAAAAAAAAAAAGAGTCTAGACACAGACCTACACCCTTCATAAAAAGCAGAATTTTTTAATCCAACTGTTTAGAAATAATAATAGATAATATTGATGAGTTGTTATTATGGGCTAGGAATAGTAATAGACACTCTACAAATAGCATTTCATTTAATCTGCATATTTCCTTAAGAAGCAGGTATATTGCACCCTTGTTACCTGTGAGAAATCTGGGGCTCAGCGAGTTTGTGTGGGTTGCCCAGGCCACACTGCTCTTATGTACACAGCCTGGTTAGAACCCATGTCTTGTGACTTCAACTCCAGTGCTCTCCTAGCTACAGCATGGCTGACAAGGTTGGGGCCCTCTGAAGGAGGCAGGTGTGTGTTTACCTCTGCTGGTAAGTAAAGCTGGGCATCATTTTTCTAAAGGAAGGGTAGGCGGGCCCAAGGACCTTAGTGAAACATAAAGAAAACACAGCTCATTGTCTCTGACCATTCCCAAATTTAACACTGAGTTTTGACTGTTGTAGAAGTTATGTGTCATTTTGCTGAGATTTGAACTTGAATCACAGCACCAAGGAACCTGCCAGGAGGGACACAGTTGCTTTGCTATTTGCCATTTATCATCATTATATTGTGTTATGTACATTAGAGTAACTCTTTTGAAGTGGGGAAAAGGTGGAACCCTCCTTCCCAAGAAAGCCAGCCAGTAGTACTAATGATGGAAATCAAGAGAAGGTAAAGAGAATAGACATTTTACAAGAAAGATTGTACCCTTGGTTGTATTATTCAACTTGAAAATTAATAGAAGTCTTGGAACCTGTCCACATTTCACCAGTTGAGTGTACTTGGGAAGTGAAGAATAGTCATCCGTGCCCACACCTGCCTCACCTGTGCTCTCCCATCTCGTGTGCCAGAATTTGGCCTCCTTCTGCAGGCATCCAACGTGTTGCTGCCTTTAAAGTCAGAGTTAGGGACCAGTGTGTTCCAGATAAGCTGCCTCCTCTGAGATGCTGTAGGCCACAGCTGGTGGCCCCGCTAGGGTCTCATTCCCTCACTGATTCGGGCGCTGATCCATTCACCCGTCCTCATAGCAGACACGAAGGGGCCCGTGTTCGGTGTCTGACCCTTCAGGCACATTTCCCGCCCTTAGGAAGCCTGGAGTGTCTTCCTGTTGGCAAGCCCTCATCTCTCAGAATCTAAACACAGGATGTGGGGCTTTCTGTATACCCATCCAGAGGCCCCAGTGTGTCAGGGATGGAGGTGCTGATACCCCCAATGACTGCGTGAGGTGGGGACCACGCCAAGCCCCTGGGACTCTGCAGCTCTGTGAGCTCCGACCCTTCCCGTCGGCTCTCTCAGGCCCAGGGCCCAGGGCTCCAGCCTCTATGCTTAGGGCTCCCAGGCCCCCACAGCATCCCATGTGGGCAGCACGCAGGGCAGGGGTTTCTTCTCTGTGCCTGTCACTCTGCACTATGTAGAGGGCTTTTGTGAGTTCTCAAGTGAATCCACTGACCCATTGTCTGGGCCCAGCTCTCCCTAGACTTCCACCAGCTCCGTGAGGACAAAGGCGGGGCTGGGAAAGGCCAGATGTATTCCCAGCCAGAGCTGAACACACTATTCATCCCAGAAATACCCTGTTAAGCAGCAACAACAGCACAAAGAGGGAGGAGGGGGCAGAGAGAGGGAGCAGGAGGAGGGAGGAGAGGGCAGGGAGGAAGGGGAGCTGGCGATGGATTCAGAGCTCTGAGGAGCCTCCTTTCTCCCAGGGAGCCCCTGGCATGCTTGGTGGGATTCTTAAGGGGACCTACAGGGAGATGAGGAGAGAAGTAGAATGTGCCCACTGGGGCGGTGACAGCCCCCTTCTCTCTCCTGTGATGCTGGGAAGCCGTCAGAGGTGGTGGGGCTGGAAGGACAGCTAGTGGAGCCAGGAGTGTGGGACTGGAAGAGAGGAAACTCAGAAGGTCCGGCTCCTCATACTCCGAAGGGCTGCCGTGGAGAAAGGGGAGCAGTTGGTCCTGTGGGGACCCTTTCGGGGCACAACAAGGGCCAAAGAAGGAAATCCCAGGAGCCAAGCCTCTGACAGTTTGGACTATCTGACAAGAAAACGGCCCATCTGGACAGGTAGTGAGTGCCTCGTCGTGGGTGGTATGCAAACAGAGATTGAATGGCCGATTGGTGAGGGTGCTGGAGCAGAGGCTGGAGCTTGGGGAGGAGGAGTGCACCAAGTCTCTGCAGCTTTTTAGCCCTTGAGAGGTTCTGAATTGAGAGCAGTGCCCAGATTTGGACCCAGTCCCTGACCTCGTTTGGATAGGCAGGAAGTGGAGTGGGCAGATGAAGTCTGGACTGCTCATCAGGTCCAAGCTGGAGGGCAGGGAACAGAGCTCCAGATCCCGAGCCACTGAACTTAATCTTTTCTCAGTTCGGAAGGAGGAGAAATGCAGGCCTGATTGTTCTAGAAGTCTGTTCTTTTGGCCAGAAAACCACAATGGAGAGTCTTGAGGCTCTAGCCCCTCAAGGAAACTTTTGCCCCACCCCAGCGGGGAGAATGCAAGGCCAAGTCCGCGAACGACCCTTCCCATGAGCTTCTAGCCCCCAAGAGGAGGAGGAGATTTCCAGGGGCCCCGACTGCCTGTTGTCAGAGGCCAGGGGCTGTGCTTCTGCTTCCTCTCACACAAGAGCCTCTGATAGAGACTCTGTTCTCATCACACCCGACCCTCCACCCCACCACATCCCTGCAGCTCTCTGAGGCCCGGCCACAGTCCCTCTCATCCTCTCGGGAAGCCTGCCTGACGGCCCAGCCCTTGCTCTCCTCCTGCCCCTGAGGATGTAGGCCATCCCTCATTGGCACTCCAGCTCTGTAGGGCCTGAGTTCTGGGCTGCTCCTCTGGTGGTTCCCTGGCCGCAGTGGCTTGTAGGCCGTGTGAATGATGTCAGTCTCCTCCGTGGATCCTCTCTGGCTCGCCTGTGGCCACAGATAGGGAACCCACTGATGTGGCCAGCCCTGCTATGTGAATCAGGCCCCAGATTCAAAGGCTGAAGGCTGCAAGGCGGAGGCCCCATCACTCCTCCTCCAGGAGCCTCCCTGATGGTTGAAGCCACCCATTCGATCCCTTGCCTCACCTTGTACCCTCAGGGCAGCCTCAGTCACTCTCTGCCTTTCGTCCTTTCCCCTGTTCTGTGGGGTGGATTTTGAACTGCTTGTGATGGCCTGTCTCTCCTGGCTCTGAACCTGCCCTCCTGTACCCCATGACCGCTGTCATCTGCATGGTGGTAGAGGGAGCAAACAGGCCGCCCGTAGCAGAGTCCCTGAGAGGAACCTGCCAGGGGAACGGCTCCCTCCTGTCTGCGGGGTCATAGTTCTGGCCTCCTCTAGCTGAGCGGTTGTGGTGGCCAATGGGGTGATGCCCAAGGCCCCTCCAGTGCTGCTTTTGTAACTCCACGGATGCCTCCTGCCCCCAGGAATGGACCTTTTGCCATTGTGCCTCTCCTTGTCAGGGCAAGGCTGTCCTGCCCTGCCTGTCATTCCTGCTCCTGAGAACGCTCCATCATCACCAAGACACCTGGAGAGCGCCCCGGGAAGACTTCTATTTGTGTTTCCCAATCAGTAGCATTGACTGGCTCCTGGCATCCTGCGTTTCCTAAGACCCCAGACAATCTCGATGCCATTAGTGTCCTCCCCAAACCTTGCAAACCCCTGCCATGCATGCCTTTGTGCAGAAATGTCTCCAGAGATATTGAGGCCCCAAGCAAAGCTCCCTTGTTAGCCTTAGGGGGGTCCTGCTGGGTTTCCACAGCTGGGGGCTGGCAGGCCTGGTGGCCGCACAGTCCTGCTTCCCTCCCGCTCTGGCCGGGAGTACCTCACCTGCCCTCTGCCACAGAAAGGGAGGGCAGGGGGACGTCTGGTGCCTAAAAGCCCCCAGGGCAGGAACTGTCACACTCCCAGAGCTGTCAGGCTTTGGGGACTGGATAAATGTCACATCACAACCCAGAAACCACCCATCCACACCAAGCCTTAGGACAGCACCCTCAGCCACAGAGGAGACAGTTTATGCAATTGTTGCCACTTAACAAGCAGCTAAAGTGAGACGTGGAGAAGGGAGGCTGTCTCCACATAAGCTTGTCAGAGGGAACAGACCAGGAGACAGCGGACCTGCGGAGTAGGCCTGGCTCTGCCATCAGCATGTGATGTGAGCCTGGGCTCTCTCCGCCAGGTCTCCTTGGGTGGACAAGGATGGGGTGGCTGGCGGATCACTCTGGGCCTTTCTGGATGGTGCCTGGCTCTCTGGAGAGAGGAGGGGGGGGCTGGGCATGAAGGCTGGAGGCCAGGAGCGCGGTGCCATGAGACAGCAGCAGCCTCCGCAGGGCCGTGCCGAGGATTGCATGCCCCTGGAAGGAGATGTCCGTGCATCTGGTGGGAGGTGCGCTGCAGAGCGGCCCCAAGGGGTCTTTTCAGCTCTGGTGGCCCCTTGGGACTCAGCAGCCCCAGTCTGGTCCAGGATGTGTCCACGAGAAGGCCAGAGCCTGCCTGCTAGCCCCCACTTCTTCCTGCTCTGGCTGGTTGCCCTGCCCCTTCGCACATCCCCAAGCCCCTACCACAGCCCTCCCCCGGGGGCCCCTGGCTCTGTGGCGCCTGCTGGTGCCTGCAGGGGCCCTAGGCGCAGAGACATCTGAGAGTCACTGTGCCACAGATCAATCCAGGATGAGGGCGCAGGAGGGCCTGGTGGCGGGGGGTGGTGGTGGGCAGACGGCAGCGTGCTTCTTCTGATTAACGAGCCCAGGTGGCCATCCATCGCCGGCCTTCATTAGGGCTGCAGAGTCATTTTGCATGGGCTTGCGGCCTCTCCTCCCCGCTGTTCTCCAGGGTGATTGATGCCCCTTGGGTGCCGGCATTCCCCGGAAAGTGAGAGGCCCTCTCTCCTCGCGCCCATGAGGAGCAGAGCAGCGGGCTTATTGTGCATGATTCTTACCTGTGTGCCATTGGCGCCAACTCACGGGTTTGTCAGAGTGGCCAGGGCAAAAGGATTTAATCTCCCTTAGAATTCATGGCGCTGGGAGACTGGAAAATGCGACTCCTCAATCTTAATGGGTCTTTGACTCTCCCCGCAAAAATGCAAATAGGTGGAGCACGGAGCAGTGGGGTCCCGGCCAGGCCTGCTTCATCAGCGTGCCGGGACGATGATTTAAAGGATGTCCCTGGACCAGAGCACTCCTATGCGGTTCTCTTTTCTCTCCTTGCGCTGGATGGTGTTGGGGAAGAAGCTGGGTCAGGAGGAGGTGAGGGCTTTGGGCAAAAGCTCTGCTGCAGGTCTGGTTAAGGGCCCCCCTGACGCCTGATGGCCTGGGCGTAGCCGGTGCTGCTGGAGGTCATGCCTGGGCTGGAGGGCAGCCTCGGAGGCCCGCCTTGCCTGTGCCCACCAACAAGATCTGGCCGGTTTGGCTTCTGCCTTCAGGTGTTCGATGCTGGAGAGGACCGGAGATCCCCAGCCGGGAGTGGTGAGACCCACTTTTCTTCTTGGCTCTCTGGCTGTGCGGTACTTTCAGACATAAGAGGGGTGCACGTGGATTTGAGAGGGTGTCTGGTCATCTTGAAGGATCAGGGAATACAGGTATCAGAATGGGAAAGGGAGCTGAGATAGAAGGAAAAGAAGGCAGACGAAGGAATCAGGCAGAAGAAAGACTGGCTGTTTGGCATTTTGGGTCTAAAATGAAGGCTTTCAGTCTCTCCTTTTCCTCGCTCCTGTGTTTAGTCTCGCTTGCTCAGGGCTTCTCCTTTGTTGGAGAACAGCTATCAGTCCTTGCACCCCAGGCCCCCTCCTCCATCAGGGAACCATATGGAGGCGGTAAGCCGTGCAGGATGAGTGCAGGGGCGTGAGGGGGTGGGCAGGGCCCAGCATGAGACCTGTCTCCTGAGGGCGGGGCCCAGCATGGAGCTTCCACTTCCAGCTGGGCAGGAGCACTGTGGAAATTCTTTCACTGCGAAAGGCGAACCCATCAGGCCTGATACATCAGGACGATGAGGGGCACATCATCTGGGAGGTAGCAGGACAGGCACCGTGGTCACCCTGCCTTTGTTCTGAAGGGCCATCGCTGACCTTGGCCCCTTGGGAAAGCTCGAAGAGTAGTTGAACTGCTTGCTGATCTCTTCCCAAAGTTCTCTGGATACAAGGAGAGACTCTTGCCTTCAGTTCTTGGTGACCTCCCAAGAGGGAACACTCTCTGGTGGCACATATGACAGTAGGTGGGCAAGGAAACCACTGCCTAGCACCATCATTCTCAAACCAGTGATTCTTCTACCATAGTTTTGAAGAATGAAGTCACAAAGCAACTGACTGAGGGGACCCACGCTCTCTGTAGCCAGGGTTGCTGGAGCCCACTGCCTCACGAACAGGACAGGCCGTGGGGCGTGTGTGATGTATAAATCCACTACTCCCTCCCACCCGCGCTCCACAGGCCATGGTGGGTCCCTCTCCCAGTCCAGGGCCCTTACACGGACATTCACCTTCGGTTAATCCAGAATGTTTCTGTGTCCAGCCCAGGAGAGGGGCTGTGGCCCCCCAAGCCTGGCTGCTGGAGGCTGCAGACCACCAGCTGCCCCCTGGCTGCAGAGCCCACGCCCCACCTTGGGATGGGGAGCCGTGTGCGGAGGAGGGCAGTGTCGGGGGCACTGGGTCTGGAGTGTGGCCCGTTCATCCAGAGCAGAACCATGGCCGGAGCCCGCACACGCCAGCCTTGCGAGCTCTGCACGAACACCAGGGCGCTGGGAGGAGCGCTGAACCCAGGAAAGACCCGGTGCTGCTCTCCGGGCCTCAGGGTGTATGTGGAGGCGGGGGGAGCCACCTGGCTATTTGGGTTCCTTATTGTCAGCCGTCCCTATAGGCCCGGATGGGGCCCTGGTCTTCAGGGGCAGCCTGCGGGAGAGGCATTTGGTGCACTCTTGCTGAGGCTGCGGCCCCGTGCCAGATCCCCCATGCAAGGGGTCCGTGGGGTGAAGCAGGCTGCAACAAGGGTCCCTTGGTGGCTGGGTGGGGGGCCTGAGGAGAAATTAGAGTGTGGCTGGAGGGCCGAGGCTTTTCAATCAACCAAGGCTGCCAGGGTGGGCCGGGGAGAGGGGGGACCAAAACCCACCCTTCAGCGTGGGCCTCAGGGTCCGAGACCCAGTAGCTGGCCCATCTCATAGGACACAGCTAGGGACCTTAGGCCTGTGAGAGAGTCCACTGCCCACACCAGGACCAGACACGGGGCATGACAGTGCCTGCTGCTAGCGGACCAACTTTTGCTTGTCAAGCACTTGTGCAGTAAGTGTCTGGTGACACTTACTTCCTTGGCTCCGCCGACTGCCTTGTGACGTGTGCATTATTACCCTCATTTAATGAGGATGGCTGAGCATTAGGTTTAGGGGTCTAGGTGACTTGCTCAAGGTCATACAGCTGGATAGCGTGGGGCTGGGACTCACACCCAGGTCGGTCTGATCCGAGCTCAGTGCGGTCAGGACAGGCCAGGCTGGCAGGTAGCTGCCTCCCGTGTGCGACGCTGGGAGGGCACAGGAGACGAGGTGCTGCCGACCAGGGGCTATGGACCGAGGCCCTGCGTATCCCCAGGGACCTGGAGAAACAGATGACGCAGTCCAAAGAGGTGAGGGGCGGAGATGAACGAGGGGACTGTTTGCAAAGGTTTGCACAGAGTTAAAGAAAGGCGACAAGGATGGCAAAACACTTAGGGACTCGCGGCAGTGGGGAGCTTTTACCACCCTAGGCCTGAAGGATGAGTGGAGGGGCCCTGTGAGCAGGATCAGGCAGTAGGAGAGGACCACCACCCGCTGCAGCTCGGCAGGGGGCAGCTGGGGATACTCCTCCCACCCCCCAAGAAGCCTTTCCCTCCCACCCGCCCCAGGCTCCATGGCAGGGGGCACAGTCCATGTGTCTATGAAGGCCTGCCTCCAGGTAAGGAATCGGGGGTGGGTGAGTGGACCTGGAGCAGCTAATGAAGACCTCCCATCGCCTGCTAGAATGGGGTCTTTGAAGGAGGCACCTGGCCTTCTTTGTGTCTGTGTCTCCTAAGCTCCCAGCTCAAGGCTGAGTATTTGCTGGAGGAAACCCGACAGCGGTATTTCCTGGCATCCTACCCTCCTGTTATGGGTTCACTTGTGTCCCCTCAGAAAAAAGATATACTGAGGCCCTAACCCCCAGTGCCTTACAATATGACCTTATTTGGAAATAGGGTCATTGTGGATATAATTAGTTAAGATGAGGTCATACTGAAGCAGGATGGGCCCCTAACCCAATAGGACTGATATCTTATAAGATGGCCGTGTGAAGACAGAGACACACAGGGGACACCCTGTGACCCTGAAGGCACAGATTGGAATGATGCAGCTGCAAGGCAAGGAATGCCAAAGATCACCATTAAGACCCCAGAAACTAGAAGAGGCAAGGAAGGATTCTCTCTTACAGGTTTCAGAGGGAGCATGGCCCTGCCGACACCCTGATTTTGGACTCTTAGCCTCCAGAGCTGTGAGACAAAACATTTCTGTTTTCGAAGCCACCCAAATTGTGTACTTTTGCTATAGCAGCGCTAGGAAACTAATACATCTCCTAAAGCAATTTTTATATTTTATTAGTGAAGAGCATTTGCAGGGGACAGGTATATGCACTGCTAAGTCACCAAAAGACCAAGCCAGACCTGGGGATTCAGGAGACAGAGGGATCCACCCAGGCTCCAGAGGTTCATTTTGGTTTCTTGCCATGTTTCTTAGAGATCACCCTAGGGACTGGGAGCCAGAAGTGACCCGCTGAGGCCAGAGAGGACAGGGACCCTCCCAAGGCAGGTACCAAGTCTGAGCTGGGCTGGGCAGAGAAGGCAGCAGCCCTTCTGAGGCTTGTCCCCAGCCCTTTCCAGCTCCCCAGCTGAACAGACCATGTCACGTCTCCATGCTGTGGTCTGCTCCCCGGGAGCCTCGCCTGGCAGAGCCCTGGGAGGGAGAGAAAGCAGAGCTGTGAGTCTGGGCCTTCCAGGCTTGTTCATGGGCTCTGCCATGTGGGAACCAGAGCCCTGCCGGCTCCTGGAAGCATATTTCTATGCTATGACCCATCTAAGCTGTGGCTTCTTTCTATTTATGATAATTAACTGCACCTTGGAAAATAAAAGCAACAGAAGGAAAAGGGTGTGGTGGGGAAGACTGGGCTAATCTGTGTTCTTTAAAAGAGCAAATTTCACAGTTTGTATTTATAATTTCAGTGCCTGTTCCTACTCATGCAATCAGTCAGTCATTCAGCAGATGGGCTGGACTGGCTCATTCGTTTACTCAGCCTTGTTTCTCTTCCTTGCTGGCCACTATTACACATGAGTCAATGGAGACTTATGTAATAACAGCTTCTCTTGACCTAGCATTTTATGCTTGGCAGAGACAGTAAATAAATGTTATTCCAATGAGTGTTCTCAAGAATATACAGAGCATCTTTCTGGGTCTGCTCTCCCTGGCTCGTGGATGCAGGAGAGATGCCTCTCTCCGTGAAAATCAGACTTTGATGCTCAGAGGTGACTTGATTTGCTTGTCAGTCCTGGAGCTGGGACTTGAACCCAGGTCTCCAGAGCTGATGGAGCATTTCTGCTGTATGAGACATCTGATCAAACTCTGGGGGATATAAGTCACAGCTCTACCTTCTCAAGGTACTTACAAAGTACTTGGGGAGGAAAGATGCAAACCAGATTTCAGGTAGAGAAGAGGAAGAAGCCATTCCAGGCAGGAGGACCTGCCTGAGCGCAAGTGCAGTGATGGGAGGTGATGGGTCTCCTTTGGGAAATTGAAGATCAATTTGGAAAAGACGGGCTTGGAACAGAAGGTTCATGGAGGCCAGAGGTTTGTGGCATATCTTGGAATAGTGGAGAGATTTTGAAAATCATAAAGTAGGGGAGTGAGGTGGGATGAAAGAGGTATTTTTAGAAGGTGGGTTAAATTTCTATTTCTGAACACGTGTCTTCTAAAACAGCACAGTAGTAGTAAGGATGTAAGTAATAGTAAAACCGACATCCCTGACCCATCAGCCCTTGTACTTTGCTTTCTGGTCTTTGTACTCATGGTGCCATTTTACTCCACTGAAGCACTGTTTCCAGAGTTGCATCTGTGGTGCAGACACAGCTCTGTTTCCTGCTCTGTGTTTAATTGCTGGCATCCTGATGCTGTGACATTATCCTCGTAACACTCCAGGAGCATGAATATGAGCGTGCCATCCTTCACTTCCTTCCCATATGCTGCTTCTAGTGTTCTCATATTCTAAATAATGCTGTAATGAACATCTTCACGAAATAGAACCTTTTGTTTTCTTTTCCTTTGGAATTATTTCCTTTGGACTATTTCTTGGGGATGACATCACTGGGTGATCAGAGGACCTGAGATTCTCTAAGCCCTTGCTTAGTGTGGCCATATTGCCTTTGAACCATTTACATTGACAGCAAGAGCTGAACTGGGCAGCTGTGCAGAGAATGGTGCAGATGGGGGCTTCTTCTGAGACACCAGCTAGGAGGTGGTTGCTGTGGTCCCACTGTGCAGGGCTGATGCCCTAGACTCAGATACGTTGCCAAGACTGGAAAGGAATACACAGTGAAGAAGATGCAAGTGTCACTGTGGTATGGTGAGTGATTTGATGATGGACTGAGGGAAAGCAAGGAATCAAAGCTAAATGCCTCTGAGGTTTCACACATGGGCTCCAGGGAAGGGCAGTGGGAAAGCGTGGAGGGGGGCAAGTGTGAAGAAGCTTTGGATGGGTGGACACATGGGATGGGATGTGAAAGGCTTGCTTGGAATACTTTATCACTTCAGTCTTTCATAGCTGTGCAGGGCCCAGGGCCCAATTGTGCCAGAACATAAGACCCTGAGGCTAGCTGGTGCCCTTCACAGCTCACACTCAACCAGAATCATCCCCAGACCCAGAGCCAGCAAGGCTCTCCCTCCTCTGGTCCAGGGAGGTGATTTGAGGCCTATTCAGAAGGATGGGGATGAGATTACAGGGAGGCTGGCCTGAACTGGCAGTAGGAGGTCTGGGCAGGTGTGAAGTTGGGGCTTAGCAGCTATTGGTTCTGAGACCCTGTGTCAGGGGCTGAAGATTGCGGGGGCAGCAGACCACCTGAGGAGTCTGTGCCCAGTGAGCAGGGCGTGTGAAGACAGGACACAGCCCCAGGGAAGGTCTGGGGAAAGAGCCCCACGAGGCCTCCGCAGCAAGGCTGGGCTGGAGTCCTTGGCAGGCTGTGGTGATGGGTGGAGCAGGGCCAGGAGTAGGGGCCGCTGAGGAGCCTGGGGTGGTGGATGGAGGATGTGAGCTCCAGGAAGTGCTCAGGTTCTCTGTGATGAGTCCAGGTCTGGAGGGCAGCATGGGGATCGCTTGGAAAGGCTGAGTGCCACACCGTGGTCAGGGCTGCTCAGCACATCGTGGGTACCGGCACGCTCTGGATTTGGGGTGGGGGAGACTACTTACTACGTGTCTTATTCCTGCAAGTATGGGCTCAATCCTGGAACAGGAGTGTGCATGTGTGCGTGAGTGTGTGTGTGTGTGTACGTGTATGTAAAGGGGGCAGTCCCTGTGCTTTCGTCAGCCGGGGGCTGGGGAAGGAAGGAGGAAGTGCCGGCTGTGTGCCAGGCTCCATACACCTGTCATTTTATTCAGTCTTCACAACCGTCCCTGGGATCACTCTTCCTGCCATTCACCAAGGCTGTAATTGCAGGTTTGGCTGCGTGCTTATTGGATTAATTTCTGTTTTCCCACTTGCCTGCAACCTCCCTGAGGGCTGGGGTGTCTGTCTTTCTCTGCTTTGTCTCTGGCGCCCGCACAGTGCCCACCTTGCCTGTGGGAGTGACTTGGACAACCTTTGTTGAATGGGTACCAGCACCCTTTTATGCCACTGTGTTTCAGCCCTCTTCCAATGATCCCGACTGCACTGTGAAGGCTGAGGGAGAGGGTGGGCTGCAGGGGGCTGACCCCCAACTTCTGGCATTTACCTGATAGGACCTGGACTCATGAAGCAACTCTGTGCTGTGGCTCCTGGGTTTCAGGAGCTCTGTGGGTCACGGAGGGCTGCACAGGGCAGTGACGGAACAGCTGCTCTGGTCCTTCCCTGCTTGGAAGGTCCATGGATTTGCCTTATCAAATACACATGAGGCACTGCTCAGAGAAGGCCTGGAAGCCCCCATTCCATCTGTGTATGTTGTTGTATATTGTTACCACCATGGAAGGACGTTGTAAATATTTTCAGCTGAATGTCTGATTAATGTCTCTCCAAAAAGAGTGGCAGAACTTTAAGGAGAGGGTTTATTTAGCTCTCTTTCACCATGATGGACATCTAATTCATCCCAAATGTCAATACATCCCCACGTGCCAATCCAGACAGAAACAGGAACCGTCTGAGAGTCGGGCGGCAGCTGCCTCTTCCTCCTAGCGGGGGCTCAGACCTGCCCCCTCCACCTGGACCCTCGGGCGGCGGCCCCGTGTGGTTGGTTTCCATACTGAAACCCCTGTAGGGAAATTGTTCCCTGGGAAAATGGGGTCTCTCTGCCAGGCTGCTCGTGTGCCCCAGCCTTTTCGGCTTCTTGCCAGTCCGGCCGGCTCTTGCCAGAGACCTCCTTCTGTCTCCCCACGGGGCCTCCCCTCCCCTCTGGCTCAGTCTTCCTCACCCCCGCCCCTTAGGTTTGGGACGGCTCCCACTTCTTTCCAATTGACCTGTCTCTGCTCCCTCCTGGTTGCTCTGGCAGTCACTCTGCCATCTCTGTCCCAGGCGCCAGGTGGACCTCTCCATTCTTGCCTCCCACCGTGGCCCACCCTAATCCAGGAGGCCACAGCATTGCTTTTGCCCAGGCACAGTGTGAGTCTCCCCTTTGGGACGGGTCCACTGACCCCCCACATGGAGAAGAGTTGTGTCCATTCTCTTGAGTTTCTCAGTCTTCTTCTCATGGCCTCAGCCAGAACAGGATGTCTAGTGGAAATTTGTTTCTTATCTCTCCCTGAACTGGACCATGAGTCCCTCCAGAGGATCCACTGCTCTGATTCACTGCTGTATCCTCCACGTGTTACTCCTTGGTCTTTACAAGGAAGGAGGTAGATGAGATATCAGTAGATATCCATGATCGTTGATTCTTCCAGATATCTTATACGCATTTTACAGATAACGATCATTAGATTCTTTTCATAGCTAAGAAACAGAAGCTTGGAGTGATTAAGGTATAACAATAAGAGCATTTGTTTTGCGGTGCTTTGTGTCATGCAGTCCATCCATGGTCCTGAGCACTAACTAGCCCTAGCCCCATTCTGCAGATGAGGATGGAGGGAGGGGGAGAGAGAGATGGCCACTAAGTGGTGGAAGTGGGACCCGGACCCTGTCTGTCTGCCCACACCAGCGCCCTCTCTGCCTTCTGTGTGCCCTCCCCAGCTTTCCTCCCGTGGGCAGTGAGCACGCGCTCCCAGAGAGCAGAGGCTGGCGGCGGGTAGGAGTCCCAGAGTCATGTCCCCTGAAGGCATTGGATCTGACAGCAACACGTGCACCTCCAGCTGGTTTGGTCCCCATGCCACTGTTTGAGAGTAGAAGTGATGGTAAATATTTAATTGTGCTTCCACCATAACTTTCTGCCAGAACTCTCAATATGCTTTATAAATGCAAATGAGTACTCTCTTCTTCTCCAGGGAGATGTAAACCTCCTCAAATCACTTTAACTCAGCCCCCACCAGAGTGTAATGCCATAATCAGGAGCGCTCTGTGCCAGAAAAGAAACTGCCCTTAATCATATCGAGTGGATGGTTTACGGTTTTGTGGTCTTTTGTCTCCACGCGGGCAGGATGCAGAGAAATGGATTCCTCTTGCTGCAACTTCTGTCCAAGAGGGTGGATGGAAAACATTATTTAGAAACAGATTCAATTACAGCCCTTGAGCAGGTAACTATGAATATAATGAACTCTTAGACTGTATTCCTGGGGTTAACAGAACAAACCAGTCCTTGGAAGATTGAGGAGTGAAGGCTGATTCTTACTTTTGATTCTGGACTCTAGTTTCCTCCCTGCCCGTGTCCTCTGCCTGTTTACTGCACTTCAACATGATCCTGAGTTTGGGGAGTGCCATGATATACATTATTATCGCATTATGCCTTATTCTGGGGGCTTTTGTGGCTTCTTGGCTTTATGAGCAAGGACCTCCATTCCAGGGCCACAGCAGAGCCACTGGACACCCAGGTCTGCCTGGTGGGCAGCAAGCTGAGATTTGGGGCTGTCGGCATCAGGATGGGAGGCTGTGTGACCCAGCGGGAGGCACTGCACCTTTCTGTGCCCTGGTCCCCAGCCCTGCCAAATGGGTTCAGTGACTCCTGCTTCAGGCCCACCTGGCGAAGGCATTTTAATCATGGAGATGAATTTCTACAGGGCATCATGGAGTGCCTTCTAAGAAGTGTATTATGTAAATTTGGTGTGTCATTATGATCATTATTAGTGCTGTGAAGTGGAGAGAGGGAGGGCTGCTCCATGCAGGGATCGGCCTCCCCAGCTGTTGGAAGAATCGGAGGAGAGAACAAACTGGAGAAGTCTGTTCCAGTGCTTCCCTTCCTTCAGATATGCACGGGGCATGACTCTCAATCCAATTCCAAACTCAAATGGGCAAGAAAATCCAGCTCACTTTATTTGCTTTACTCCCCTCTGTTGGCAGTGTGAGCCCCCCTTCCACTGGGGTGGCAGAAAAGCTGTCTAGGTTGCAGGCGGGCTGTATAGCGTCAGGTTGTGAGGGAGGTGCCTCACTGACCTGTTAGCGCCCGTCCAGCCCGGCATGCACTGAGACACCCTGGACCCCATCTGACCCTTGTGTATATAGTCCATGCAGGTCACCACTGGGTGGTTCTGGGTTCCCTTCATGAGACCCGTTCTGGCTCAAAGGCTTCCTCTGCTCTGTCTGTGCCATGTCAGCCTGTGAAAATCTGCTTTTCACAATCATGTGAAAAGCTGCTTTTCACAATCATGTGAAAAGCTGCTTAACATCATTAAGCAGCTTAACATCATTCTTTATTAAGGAAATGAAAATTAAAACCACAATGAGATACCACTGCACAGCTGTTAAAATGGCCAAAATTAAAAATGACTGACCCTGCCAAGTGTTGGTGAAGATGTGGAGGAACTGGAACTCTCATGTAATAGCCCCAAACTGGAAATGACAGGTGAACGGTAGACAAAATGCAGTCTCTCCATACAATGGAATATTACTCGGTGATAAAAAGGAATGAACTATTGTTACACACAAACGTGATGAATCTTAAAAACAACTATGTTGAGTGAAAGAAGCCAGATTAAGAAAACAGTATATACTATATGATTCCATTGATGTAAAATTCTAGAAAATGCCAGTTAACCTATAGTGACAGAAAGCAGATCAGTCATTGCCTGGGGGCAGTGACAGGGTGGGGCAGGGGTAGGAGGGAAGGAGGGATTACAGAGGGACAGGAAACTTCTGGGAATGACAGATATGTTTATTATCTTGATTGTGGTGATGGTTATAAATATATGTCAAAACTTACCAAATTGTATGCTTTAATTATGCGCAGTTTATTGCATGTGATTTCTACCTCAATAAAGCTGTTAAAAGAACAAAACAAACAAAACAAAGGGGCTTTTGGATTTGCTGATCAGAGCTCTTATCAGCCTTTGGGGAGGAGTTTCCCTTGAGAGGTGGGGCTGACAGAAGTCAATAGTAGATTGAAAAGGAAAGAAAGAAAAAAGAAAAAGCTGCCCCGTTTTCAGGACACTTTACTACTAACTGCCAGAAAACAGGTATAATAAATATCAGCTCTATGATCACTACATGGTGCCTGGTGATCTCGGCGTGTGTACTGTAGCCACCCTGGTGGCCCCTGGGAGCTCACAGCCAAGTCAGGGTGTCTGTCTTTCCCTTACTGGCCAGAGGGATTGGTGACCAGGAAGCAGGCCCTTGGGGTCTGAGATGTGCATTTATGTTTGGGGTAAGGGCTTTGCCAAAGCTGTGTGAGCCCACAGCAGAGTCTTGGGAAAGGGGCTGGACATGTATCTGGGCCCAGGGGCAAAGGGACCTGCAGGAGGGCTGAGTGCTGGGGCCAGAGGGGTTGAAGGGAAATCGGCCAAGAGTGTCAACACAGAGGCCTGAGGGGAGGCGGAGGAGAAGGGTGGGGAGAAAGGAGGGCAGGCAGACGAGGTTGGAGGGTGGGGAAGGAGCGGGGAGGAAGAGGGCAGAAGGAGGTGGCCGAGGGAGTCTTGAGGAAGGAATTAGGTTTGGCTACTGGGTCAACGTGGCCTGGGAAGCCCCCAGAGGTAGAGTGCTGTGGGAAGAAGCTGCGTCTCAGGGTTAAAGTGATGAGTAGGCAGATGACTTCACCCCACCCAGCTGGCTTGGGGTCATTCAGGTAGAGACTTAGCATCAGGACACCTGAGGTCTGTGCCTAGCTCTGCCACGAGCTGCATCCTCCTAGCAGACCTCTTCCTCCTCCGAGCCGTGGGCTAGGCAAAGGAGCCCAGGGCTCCTATCACTGATATTTACAGTCATAAGTAACTTTAAGAACATAAGGGCCACTGTCCAGTCACCCTTCTGATTCACCATTTTTTCTTTTTTTGATCTGCAGAAACGTTAATGGACACCAGGACGGCTACTGCAGAGCTGGGCTGGACCGCCAATCCCGCATCAGGGGTGAGTGTCAGACCATCCATCCTTCAATCCTGATGAGTAGTCGTGGGAGCAGAGCCTGACTTGCCCCTTTGGGATGTGGAATATAGGCGTGAATGGCTGTGTCCACGGTCCATCCACAGAGAGGCAGCAGCAGGGCCTTCAGACCTGAGCTGCTCCCTGGTGTGGAGTTGCAGACCATCAGTCCTCCAGGTGACCGGGGCCTGTGTGGGACTGGGGCCAGTGGCTGCCAATAGCTGGGCTCTCAGGCCAGTGGTGATGGGGCAGACATCCGTGCCACCCATGGGGCTGCAGAAAGGCAAGGGCATGAGGAGGAGCTGGAGTTCAGAAGGGCTGAGGTTCTCTTTCATCTGACGTTTCCTTAGAGAGATGTTCTGTATTCATTTGTTCAGTGCTCATGCAGCTGGCCAGACCCTGTAGCTACAAAGATGAAACAGCCTTGAGGAGCTCATGGCCTCCTGTGGGATCCACCATGTTCATGAATGAGCTGAAATGCATCTCTCCTTTGTGGCAGTGGAGAGGTCTACAGGCAGGTGTGGGCACAGAGCTGGGAGTGAGGCACTTCAGAGGGAGACATGAAGCCTTTATAGAGAAGGTGCACGTGAGCTGGGTTTTGGAGAGGGAGTAGGAGTTCGACAGGTAGTGAATGGGGAACTGGAAAGATATTCCAAGTAGGAGGAATAGCTGGTTAAAAGGGATGGGGTCATGAAAAGATGTAAGAGCAAGAGTCTGTGTGTCTGGACCAGGGCAGGCTGTGGGCAGTGCTGAGGTTGGGCTGGGGTGTGGATTGGCTGGGGCCCAGGGTGGGGAATGGGACTGCCGTGCTGAGCTAGCAGTTTGGATTTATCCTATAGGTAATGGACAGATCTTGTAACGCTTGCTGACAGGATTGTAGGGAACAGTTGAGAGAAAGGCCTTTAAGAGGTTCTTTTAGCTGTCTCAGATGGGTCGGAAGCGGCAAATTAAAACGGGATACTTAGGACAGTTGGAGCAAAGCTAAGCAGGAGGCATTGGCAGCGTTTGGCAATGGATGGACTGTGGAGAAGAGAGGCAGAGAGAAGAGTAGGGATGAGATTCGCATCCCTGGCTTGAGTGACGGGCTCGCTGCGGGGCTTAATCATGAAGGGAGAGGGCGGGAGAAGTGCGTGGACACTTCATCCCAGCAAGGGGGTGAAGCTGGCAGGGGTGGGGTGGGCTAGGCCCCCTTAGCTGCCCCACACCTCCTCTCTCCTCCCTACCTTTGGTCACCTGCAGCCCAGGGCCTCTCTGCACCCTGGGGTGCACGTCACAGCCAGTCCTAACACACCCACTTCTGCCTTAGGGACACTGGGATTCAGGGCCCGAGGCAGGCTGTGGCCTCACCAGCACCTTCTCCCCTGGTTTCTCACTTTCACCGCCCTAGGTGCAGGCATCAAGCCTTGGGGCAGGAGGGCAAAGTCTAGCGTGAGCTGTGTTTCCCAAAGCAGGGGTGGGAGCAGGGGCACATCTTGCCCACTCTGACAAAGTCCAAATCCTGCTGGGAACACTGTGGGCCACTGGGGAACACTTCCCACTCCCAGTAAGGACTTTATGCAAAGCCAACGAGGCGCCAGCTCTTCAGGTGGCCTGGACATTAAGAACTTGCCACTCTTTTACAAGTGACATTGTTGTTTGAAGGTTTGCATGTTTTCTCACGAGGCAACGATGTGATTTATGGTTCATTTTTCCCTTGATTTTTGTACACACCACCTGTCTTCTTTAAACTTCTCATCTCCTTTCCCAAGGAAGATCATCCTTTAGGGAAACATTCAAAGTCAAGAGATGCCCTGTAGAGACAGCAGCTGGCTGGGCTGCTCTCTGCTTACCCTTCCCTGGTTACCAGCCACGCTCGGCGGCCTTTCCCTCATTGCTCTTCTCCCAGGGACACACCGCCAGATAGTTCTCCTGGTGCCCTGAGCAGCTTCTGAGCCCGTCTGGTTTAGGGCGAGCAGCAGGAGGGTCAGGCAGGCCCTTGGCCTGGGCGAGAGGGCGGATCGAGGACCACACTTCCACCCAAGCTCTCGCCCCGCCTCCCTGTGTTCTCGTCCTGGAGAGTTGCCTCTGATTCCGTGAACACACCGGTGACTCCCAAGTTTGTCCCTGGCCCAGCTCACATATCCACCTGCCCTGTCTTTTATTGGCTGCTCAGCATGGCCCGAGCAGAATTCACCCTCCTTTCCTTCCCCCACCGGCACACGTGGGCGCCGTCTTAGCAAATTGTGAAGGCCAGAAACCAGAGCCATTCTTGACTTTCCTCTCTTCAGGCCTCAGCTCACTCGGCCCATCCTCGGGATACCTTCCCTGCATCCCCAGCCATGTTAGGTCCTCCATCACAGGTCGTCTCAGGGCCAGGGAGCTTTACTTCACAGCACTTTTCACAGCTGCAAATTTTACATCTCTCTGTGTTAGTATTGGACCCATCTCTGCCCCTCCCCCATTTTGGCCACAGTGTGGTCTCCATGGTGGCCTGGACTCTATTCATTCACCATTGGAAACTGGCACCCAGTTCACTACGTATATTTCGACGTATATTTGTTGACAGTTCTTTTTATTTATTTATTTATTTATTTATTTATTATATATGGCTGTGTTGGGTCTTCGTTTCTGTGCGAGGGCTTTCTCTAGTTACGGCAAGTGGGGGCCACTCTTCATCGCGGTGCGCGAGCTTCTCACTATCGCGGCCTCTCTTGTTGCGGAGCACAGGCTCCAGACGCGCAGGCTCAGTAATTGTGGCTCACAGGCCCAGCTGCTCCGCGGCATGTGGGATCTTCCCAGACCAGGGCTCGAACCCGTGTCCCCTGCATTGGCAGGCAGACTCTCAACCACTGCGCCACCAGGGAAACCCTGTTGACAGTTCTTGACTTGGGCAAGTGGGTGGCTGCTGGTGTCGTTCTTGGAGATGAGGACACAGGAGGAGGCGCACGCTTGGTGGAAGGAGGCTGAGCTCCTGAAGCTGAAGTGTCCCTGGGCACCCCTGGGGAGGGGCCCATTAGCATGTGACTCCAGGGCAGTGGAATGAGAAGGCAACCTCACGGGTGGGAGGCGAGCCCAGGGGGTGGCTGCAGTCTCCCAGGGAGAGTGTCTGGAGGGGGAAGAGGTGAGAACTTGGGATGGGTGACCTGACTGAAGTGTCAAATAGAGAAAGAGGAGCCTGAAACGGGCATGAGAAGGAGTGGCCTGGGAGGCAGGAGAAAACCAAGAGGTGGTCTTCTCAGGAAGCCAAGGGAGGAGACATCAAGGAGGAAGTGGGGCGAAAGTGCTGCTGGGTGTTGCATGTTTCCACTGGGCTTGGTAACAGGGACCCTGTTGGTGACCCGTGCTGATGGCTTCAGAGGGGACCAGGGTCAGAAGCCAGAAATCAGGGCATTGAAGGGTCAGTGGGAGGTGTGGAGATGGAAGCAGCAGCTTGTGAGGAGAGAGAATACAGACCGTGGGGAGTGGAGGGAATGGGGGGCTGTGGGCATGGGTGCCTTTCAGGGGACGGGACTCCTTTGCTGTTGAAATGGCAGTGCAGTGACCGGGTGCCTTCAGAGAGATGGGCGTGCTCAGGATTGGAGACAGAAGCCATCAAAGAGAAAAGTCTTTCAACTTCCTATCTTCTCTCTGAGGTTGGAGGGGAGGTTTGGAGAGTGGAGGTGGGGAGTCTTTTCTTTTTTTTCTTTTTTCCTTTTTATTATCAACAAGCATTGGCCAGAAATTTTAAACAATGTGTGTGATAAAATACTTTCCCCTCCTCACATGCCACTACCACTGCAGAGTGGATTGAGAGCCAGGGAGTCGGAGAAGGGAGAATGCTTAAATCCAGAGTAGGACAGCCAGGCTTGAATCCCAGCTCTGATGTTTACTAGCTGTGTGACCTTGGGTGAGTTACTCCACTTCACTGAACCTTCGTTTTCCCACTTGTGAACTGAGTACCATACAACTTCAGGCACTGTTGATAGCTTTACACAGGTTATGAGGTAGGGAGTCTTGAGTAGCAGGTTTTAGGAGGGAGGAAAAGGTGTGACGTAACTGCCACTGCTGGTGACTTGGAGAGAGGCTGGACTTGTCTGGAAGGAATGTGGCTGGAATAATGGCCTAGCTGAGGTCGAGGCCGTGTGTTTGTGATGGCCCTGATCAGGTGTACCTGGCGGCGGAGTCATCCTGAGTTATGGCTGTGCAAGAATGGTGGGTCCGGAGGGTCAGGAGCTGAGGACGTTGGCAGCAGGGGGTCAGCATCTTGCAGCGTGGCATCGACCCCACGAGAAAAAGAGTGAAGCCAGGAGGGACTGACCATGTGACAAAGTACGAGGGCCCAGTTGAGGGTCTTGATGAGACTGGAGGAGGACCGGAGGCTGTGGCCTTGAGTCAGGGCTTAGATTTAAGACAAACAGAGTACTTCTGGCTGATGAAGGGGTCCAGAGAGTGGGGCCAGGGCCAGGCATTTGAGAAGCCAGGAGGCTGGGTGGGTGGTCCACATCTTCCTGGGATCCAGTGGGGGAGGAAATTGCCCCCACAACCCCAGAAAGGGGACAAAGGCCTCAGATGGTCCCTGCAGTCAGGATACCATGCATGCGTAAGATGTTGAAGGGTGGGCGGGCATTGTTCTGGTAGCCTGTGGGTCTCCAGGGAACTGGGTTGGCCTCATCCAGAAGAGGCACCGTGATTCTGCCAGGGGACACAGCTGGCATTTCAATGAACCCTATCCACAGTGCACTGTCTGTGAGGTGGGCTCCCCAGAGAGAGACCAAGAGACTTCCTTTTATGGGGTCACTAGGTATCTTCACCCCTGTACTTGAGGACTGCCAGATGTGGGAAGGAGTTGGACTGCCCACCCACACATAGCCCACAAATTGTTTTCAGCTATATTGCTGGAAAGTGGATTATAATATTATGTGTCAAAAGCAGAAAGTATTTCTGTTCAAATGGCAAAATGTTGCTTTATAATCTAATTGCAGCTTTAATTTAAAGCCTTTAGTTTTAACCCGAATCAGAGGCCACCTGGTGAGCAGAGGGAGAAAGTAACAAACACATTTCTGAAGTAACAAATGCCAGGGAGGGGCTGAGGTACCATCAAAGGGCATCCTGGGACCCTCACCCATGACCCTGCTGACCTCGCCCTCCTCCCTCAGGCTGCCTTCAGTTACCTCTCCCAAACCCTTGTTTCCAGCCCTGCTCCAGAAGGGTCCTGACCTTCAATTTCAGGAGCTCTGGGCAGTGGGGGAGCTCCGAGAGGTCCTGTGGTCAAACCCTCGGTGCTGTGCTCGGCCACCGGCAGAGCTCAGTAAGTGCTAGTCTTCGTGGTCGCATGGTCCATCTTAGCAGTCTGCCCCAGTTCCTAGATGCTGCCTGGCCCTCTCCACCATCTTCCTTTTCCACTGCCCTCCCTCCTTGCATCACTCTCTGTCCCTCAAGTGTCAGCTCCGTTCTCCTCCCCTCAGGGAGCCCTGCTGGACGCCCCTCCCCACCAGGACTCTGTGGTAGGGGCCCTCTTCTTAAAGCAGAGGGCTTGGTGCCAACTTCTAATGTACTGTCCATAAACCTGTGTTGATGTGTGCTTTCTCCCACCGGCCAGAGAATGGAGTGGCTTCATCTCTGTCCCTGGTGCCCAGCACTGGTCGAGCAGGGGACAGGCTCCAGTAAATGTCTGTTGGCCAAATAAATGAGGAAGGACTGGAGCATTCATGATACTTCCCTGCATCTTCAACCCAGGGTTCTGAATTTAGGAGATGCTCAATTTAGGTTTATTGTAGCCCTCTCAATACCCAATTGATTGTCCATATCTTTTTAAAGAAGTTAATTAGTGATGCAGATGGAGCCACCTCTCCTGAGACGAGCATGAGAGAGGAGACGAGGACACCCACCAGAAGGTCCCAGTTGCTTTCAGACACTGGCTGTGGTGGATTAGGAAGGTGAGCCTGGGCCCCTCTGATAGTGAGGCTTCTTCAACTTGCTTGCTGGAAATCCAAGCAAGCCCTTTTCCTTTCAGAGTTTTGCCAGAGCTCACTGGCTATTTGCATGTGGGCGGCCAGTGACCTCTGTATGTGTAGGTTTCTGTGTCTGTGGGATGTGTGGCCCCCGTGTGACCATCTACAGATCCTGAGTTACCTTCAAAGAGCACTCCACGGGCTTCCAGACTCCAACTCCATCTGTGCTGCCCTTTGAAACCACGGCCCATGACATGCTCTGTTCTCTACTTTAATATTGGCAAAGCTTCATCATGGGAAGTGGGGGAGGTTGACAGAAGAAAGATGGAAAAGGAATCTGGAGCCGAGCCTGATGAGCCGTCAGGATGAGTGGGCTGGGTGTGTGCGTGCCTGTGCTCCATGTGTGTGTGCATGTGTGTATAGGTATGTGTCTGTGCGTCTGTGTGTGTATATATATGTGATATGTGTGTTTGCATGTGTGTGTATCCAGGTACATGTATGTATATATGTGTGTATGTGTCTGTGTATATATGTGCATCTGAGTATTTCTATGTGATATATGTGTATATTTCTATGTGATGTGATGTGTGTGTGTGTGTGTGTGTGTGTGTGTGTATGAAGTTAAACAAGCTTATTTCACCTTATGCCTCTGCAAGCAGTTCCCACAGTTCTGGAAAAATCTTAAATGATGGGAGGATTATTGGACTAAGGGGAGAGCCTCCAGGGAGGCCAGTGTGAAGGGAACGACCTTCATTTGAATGCCTGTGTCTGATAAATTAACTCCCCACACAGGATGCACGCCCATGAGAGCGGTGCACCGGGGTCTTCCTCCCTCACAGCCCTCCTTGTCCACGTGGGGACCCTCCTGGCAGCCTCCTGTCTCCTTGTCTGTCAGATCCAGGCACCCTCACCGGCTGCCCACCTCCTGGGAATAAGGACAGCACGCTCTGGAGAGAAATCCACCCTAATAACATCCCATTCGTTCCAAGGCCAAGCAAAATCAATTGAAATTTAGCTGGTCTGCTGGGTGAGAGGTTTATGGAGCAGCAGCGAAGGCCTCAGGCCTTGACGTCAAATAACCTGGCTCGCGTTCCCGCCCTGCAGCTCCCTGGCTGCGTGATCGTGGGCCTGTCATGCAGACTCCTTCAGTCCTGGTTTCCTCCTCTGCTCAGCAGAGTGAGGATGGGAACTGTTCCATACATGAAACCATGTCGGTGAAAAGTTTTCCTGGGTAAACACTCAGGAAGTGTTAGCATAGTACTCACCCTCTGGAGGTCTGGATTTTCTCTTTTCTTCCTTTGATGACTCAATCATGCTAATTAAGACAGAAAAGTCTGAGCTAAATTAGGCAACTCCAAGAGACATTTAACTCTGGGCAAAATGATTCTGTGAATGGAGTTGTACGGTTTTTGAATTTCCGGCCATGCCAGGGGCAGGCAGGCAGAGCGGGACAGAGTTGGTCATCCTTTCTCAGACTGGTACCCCTGCCTGGGACTTGGGGGCGTTGGACCTGGTTGCTGATTGCTGGGAGCCACACTTTTGTATCAGTCAGGGCTTCCTGGTGGCCAAGGACAGCAAAGCGTAAGTCAATCTTAAGGAAGGTATCTTGGCTCATGTAAATGAATGGTCCAGTGACTGATGTGGCTTCATGTGTGGCTGGTCCAGATCCTTAGGATCAATGTCTCTCTCTCTTCCCACCCCCTTTTTCCTCTCTCTACTCCCCTGGTGTTGGCTCCATGCTGGGCCTCCTCTTGGTCATAAGAAGTCTGCAGAGGCTCCCGCCCCTACAACCACATCCATCCGTGTCCCCTGGGGAAGACCAAGCACCTCCTCCCAGTCCCCCCAGCAGAAGCCCTGGAATTAGCCCTGAATGGGCCTGACTGGATCAGTTTGACTCCCGTGCCTGCCCTGATCCAGTCCCTGCATCCAGGAAGTACTGAGTGGTACTCCCAGGTCCTGTGTTCCAACCCCGTGTTGTGCTGAGCCCACCAGAAGCCTTGGACTGACAGGCTGGAGGGAGTAATTCCCCAGAAGGAATCGGGATGTGGGTACCAGAGAACTGAATAGGTGCTCGACAGAGAAAGAGGAAATCTAACACTGTATCACAGGCCCCACGTGCTTTACAGCCAGGCATGCGTGCATTAATCCTCACAACAGCCCCGTTTTACAGATGAGGAAACTGAGGCACAAAACAGCTGTTAAATTGCCGCTGGTCACATGGCTAGAAAGCACCAGTGCTAACATCCAGCCTGCTCTCCTGCTGGCAACCAGGCTGTACCCTCTTTCCCAGTGAAATGCTACAATGTCTCCAGAGGGTGGCTTCCAAAGGAACTCCCAGCTTGAGTTGCTGGGGGTTCCTTGAATTCAGGTTCAGTATCTAAAAGGTTTTTCTCACAGTTCAGGACATGGGTGGTGTCCTTTCCCTGAGCTGTTACCCAGGAATTAGTACTGCTTTCTCCTCTGGGAGGGGCCCTGCCTCCCAGCAGGTGGGCCTCTGACCTTCCTGCTCCCTCTCCCCTTCCCACCCCTCCCCTGCCCTCTTCAGGTAAACCCCTGAGATAAGTCAGAGCTCCCACCCTGGGCCTCCCACCCACTCTTTATCTTTTTCTCTCGATACCAAAAGGCCTGTAATTAGGAAACATTAGCAGGCTCAAAACAGCTTTCATACCTGAAACATCCTCTGTAATTGCACTCAGCAGTGCTCTTCTCTGGCTATTAATGTCACTTTTATGAAACAATGAGGAACAAAACACCCCAAGGCACTTAAAACATTTTTTTTTATATAATATGTGTCTTTTAGGAATGGAAGTTTAAAATCACCTGCTTGACAGAGAGAGTGATAGACAAAGGCCTGGGGGCTCAGGACAGAGCCTCGGGGGCGGGACTCTGGGGAGGTGGAAGGCGCTCCACGCTCCACGGGGTTCAGACGCTGCTCTGGGAAGTGTGACAGCCGTGGGGTGGGTTGGCCGAGGCTGGTGGATCCCAGGGGAGGAGAGGTGGGCTGGACGAGGGCACAGTTCTGCTCGGCTTCATCTTGTGTGGTTGCTGTCTGTCACAGGGCTTTTACATGACCTCTTTTCTGTGGGCATGTGTGTGCCTTTGACAGAGAGGTGACTAGAATGTTACAGATGACCAGTGTCATTGGTTAGAATATGAATTATTACATTGAGTAGAATATTAATCATTGCACTGGTTGCAGAAATGCTAGGGAACCGTTGACCGAAACTGCCTGCCTTGGCCAGGCATGATGATAACCACTTGCACGAGTTGCATCGAAACAAGAGGTACTGATAAGGAACACGGTGCTGCCGTGAAAACTAACCGGAGAATTCGGGAGGCGCCAAAAGGAGGGAGGCGACGCCTGTCCCTATGTCCTGCTCTAACCTCCCAGAATCCTTCGCGTTGGAATCCATCTTGGCTGAGAGATGCGCGCACCAGGGGAAGGACACTGAGTCAGACCAAATATGGGCCAAGCAAGGTGACTGGCCAGAGATAACCTGGAAACTAACCCCATTACCATAAAACTGGAGACAGCCAGCCACGTGGCAGAGCAGTTCTCCTGGTTTCCCTTCCCCTGCTGCTCTCCGCCCAGGCACCCCTTCCCAGTAAAGTCTCTTGCTTTGACAGTACGTGTGTCTCCTTGGACAATTCATTTACGAGTGTTAGACAAGAGCCCACTCTTGGGCCCTGGAAGGGGTCCCCCTTCCTGCAACAGAAATACATCGGGTATGACTGCGTATATGTGTATGTTGGGGGAGGGATGTGGGTGGAGTGGAGAGAGAGATTGACTGAGGGAGAGATGCTTCTCCAACTTGCTGTGTTAAAGAACTTTGGGAGTTGTGGTGGTTCACCAGAACCTTACTGTCTGGCAGATTGATTTTCTTGCTCTTGGAAATGCCTTGCAGACTCATTCATCAGCAGAGCAGGAGATATTTCTGTCCGCAAACTCTGGGAGGGAACCCCAGAGGTCACCCAGCCCACCTCCCCCTCTCAGAGGCTGGCTTAACCCTCATTTGTCCAGACAGATAGGTGTCTTTTCTCTAAAACCTCCCCTAGGATGGCAAATCCCTGGCACACCCCTTGTCCCAACCCTGGAAACCTTTCTCCCACCGACATGTGAGGCTGAGGACCAGCTGCCTGGTGACAGCTCTTCTCAGGTTGAAGGCTGGAGTGGCCCTCGAGGCCCTGGAAGGAAACGGGGCTCCTGACACAGGCACCAGGATGCAGCTGAGGGGGGTCCGCAGGGGCTCATTGCCCTGACAGCCTGAACTCACAGCTCCTCTAGTGGTCTCATTGGTGAAGGAAAGAAATACATTACAGGGGAGGATGAAGCATTAGAAAGAAGGTGAGGCAGAGTTAAGAGGCCTGGAGAAGATGGACAGGAGGAAAACGGACGGAGAAGGGGCGTCAGAGTGGGCAAAAGACATGGATCTTCTGGCTCTGGAAGGACAAACTGAGCTTGTGCGGGAACAGGGCAGCCCTGGGGGTGCACCCTTGGCCTTACCTCCAGCTACGGCCCAAGGGAGAAGAATCCTTTGGCCTGAATCCCACTGTACTTCCCGTAGCATCAAGGAGCAAACCCAGGATTTGCAATCTAATATGCTGGGTTTATTTCCATTTTCCTCTGAGTTCTTTAACTTCTCTGAGCCCATCTTCTGCCTCTGTCACATGGGTAATGGTTGACAGCATAAATTGTGTTTACCTTCTTTGGAAACACCAAAGCTTAGTCAATACCACTTGCCCTGACTAGTGCTAGTGGTCTCAGTGATTCTTGTCTGAGGGACTTAACTTGCACGGGACGAGGGTAGGAATTGATGGGTGAGGGGGCCCCTGAGACGCAAGATCAGATTTGCAGCCTTTCTGTCAGGCTGTGGCTCTTGCGAGAATGCCATCAGAGGGTGCGCCCTGTTATTACTCACAGCACTTTCATTAGGAACAGTGATAACTACTGCTACTACTAGTTACTGTTAATTAAGTACCAGCTGTGTACCAGGCACTGAACATCACTTGTATCGCTTCGCTGAATTCTCACCAGGACCCCGCAAGCCAGGGGGCTGTTTCTCCCATTTTACAGAGCAGACACTGAGGCTCGGGGCAATGATCCAAAGTCACAGGACTGCTTAGGGGTTTTGCCGAGACTGACCCCAGGCCTGTCTGACCACAGAGCTCACTCCTGTACTTGTACTTCTGCCCCTGGATGAGAGTGAGGAAGGGTGAGTCATACATTGTTGAGAAACCAGAGAACAGGGGGCAAGGAGAGGAAAAAGTTTCCCAGTTTTCTACAAAGGGAAAGGGTAGGTTTGACAGTGAAACGTACACACGTTAAGCGCCCATGAATTGCTTTTTAAAGCAAGCTGTTTGGGGAGGGGTGGAGCAAGCGCTGTGTGATGTGTGGGGTTTGGGGGCAGAGCAGCAAGCCCAGGAAGAACCTTGAGGGAGCAGCCCTGTTCCCAGGGCAGGTGAGGCCTGGCCAGGGAGCCAGAGGAGGACACAGGTGGTCCCTGGGGATGGCTGGTTCCAGATGGTGATGGAGGAGCCTGTGGTCAGCTCCCACCCCCAGGCTTTGGCAAATGCTCAGGAAGTGAGGACTCCTGGGAAGGGAGAGAGGTGAGGGGCCTCCATGAGCTGCTGTTTCCCATCCAGTGGCCCCCGTGTCAGTTCGGCTGACCCAGCCCCTCCTGTGTTTGAGGTGCTCCTCTGCTAATAGAATGGGGGGCGTCTAGTCGTGGCACACCCTCATCTCCATACGTACTGTCCCACTCACCACTCTTCCTGGTGGAGAGAGGCATGCCCAGCACATTTCCCAGTGTCACAAAGGACAACCACGTGAAAGATGTTGGAGTCAAGATTCAGCCGTATCTTGCTCAGTGAGAGCTCCGTCTTCAAACTGACGTGGTCAGTGGTAATGGTCCACACTTGCGTTTAGGTGTAAATGGGTCACTGTGAGAAACAAGCCAGAGGTGACCCAGGTAGGCAGTGCCTCAGGTGGTGGGAACTTCCGTGTGGCTGGCCACATATTCATGGGGAGTGACCACAAGACGCAGGTTCAGGAAAGGCAGGGGCAAGTCACAGGTGATGGTGGTCCCATTGCACGCTGTGCCGGCCTGAGCACATCTACAGAAATGGGCTTATTCTGGGAGCAGAGTTTTGAAAGGGACAGTGGACCCGGAGTGGTGCCGGTGGTGCTGGTGCCTAGTGGGGAGTGATGTCTAGTGGGGGTGATGCCTAGTGGGGGGTGGTACCTAGTGGGGGGTGACCAGTGATCGTGTCATTCAGAGAATGTTGGGGGACCAGGGAACAGCCCAGCAGCAGTCTGAAGCAAAGTCCAGGAGGCAAAAGCATGAGATCAAAGTCCTCCCCAGGCTTCCCAGGACCAAGCTCCAGCAGCCACAGTCCCTCAACGTGGATCACACACAGTGACCACCTTCCCAGAGTTGGGGAGGGGACAGGATGGAAGGGAGTGTGTCCCCTTCCCAGGTCAGATTTGATTTTCCTGCACCCTGAGAATGGGAATGATGCCAGGAGCTCCTCTAGGAAGGCCAGTCTCTTCCTCCCCCGTGGCTTGCTCCCTTGTCTCCAGGACAGCTGCAGCTGGCCACAGCCAGCCTGCCCACACTCAATCAAAACTCTCTGCACTCATGGAATGAAGAGCCCATCTCCTTGGCCTGTAACCCAGTGTGCTGGCCTTGGCTATGTGTGCTGAGCGGAAATCCCTCCAGGCTGCAGGAAAATGCCATCAGTCTCTCCCAGGGGTAACTGCTCCTCATCAATGGAGCCCAGGCCTGGGCAGAGCAGTTCCAGGCCGGGGGGGCCTGGGGCCCGCAGCTCCCGCCCCTGCCTTGTTCGACAAGGCCTTGTTGGACAGCAGTGGGGACTGCATTCAACCGACAGCTTAAGATAATCACATGTGTGAGGCGCTGGGATAATGACAGCTGAATACCCTGCCACCGTTGCCATAGTGACCAGCCAAGCACTGGTTCCCTCCTTTTTTTTCTCTTATTTTCTGGGCCTCCTTGTTATAGTGCTGGCTGGTGGGGTGGGGGGGTGAGTTTGGAAAATGGGAAAGAGGAGGAGAGGGGGAGGGGAGACCCAAGAGGGGCAGCCCATTATATGCTCTTTAAATACCCCAGCTGGAGGTGTTTTAAATCTCAACAGAGACAGAGAGAAACAGTGTCTTAATCCCCAGCTCCCTGTGAATTATTTAAAAGGGATCTTGTCAGAAGGATGAATTTGTCACTGTTTCAGTGTCAACAGCAGCGGCAGCTGTCATAATGGCCGAGGACCCCACTCCAGGCAGGGCCTGGTACCAAATGCTGCTGCCTGGTGGAAGTTACAGCGGCCCCGGTGCTGTGGACAAGGAGCCCCCACCCGAGGCACAAGCCTTCAGTGTTTCTCCTGGCGTGCTGAGAGACTGGGCTGTGAAATGTGCCAGGATGCCGAGATGCAAGCCATCTGGACCTCAGGCCGGCTGGCCTTGCCCTCTGTTAATGTGGCTCCCATGGCCCATAGCCATGGTGTCTCTGTGTAGTGAGGGGCGCTCCCTGGCTGGGAGTGGGCTGACTAGAGCTTATACGGCATTTGATAGGTGGGCATATACCCAAGGGAGGGCACACGGGCCCCACCTGGGCCACAGCCAGCGCCCCCAACTACACACACACACACATGCACACCCAGGCATGCGTGCACACATGTACATACGTATGCACACATATGCACACGTGCACACACCAAAGATGATGCACAGGTGCAAACAACTAGACAGACAGGAGAGAGTTGCAGATCATACACATCACGGAGGGAGAGCAAGACTTTCAAGGAAAAATGCCTGGTGCTCAGAGAGATGTGCTCAGAGGGCTGATAGCCACAACTTGCAGGGGTCTCTTATTCAGGTTGAAGTACTTCAGGTGCATTACCACGTTTAATCCTCACAGCCATCTGGTGAGGTAGGTACCCTGAGTATCCCTGTGTTAGAGAAGGAAACCGAGGCTCAGGGAGGTTTAAAGACATGTCCGTGGTCACAGGGCTGGGTCTGGCTGACTCCAGAGTCTGTGCATTGAACTTCTGAGCTAAGCCAGGGGTCACCATGACCTCTGGGGTTCAGGGTTAGGCAGGGTGACAGCAGTGCTTCTTCATCCCAACCCTTTGTTGCTCAGCACAAAAATCTCCTTCCGAACAACCTGGGTGTGTTATGCTTGGGGCCATTTCTCTCACTCCCACCTCGACAGAGTATTTCTTGCATTTTTCCACCATCCAAGTTTCCAGAAGGATTTAGTGGAGATTTATAGAGACCGCCTTGGGAAACAATAAGTATGTTTTCCATACTCTAATTCTTTCCATATTCTAATTGTGTCTGTCACCCCTATCCCCGCTCTTCTGCATCTTATGCACCCTTTAGAAAATGCATCCCTTTGTACCCTTTCGAGGCTCTGGGCTCTCAGAAGCAGTGCCTGCCCCAAGCCTTGGCACACCACAGAGGGCCATGGTAATGAACAGGGGCCAACGTGTCCTCCCAGCCCAGTACATCAGGGAGGTAAATGAAGCATATTGGGAGGTGAGCTGGGGCTCACAGCCCTCGGGGGAGCCACTGAGTACATGGCCGCCTTGCTTGGTTGGTGTACTAAATGGTAGATCCCTCTGGGCTTGTAGGAATTTATGCCCCACGGACCACGCTTTACATTTTAATTAGCCCTCAAGCTTGTCTAATATCCAAACTCTTTCAGGCTTAGTTTACTGTCTACACAGGAGCTGTGTTCTTGGGATCCAGGCTGATTGGCGGTGGTGGCTCCAGCCCTGCCCGAGCCATCTGCTGTCCTGAAGAATCTCTGGCTTCCTGTGGGCTCTGTGAAGTCGTGTGTGGCCCAGGCCTCAGTGGGCTTCTCTTCTTGTTCAGAGAGCAGCCATCTCTTACTGGGAGCCTGAAAGCAGGTCTCTGGATTTCCCCTGATTGAGCAGTGCCATGGGAGTTAGGGTCCTACGGGGTGTGGTGATGGTGACTGTTTGCAAAATAGCAGGTTCCTGCAAACAAAAGTTTGTGCCCAAATGCAAGCTGAGTGGGAGCAAAGCCTGTGATGTGTGTCCAATTTTGTCTCCTTGTGGTCTGGTGGCTGACGGTGGCCCAGGGATTGCCTGGCTGAGGGAAGGGGGCCCATGCTGAAACCTGCCCAGAGGCAGCCCTGGAGATTCTGGGAGGGGTGGGGAGAAGGCTGCTGGCTGTCCCTCTGGGTCTGTAAGGAGACCGAGTTCAGCCCTTTAGTCCCTGCATTTTCTGCTGACGGAAGGGTAGGATTATTTATCTAAAATGGAGGAGATGATTTCCACACCCTGACGCGTCAGCCAGAGCAGGATGCTCAGGTTAGCATAACAGCGATGCTGCTGCTGATAGTAATAATGATAGCTGGTACTTAGTGAATGGTGGTTACTTGCAGGCTCAGTGCTAGGTGATTTCTTACCTAGGTGATGATCTTTCAGTCCTCGTGACACCCTGCAGGGTAAAGAGCATTTTGCAGATGAGGAAACTGAAGTTCGGAAAGCTGTGTGTGGTTGCAGAGCTGTAACTGGCAAAGGTGGGGTCCGCCTGCCCCGCGGCAACCTCTCCTGCCTCCCCTCCTCCCACTTTCCCCCTGCCCTATGCCGCTTGGCAGCCACCCCGGCATCCTGGCTTTCTCGGCAACATGCCGGCAACACTCTTCCGCCAGAGAGTCTGTTCTTGTTCCCTGAGCCTGGGATGCTTCTCCCACATGTGCCCTCCAGGCTGGGGGCTCCTGAGTGTCATTCAGGTCGCTACCCAAAAGGAGACCTCTGACGACCCCACTGCCAGCTGTCACTCGCTAACCCCTTACCTGCTCCTCAGTAGTATTTAACACTGTTCAACTTTATATTATTAATTTGTTTGCTTGTTCATCTTCTGGTTTGCTCCATTAGATTATCAGGCCCATGGGAGCAGGACTTTGTCTCTTAGTCGCTGCTGTGTCACCAACACCTAAGACCACTACTTGGGGATGTAGTAGGTGCTCAATTCTTTATTTTAAAAATCAGTTAAAAAAAAAAAAATCAGTTAAATAAACTGGGTTGGAAACAAATCAGAAGAGCCTCTTGTTAGACTGATAGAGGCCAAAATGCCGATTTCAATGATTTCTGTCCTCACCTTAAATAGCAGTGTCCAGAGGAGCACCCCTTCCTGGACAGGCCCTGTACAAGTGGCTTATTCTCAGCAGCTGCTATGATGCAGCACCACGGTAGCCACTGGGCACTCTGGGAGGGGCAAGGTCGGCCCAAGGAGGTGCAGCAGTCCAAGGAAGGGCCAGCGATCATAGATCTTTCCAGAACTCCATGCTTGGAACTGTCTTCAGAGGCATAAGTAGCATCAGCTCCCTCTTCTTAACTTCATTTTATGGTGGTTCTTCATTTTTGACCAAGAACTAGTATTTCTTAGCTTGCTCATCCGTCTGACTCATCAGATTGGGCTCCAGAGGACCTTTGCCTGCTTCCAAAATCCAAACCCACCCTTGGAGGATAAAGAATGTGTTAGTGTTTCTGAAGGTTGTTCTAGAAAGGCAGTGTCGATGGACCAGTGGGTAGAGTCCATGGCAGTGGTTCTGAAGGAGAACAGCGTGTTCTATACACACATATGCGCACAATCGGCCAGACAGCAAATGCCAGCACGCACTCGGGGGCTACTCCAGAGCAGCAGACCTGCAGGTTCTGACTCCAGCAAGCCAGTGTGAGAAACCGAGATCTTGGAGAAACCTACAGCGGTCTTTATCATCCATCAAAGTCCTGATCTGAAAGCCTGAACAAGTACTTTCTAATGGGTGTCATTGTTTTCTTCATTACGTTTATCTCAAGGACAGGTGGTCCATTGGCAGCAGTAATAATGCCCTTTCAAAGGTTGTTAATATTCTGCTGGTTTTGCAAGGCTGCTTTGTTTCTTCTTCTCCCAGGGACAAGTTAGCCTGGTGGCACCTGCTATAAGTCCCCAGCCAAGGACCAGGGGCTGAGGAACAGACCAGGAACTTGCTCACTCCCTCCATTTGTCAGTATGTACGGAGGGCTAGGCACTGGGAATATCAGGAGGTCCCTAACACAGTCCAGCCTTCTAGGGGGCAAGTCCACGTTGGGGAGGGTGGGTGGAGGTTGGATTTGTGAGACTGCAGCAGGACTGCAGAGAGCAAGGAGGTGAGTTCCAGGAGGTTACGAGGAGATATCCAGCAGGCAGCTGGATAAACAAGTCTGGGCACTGGGAAGAGGTGATGTACTGCATGGTGGTTGCAGCCTTGTGTGTGGTTGAGATCACCCAGGATAAAAAGTGAGAGGAGAAGGGAGTAAGGGTAGAGCCCCAAGAAACCTGTGGATTTCACTGGTCCCAGACATCGCTGAATAAAAACGTCATCACGTAATACCAGTGTTGCAAAGCTAAATACACAGAATTATTTCGCTGTCGACAGAACTAATAAATTAGTCAAAACATAATTCCCTGTCCTCAAGGAGCTCACATCCTGGTAGCGGAAACCAAAGCAATTAAAGAATCGTTCAAAGCAGTGTATTATCAAATGCTAAATTGTGTGGAATAGCTCAACCATACTTGAAGCATTTGGGAAGATGGTAGCTGAATATAAGCTGGGAAGGCATCATGGGAAAACTAAGACTTGAGGCCCCTCAAAGGAAAGGCTGCAGAGAGAGCTAGGCTCTGCCACCCATCAGCTGCCTGACTCCGGTCCACTATTGTGTCTCTGGGCCTCAGTATGCCCATTTGTCAACAAAAGGTCTTGGTCAACACGAGCTATAGTGGCTTCCAGCCAGGTTGTTACTCTCCGGTTCTGTGTCTTGGAGGAGTTGAGATGGGATGAGGATGGGGTAGAAGAAAGGCTTCACAACATTAGCAACAATATCAGGAGACAAAAATGGGCACCGTCTCTGAGTGATGGGAAAGGATGTGGCCCTGGCTTGAGCCCTGGCTGTCTCTTGCCTGGTCTGCTGTCATTACTCTCTGACCAAACAGCAGGCCAGGGCATGAGTCCAGGCATGAGGTAATGCCAGCCCTAGTGCATGGCCATGGAAAGCAAGAAAGAGGCCAGATAGGAGGAACTTTGTTCTGGAAGAAATGGCAAATTGTGGTGACAAATTGGGCACGAAGTTGCCAGGGGCATACTGTTTGTGGATAATAGAGACCAGGCCAGCATTGTTGGGTGTTGAGGTGTAGGCTGGACCGGAAAACAAAGAGTGTTTTTCAGAAAAAGCTATGTTAGTTATTAGTTACATGTCATAAAATTTACTCATTTTTTTTTTTTTCCTTTTTAAACATCTTTATTGAAGTATAATTGCTTTACAATGGTGTGTTAGCTTCTGCTTTATAACAAAGTGAATCAGTTATACATATACATATGTTCCCATATCTCTTCCCTCTTGCATCTCCCTCCCTCCCACCCTCCCTATCCCACCCCTCTAGGTGGTCACAAAGCACCGAGCTGATCTCCCTGTGCTATGCAGCTGCTTCCCGCTAGCTATCTATTTTACATTTGGTAGTGTATATATGTCCATGACACTCTCTCACCCTGTCACATCTCACCCCTCCCCCTCCCCATATCCTCAAGTCCATTCTCTAGTAGGTCTGTGTCTTTATTCCCATCTTGCCACTAGGTTCTTCATGACCTTTTTTTTTTTTTTTTCCTTAGATTCCATATATATGTGTTAGCATACTGTATTTCTTTTTCTCTTTCTGACTTACTTCACTCTGTATGACAGACTCTAACTCCATCCACCTCATTACAAACACCTCCATTTCATTTCTTTTTATGGCTGAGTAATATTCCATTGTATATATGTGCCACATCTTCTTTATCCATTCATCCGATGATGGACACCTAGGTTGCTTCCATGTCCTGGCTATTGTAAACAGAGCTGCAATGAATATTTTGGTACATGACTCTTTCTGAATTATGGTTTTCTCAGGGTATATGCCCAGTAGTGGGATTGCTGGGTCGTATGGTAGTTCTATTTTTAGTTTTTTAAGGAACCTCCATACTGTTCTCCATAGTGGCTGTATCAATTTACATTCCCACCAACAGTGCAAGAGTGTTCCCTTTTCTCCACACCCTCTCCAGCATTTATTGTTTCTAGATTTTTTGATGATGGCCATTCTGACCGGTGTGAGATGATACCTCATTGTAGTTTTGATTTGCATTTCTCTAATGATTAATGATGTTGAGCATTCTTTCATGTGTCTGTTGGCAATCTGTATATCTTCTTTGGAGAAATGTCTATTTAGGTCTTCTGCCCATTTTTGGATTGGGTTTTACTCATTTTAAGTGTACAATTCAGTGATTTTCAGTACATTTACAGAATTGTGTAATCATCACCACAATCCCATTTTAGAACATTTCCATCACCCCCAAAAAGATTTTTCATGCCATTTGCAGTCACTCTCCTTTCCCATCCATGGTCTCAGGGAAATACTAACACTTTTCTGTCTATAGATTTGCCTTTTCTGGACATTTCATGTAAATGGGACCCTGCAATATGTGGTCTTTTGTGTCTGGCTTCTTTCACTGGGCATCACATTTTAGAGATTGTTGCATGTACCAGTGCTTCCTTCTTTTTTTATTTCCAAATAGTACTCCATCGTATGGCCTCATCACATCATTTCTGTCATGCCAATTAAAAATGTATGGAGCTGAACTGATCAATCTGTTCATTTGTGGCTCCTGAGTTTCATGTCATAATTACTATACTTACATTGTCTCCATAGTTTCTTTTAGTATTTTTATGGTTTCATTTTTAATGTTTAAATCTTTGATTCACTGAGAATTTTTTTCTGGAGTAAGGTAGGATATATGGATGCAAAATTATGTGTTCTTTTCCGGATGGCTACCCAGCTATTACAACAATTTTAAAAAATGATTCACCTTTTCCCCACTGATTTGAGTTGTGGCCAACCTTTTAAATGTTGAGAGAAACTATTGATTTGACATCTAAAAAATTCCACCAGTTACACTGCCACCAATAGGCTTGGGAGTGGCCTTTTCTCTACATTCTTACGGAGACTTGATATTTTATCTTTTTAATTTTGTGCCAATCTGATAAGCAAATTATGGTGGTTTGTTGTTTTACTGGGAGGAGATAATTATAGAAAGGAACACAGGAGGCAGTGTGTCAAATGCCTAGAAGTGGAGGCTGAGAAGCTGCCACTGAACGGAGACCTTTAGTATGAAATTAGCTTTGGAACAGGCAGTGAGAATGCGTCACAGAGACTGGAGCCAGCACAGGTCTTGGGTAGAAGCAATTGGGTCTGAATATCAATGGGGTCATATATCCAACACTGGTGAAACTCCCCCTTTTTAAGGATCTGGGAAGCGGTGTGCCCGGGGACACAGGGTACCTCAAAGCCTGGCTGGGGAGGCAGGCCTGATGCATGAAAGGGTGTTAAGGGAACACACGGGCCCTTGGGTCTGGTTAAAGCAGCCTCTCTCTGTCCCTCCCACCTCCCCCCTCCCCCCTCCCCCACCTCGGCTGATGAAAGCCTAGAGCTTCTGCTGCACCAAGATATATTTTCAGTGTCCACTGGTCTGGTCCATCCCACCATCATCTCTCACCTGGACTAGGGCAGTGATGTACATGTCCCGCTCATGCACTCGTCCAACCCAGTCTCTACTTTGCATCAGAGAAATCTTTTAAAAACTCAGCTCTGATCACCTGATTTTCCTCCTTAAAACTCATCAATACCTTCTAGTTACCCTCAGGATGAAATTCGAAGTTCTCCACCAGACTCATCCTCTCCCCAGTCTTCTTCCTGCCACCTCCAGCTTTGTATGACTCTTCATTCCTCAGTGGTGCCAGGACACTTTTCCCCACCACAGGGCCTTTGCACTTGCTGTTCCTGGGCCTCGATGCTCTGCCCCTTCTCTGCCCCTCTCTGCCCCCAGCAGATGCACACTTTTCCTGGCTAACTTCTATCCATCCGTCCCTCTCAGCTTGGAGGGTCTTCTCTGCCAGACCTCTGTATATCAAGTACACCCCCCTCACTTGGCATCCTGAAATTTTTCCTCACAGCAGTTAGCACAATTGTAATAATTTAGTTATTTTAATAACCATTTGTCTAATTTCTGTTTCTCTCACTAGATTATAAGCTTCATATTTCTGCATCCCCAGTGGCTAATGGAATGCCTGGCATAAAGTTGGCATTCAGTAAATATTTTTTTCGTTGATGGATGAATGAGGTAGAACTATAAAGCAATGACACTGATTCCAAGTATCATAAACAAATAATAATGTCTGTCCTCCCTGCTGGGAATGCTATTCCACCCTCATCTCGATTTCCCCAAATCCTCTCTTTCAAGGCCCCCAATCCTAACTGCCACTAACTTGGAGAGCATTTGTGCCTCCTCCAGCCCCCTCTGATTGCTATGTTTCCAACCCCCGTACCACCCGCGGGCAGGAGAAGAATGAAAAAAGGAAAGAAAAAGACTCCATCATGGCCTTTTCCTGAACAACGAGGAATTATTTTCCTTTCTCTCAATTTCTCTCTACTCTTTCCCTTTGAATATACAGCTGTATTCCCCCTAATTTGCTTTGATCGCTCCCTTAGGAGTTGTCATGGAATCAATTAGATCCGTAGATTTTTATGACTCCAGGTCACCCAGTATGATTCCTCATTTTACAGATGAGAAAACTGAGGCCCAGAGAGGTTAATGTTTGAAACAATTACCTCCTTGGGTCTTATAATACCAATCAGTGTCATTTTCTAAGATAAATGTTCTCAATATCCCAGCTCCACAGAAGCGTAAGTCCTCATTCTGTCTGTTTAAGGGTGTACTGGTGGTGATAGTCTCAGTGCTAAGGTGAGCCCCCAAAGGTGGGCTTCCTGTCCTGCTCCCACACAGCAGGGCTGCATTAGTCTTGGGTGGGTCAAGGTCTCCACCCTAATTGGGGCCCCAGGCTTCACCTGTGCATTGACAAAGGAGCCCCATATTTGTGCTGAGACCTCATACAGCCCAATGAAATGATGGATCATGAGACCTGCTGTGTTTAAACAATTGCAGAACAGCAAAAAAAATCCTTTCCTTCCCTCAGAAGTCATGTAGGGTCAACTGGGAAAATGTAATTTCAAAACAGCCATGGGAGAGAGGCCTGAAAATTTGAACTGAAACAACTGTCAGCGATGACTTCTCCCTAATGTATTTGCTTTCTGGTTCCAAAAAACCAGGCAAGCAGAACATAACTTTAACGAACACATTTAAATAGAACATAACACAATCTAAAGAAGGAATAAAAAGTGGTTCCTCAACATCTAGAGATTCAATAAGAAATGAAGCAAGGTCTAGGTGCAGTTGGCTGTATGCGAGGATCCCGGAAGGAGCCCACCAGCTAAAGAGGGAACGGGGCCCCCTGAGAGTGCTGGGAGGAGCCTGGGGAGAAGGAGTGGCCATGGGGGTCATTGTACAGCCCTGGGTGGGCAGGACCAGCTCTCCACGTACCCATCTTTCCTCTGCACCATGCCTGGTCTTCAGAAGCCCCGGTACGAGTTTAAAGGACAGCCTTGCTTTGCCCTCCTGCTCCTACAGATAATTAATACTGTGCAAGAAGAAATTCTGGTATATTTCCCATGTACACTTGATTAGCTTTTAGCTCTTTTAATAAAGAATTCTAATTTATACATTTCAAGTCCACACTGTGAATAATAAGCAATTAACACAATATTTAAAGAAATGGCACTTGTTTGGTTTCTTTTGTCACCACTGCTAAATAGTCAAGGACCTTGATCTATTTTCTCTTTTCACTTTAGAAGTTGAATTTCTTCTGCCCCTTATTTACTTCTTTAGCAAACACATTGGAACCTCCTGGGAAGACCCCCAGTTCTTGAGGTCAGGGTCCTGAGAGCTCCCCAGTATGGGCAGCTGCTTCCTCTCCCAGCACAAGGAAGTAAGAATGACCCAGCAACTCTTCTTTGACCCCTGCCCCAGAGTGGCTCATTAAGGAAGCTGTGTCCTTATGGACCCCCTCCCCTTATTGCCTGTTACTGAAATAAGTTACTAGGTGAATTTCTTTGGCCATTCAAAGCACTTGTTTCTATTTCCTCTCTTTCCCATCTCCTTTATGGCCATGTGACCACGGGTGAATTGCGTGGTGTCTTTTCACCTGTAAATTGAGGATGATAATCTAGTTGTATGGGGAACTGTTGAGACTATTGAGAGACATCACTTACTAAATGCATTTTTCCTCCTCTCCTTCCAATCTACAGGACTGCTAAAAATGAGAGCTCTCTTTTCCAACATGAATCACAATAGTCTCTCCCTTATTAAGAAGCTTTCCTTATTCCCTAAGTAACCCCCTCCAACATTCTCTTCCATCACATCTTTGTTTGATGTGTGTGCACAATGACGCTTAATTTGCTTCATTAAGGATCTCTCTTAGTATCTCTACTCTTATCCGCTTCACAGTCTAACTCTTTCAGAGATTGATGATATAAAACAAAAGTTTATGCGAATCTAAGTTTATTGAACAATTCTGAAAAGCTTTATATTCATATGCTTTTTGGAGCTATAAAAGGGTTTCACCACAATAAAGAAATTAGGTTCAGAAATGAGAATTTCCCAGGTGAGGGTGTCATGTGGTCAGACCCATAATACACAGAGTGACTGTTGAGAGCAGAGGCAGTGGCATTGAAGATGAAAGTGCCTACCATTACACAGGGCTAAGAGCACCACCAAGGGGTGGTCCCTTGGATGTAATGAGTCATTGTCACAATGAGAGCTGTGGGTTAGATGAAGGGAGGCTTTCTAGGGTGAAGTCTGTTATATTTTGGAATGGGCTGCAGAGAAGTCTTCTGAAGTCTGCTTATAAGGAGACCTTTAAAAGCAAGTTCAAGTTAGGTGCGTTCATTTCTCAAGTCAAGCAGCCAGACTGGTGAGCTCATAAGGCCCCCTCCAGTGCCAGGCTTACTCCTCTGCTCTGCCTCTCCTTGTCTTCTTACTCTCTATTTTGTGTTTTTCATGTGTGTGCCTGGCCTGCTTGGTACAGTGGGAAGAAGTCAGTGGCTATGATGAAAACCTGAACACCATCCGTACCTACCAGGTGTGCAATGTCTTCGAGCCCAACCAGAACAACTGGCTGCTCACCACCTTCATCAACCGGCGGGGGGCCCATCGCATCTACACGGAGATGCGCTTCACTGTGAGGGACTGCAGCAGCCTCCCCAACGTTCCAGGCTCCTGCAAGGAGACCTTCAACTTGTACTACTACGAGACTGACTCTGTCATTGCCACCAAGAAGTCGGCCTTCTGGTCCGAAGCCCCTTACCTCAAAGTGGACACCATTGCTGCAGATGAGAGCTTCTCCCAGGTGGACTTCGGGGGAAGGTTGATGAAGGTCAACACAGAAGTCAGGAGCTTTGGGCCTCTTACGCGGAATGGTTTTTATCTTGCTTTCCAGGATTATGGAGCCTGTATGTCTCTCCTTTCTGTCCGTGTCTTCTTCAAAAAGTGTCCTAGCATTGTGCAAAATTTTGCAGTGTTCCCAGAGACCATGACTGGGGCGGAAAGCACATCTTTGGTGATTGCTCGGGGCACATGCATCCCCAATGCAGAGGAAGTGGACGTGCCCATCAAACTCTACTGCAACGGGGACGGGGAGTGGATGGTGCCCATCGGGCGCTGCACCTGTAAGCCTGGCTATGAGCCTGAGAACAGCGTGGCCTGCAAGGGTAAGCCCTGAGGCTCTTGAGGCCTCTACTTCCTGCCCTCCTGGGGCAGGGCCGAGTCAGCAAAGGTCCCTGCCTCCAGCTCGGGATCATAAAGGAACAGAAGAGCCTAATGGCCTCTTCTAAAGTTCTGGGGGGAACCTCCATCTCCAGTGCTAGGCCTGATGATTTTCCAGTTGTGTTCAACTGGATATCCATATTTATGGTGGGGGGAAGAGATGGGGAGAATTCCAAATGGTGGATAATAACTTAATAACCACTCAGGTATATTTAGTTTGGGGGACACTGGCACTCATATTCTCTTTCTCTCTCTCTTTCTCCCTCTTTCAGACACACAGACACACACACAGACCCACACACCTGCATCCAGTCCAGCCCCGTGCTCTGAGGCGTGGATTATTTGGGTTTTCATAGACAAGTCACTCAAGGGTAACTGAGAAATGACTGAATTTGGAAAATATTTTTGTTCATTTCAGTCCAGCTCCCACAGCACTCAGCTTGGTACCGAACCCATGTAGCTCATTAACTCAAAGTCCCCTGGCTTGGCTGTCTTCCTCCAGGGTCTCAGTGCCAGGCTCTGGAGCAGGAATGGGGTCTAGCGTTAGCAGGTCCTGGAAGGAGGTGAAGCTGTTGGAATCGGGGTGGGACAATACTGTGTGTTCTATTACCTTTGCTTTGGGATGATACAGAGTGATGGCGACTGTGCAGATGGGGGTGTCAGTGTACCCTGTGCTCACACTGACCCTCCTCAGTCCAGGAGAGCACATGTGCAATACATGGCAATAAACGTGCTGAACTGGCTTGAGACTCGATCTTCTCTGGGAGTTGATAGAGGGGTCTAGAGGGTCTGTGGCTCGTCTGTTGCCTGAGTACATGGAAGCTGAACAGGAGGGAATCCAAAGTTGGGGAAGAGAAGACTGTTTTCTTTTATCTTTTGCTTGTGGCTTTCAAAGTTTCAGATTCTTTCAAGAGCAAGGCTTCCCATATGGACCTCAGAAACCACCTTGACCCTAACTCCTTACTAGGGTTGCCCCAGTCCTTTGGGGACAAGATGGAGGTTGGGGGGGCTGTGGTTGCTCCTTCCTCTCCATCATGAGCTTCATGCCGGCTGTCCCCCGTCATCATCCCCACCCTGCCTGAGCATCAGAACATCCCTTGCGTGTCTCCTTCCCCACTTACCTTGCTCGCCAAACACCTGCAGGCAAAGCACCAGGCACAGGGTTGCTAATGCCCACCTACTCTGCGATCCTTTGGACTCAGCTAATTGCCTGGGCTGGGGCACTCACACAGCCTTTCTGAGGCCTGCTGAGAGCGGAGAGCTGTGCCTTTGTGTCTTTATTGGGTTTCTTGGTTATGGTACCCATGATGGATGATGTGGAAACTGGGGGGAGAGAGTGCCAGATCAAGTGATGAATCAACGCAGACAGTTTAAAACCAACCCAGCCTGGTCCCACAGCGCTCCTCTTTGTCCCATTGTTTGGGGGTGGAAGGGAGGTGCCCTCTTGGGCATGTGTCAGGGTCTGAGTGGAGACCCAGGCCCCAGGCTGAGTTCTTAAAGGCGCAGATGCGGCAGCTGCCAGGCATGCTCGCAATAGCACGGGTGATTTCTCCAGGCTTCAAAGGGTTGCCACACTGCACTTGCTGGCTGGGGCCCTCTTGTTTCTCATTATTTCCTGAGCAGAACGGCAGGAACCAGAGCAAGCATTGATTGGTTCTGATTTAATTGGGACTCTGGGAACAGCCTCTCATTTCTCTGGGCTAATTGGAACTTTTCTCTTTTGGGGGGTTCTTGTGTCCCTGTTGCTTGTCCGTCACCTCCTGTGGTTGTCCTGGGAGGGCCTATGGGGACAAATATGTAAATCCAAGTGGTTACTTTCCATCCTCCCTACTCAGCCCCACCCTCCTCCTGACTTTTGGTGGATGTTCCAGATCTAGAGCTGTCATGAACCTGACCTGACTTCACAAACTACTTGTTGCAAACTCACTGGAAGCTGGAGGAGATGGGGAGCCCAGGACATCATCACTTTGCTATTTCAGCAGCACAGGCAGCCACATTTTGGTGGCATTTCTAAGAGCGGAGAGTGGCAAGCCAGGCGGCATCATGGGTCCTGCAGCCCAGCGGCCTGGCTGAGCTCAGTGCACTAGAAAGGCAGAAAAGCACCTTTTCTTCTGTCTCAAGAACTTTAAGCTGAATCCTCCAAATTCTTTGACCTTGGTTCTGCTGGTAACCCGGGCTTGATGGCTGAGCCTGACCTCCCTCCCCAGGGCTCATAGCAAGGGGCTGCCCAGGGAGGTAAATGGGCCTGAGGCATAGATGGTGATCTTGGGAGGATTCTGTACCCTTTGGATGGGGATGGGCAGTGCATGGGCAGGTACTTGTAACTAGTCCTTGGGGTGTATCTTCAAGAGAAGGTGCTCAATTCATTTTGGATGCTCATGCTGGGGGGGTGTCAGGTGGGCACTGTGGCCCTTCACAGCAGTTCTGGGGTGGCCTGCCTAGTACAGGCAATTCTCCTGAGGCAAGAAGCATAGAGATTGGTGGATGCAATAGAGACCTGTAGGTGAGAAAGTCTTGTGAGTCTCCATCAGCTGTCCCGGTAGGACTGGAGAACGAAGGCAAGCTGCTCTCTCCCAATACAGCCCTGAGAATTGACGCCCTGGAGCCCGGCTGGGAGAAACCTGGATGGTTCTGTGATTCACAGTTATGTTGATCTGATTAACTTTGTTTTCCAGATATTTGAATCTGAGCCTCTGCATGTGTCGAATCTATGGGGTGACAGAAAGAATATCTTTTGTATTGTTTTTCTGGCAGTTCAGACTTTCATCACAGGCAAGAATCTTATTCTGACTTTTCGCTTTGCATCTGCTAAACCCTCTCCTGTCAAAGACATGGTGACCAGTTTCTTGGTTTTGCAGAAGCACCTGGAGACCAATTAGGCAGCTCAACCAGCAAAGAGTGGTCCTGGCCTAAAGCTGTTCCTGTTGTGAGGAGGGAGGGTGCTGGAAGGGGGGGTGGCAAGCAGAGGAAGCCGTGGGGGGGGCTTGCACATCAGGCTGTGCAGCAAGCGGCTCACACACTTTCTAGAGGTCTCCATGGCCCAAGGCCTGTTCTGGACTCATCCTTTCTGCACACATAGGTTGGACTGATCAGGCAGAATCACAGCAGCCTGTTGACCCCACCAGTGACTCTGACCCCATCATGCATTTATCTCTGTGAAATTGTTAATTACTAGGAAAATGGCCCATATGCCCCACTTTCAAGTTTTATGCTCTTAGTTTAGCAGATTAATGAGAAATCATGGCTTTGTCTTTCCCCACCTGCATGCCTTCCCTGCTCAGGTTGATGGCTAAGTCCATTCTCTTTGTGAGTCCCTGTAGCCTAACTGTTCCTGGGCCGGGGAGGCCAAGAGCTGGTGCTTGGCAAGCTCCCTCTGTGCTGTGGAGCCTAAAATGTTGCATCAGCTAAAGTTGGTCTCGGGGGTCAGCTAAGATCATTCCAACTCTGGATGTTGGCAGGGCCTTGGCAGCTCCTAAAGAAGGACAGAGCTGTTCTCAGCTGTTCTCTGTCCCTCGCTTTGTGTCTCTTCTGCTCCTTAGCATCCATCAAAGGCCTGCCTTGGGCCCTACAACCTCATGGGCACTGTCTGTGCAGCCCTTCCCCCCCGCCCCCCAGCCTGGCTCCTCGGCCACACTTCCCTGCCCCTCCCCCAGGTCTCTTCTTCCCTCCTTCCCTCCCTCCAAATGGGGACTGTTTCCCTTGGTAATTTTCCACCTACATGTAAATTCCTTCATGCCTGGAAACCCAAGGGACATTTTGAACCTTCCAACAGTTTCGACACCTTTGTCAACCTGAGCAGCTGAGATGAGCCAATCTATAAGCCTGGGGGAGTCGAGACAAAACATCTGCAGGATTCGAAGGGGGAGAAAAATTTGTCTAATTTAGCTCCTCTTGGAAAAGTTTCTGGGGCCTATTTCCACCTCCCTTCATCCTGGGTGTTGAAAGAGAAACTAGGGGCCTGACAGAGTGCGCGCGTGTGTGTGTGTGTGTGTGTGTGTGTGTGTGTGTGGTGCTGTGCTGGTGGCTGCATTCAGGGGCACTGAGGAACCTTTTCTGCTCTGCTCTCTGGCCCATCAGCTGTTGGCTGGCGACTGAGAGGAAGGCCACAACCTAGACGCCTCCTCTCAAGCCCCAGGGAGACCCGCTCTGCTCAGGGCTGGGGGAGGCCAGGGTCATTAACACCGCAGCCCTGTAAGATGAGCTTCATGATAGGATTGCCCAACGGGCTACTTCATTGAGAAACCTCTCGGGCCTCCACGGTGGCCCTGCCCAGCGCCCTCCAGAGAGGCCTCCTATGTAATTGGCTGGATGTAGTGGGCTGTGACACCAGCCTGAGCAACAGTAAACAGAGCTGGAAGGATGCCCTCTGCCTCACCGACTCCAGCACACAGGGCAGGGGCACGTGGTCCCAGACTCTGGTGGCGGCAGGGGACAGCAAGGAGAACAGGGGAGAGGGGCAGCTCTGGGTTCCAAACCCCCTTGTGCTCTGCATCGCCCCTTCTGCTTTTGAAGGACAGGGGTAGAAGCACCCAATTACAAGCAATCATGATTTTCCCAGGTCAGTGCTAGCGTAAAGAGAATGTTCTGGGCATGATAGCTGTCCTGGGTAGAAGTCCATGACTTAGTAAATATTATCAAAGATGATGACGAAGGCACCATACGGTCATTATTGAGTCGGTGTGGGCAGTGGAGACATCACGGGGTGAGCAGTTCAGCTGGGGCCCTGGGCCCACCACTACTGCCCCATGAAGAACCATCGAGCCTGAAACAGCCCAAGCCAGGGGGTGGCGGTGGGGGTGGGGGTGGGAGTGGGCAGGATACGGAGAGACCATCTATTCTGGCTGCCTCATTTATCCATGGAGAGAGGGTGGCCAGAGAGCATCTCTGGATACCAATCCAGGGAGCCCTGTTGGGTAATGTCAGAGCTGGGATCAGACCCAGGTCTGGGAGGCCACCATCTGCCTCTGCTTCTGAGTCTGGTTTTTGTTGAAATTAACCGTCCTTGGATGTACAACATGTGCTCCAGGAATATCCACCCCCTCTCAGCTGTTTTCCCATGAACACTTTCTCTGTGTCTGTGTCGTCCCTTGTTTTATCTTGGGCCCAGGCGCTCCGTGGAGCTGTGCTCTACGGTCATACATTTCCCCACCGTACAGCACAGGGCTCCATGTTGACTACCCCCATCTTCTTTTTAATCTTTCTGGGAGCAGTACCATCTCTCCAGATGTTCTGACATGTTGACGTGCCTGTGAGCCATCCAGAGGGGCATGGCATCTGGGCGGGGGTGGGGTGGGGTGGTGGTGACACCAAGCTCCCTGGGAAGGGTGAGGTCTAAGGCTTTGTGCTTCCAGAAGAGGACAGGGGGGATGGCAGGGCTGTGGGCTGGAGGCCTGATTGTGTCTCTGTAATCGGCATCAAGGAACAGCATGGGCCCCGAGGGCTGCACCCGGGTCCAGGCAGGGCTGTGGTCAGACTTACCCCCTTTGCTTCCTGTCCCCAACTCTCTCTGGAGCTGGACAGCCCCTGTATGCAGAACCTGAGCACACACATCTGCACAAACTTCCTTGCCTGGAGGGTGAATCACCACTTTTGTGTTTGAAGCATGGAGATGAAAACTTCCACTGAATCTGAGCTTGCCTGGAGCTGGGACCGTCCGTTCTGGACCACAGGAGCTCTGATGGTCTGAGCTCTGTTTCCACTGCTTTGGCCCATTGACAAGCTGTGTTGACAGTGCCCTAATGCTCCTGGGCCTCAGTTCTCTCTCAAGGCAGCGGGGTGAAGAGCCCGAGAAGAGTCAGCTCAGGGCAGCTGCAAATGGTGAAGGAATGCATCCTGTTTGCACACCACCAGGAGCAAGCCTTATTTTGTCAACAGGGCCATAGCAGGGACATTGAGAGAGGGACACCATGGCCTTTCCCTAGGGGAGGGGTCTCTGTCTGCAGATGTCCTGTCTGTACTGTCCTTGCTGGCTAAGGGCTGGAGTACCAGTTACCTGGTCAGGCCGCTGCAGCTGAGCCTTCCACTTTTGTTTTAAGGGCTGGTTAATGAGGCAGGGCAGGAAAGCCCCAGGGAGATGTGGCTTAGCACAGAGGAGTATGCCTCGATCTGCCTGGGGCCCCGGGAGCTATCCTGTATGACAGAGAGCATCTTGCCTTCCTGTGTGCCCAGCCAGCCTGCCACGCGAGGCGTCTGTGCAGCTGCAGGTATGCTGGGTTCACCCTCTCATGTGTGTGTGTGTGTGTGTGCGCACACACGGGCACGCTCACGGCCCAAGAGGTCGGGAGGAAATCAGCTCGGCTACGTCAGGCCCTGGAGAGGTTGGTGAGGGTAAGGAGGTGCTGTGGGGAGCCTCAGGAGGCTTCTTGGAATCACAGGACAGAAATTTAGGGCCATGGAGGGCCAGGAGCAGCCCTAACAAGGGTTTTCATTGAGGGTGGGACCCAGTTCAGGAGAAGGGCTGGAGCAGGCCCTTCAGGTTCTGGCTTGTCCCTGGCCTCTGTCTGGAATAGCCCACCAACGCTGTGGGCACATAGTGCCCCTAGTGGGGGCTGGAGTTACTTGGTCTTCAGGTATGACCCTTGGGGCCTGCTCAGGTCACCTCCTTGCAGGCCTTGGCAGTTCTGGCCTCCCATTCCTCAGTCCAGTTGGATTCTACTAGAATGGAACTGTCTCTATGCTCATTCTTTCTCTAGGTTCTTATTGGACACCTACTATTGCCAGGCCCTTTATACTTATACACTCAGATGAAGCGATTATACTTCTGAAAATCTGCTAGATTCTTAGCTCTTAGAAAGCGCTTGCAATATCCAGAGGGCAAGGGGACCACAAGTGGCCTATGGAGGGTGGCCCCTCCCAGCTAGGTAAGGCCTCTAAGCCCACCAGATTACACTTACTTTGCTTTCCCACAGTGGTCCCCCAGCCTGCTCTTAGACACCACCAGTGATGGGACGCTCTGACTTCCTGAGGCAGCCTGGTTCATCACGGAGCCCTTCTTTCTAGGACTGAAATGAATCAGGGGCCCACTGCTCTTGTTCCTGGGTTGGAACTTTTAAGCAAATCTCTCTTATCCCAAGTTACCTTTCGTTGTTGTTATTTTTTAAATGCTTTGAACAGGTAGGACATATGAAATTAAGTTTCCCTTTGACTCTTGTCCTGATCAGGTCCCTCACTGTTTTAGTTTCTGATATTCTCTTGCCAATAGGGTCCATGCATTTGCACACCCAGAATGTAGACAAGTCCTTTCCTCATCTGCACAGGGTTTTTCACCTAGTTCCACACCCCCCCCCCCAACCTTTCTTACTTAACAATGAAAGTTAGCAGTAGTTTGGTTGGTTGTATTACCTAGAAATCTGGCCTCTTTCTTTCCAATGATTGTGTAATATTCCACTGGATGATTGTACCTTTATTTAATTGGCCCTTCATTTATATACATGTAGGTTGCATCCTGTGTTTTGCTATTTCTAAACAATGTTTCAGCAAACATCCTTGTGCCTTCATCTTTGCACTTAGGAGTGAGCATATCTGTGAGATTAATTAATTAATTAATTTATTCAATGAATATTTATTGAGGACTTTCTGTGTGCCACGGACTTTTCTAAGAGCTAAGATGCAGCAAGTTCTTATAAGTAAAATTGCTGAATCAGAGTATATAAATTTTTAATTTTGATAGATATTCTCAAATAGTCCTCCAAAAAAGGACATTTTCTTCCAATTTTTGCTCCCACCAACAATGTATGAGGGTTCCTGTTCCCCATACCTTTGCCAAGATAATAAAATATCAATTGTTTTTATCTTTGCCAATCTGATAGATGCAAATTGGCCTCCCACTGTGGTTTCAGTTTCCATTTGTCTTGGCATTGAACATGGCAAAGTTCCATAAATTGCCCTGTTTGTGGGTTGAGACACAAGCGTTCCTATGTCACGCATCATTACATTAGGTGGGTTTGCACTTGGCAGTCAGTTTGGAGTGTGTTCACTCCACGACGTGGTCTACCCTTACTCTCCTCTGGCCCCTTCCCTCCTGCCCTTCATCTCACCCTTCATGCATTCTTTGCCCATCTGTAGCCTCAGGACATTTGGGCCCTGAGTGTTTCCCGACTGTGGTAGGGGAAAGGAGAACAGGTGGGACAGGACAAGAGCCGGTGCTGCTGCAAAAGGGCCATGCCACCCTTCTGGCCAGTCTCAGGAAGGCTGGCCAAGCCCGGTTTGGGGGGAAACACACCTCGCTTTTCCCATCCTTCTTCTCCTGCCCAGGGCCTGTTCTGGGCTCCCTGCTCCCCTTCTTGCAGCCCTGCTCTGCCCCACGCATCCCTCAGCTGTCACCCTTTGCCCAGTCCCTCCACCTGGCATCGCTTCCTTTTACTCTCCCAGCTTACCTCTGGGGCCTCAGGGCTCAGCTCACCCTGGTGACTCCCACTCCACTGCCCCTTCTTAAGTCACCAGCCCTCAGCCGGTGCCTCCTCCAGCCTCCTCTTCATTTCTTCTGCAGCCTCTCACCCTCACCAGACCTGCCACCCCTTCCGCGGCAGCCCTGAATCTGTCTCAGTCCCATCCCTGACCAGGTGTCCTTGCCCAGCCTGCGGAAGCCCCAGGCCTACTTCTGCCAGTGGGCGTTGTCTTAGCCCTGGGCTGCGGCTCACTGCCTCATTCTCTTTTTGGTTTTGTCTTCTACTCTGCAGCAGTTCTTTCTCTCTGGGGCCATGGACTTCCCACCTCTCTTACTAGCCTCAGCCTCCCTCTCCCCTCTTCCTTACTCCCTGTCTCCCCTCTCCTCTCCTCTCCACTCCTCTCCCCTCTCCCCCTCCTTTCCATCTTCCCTCCCTCCCTTCCTTCCTCACTACTTTTCTGTTGAAATATATTCAGGTTAAAAGGTGAGTCAGCTTAAAGAAAAATAATAAGTTAAATAATAAATTTAAAAATCTGGCATGTAGATATGGCAAAAAGCAATAAAGATAATATGCAAATGACTGATGTTTAAGAAACTGCTGACTTGCCCCGTTTACCTAGGTTAAGAAAGCAGCCTGTATGCTCTGCAGGGCAGTCCCACACTCCATTGTCAGATCATGCTGACGGCTCTCATTCGGGTACAGAGCAAACTTCTCTGGACTGGCTTTCAGCTTGCCTTGAGGCACTAGTGCAGTGTGGCTATCATTTATAGAGTACTCATATGTACCGGCTGCTCTGCCAAATTCCTCTCCTGCATTATCTCTTAAATCCTCACTGTAACCCTGTGAAGTACATACAATCATCGTGCTCGCTTTTCAGTTGAAGATACTGAGGCACAGAGAAGCTAAGTAGCTTTGCCGAGGTCATGCAACGTAGGACTCTGAGGCCTGGCTGATAACTCTTATTCTGTATTCCTCTGCCAGCTGGAGAAGAGCAAGATTTGCTTAGGGGCAGACCTGTGTTTTGTGATGGGAGCTAGGGCTTCAGTGTCCCATGTGGACTGAGATATAAGCCTTCCCTAAGGTACCCAAAGAAAAGCCATCAGAGTTTGATCAGCATTTTCCATTGGCTAGGTATGAACCAGGAGGTTCATGGAGGGACCATGCTCATGGCAAGAATGAGTCAAAGACACACCCCTCCGGCTCCATGGTCAGCCCAGCTCTCACCCTTCTCCTCCCCAAGCTCCCTACGGGCAAGGCCACCCCTGATGAGCCTCTGTGTCCCAAATGCCTACACTGTGCCATCTGTTAAATGAGAACCAAACAAAATGCATTGAAAACAAAATTGATGGAAGCAGGATATGAGCTGAGGAGGAAGAAGGGCTTTGCAAGTAAGTCAGACAGAGAAAGACAAATATCATATGATATCGCTTATATGTGGAATCCAAAAAAAAAAAAAAGTGATACAAATTAACTTATTTACAAAACAAAAGCAGACTCACAGACTTAGAAAACAAACTTATGGATACCAAAGGGGAAAGATACTGGGCGGAGTGGGGAGAGATAAACTGGAAGTTTGGGATTGACATGTACACACTACTATATTTAAAATAGATAACCAACAAGGACCTACTGTATAGCACAGGGCTCAATATTGTGTAAGAACCTAAATGGGAAAAAAATTTGAAAAAGAATAGATACATGTATATGTATAACTGAATCACTTTGCTGGACGCTGAAACTAACACAACATTGTTAATCAACTATACTCCAATATAAAATAAAAATTAAAAAAAAAAAAAAAGATGTTTAAGAAAACATCTCAGCTGAACTGGGCAGTGTAAACTCCGAACAAACCAGGCAGGAACGGAGCGCGAGTCCGATGACAAGGCGTGCACTCGGAGAGGTGACGATGGCAGAACCAGATGGAGGAAGTAACCAGTGATGACAGAGGCCTTGTCTGTCTGTTGTCCAATAGAGTGACACGTTGTACACACACAGGCACCCACAGAAGAAAATCAACAGAACGGTTGCAAGCCCATACGTCATGAAACCCTTTTGCTAAAAGTTGGTGATAATGTGTCAGTTTGACAGAGGACATAAGGTCAGTGTACCGTGTGTGCTTCAAGCAGAAAATGACAATCTGCTCTTTGCACAAGATGGATAGAGCTTCTCATTGAAATTGTATGGAATATGCAAGAACTCTGCCAAATCACGAACTTGGCAAAAATGTACCTGTTCTGCGAATTAGGCAATTGGAGGGTTTCTGTTGGGTTTCTGGGTCTGTCACACACATGCCTGTGTTGATCCAAATGTGGAGGCCCTTGTGACTTGGGCTTCTCTTCTCTCACTGGTTCTGTTTGTCTTCCCCTCTGCATCTTTGGCCAAATTTGTCTCTCCCCTGTTTTCCTTTTTTTTCTTTTCCTCCATTTATTCTATTCTTTTGTTTGTCTTCTCTCTGGAGTTGATTCAAAAAGAGAGAAAAGAGAAAACACATTCCATTGGTAGAATTTTAATGAATGGATGGCTAATTCCATTCATTTTATTTTTTTTCCTCTAGGAAACTGTTTAGATGCAAATTGCAAGAACAAATGCATTTTTTCATATAGGAAAATATAGGAAATCAATGTTTATCAGTGAAATCAATTGCAAATATTACGAGTAATTTTTGTCATCAAAATTATTAATATGTAATCACACGTGTTGATAATAAGGTTATTTTTTAAAAAGAACATAGCTTTTTAAAAAAATGTCTTTGTAGAATGCCCTGCTTCTCCGTGCTCATTTCTTTATTTTTCTGGAACACAGTCTACTGCTTTCAGCTTCTTCAGCCCCATCCTTGATTATTCCTGGCTTATGAGAATTCTTTCAAACTTCCTTTTTTTCCTAACATCTTTTAAATCTTTCAGTCCAGCTACTAGTTAAGAACCAGTTACCACAGCCGTTTGTGGTTTAACATACCCAATCAGAGTGACAGATGTAACCTTTCAGGCTGACAGCTGCCCCTCCCCTCTTGTAGGTAGCTCTAACCTGCTTACCGAGACCACTTACCTCAGAATTTCCTCATGCAAACTCAGTTATTTGGGAGAGTGTTTCACCTTTGGGGACTGGACTTTCCACTCCCCTGTGCTCTGAATCCCGTCAGGGGGCACTTACTGCCCCTCCTTGCCCACTTGTAGAGTCTAAATGTGAACTCACAGTCCCAATGCGGGCAGCAGCCCCCTCCCCTCTGAGGACTTGCTGCAGCCTTGGGGGCAATGGATGTGCTCCCCAGAGAGCTGACAGCATCATCACACTAGCCAGTTGGACATCCATACCCCCACGTCTTCCTGACCAGGAGGAGATAGAGGTGGCCGGACATCCTGAACCCCTGGGTCCTCTCCCTGCCCTGGCTCCCCCTGATGGCCAGGCTTCTTCTGGCCACCACCAGCCCCCATGCCCCCAGTCTCCTTTCCCGCCCGTAGCTGTGTGCCGGCCCTTCCTTCTGGGCCACAAAGGCTCTCTAGACAGACATTGTGTGCTGTTTGCCAACACGGGGGCCCGGGTACACAGAGGGGGCGAGGGAGAGGCCAGCTGCTCTCTCCTTTCACACAGACCTTTGCTTTCTCCCTTTCAGTTTCCCCCTGGCTCTCTGTCTTTGAACGTGCATACAAAAATAAAAAAAGCAGTTGCTAATTAGAGCCAGAGAATGAGAGCGAGCCTGGAAGAGGGAGGTAGTGGAGGGGCCAGCTCCCGTGCAAATCAACCAGGGTGGAAGGGCAGGGGGGCCCCTGAGGGACTTGGGAGGGATAGTTTGTCAAAATAAGCAACAACGCTTCTTTAGAATGGCAAAGAGGGATCTTGTCTTAACCTCCCGTCCTAAAAGGGGAGGAAAGGAGAAATGACAGAGTTTCTTGTAAACTCCCACTGCTGGTGTCCATCTACCCTTCTCATCTTTGTCCCTCTCTCAGTAGCCCCGTAAACAATAGTATCTGTTTGGGGGACATTTAAGTGTATCCTTTTATTGGTCATTTTTGTTCTGGCTGATAGAGAATGCGGGATCACTGGCTGAGAGGGGAGCCCCCTTACGGAGGAGCCGCTGAGTCATCAGGAAGCCCCAGCTTGGAAAACATCCTCTGACAAATCAAAGCTCTCTGTCAGGGCTTTTTTCTCACCCAGTCCTATTCTTGGTTCACCAGGCAATTTCTTTTCCCAACCCCATGTCATTAAGTTCACCAAAAGCAAAAGCAGCCCTGATGCCCGGTGCTGAAGGGCTGGATGCCCGGTGGATGGCTGGGGGGACAGCAGCCAGTGTCAGGGCAGGACCCGACGCCGACCGGAGATCTTTGAACCCATTGCAGGCTCACAGAAGGTTCCAGATACCACAGCAGTCAGGGCCTGGGGGCACCGACCTGGCAGTTCTTCTGTGGCTTAGAATGGCCCTGTGCTTCATGGGGCCAGGATCACTCTGAAGGCTGGGAGGTGCCCGGGGGGACTGGCTTTGGAGAGCTGGCAGTCACAGGGAGGGAGGGTTACCTGGTGACTCGGCCTGTCTAGAGATGCAGTTTCTCCAGGCATATGGTGAATGAAGTGATGATGCAGATCTATAAAGGTTTTGACGTCAGTGCCCTGTGCATTGAAAAAAAATGAGGTAATTTTCTGAAAAGGAGAACAGTGGAAGCCTCATCGTGATACACATTGGTACTAACTAGTCAGGAAGAAAGGAAAGGAAATAGAACCTGGAAAGCAAAGACTATAACTAGCTCATTTTCTTCCACTGGTGGCTGTTTCAGGTGATGGCTACGTGTGAGAAGAGAGACCCCACTGGAATCTATTGGGAACATCCTCCAGTTCTGGGCTGAGGTCTCAAAATGAACTTTTCCAGAGTCCATACGCAGTGGACTGTCTGTAGCACACAGCTCAGTGTAGCTCGTCTTAACCCTGCCCAAGGACTCCTCTGGAAAATAAGGGCTTGAATCCATATCCCATGCAACTAGCCAGACCACAAAGCTGTTGAGAAAACAGCCATCGATGGGTAGTTGTCAAGAGCTGGCGGCAGGAAAGCTTGGGTTGTTCTGTCCTGGCTCTATGTTTATGAGCAGAATGACCTCTCCGGGCTCAGTATCGTGTTAAGTGGTCTTATAACACTGGGCTCGCGCTGGCAGTGAAGACACCATGAGAATCTCTGCCTGGGTAGGGTTCAGCCAAGATCTTGGCACGTTGCAAGGGTTCAAAAAGGTTGCTGATATTATCAACATTTTATTATTAAATAAGCCAGAGGATAATTTTCTATCTATCTATGGGGCTGGTTCTCTTGAGGTGTATGAGAATTGTGGAACGGATGTGGTACATTTACAGAGATCTGGTAAATATTAAGAAGGCTTAGATAACATGATCTGGGTCATGGGTACATAAACTAGTTTAGAGTCTCTGGAGATAGTGGAAGCCACCCATCTAGTCATAAGTGGATATGAGTTTAGAGTCTCTGTGGAAGCCACCCATCTAGTCATAAGTGGACATGAGTTTGTCCAGTTTCTCATTGCAAAATTAATTTTTTTTAATTCTTTTTTTCATTTTTCAGTAACTTTAAATTTTATTTAAAAAAATTATCATACAGAAAATTTAACTTATTTTGGTGGGCCGTTTTATGAACTTTAACACATATGTAGATTTGTGTAACCTCCATAAAAATTAGGAAACAGAAGAGCTGCTTTATGCTTTCCCTTTATCTCCATTGCCTCATCCCATCCCCCACCCCTGGCAATCAGTGATCTGTTCTTCATCACCATTATTTTGCCTTTTAAAATGGAATGATACACTGTGCCAACTTTTTGAGACTGGCTTCTTTCACTCAGTGTAATACCTGTGAGATTCATCTTAGCTGCTGTTTGTGTCAGTAATTTCTTCCCTTTCATTGCTGAGTAATATTCCATTTTATGGATGCACCATGGTTTTGTGTACCTATTCACCTGCTGAAGAACATTTGGATTGTTTCCAATTTTTGGTGATTACATATAGTTGCTGTAAACGTTCAGGTACACGTTTTTGTGTAGACATACATTTTCATTTCTCTAGGGTTAATACCCAGGAGAGGGATTGTTAGGTCATATTAAAATGGGATGTTTTACTGCCAAGCTGATTTTCAGAGTGGCTGTACCATTTTGCATTACCAACAACAATTGCTCGGCATCCTTGTCAGCTCTTGGTATTGTCAGTATTTTTTATTTTAGTCATTCTAATTGGTATGTCGTGGTATTTCATGGTGGTTTTAATTTTCATTTCTCTACTGAATAATGATGTTGAATATCTGTCATATGCTTATTTGCCATCTCTTTATACTCTTTGGTGAAGTGTCTATTCAACATTTTTGCCCAAGTTTTAATTAGGTTATTTGTTTTCTTACTATTGAGTTTTGAGATTTCTTTGTATATTTTGGATACAAGTAGTTTTGTTGAACGTGCGATTTAAAAATATTTTCTAGTTTGTAACTTGTCTCTTCTTTCTCTTAACAATGTCTTTTACAAAGCAAACATTTTTAATATTGATGAAATCCAATTTATCCATTAAAATTTTTTTATTAAAGATTGTATTTTTAGAGCAATTTTAGGTTCAGAGCAAAACTGAGAGGAAGGTACAGGTTTTTCCCATATACCCCCTGCCCCACATGGGCATAGCTTCCCCCATTATCAACATCCCCCGACAGAGTGGCATATTTGTTACAACTGATGAATCTACATGAACACATCATAATCATTCAAAGTCCATAGTTTACATTAAAATTCACTCTTCGTGTTGTACATTCTGTGGATTTGGACAAATGTTTAATGACATGTCCATCATCATAGTATCATACAGAGTACTTTCACTGCCCTAAAAATCACCTGTGCTCTGCCTGTTCATCCCTCCCCACATCCATCCCCTGGCAACCTCTGATCATTTTACTGTCTCCATAATTTTGCCTTTTCCAGAATGTCATACAGTTGTAATCATGCAGTATATAGCCTTTTTTAATTGTCTTCTTTCATTTAGTAATATACATTTAAGTTTTCTCCAGGTCCTTTTTATAGTTTGACAGCTCATTTCTTTTGAGAGCTGAGTAATACTCCACTGTCTGGAGAATTTATCCCTTTTTTTTCCAATTTATCCAACCAATTATTTTTTCAATTGTTCCAGGACAAGAATCATATTTTTGGTGTCATGTCCAGTAATTCTTTGCCCAACCCCAAGTCACAAAGGTTTTCTCCGAATGTTATCTTCTGAAAGTTTTATAGTTTTTTGTTTTTAGGTCTATGATCTGTTTTGAGTTAGCATTTGTTGGAAGTATTTGTTGGAGGTTCAGGTTGAAGGTCATTTTATTATTACTTTGCCTGTGATGTCTAGTTGTTCCAGTACCAGAGATGACTCCTTCACCTCCTCCAAATCTTTACTTGAATATTATCTTCTCAGTGCCCCCCACCCTGACCACCCTACTCGCAGTGTAGACCACCCTCAGCAGCCCTCCTGTCTCCCCTACCTCGCACGCATCATCTCTAAATAGTGTATAACTTATTGGTTATGTGTATTATCTGTCTCTCCTCAGTAGAACGTGGGCTACATGAGGGCAGGGATACTTTGAGGGTGTGTGAAGGTCTGCTTGTTAACTGATGTGTCCTGAGTGATTAATAAGAACTGGATGCACGGAGAGGTGGGGCTCCCTCAGGGCACACGGCTGCAGAGGGAGAAGGTGCAGGGGTAGCTGGCGGAAGCTCCCAGGCCAGGTCAGATCAAAAGTGAGCTGTCCAGAGCCCTGCCTCCCACGTTCATCAGGCAAAACAGGTTTGTCAAACACTCCACCCTGAGCTCTCCTCTCACCCACCCGCCCACTGTATTATTTGAGGCCAGTAAGAACTTTAGCAATTAAACTATTTTTTTCTATGTCTTAAAGTATTTGTTCCTTGAAACTTAAGCTTTATCCCTTTTTCACCCTTACACCCCTTGAGAAAAAGAAAGTGCTCTAATGCCCTGGGAAAGTGATCTTAAATTCTAATCAGCCCTCAATCCTGGGTGTTGGAAGCCATTCAGTGATGAGGCGGTTGGCAGGGCAGAGGTGCACCGGGAAAGCTATTTAGGAGGCAGAGTCGGCTAAGATGCAGGTTTCACCTGGCCGGACAGTCTTCCGTTCCAGCGAAGAGGCTTAACTTATCAGGGCGGAAGCCCAGGGAATCCGAGAAGCAAACAGTACGAAGATATGGAGATGGCAGAAGAAAAGAGGGCAGCTTAGATGAACTGGGGTGGGGGACTTAGTGGGTTCCTGTCCTCCATAATGGAGCCCCTCTCCATGCTATCCTTACCTTGAATCCCAGCATCACTCACTCTCTCCAGTGGAAGGTGGAAGGAGTGTATGATGCTGTGTCTCCCTGGGGTCAGCTCTGGAATTTCTATATAGGAGGGGTTTGGGGCCATGGCTTGGTTGGATGGGAGGGGAGGGAGCTGGCTGGGCACTTGAAGGCTGCGTTTGTACAGCAGTCTCACTGTTCTTAAAGGGGATGTTAATTTGGAGTGCAGGACGCTGATGGGAACAGGAAGGGAGGGAGCGTCTGTTGGGAACTGGCTGCAGAAGGAGCTGGTCCTCTCCCTGCCTCACTGCAGAGGAATCTGCCCCATAGATACCACCCATCTCCCGCCCCAAGGTGGAACCCTGCTCTCTGATGATCTCTGAACAGCTAAGGCTCCTGGCCTGTTTGGAATCTGGTCACATACTATATTTGTTCCCAGAAAAGCAAGCCCACGTTGTCTCCTATTTCTGTCTCATTTCCACCACTGGAGAGACCAAGTCGGCTAATTTTCCCTTTTGATAAATTTGCTTTAGTTCAGTGGGAGGCGCTGCTGATTTTGAGTCATCAGACCTATGAGGGTGGGGGAACCCAACTTGTAATATATATTTCTTAAATTATACTTTAATGAAGACGCCCACTAACACTTGTAATAATTCACAGAAAAGAAGCTCAAGCAGATCTGGTTGAAATGTCTTCCTTTGTGGTTTTGTTTTTAAAGAAGTGTTACCACCTTAAACGGAGGTCTTAATTACAGATCAGAAACAAAAACTTGCAGTGTCTGAGAATTGCTTCTCGCCGGTTCCCTTGGCCACACCTGTCTCCCGTGGTTCCTCAGGGGGAAGACCCACCCAGGAGAGGCTGCCTCTCCCCCTTGGGCCCCCTTCCCTTCCTCCCCCTTCGAAGCATCCTTGCTGTGGGCCAGCACTGGGTGCAGGGCTCCTTAGCTGTATAGAGAGTGCCTGGATCTTTGGTCTTTCTCTGAGAATCTATGTATGGTAATGTCAAAACAGGGTTACAAAAATTGTGGTATGATTTAAGTGTTTGCATTCAACAAATAAATGCTTTTAACACAAAAATTGCAATACTTGATCTTATGCTACAAGAAGATACTTGCAGGGTTTATGGGATGTGTACACGTGCCGCCCCTTAGAGGCAGGCTGGTTGGATAATGTGATATGTTTGAAGTTGTGATGGACTCCTCATCTCACTCCTGTGACTCTCTCATCAAGTGTGAATTTGAGGCCTTTCCCAAATGGGAGTGAGGCCAGGTGGCCCTCCTACCTTGCCGGTGACAGCCTGGCTCGGCCCCTGAGTCTGGGGGATGGGCAGCTCTGACAGAGATGGGTCCCTTGCCCACCTGTGCATCCCAGCCGGTCCTCAGCAGCATCCTCGTCTCTGGGGGTCTGACCCCTCTTCTTGCTCCCTCTACAGACCCGCTGGGGGCTCCATGGACAGAACCATTTGGAGTCTGATTCAGAGGACAGGTAAATCTGATGGCTGACCAAGCTGGGGGTTGCCAGTGCAGTCATTCTCCTTCCTTGGGTGTGGGGCACGCATCATCCTGCAGGAGCCCCGCCCTGTGGCTCCCCCTGTGGTCTAGATGCTTGTGGGCATCTATGTGCCCTGACACCCAGGTCTGCAGCCCGTTCCAAGGGCAGGCACCCAAGGGGACTGCTTCTCTGGCTATCTTGACTGGCCCTTTGTCTTTCCTGGGGAGCCAGGCAGGGGAGCCTGATGGGAATGCTCCCTGCTTCTTTATCCTGGGGGAACCCACTGTAGGTCTGGCAGTAGGGGGAAAGCCAAGAAGAAGCTCTCCTTGTCTGTATTCTGGTCTTTCAAAAGGAATCAACTAAGTAGAATTAAAATGCCCAGGAGTGATGGGGTGGGTTGGGGTAGGGGTGGTCAAAGGACCTGGGGAGAAAACATTTGTGGAATACTTAACCCTAGAGAAAAACACTGCGGCTCCTGGCTCCAAGGCCTGAGTGGGACGGTGTGCCTTATCTCTGCAGGGAGACCCTGAGAAGTGTTATCTGACCTGGAACAACACAGAGACACATGTCTGCAGGAGGGATGATCCAAAGGCCAGCGGGAAGTTGGTGATTTGGCCGAGGGGATGGTCTTCAGCGAGTACCGTGGAGTGATTTAGAGCTGCCTCTGGGATGGAGGGTGTATCCCATCCCTCTGCCTTCTTGTTGGAGACCCTGCCAAATGCAATGGCCTCTAACCAAACCTCGCCCCAGTACTCCAGGTTCACCCCATCTCCAGATTCATCTTCCTAAATCCCAGACTGGCTCAGCACCCATCTGCTCACAAACTCTTATAGCTCCTCATTGCTCTAAGAGCACGTCTCAGGCAAGCATTCAAAAGTGCACACATACCCACAAATACTGCAGGCCCCAAAGCTTGGTTAAGAGTGTAGACTCTGGGACCAGACTGCCTGGCTTAACTCTGTCTCCACCACCTACTAGCGTATGACCTTGGGTAGGTTACTTTACTTCTCCGTGCCTTGGTTTTCTCAGCTGTAAAATGGGCATAATAGTAACCTATTTCCTAGGGTGGCTCTCAGAGAACATTCAGTATATATGAATCATTGTTATTGTTTTCCAACTCTCACAGGTAGCCTGCTGGCACCCCTCCCCCTTCAACTCCAAGAGTTCACATTTTAAATCTCATCAACCCCCCAAGGCCTGACTGAACTTCTGCCTCTTCTTAAACAGTTTTTGATTTCTTGCTCCAATTGTCAGCTGGACATAGTAATTGACTTTTCTGTCTGTATGTATCTGCCAGCCCATTGCCTATTTGCCCCTTTGTCTCCCAAGTGCCAGAGGCAGACTGTAAGCCCCTGAGGGGTCCCGTTCCTTGTTCTTCCTCGTGTCCCTGTTTCTTGCAGGGGACGGGCTCTCACTGCTTCTCCTGGCTGAGCTGCTTCAGCACTGGCACCTCCTTGCCTGCCTTCTTCCTTCTCCCTGTGCTCCTCTCCTCTCCTCTCCTCTCCCCGGACCCCACCCAGCTCCCTCTGTTTCGTTTAGTCCTCCCCTCTTGCCATCTCTTCCTTCTTGATTCTCCTTGTTTCTCTGACCTCCCCCACCTCTCTCTTAATGAGAACTTTCACACGTCATATTGATTTGGAGTTTTAAAAAGCCAGCTTCGATTTTCCTGGGGCACTTTTCATGATCTTACTTTTAAATGTAGAAAGAAAGCTGTTTCAAAAGCCATTGACTTTGTTCTGTTGAGTTAGGAGTCGAGGTTGGCAACTCTTTTCTGGAGACTCTGAGAACTCGGGGACCTCAGACGCTACATCTCATGAGCTGGGGCCCGAGTCTGGGGGCAGAGAGCCTTGGGCAGGGGAGGTCTTGCACACTGGCCTGGACTCAAGGATAAGGGTAAAGGGCAGGCGTAGAGCTGGGCGAAGACCAAGACGACAGACTGTCGGCCGCTGGGGTGGGGACGGAGGGGAGGAGGACCGTGGTGGGGATTCGTTGGTGAGGCCCTGGCTCCCGCTGCTTTGGCATCAGAGACAGGTTGGTCTCATCTCTTCCCGCACAAAGCACGTAGTGATCCAGCCCCTGTGCTGAGGGCCCTGCCTGCCTCATCCCATCTAATCCTTCAGTAACCTTAGGGGCAGGTCATATTATTTACATCTTGCTTTATGGGTAAGACGACATTACAGGAATAAAGCTAGGGAAGGGCAGTGGGTTCGAAAACACGATCTGTAAAGATGAAGTAATCGAAACAGCTAAGTGGGCAGAGTGAGGGGGGGAAGGGCAGCATCCTACCTCCTGAAGGATGTGTGTTCACACATGCAGTCTGCATTACATCTTTCTGGGAATGACGCTGGATATATATATATATATATATATATATATATATATATATATATATATATATATACCAACAGAATCAAGGGAATAGTGAGGATATTGGATGAAGGGAAAATAAAGGCAGGGAAGTAAGATGATCTGTAGCTGAAAGTCCTGATGCCCATGGTCAGAGGTGGGTCCTCTGGATGGACTGCTTGCTTGTCACCAGGTTTGCCCCGCTCCTCCCTCCTACCCCCCGCTTGGGTTCTGCAGCCATGAGCTGTGACCACCCCTCCCCACGTGACTTCAAAGCTCTATGGGAGCAGCCAGGAGAGCAGTAGCCTAATCACATCTCATCTGACCCGGGCTCCTGGGCAGGCGCAGGGAGGAAGGGTCAAGGGCATGGCTGGGTCCATGCACCAGCCCCTCTGGGCACTGCAGCCTGGCAGCCCCCCTGGCAAACGCAGAACAGCTTCCCCACCTGGCTCAGTAAACATGGCACAGGAACAATTCATAGGAACGTTGAAAGGTGATCAAATCATCCTGAGATGATACAGAATTTTAGCCTGTTTGCCAATGTTTAGATATTGTCTAGATTTCGTTGTGGAACAATTTTGCCCTTTTTTTTCACCAGGCTAACTTCTCCCCAGTTTTTGGATTTCAGCTTAGGGGTCACTTTATCCAGAAGTCATGCCATCTCCTCCTGGAAGCCTAGGATACTCTCCATGGCCCAGGCATTCTTCTGTAATGCAGCACATAATTCCCTAAATTTGCACCCTACTGTGCCAGTGCTTCTGGGGAAAGAAAGGCTGGGGCTTGTCCTTCAACATGTTGGAACTCTGTAGCCAAATCCCTAAGGAGACGGCAGCCCAGGTAAATCTCTTCCTCCCCATAGGTAGAGGCTTTGTAGCCTTGAAGCCTGGCGCCCTGCCTTCTTCTTGGAAATGTAGGTCCCTGGAGGGCATTCACTTCTAGTTGAGACCCAATTTGTCAAAATTAAAAATCCGAAGCTTCCTTGTGGGTGTTTTAAGACAGACAGCCATGTCTTTGAGGCTGTTGCATCTGCGTTCCCACCTTCATGGCTTAATGGAGGGGAGGAGGTGAGGTGCTTGAAGCCACTAAACGGCCACAACCTACACTAAAGGAAGCACGTGTGTAGACTTTCAGCTTGTGCCGAGTGTCACAGGCACTGCCACATAGTGGTCTGGGGTGTGGAGGAGAGAGACTCAGAAAATCCCCAGCTCCTGGACAGGAGGAGGGGCGGGAGCTGCTGGAAATTCATCCTGGGCCCAGTGGATGCCCGGGTCCTGTGTCCTGTCCATCATCCCTCCGGGGCCCATACCATGCTGACACCCCCAAATACCTGTTCCCTCATTTTTAGGCTTTCCTTTCAGGAAAGATAGTGAGGCTCAAAATCTCTCCCTCGGTGACCAGACACCCTCTGGTCCCTTCCCCTCCTATGTCCCCCACCCTAGTTTCTCATCATCACCCCCGGCACATTCAGTCTTCCTAGAGTTACGGGCCCCCAATTTGCTCTTGGGGTGAGATGCCCTGGTTTGTTTAGAGTCGGGGGTGCTGCCCACCAGAGCCATTCTCTGTGACTCCCCCTGCTTGCTTTTCACCCCCCAACTTCACCTCAGCTGCTTCCCCTCCCGTCCCCACCATGGGCGGGATGAGTTTTCCACTCTCCCAAGATGCTCCCTGGGTCGTCCACAGGAGGTGTAAGGATAGAGGCCTAACCCCAATGAACGTGGGAAATCTTCAGGGCTGGGAACCGAGCCTCCAGCCTCCCCAGGCCAGGCTGGTGGGATGGCCCGACTTGTGGAGAGAGGAATCAAAGGAGACTTTCCCACATCTTCTCCATCCTCCGTTTTACTTTCTGTAGTGTCCAGGCCTGTTTAGAGGATCCGCAGACAGTGTGATGGATAATGAAGGAGCCTGGTGTCTCTGCCATACTTACACATCGGCCTGTGGCTGACTTAAGCCCCCTCTGAGGAGGCAGGGGCTTGCTTCTAGAACTTCAAAAGTTGGAGGTCCAAGCTTTTCCCTCCTCCTCCCACAGAATCTTCTCATCTCCCCAAGCCATTGAGTTACCAAGTTCTGTCCATTCTACTACTAAAGCTCTCTGGAAACTTCCCTCTCTGTCTGTTGCTCCTATTCTACTGCAGTTGGGCCCTCTCTGGTCATCCTGACTCCTGTCCTGGCCCCTCAGTGCATCTTCCACTCAGCTGCCCCAAGGGTCTTCCCAAAAGGTAAAGCTGGTCTTGACCACCTATGCAAAACTCTTTAGATCTCTCCATGACTTCTGATGGATAAAATCTGATGCACCCCAACCCCTTAGCACCTGGACATTTAGTAATTTGACCCCTGACTTATCTCCAGACCTATTTCCTTTGGCTCTACCTCAAGCTTCTGGCTGAACAGTGCTCAGGGGTGCCCAGCATTGAGTCTGGTTTTCAGTGTAACTTACACACTCTTTCTTCTTCCTGGATTTCCCTTCTCTCTCTCTTCGATTGGTACAGCTTAAGTCTGCTCAAATGGCTCCTCCTTACTAAGCCTCCCCTGTCTCCCCCACAAAAGCTTGTCAGCAGCTCTTGCTTCTGTGTCCCCAGTGCTTTGTAAGCATTGACTCTGGTGGCATGCATCACATGGTACCACAGCGTGTCCTCTCTCCTGGTCCTTCCAGGAGCTCTTGAGCTCCCTGAGGGCAGGACAACCTCCAGGTCATTTCTGTGGCTCCTCACCCGGCCCAGTGCAGGTATTACAAGGACTCATTGTACATGTGTTGAATGAGTGAATGAATGAATGAATGAGAGAATAGTGTGGGAGCTACACAGTGATGTGCGGGTTCATGGATGCTGCTGCCACCTGGCTTCGGAGGAGTAAAATAGAACCAGCTTTCTTGGGCTTCCTCCCCCAATGTGCTGTCCCCATGGAGGGCAGGGCTGTGGGCCTTGGTCGTGGGATCTGGAAGCTAGACAAACACTCAGGATTTCTGGCCCCATGATGTAGCTTGTCAAAGCCCCCAAGGAAACAAAATCAAGATGTTGGAGGATTTTTCCTTAGGGAAATAAATATTCTCAACTTATATTTAGAATGGTACAGTATCTTCTACATTAGGATTTGACTGACAGAAGAAGTGTGTTTAAAGGTATTTTTAACCTGGAATCTGAAGAAGAAATCTAGTGATTAGATCTTTGGAGGCTATTGTATAATTTAAAAACTTTGGTAAAGGAGTATGTTCAAAAAGGAGAGAGAAAGAAAAAAAAAAAAAAAAAAAAAGAACAACCCAACCAGATTGATGTATTTCAGTTCTCTCCGTAACTTTAGACTTTTGTTTGAAAGGCATCCATTTTCTTCAGAAAGGGGCAACTAGCAGTGTGTGAGTGTGTGTGTGTGTGTGTGTGTGTAATTCACACCATTCTCCATAAATAGCTTAAGATTACGTTCTTCCCTCAAGAAAACATTTTAGAAGGGGCCTTTTTCACTCTGTTGACAGCAACAGTGAGTGCTTGTGCAGAGGTTATTACTGTGATCATTATTATTCCCATTTTGTAGAAGGAAAAAGGTGCAAACAAGAGTGTTTGAATGACCCACGCGAGACCATTCTGTCAACGCATGGTTATAGATGGTGTTTGAGCCCAGACCCTCTTTCCCTAAATCATATATTTTTTCACAGTTATTTTGATGTCTGAATGCAAAAGTTATTTGGGTTATCCCCATATTGCATTGCTGGAAACTTAATGGGTAGAATTGTGTTTTGCTTACATCTTACTACATAACTAACCAACCTCAATGGTTGGGTAAAATAGTGACCACTTTTATTATGTTCTCAGATCCTCTGGATCAGAAATGTGGACAGAGCACAACAGGGATGGGTTGCCTCTGCTCCACCATGGCTGGGGCCTCAGCTGGGAGACTTGAACAGCTGAGAGATGGAATCTTCTAGAGGCTTCTTCACTCACATGTCTGGCACCTGGGCTGGGATGACTAAAAGGCAGAACTCAGCTTCTAGAACTGGACTGGACCCTTACAGGTGCCCTCTCTATATGGCTTGGGCTTCCTCATAGCATGGCGGCCTCAGGGCAATTAGACTTTTCACAAGGTGGTTCAAGGTTCTTAGAGAGAGTATTTGAATGAAGAAGGCAGACGCTCCTTGGCTTTTAGGACCTAGTCTCAGGAGTCACACATCATTGCTTCTGCTCTACCCCACTGGTCAAAGAAGTCGTAAGCCCACCCAGATGTAAGAAGAGGAAACATAGATCCCAACAAATGTAGATCTCAGTGGGAGGGGTGTCAAAAATTCACAGCCATGTTTTTAAAACCACAACAGATCATTTCTCTTCTGCCTGGGTTGATCTGGATTCAGTGTTATCTGGAAGGAAGGGGAGGAAGAAGGTCGCCTCTAGAGAGACTTGCTAGCAGTGGACTCCTGGTGATACCTTAGATTTCTCCAACCACATGAGAAGACAGGCCTTCCAGATTGTCCCATTTAGTTCTCCTGCGCAGGACCAGGCCAGAGAAGAGGTGGACCCTGCCACACTCTGCTGGGATAGACGCTCAGTGCATGTCAGGTGGATCACCGGGCACCATGCTAGGCCAGGGGCTTACGTATTGTGTGGTTTGAGGTTTTTCTGCCTGCTGCTGCTAAGCCATAACCCTGTATCATCTTGTGGGGAAGATATTTCATCTGGCAAAATCCTCGGGGGTGAAGGGATTGAGAACCTCTCTGAGAGAGGAGCAGACAAAGAGATGTCTTCCTGGAAATTCAAAGCACTTTATCTATGAGCTCCAAGGGTTCCCCCCCTCAACACTGGAGCAAGGAGATAAGCACAGGACCTGCAGGATATGGGACCTCACAGGGTCATCCTTGTCCTGCCGAGGCATCCCTGACACATTAGGGTCTCCTGGAACACATGTTGACCAACTGCTTCATTCTCGGTAGTCAAAGGTGGGCCCAAGTGAGCCTTGTTACCTTATTTCCCACATGGTGGTCCCTTCACCAGCACTCCAGCCACACCAGATTTTGTCATTAAATTTTCATGAGCCATCATGCCTGTACCAGTCAGCATAGGCTGGGTTATATTGCAGTAACAAATACCGCCCCCCCCCCAAGTCTTAGTGGCTTAAAACAACACCTGTTTATTCCCCCTTCATAGTGTATGTTTCATGCCATTGAAAGTCATCTGTGAGAGGGAAAGGGGACTCTGGTGGGTCTTGCATTGACAATTATGCCCTGGCTTAGAAGTGACACACGTCACTTCCATTTACATCTCAGTGGCCAGAACTACACCCGTGGCCTCACCGCCACCACCCCGCCCCCAAAAGGGCCAGGAAGCACAATCTCACCATGTACCTGCAACACAGGGAGCTGGAAAACATGGTAAATTGCATTGATTGCTATGTAAATACCACAATGGTCTCCTCAAATCGTTATCTTTGCCCTCTCTTCACAATATCCTTTCCCTCTTCTTCACATTTGCATTCATGCCTGCATTCCTGCATGCAACCATCCATCTGCCCATCTAATGTTTAGTGAGCACCTGTCCTGTGCCAGCTATGGCTCCAGGTGCTAAGCATATGGAGATGAAAAGGTTCCCTGGAGAAGTTCCTAGTCTTAACTGGGGTTGTTCAAAATCTATCCAACTTTTTCAGGCTGTAGCAAAGTTGAGGTTTAAATTGGGGCCAAGTCCAAGTTCTTACTCTTTGATGGCTACATCACACTTATTTTTAATGCTCATGCAATCTTTTTCTCTGAATCAGAGACCTGGAAACAACAAAGATTATTTTCCTGCAGTTGCATTATGAGCACTTAAAAGGTGAGGATCATTTCCAGTGATTTCTGATCATTCGAGTCCTTTTTGATGAACGAATGAAGGAGGGAGAAAGGGAGGGAGGGAAAGAAGAAAGGAAGGGAAGAAGGAAAGAGGGAAGAAAGGAACAAAGGAGGGGGAGGAGGGAGAGGGGTTGATGCTCTTGACATAGAGTGAAAGTCTTGCCTGTGAGGTGGCGTGCCTCTCTGGGCTGCAGGCAGGCGAAGGCAGCGTGGACCCTGTAGGAGGGTGTCCTGTAAGTCGGCAGTGCTGCTTTTATAACCGGATCATCACTGATCAACAGCTCTGTCCATCAGCTTCCCAGTTCCGTGCCTTGGCGCGTCTCATTACCGCTGAAGAGGATCACCAGTCTACCACGTCTAAACTGACTACAATTAAATACACAGATGTATTCCTCCTCACTCGGCTGCTGAAAAGGAAATATTTTTGAAAAATATGAAACTCAGTATCACAGCTTGGAGAAACTGGAGGAAGGAAGAAAGGGCTACAAAGGAGGCATTAAACAGAATTTTTAAAGGTCACTCTGATTTTGTGTGTTACTTTCCAAAGCGATATTTTGAAATTAAAAAAAAAAAAACCTGCGAATATAACAATTATGGCTCGCCTCCATCCTCTGCAGTTAAATAATGGTTTACATGGGAATCAACAGCGGTTGGTGAGGCCTGAAAGCATCGGCCTTTCTGCAGCTTGGCACAGTGTGCTAGGTCCAATTTGTTTTCCACAATTGCTCAGGCTTTATCAAAAGAACAATCTGCAGTCCTGGGCTGCTCTCATCTGGTGTCGGAGCCTTAGACCGTGTCCTATATATCGATACAAGGCTTGAGTTAACCTAGATTTTTCTAATGCAGCTTGTTGGCATTTAATAAAAAGGCCCCCCTTAGTGTCTTTCAGGCTCCAACCTCAAGGGTCAAATTGCTTTCTTCCGTGTTCACTCCTTCGTGTGTGTGTACCCCTGTGCATGTGGGTGTGCCCCTGTATAGGTGTGTGCACCACTTTGTATACTGTGCGTGTGCACGCACGCCCACGTGTGACCATGCATACACTAGTGACTACTGTGTTGGCAGCTTGTGGCTTGGAGATGATGTGTAGGCACTAATTTCATTTGCTCTTTAGCAATTAACCACTTGCAGGTGCAACTAGTTGTGAGCTCAGTTCTGTGTGTGTGACTAATTGCAGGTGTCAAGTACTCACCTCTTGAGTTCCCTTCATGGCTCAGTGGGGCTCAGCGCTAAATCCCCCTCACCATCTGGGTTCAGGCACCTCCTCTAGCCAGAGCATCTCCTTGGGAGAGGGGCCCAAGGGGAGAGGTGGGAAAGCTGCTTCAGAGCAAGAAGGGGAAGGGAGGTGAAGGGCAGAGTTCCTGGGAGCCTCTGCAGGGAGTCGGAAGCTTAGCCGGTGAGCTGCTTCCCCGCCGTGCCACCCATGACACGCGGAGGATTAGCTCTGTCTGGATGTCAGAACCTCCACATCCAGGGCCTGGCATCTCCTCTGTGAAGGACTTTGGTTTTCTGAACGGCCTGCAGAGGGTGGCTCCCTCTCCTGGACCCTTTGCCCAGGCAGTGACCCAAACCCTCAGGGACAGAGGTGGCGGATGGAAGTCTGGACAAGTGTTCCGGAAGCTGAGGCCCTTTCGCAGTATCACCCCCTCACCGTGTGACAGCTGCACCCTTGGCCTTAGCGGCTCATCTGCAAAGTGGGATTGACCCCCTCCCTCACCTTCCTGGTGGGTCCCCAGGGTGTCCTGAGGGTTAGGCGACTGTGACTTCAGTTGTGGACTTGCCTGGTGAAGAATACATTCTGTGCCCTGCAAGAGAGCAGGTGACTCTTGGGTGGCCATGGGCAGTTTCTTACCTGTAATGTGTTCATGGTAAAAATCTCCAAAGGGGTCAAGGGGCTGAAGAAGCAGGAGCGAGAGCAGAACTCTTGGCCCTGAGCTCTACGCCCTGCGTCTGAGCCCCTGTCTCACCACCAGTTGAAAGTGAGGGCCTGAGAGCAGCCGGAGATGACCCTCCTCAGGACATGGGTGGTCCTCCCAGTGGGGGCCCTGTGAGCACCCTGCAGCTGGGCTTCCTTCCCCTCCCCACAGAGGCACACCTACCTTGATGACAGTGGCCCTGACCATGGCCTTCAGAGAGCTCCTCTCCACAGCTCAGGCCTGGGTGGCATGGGGCTTCAGGGAGTGGAGAAATGGGATGAGGCAGAGCCCCAAGGAAGAATGAAGGCCAGGAGGTGGCCGGGACAGTGCCACGCGGCGAGCAAGCACAAGGTGGAGTATTAAGCTCTCCAAGAGCCCTCTCTGGAAAGTCTGGGGGGATCGGCTGCTTCCAGGCAGTGGAGAGGGAAGGGCCCTCGCCCTGGGAGCTCCAGAGAGTTCGGAGTGCCCAGCCTAAGGGCGTGCGTGGAGCCCCTCCTGCCATGTTAAAGGTGTCACTGCAGGTCCAGACATGCATTCCTGGGGTGAAGGGGCTCAGGGAGTCATGGGGAGAAAGCCTCAGAGAGTGACAGCTCAGTGTCCTACGGGGTGGGGTGTGCTAGAAGAGGCCAAAGAAGAGTGTGCAAGGTGGGGCCTGAGGCCAGGGGAGAGATGGGGTGGCACAGGGGGAGAACAGTCATGTCATACTCTACCTTGTGGTCAGGGTCGGGGAGCTAGGGTGGCCTCAATGGAAGGGCATGGAGCCTGGCAGAGACCTCGTGGAATTTGTGATACCCAGAGTTTACTCCACAGGGAAGCTGGACCAGGGGGGACCATCACCCTGGTGTCACATTTTCAGCTGAGTCCTTTTTATTGCATGATTAAACCTGGCTTCCCAGTCTTGACCCTTGGGTTCCCACTCTGGGCCACTTTCAGTAACTACCCTACAGGACTTAGCTCGACCCTGGGACCCTCGGCCTGCCCCTTGGAGGGATTCAATGGTGTGCGCCGGAGCAATTAAAGATGGCTTTCTGTTGGGATTGAGTTGACTGGTTCGTTTTGCCTTATTTCTGCAGAGATTCTGATTTCTTGAAACAGAGACGAGGACTTTTCCATCTACTTTACCACTTGCTACTTGTGCCTCAGATTTCTTGTCTATAAAATGTGATAATATATATTTTTTAATTTTTATTTTATATTGGAGCATAGTTGATTAACAATGTCATGTTAGTTTCAGGTGTCCAGCAAAGTGATTCAGTTATACATATACATGTATCGATTCTTTTTCAAATTCTTTTCCCATTTAGGTTATTACAGAATATCGAGCAGAGTTCCCTGTGCTATACAGTAGGTCCTTGTCGGTTATCTATTTTAAATATAGTAGTGTGTACATGTCAATCCCAATCTCCTAATTTATCCCTCCCCCCAACTTTCCCCTTTGGTTACCTTAAGTTTGTTTTCTATGTCTGTGAGTCTGTTTCTATTTTGTAAATAAGTTCATTTGTTTCATTTTTTTTTCAGATTCCGCATATAAGTGATATCATATGATATTTGTCTTTCTCTGTCTGACTTACTTCACTTAGTATGATCATCTCCAGGTCCATCCATGTTGCTGCAAATGTCACTATTTCATTCTTAAAATGGGATAATATTAGAGCCTATTTGTTAGGGTTGTAGGGAGGATTTAATGAGATGAGTAAAATGTTCATCATTTTAGGTAGAACAGAGCAAACCCACACTAAATGTTAGTACTCAGTTACTCATGTTGTTATTACTGTTCTTACTTTTACTTTACTGAGACTACTTTCTTCCCAGAACACCTGCCCCTCACCCAGGATGGCTTAGTCAGTGTTGCCTGTTGGCTTTGGCTGCCAAGACCCCATAATTCTGAGATCAGTGTGGTCTGAGCCTGAGTTATTGGCCCGGTCATGAGAGCCAATGGCCGTGTGGCCACTGGGCAATGTCTGGCTAGGAGTCATGCATGGTTCCAGCCAAGCAGAAGATGTGCTCGCCCAGATCATGGCCCTTGGACAAGGGGTTTCACTCGCAACAACTCGGGGGTGAGGCACAAATAAAGACTTTATTTCACCCATTGCTTTAGATCATAAACTCAAGCTTAACACCATCAGTTCAGGATGTGATCATTCAAATGCCGACTCCTCAGCTTCATCCCAAGATCCTGGGGAGTGACTGTGTTCCAGATAATTAAAGAATGTGAGTGCTGGGAGGATCCCTCATGATTATTCCACAAAACCATCTTTTTCCTTTGAGAAAAGTGGTGACGGAGTGTTCAGTAAATTTAGCCAGAGTTCAGCCGACTTGGGGTGCTTTATCTTTTAGCTGGTTCCTTTTAACTCATTCCTGTCAGATGCAGTGCAGCTTAAATGAGGCTTTCTTAATTGCCAGTACTCGCAAAGAAGCATGTGCATTGATAAGTGTCTGTGTGCCTGGCAGCTAGCATCCTGGCCAATGTGTGGCTGATTCTGGACGTTAGCCAGAGGGACCGGCTGAGGTTCAGCATCAGCCAGGGCACTTGGAAACCAAGTGAGGTCATGATCCAACTTATCCATCTGGAAAGTGGGGGCCTGGGACAGAGAACTCTGATTTTTCAGTTCAGGTTGGACCACAGTCCAGCCCATGGATTCCAGACTTTTGGACCAAAAATAATCCCCAAAATACAGGTTACTAATATAAGATCCCCATTAAGGATATTAAAACACACACACACACACACACACACACACACACGCATACACACTGCCTGAACAAAAACAAGAGAGCCGCTTTCCATCACGGGAGCATCATTTCTTAAAGAAGGTCAGTTTAACACCAGAAAAGGGACAAAGAGGGATCCCTTTTTTTTCAGCGTAATGTGTTTGTCATCACAGTCTTGGAACAGCCTAACTATATGTTTTCCAAAAAGGGGAGGGGGACATAATCTCAGAATTTAAACACTTAAGAATTTAATCTTTATGAAAATTTCATCTTTGTGAAAATCTCACTACATTACATTTATCTCTCTCGTGTTCACACAGCTCTCTCACCTTTGCCTGATCCAGGTGTGGGAATAACTGATCTAATCTGCTCTAAAGGTGAAGGACATTCCCTTTCTTATCTTGTACAACTCATCAAGACACTCACCTAGAGAGAACTGTGAAAGATTGGACACTCGCTATTTTTCAAACATTAGTCTATGATGATTCAATATTTTGATAACAATATCAATAATAATTGCTAACATTTATTAAGCATGTAGTATATACAGGCACTGTCCTGCCTAAGTGCATCACATGCATTAACTCATCTAGTCATCCCCACAACTGTTAGGGACTGGATTGTATCCCCACAAAATTCTAGTGTTGAAGCTCTAACCTCCATTGTGACAGTATTTGGAGGAAGGGCCTTTAACAAGGTGAGGAAGGTTAAATAAGTCATAAGGGTGGGGCTCTCACAAGAAGAGGAAGGAACACCAGAGCTCTCGCTCCACATATGCACAGAGAAAAGGCCACCTGAGGACACAGTAAGAAGGTGCCATCTGCAAGCTGAGCAGAGAGATCTCACCAGAAACCAACCCTGCTGCACCTTGACTTAGACTTCCAGCCTCCAGAACTGTGAGAAAACAAATGTCTGATGTTTAGGTGACCAGTCTGTGGTATTCTGTTATGTCAGCCCAGGCACACGAGTACAACAGCAACCCTTTGGGGTATGTACTTTTGTCAGCTCCTTTTTGCCAAGGAAGACCTTAAACCCCGGAATTGTGACCAGCTTGTCCAAGGTTGAGCAGAAATTGTGGCACTTGGCCTTGTTCCAGACCGAGCTGGTATCCATTAAGGCACCTGCCTTACACTGAGAGTGGGGGGAGGCCCAAGTCGCTGCTCTTCAATCTAAGCCAGTAGGTCCGTCCCTCTGAGCCAAGGTACAAGGGTCTGTGTTGAGAAATGCTCGACAGCCCAGTGGGGCTGTTATGGTAGAAAGAGAATGAATATAAAGTCCTGGGCTCAGCGCTGGGCACAAAGTAGGCAAGAGCTCAAGAGATGCTAATGGGATCTGATGAACAAACACACAAAGAGTACCTTGACATCTCTTTGTCTTCAGCTTAATGTGTGTAACCATGTTCCTAGAACAGCTTAAGTGTATTTTTTTCAAAGAGGAGCAGTTAGCCTAATCAAATGAGTAAACATGAGCAGAATGAATCACTGTGAGGTTCTATAAATTGTGTCTTGAAGTACTAACAGCCCTAATAAGAGCAACCACAGTAAATGAATGTGCCATTAGGCTGAAAACAGAACTATTCATACCAGAAGACGCCTGCCCCCACCCCCCTTATTGCTAATGGATCCTGGCTGGGGTGACCATGACAGATACGTGGTACAAGGGTTCAGGTGTCCAGATTCATGTGATTTGTACTTGTATTACTTACAGGGATTTGTGTGTACAATAATCCCTCCCCAAACACAGATTCTCTTTTTATGGAATTCTGGTATCCCTGGATTTACTTCTGTATACTTTGAGAATTTCTGTTCCAGGTTACTCAGGTTTTGAGTCACTGCTGTTGGGAATATTTTAGAAATAGAGGAATTGACGGTAGGAGAAAAGAGGGTGAGTGCAAGGCAGAGCAGTGGGCAGTGCTCACAAAGCTGTCTTGGAGGAAGACCTGGGTGCCCTCCTATGTCCCAGTCTGTTCCGGGAAGGGTATTGGGATGTGCCTGACCTGGGATCAGAGTTTGATGCCAGGAGCTGAGGAGCTCTGGCTGTCTCTCCCACCATGTTTGCAGGCAGGCTGAGGAATTAGACACCTACGGAGGTCTTCTGAGTCAGGGTCCAAGTAGCAGGTGACATAAATCACATAAATCAGAAAGGCTCTGAGTATTTGATTAGAGGACAAGATAGGGCCATAAAAGTGAATCAGTGTGTGCATTTACTGCCCCAGAGTGAGAAAATTACAAATGCCTTTTCAAAACTGTGGAGAGGGAGATTCTGAAAGTGTTTTTAGCAAACGGGAGCTAGTAAATGGGAATTACTAATATGGAAATCATAAATTATTACTTTAATTTATACAGCATGTTATTGATAGTCTTTTTGTGTCTGACATTTTTATTTTAGGAAAAGTGACTTCTTGTTTTTATTAAAGGTACACATTTCTACTAACATTTCACAGAAGAAAAAAAAAGTATAATGAGGAAGAAAAAATGACTCAAAAAGTCAGAAACTATAATTGTTAAGGTTAGGTCAACAGCACTTTAGCTATGCCTCTATAATCTATCTTCACTATAGCTAGAAAGATAGATGGAGAGTCAGAACTAATTTTAGAAAAATGTGATAATGGTAATCTTGAAAACATTAATTTTGTTTAAATGTAACTGAAGAAAAAGAAACTAATGTAAAATGCAGGAAATTGCTACGTTTGATAAATGTTTCTTCACAAGAAAATATATTTCCTGAAATATTCTCTTAAGATCAAGAAAGAATATTATTTAAAAAAATGTGATTTGACTCATTATTCTAAACTTCATATTTCAATTTTAAATAGTAACTATTAACCTCTTTCTATTATAAGGTTGGTATATATATTGTATATATATTGTATTTCTTTCCCTTTCCCTGCCTCCTAATTTTCATTAATTAAAAAAAAATTTTTTTAATATTAGTGTTTGTAACTTCAGAATGTTTTCATTTTATTTCTATATTTAAAAGACTATAACAACTCCCAGTTGCTTCATCACAATTACTCTGTACTGAATTCATCATTTTGATTTATCTCTTGGTTGATTGAATTTCATTATCAAGTAGCTTTTCCCCCTAGAAGGACTCTCTGTTACCTGAGGTTCTACATCTCTGAGAACATCTGCTTGCAAATGGAAGGTTGCTATAGACAGGCCTGGGGCTCACGTGGGCCTCCCCTGAGAGGTGACCGGCTGAGCATTTCCTTCCCTTTGAAGTTCAGCAACTTCACCAGACTATGCCTTTGACTCTGCTGATAATTCCTTCACTTTCAGGAAATTTCTTTCTGTTGGGTCTCTGAATACTGAATACCTTTTTCTTTTTCTTTCTTTTTTTTGGCTCAGGCTTCTAATTTAGGAATACCAGTTGTCCTCCATAGATTATTTTGAGCCTTTTCTTTGCTCAGCACTTATTTTTTATGTATTTACTCTGTCAGTAGTTCAGTCTTAAACTATATCATTTCTGTAGTCTTTTCTGCTTTATTTATTTGCTTTATAATGTTATTTTCACCCATAACTTGTGTCTTTAATTCTGCCATCTCCCTAATTGTTTTCAGTTGTTTTATCGTCTGGTTTTGAGCTTTTGTGTTATTGAGTTCTTCTGGGAATGAATCCTTATGGATACTTTTCTTCTAGTTCTTGGACTGTATTTTCTTCCATACTGAGTTCTTTTCCTGTTTTCTTCTCATGCTATGTTTCTATATTATTTCCTATTTTTTATACAATTGGTAGTGCGTTTGCATATTTGCCTTGCCCTTCATTTCTTTTCATATCGTTCACACTCTCCAAGGGCAGCTCTGGGCAGACCTCCTGTTTCTCTTCCCCACTTGACTTTCTGCGCACTTGGCCTTAGGCCCGTTTGTCTTCACACCTGAGCCACAGTTTAAGAGCCTGGTTATTCCTCCCTCCACCTTTCTGTCCCTGTGGGAGGAGGAAAGCTCAGCCACGTCTGTGCACCATCTTTGATAGAGGCACAATATCTACTCTCCATCAGTGCTTCTAACTAGGGTAGGTCTTCCTCAGGTTTGGGGTGGTGGGTAAAGCCTTGGCACCCTGTTTCAGGGTGGAGCCCTGAAGCTTCTCCTTCTGTAAGGGTATTAGCCCTGAAAAGAAAAAAAAAAATTAAATACCCTTTTAGCCTATTCCTTTCCAACTCTACACATGAGGAGGTCTGGAGAGAATTCTCAGAACTCTAACTCACCAGTTGCACTGAACTGGCCCCAGAGACCTGCGTGGCCTGCCTGACTCACCCCTCACCCCTGTGCAAACCAACTTCACCCTCGCCGACCACCCCTCCTGCCGGCCTGCTTTTGTTCCTTGCCCTGCCTCATTCTCTAAGTCAGACCTCAGCTCAGACGTCCCAACCTCAAGGAGCCCTCAGGGACCCCTCACACAGGCCACGCCCCTGCTGTTCACACAGCTCTCCATTCCCATCGGTGAGAATCCCTCTTCTTCTCTGAGTCGAGGGGTGAGGTTAAACTCCCTCAGGACTTCCACTGGTGGGTAACTCTGGAAGCTGCCCCTTTCCAGGGCTGTTTATCTTAGTTATCCGTTTCTCCCCATGATTCCCTCAGCCTCCACTTTCTCTAGCTGCATTTTGGAAACTTTAATCTCAGGTCACCTGTGAGAGAAAACTGCCTGTCCTTTATCATTTGTTTTTTTTAAAGGTCACACAATAAATGAGCTCAATGTTGGGACCTCACATGAGATACTGTGGCCTTAGAAACCTGTGATTTATGGTGCCGGGACATTAGCGCAGCACCTGAGGGCTGGTCGGGGGGGGGTGAGGGGCGGCCCCGCAGTGAAAATGACGGTTGGAAGCTGCTCTCGGGCCCTGGCTCCACGGAACCTCTCTTTTTGAGCTGTAAGCTTGTGGGAGCTTGGTGATGCCTTTGCGAGAGGCAGCCCCATGCAGTGCGCTGGGCTCCAAACTTCCCTCTGGTTCCAGGACTACATTGCCCAAACTTCTGGCCAGTGTTCTGGATGAAAGTTTGTTTGTGTTCTTAGTTAAATCAAGACAGACATCCTGCAAGTGTTGACTGAGCATCTACTTGGCGCTGGCAGTGTCTGAGGCTTTGAGCACAAGCACAGAATGGTCCTGCCCCAGTGGAGGGATCTTTAATCACACTAGGGCTGCCAAGTAAATGCCCTCTGCAGTCGCTTCTTATAGGAAACAGTGTCTAGAGTCAGATGGGGACAATGTGGAGCCTTGTCCCTCCCTGTCTGCGCTGTGAGCTCCTGGAGGAAAGACCTGTCTTTTCACCCCCACCTGCAATGAGGCAGCGGATGGAATGTAATCTCACAGACCCTCTTCTTCCCTTCTCTTCCCCAAACACTCAAATCCCATCCCTCCTCACCTACATCACCCTGGCCCTCTTGTTGTGGCCCCTGAGTACCACTGTTGAGAGGTGTGCTTCTGGCCCTGTCTGGGGATTTCTGCCTCTTGTTTCTCACACGGATTTGGAGCTGATTGGTGGGCTCCCCCCTCCCTCGTTCCCCTAGCCCTTGGCCCCATGTCCTTTCCTGAAAGCCTTTGCCCACATTGTACTTGTTCCTGACAGGCATCTCGAGGTCCAGAAGGATGCCTGCCTGGCCAGAAGGGTGCTGTCCCTTGCCCCCCCCGGCCAGGATACCTATCTGCAGTTCTTGCTCTGACTCTTTGGAAGCTACAGCAGCATAGGCTACTGGCTGCCCTTGCTGCCAAAGCACTTGCTGGGAAGCCATCCAGCCTCATCCGGATGCCAGGCGAGTAAGACCTGGGGAAACAGATAGATCTAATCCTGGCCTCGGAGGGGACAGCTAAATTGTCAAGCAGCACACTAATGGGGACTGCTGACTGCACAGGTATCTCTGGGTTATAAATGCCCATCACCAGAGAGCCTCCTAAGTCACACAGAGGACAACTTTATGATCCAGAAAGTAAAGAACTAGAACAAGATCAGCTCATGACAGGGAGCAATTGATTGGGAATAGGAGAGAGCTTGGCCTGGGAGCTTGGACCTCCATAAACCACGGAGCTCAGTGCTTCCCGAGGGGACGTGCGCTGACCACAGCACAGGGGGCCCGGGAAGCTGTGAGAGAGCTCTGAAGGGCTGTGTGGTGGGAACCTGGAGCACAGATGGGGCTGGGTTTCCTGCACCACCCCAGTTGATTTCCCTCATTGCTTGCAGTGTGCTCTTTCTCCAGCTAAGTTCTGATCATGAGACTCTCCTGTAAGAAAAAAGACTTCAGGGACTCCTCCACACCCCTCCCACCCCCCACCCCCCACCCCCCACCAAGAGTCGGTCAGACTCCTTAGCATGGCATTCGGGGTGCTGTGAGATCCTGGGTTTGATTAGCTTTCCAGCCACATTTGATGCCTTGGGTCCCCCCAGCTGTGACACACATTCTCATCTCTGGGCCTTTGTACAAGCCATTGATTCCTTTTACCTCGAAGGCCATCCTTCCCCACCTTCTGCTCATTTGGATTTCTGTCACTGATGCTTCAGGTTTTAGTCCAGATGCCACCTCTTCCATGAAGCCCTCCAGGTTTAGGTGGCCCTTCCATATGCAGTCTGTGCATACTCTGTCATAGGACTTTTCACAGAATAACGTTTTTGCATTTTTCTCTGTTTGCTTGTCCATCTCCCCACCAAAAACCTTGGCTGGGGTGGGTTGGACAAGGATGGTTTCTTATTTATCATTTTATCCCTAGAGCATGGTGCAGTGTCTAGCACATGGAGGATATTTGTTGAACAAATGAATGAATGAATAAATAAATTAATGATATGAAAATAAATGACATGACAAAGTGGGGAAAAATGTTGGCCCTCCTGGGACATCCTCTCTCCCTGTCTGCCCTGCTTCTTACGCCTCTACAGCAGGCTTCTGAGGCTTCAGAGATACAGTCATCACAGGATCTTAAGCTGCGTCTTCAACTCCTGCTGTTTCATGCCTGGGAATGTGCTTGCTGCTTACAGTCCTTTCAGACTCCTCAGTCAGCTTCCTCCAGGAAGGCCTCCCTGAATCTCTTGTGGGCCTCCCGCAACCTCTGGTATTCACATTGCTCTTTGCATAGCTATGTCTTAGCCTGTATCTTGTTGCATTTTCGTTGTATATTTTTTTGTCCCATATTTAAATTTTTTTTAAAAATTTGAGATAATTATAGATTCTTATGCACTTGTAAGAAATGATACAGAGAGACCCATGTGCCCTTCATCCAGTTCCCCCAAGTGGTAACATCTTGCATAACCATAGTGCAATATCACAATGAGGAAGTTGACACTGATACAATCCATTGACCTTATTCAGATTTCACCAGTTTTACATGCACTCACTGTGTGTGTGTGTGTGTGATTAGATCTATTCATTTTAATCACATATATAGAATTGTATGACCATCACTATAGTCAATATGCAGAGAGTTTATCACAGGCGTCCCTAGAAATACCCTTTTAGAACTGTAGCCAACTCCTTTTCTCTTCTTCCTGCATCACTGGCAACCAACCTGTTCTCCATCCTTATAATTTTATCTTTTCAAGAATGCCATATAAATGGAATTATGTAGTATGTAAACTTTAGAGACTGGCTTTTTTTTCACTCAGCATTATTCCATTGAGATTCATCCAAGTTGTGTGTATCAGATATCTCTTTTAATTGCTGATTAGTGTTCCATGGTGTTGATGTACAGTCAGCTCTCCGTATCTATGGATTCCACATATGCAGGTTCAACCAATTACGGATCAAAAATATTTGGAAAAAAATTCCAGAAAGTTCCCAAAAGAAAAACTTGAATTTTCCGTGTACCAGCAACTATTTACATAACATTTACATCATATTAGGTATTATAAGTAACTAGAGATAATTTAAAGTATATAAGAGGATGTGTGTAGGTTATATGCAAATACTAGGCCATTTTATATAAGGGACTTGAGCAACCACATATTTTTCTATCCTCGGGGGTCCTGGAACCAATCCTCTGAGGGTTGACCATACTGTAGTTTGTTTAACCATTCACCTGTTGAGAGAGATCTGGGTTTTTTCCAGTTTTGGGCAATTATGAATAAAGCTGCTGTGAACATTCATGTACAGGTTTTTGTGTAAACATAAGTTTTCATTTTTCTACAGATGGCTGACAAGCACATGAAAAGGTGCTCAACATCATTAGCCATTAGGGACATACCAATAAAAACCACAATGAGATACCACTATACACCTCTCAAAATGGTTAAAATTAAAAATAGTGACAACACCAAATGCTGGCAAGGATGTGGAGAAACTGCATCACTCATACATTGCCAGTGGGAGTGTAAAATGGTACAGTCACTCTGGCAAAGAATATCACAGTTTCTTACAAAACTATGCATGTGCTTATCGTATGACCCAGCAATTGCACTCTTGGGCATTTTAACCGTATATTAAAGCAAGTTTGAAAAAATACATAATTCATATCCATAATAAAAAAAGTAGAAATACGAATAAACATAAAGGAAATAATCTCCTGTAATCTTGCCATAACTACTTGACATATCTACTACTAATATTTTGATGTATTGTGTGTGTGTGTGTGTGTGTGTGTGTGTGTGTGTAGTTCTTTCATCAAAAATGGTGGCATATACTTTTCTGACTTCATTTTTTTTTTTTTTTTAACAATATAGTGTTTCCCCCCTCCATATCAATGGGTGCCTACGTTATCATGTTAACACTTGCCTTATATTAAGTTTGGTGACTTATTTCACTAAACTGAGACATCTAGGTTATTTTAATTTTTTTCTCCTGCTGTTATAAACAATACCTAATGAAATTCCTTATTCACATATTTTTGATAACTTAATGGATGATATTCTCAAGATAAGTTTCAATATGTAGAATTTTTGGATTAAACTTTTTCCCATTTTTAAGGTTTTTGATAAAATTCCCAACTGCCATTCAGGCACGTTGTACTGATATACCCTTCATATCCTGGCTGCTCATGAGTGAGCCCTGACTGTCTCCAGCAATGGCCATTGTAATTCTTCTTATTCTATGTTAGTCTGACAGCTGAAAATGATGTCTTAGCTATTTTATTTTAGATTTTTAAATGTAACTGCCAGATGGACCAAGTATTTGTTTGGATTTCTTTTATTGTGAATCACCCGTTTTTATTTTTTATCCATTTATCTATTGATTTGAAGGATATGACCTTGGTCATCTGTATTTCATTTTTCCTAAATTTGTAATTAGATTTAGAACAGTATTTTTGCAGCAAACCTTAAAATTTTATGTAGTTCAGTCTATCAGTTTTTCTCCTAAGTGCTTTTCCCTTCAGTTCCTTCTTTGAAAGTTCTTCCTCACTCTAAAGTTATATAAATATTCATCTGTGCTTTACCATATCACTGTTGTGGCTCAATTTTTCATTTAAATATTTAATCCAGCAGGGATTCATTTGGGGGATTTGGTATAAAGTAGGGATTTAACTTGTTTTCCTGTAGCTAACTTGTGTCTCTGCCTGGTTCCCTGAGTAATTCACTCTTTCCCCCAACTGGAAAGGTCATCTTCATCACGGCCCACATCCTTCTCTGCCCTCAGGTCTGTTCTGTGTCACCGAGATATCTGAAGCCACCTTATTCAACCTGCGAGCAGCCTGCTTTCTCTCTCCAACATTATCTTTATTATTTTCCATGATGCGTCTGGGGTCTCTTTTTGCTGACTTTGCCTGTTGAGCCCATCTGTCTGTATACACAGGCCTTTATCTTCAGCTCGGTAACATTTTATTACATTATAAATTTCATTTCTCGTCTGTGTCATTTGTTGTGGATTCTATTTTAGGAATCCTCATTATCTACATGTGTTCTTCATTCTCTATTTGCCAAATCTTTCACCTTCTGCCATATTGTCTGAATTTCTTTCACATTTGTTTTCTGTGTTATTGACTTGATATCCTGAAGCTTGACTGCTACTCTTCCTTGCCTACAAAGTGGCTTTGTTTCCGCTATTGCATTTTCAGTTTCCTTGCTATCCTCTCATTTTGAATGCATCCTCCTTTTCATCTCATCGTGCTGATCACCCCGTCTTGTGACTTTCTGTTCCTCTTGTCTTAGAAGCCAAGCTTCTTGTACACTCCTGAAAAAAGTAAACAGTTTCCTGAACTTTTCTTCTGAATTCTGCAGTATCTCATTTTTAGAGGCATGCTCCTCCTCTGGCTATACAGAATGATGTTCCCATTCTTGTGGTATGTGGTGTTTTCCCTTGTAATTGAAAGCATGATAGACTTTGGTGAAACTTGGTGAGGTTCCACAAACTGGGTGAGAGGCCTGTCCTGAAAAGCTATGTCCATTCGATTCTGGGGGAGGCCTGTCTTGGGACTCCGTGTCTGCCCACTTCCAGGGTGACTTCATTCCCCTCTCATGTCTGCACCAGCTGGGGGGATGGATGTGTCCACTTTCTCACATCTAAAATGCTTCCATGATGCATCTCTCCCCTGCTCAGCTGACACATTCCTTTGACCTGCCGCATCTGGTTCTTTGGTTGTTCTAGTCTGATGTGATAGGTGAAAAGTATGATTTTTTGCCTGCATCACTTCTGGGCATTACTCTCCTTACCCTTTCCCAAAAGTGCTCTTCCCCTCAGACCACAGCTCTCAGATGCATGATGTTACTTGTAGACCTTGGATAGCTATGCTGTGTCTGGCTGTTTTCTGGGAAGGGAAGAGAGTGTGGGGAGCAGGGTGGTGAAATGGAAACTTCCTTGACTCCCAGCATAGCCCAGTTCCTCACTGGTAGTAAGTAGCCTTGGATCTCTGGGGCAGGGACAGCGCATGGATCTTATTACTTTTTTCTCAGGCAGTCCTCTGTTTCAGGCAGCAGAGTCAGGGTGTGCCTGTCCCAAGCCCCAGCGCATTTTCTCAATCCAGCCCTGATACAGAGCCTCCCTTCCCCCATCCTGACACCGGATTATCTGATTATCTGTCAGTATTAGATTGAAGAAAGTTTGTTGTGAGTTTTCAACATTTCTCTGACATGATAATAATTTTACTGAAAAATTGGGCATGCCTTGGGCTGCTGTCCCCATTTTGAACCAGAAAGTCTTCTTAATATAGTGTGTTCAATCATTTATTTATCTGACTACACCCTCCACCCCTCATTCGTCTGTCAGCTTTTGGTAAGAATTATAATTCACCACTACATCAACAGTATCTAACAGAGTCTTGTGCGTAGTGTTTAATAGATTTTTTTTTTTTTGAATTAAACTGGGATATGATTGCCAAGGAAGAAACTGAGGAGAGAGACAACACTGGCCTTTGAGGGACAAGGCAGCCGCAGGAGGAAGATAAGCCAGCAAGGGAGACAGCAGAGCAGGCAGGAGGGTGGGTGGGAGAGGGCTGGGCAGGCAGACTGGTCAGGGTTGACAGGGTCGGCCGTGTGGCTGAGAAGGGCGATGCGTGAAGAAGAGGTGATGCCTGGTCAGTCTCAGTCTCTGGTGACCTTTAGTTTCAGAAACGTGATGGAGACAATCCCTTCCCTAGTTGAAAGGCTGTGTAGGTTGAGGAAGGAGTTCAGAACAGATTTTGAAAGAAAAAGTGAAACAGAGAAAAGAGAGGGCTTGAGGGGAAATCGGCATGCCAGAAGGGTTTTTTTGTTTTGGTTACTGCTGTTGCTGTTGTTGGAATGGGGAAGATCTGATCAGCTTTATAATCCTGAGGGAAGGAGATTGTGACCAGAAAGAGCAATTTGCAAGACAGAGGAGGAATAGGAGCCAAAGCCAGTCTGAGACTGACCTGAGGAGGAAGGAATCAGAGGAGTGGACGAGTGGAGGGAAGGTTGGTCTGAGAACTGGATGACGAGGGCTGCGCTCCCTGTGCAGGAGGCCCCTGGGCGAGGGAGGTGCGGGGCTTGTTGGGTGGGGAAGGAAGCCCAGGGCGGTGGTGGAGATACCTTAGGTGGCAAGGACAGAGGGGAGGGCTGCCCTCTTCTCCCCCCTCCTAGTACAAGGATAGGGGTTTGGGGGAGGAGGGGAGGGCGAGAGGCACAGAAGGCCTGGTGTAGCAAAATGGGGAAGGATGAAAGGGTTACCCGGCAGCTTGCAGGCCCAGCCTAGGTGCAGAAGAAGCCTCTAGACCTGATGTTGGGTGGCACCGCAAGAGAGACTTGAAAGCCTCTTGCTTCAGGTGGCCTTGTGCACTGTGCTAGCATTGACTGCCTTTCTAGGAGGCTTGAGGAAAGCTTTTAGGAAGTGGCTTCACGCCAGGAGGGAGGCTCTCCCTGGACTACAGCCCTTTTTTCCTCACCTTTCAGCTGTTTTGGGGGATTGCTTCATACTTGTCTCCAGAGATATGAAGTACATGGGCTGAGGACACACAGTAAACCTCTGTGGAGATGTCCCTGTCCTGGGTCCCCTGATCTCCAGACACCGGCAGTGGTTCCCCTCACACCCTCTGTGCCCCTGCCCACCCCCTCTCTGCTAATTTACCTCTCCAAGGACTAACTTGAGCCCCTCAAGTGGACTGGCTTAGCACTGCCAGCTGGACCAGAAAGCTGGTTGTGAAATACCCAGCTCTGAACTTGTGCTTATGATAGCCTTCTTGGGTTGAAAAACAAGATCTCAATTAACTAATTAATCAATTAATAAATAAAACATGTCCAAGAACCTTGTGTACGTCTGATACCCTAGAGGCAATCAGGCCATCATCCATGCCCATGAGAGTGTACATGTAGCTCAATGAAGGAAAGTCACAGAAATAAAAGCCTTTAAACTAAGGGGGGCAATTCATCTGAGGTCTGAGGGGTAGACAGTCCATTTAAAGGAGAGGCAGAGGGATGGATGAAGTGAGTCTGGAGTCCTGTCTCAACCAAGCCGTTTCATTTTAAAGCAGGACTTGCAAATTAACTTTTCCTTTTGGTATTCTTCAACGCCCTTTCAAACAAATAATTAGCCATGCAAAAATAATGCAGCATATTCTAGAACTCAATTCCTAGTACTACTCTCCAGAGCACTTGAACCGTGCCCTGAAGCTGGCATTGTTACAAGGAACTCTTGATGAGAATAATGCCTGATACTGTGCAATTGTGTGCGGTTGGCCTTCCTTGCGTAGTTCTGTGTACGCACATCAATTACATGCATTCGGGATAATTTGTCTTTTTAAAATCACACCTTCTATTTCACCCCAAGAAGATAAATGGATCCTGCCTCGGTCCCAGTTCCATTGATTTTTCTGTGGTCCTATGGTGAGGCTATTATCAACACTAATCTCAAACCCTGCTAGGAGCCAGGAAGGCCTTAGAATTCAGAGCACCAATTTTGGCAACTTTCGCCTTATTTTTCTTTTCACGGGCTTTGTTCTGACTCCCCTCCTCATCTCATTTTCAAGTATGATTTGATTATCATCCTGTGAGGTCTGTTCCGCTGGCTCTGAGCAGACACCTTTTTGCCATATGCAGCCTGCAGGAGGGTGACAGGGGCCCCTCCTGGTGAGGGTGACCCTCCTCAGGGCAGGGTGTCCCTGTGGCTTTGAAGCCTCACCCCATGGCCTCCCCTTCTGGCGGGGTGAGCCCACAACCTTCACCTTGTAGCTCTCAAAGTTACTTTTCCAGGGAGAGGAGGAAGAAAAGAAGAAACAGGGGGAGTGGAATTGAGAGGCTACAGGCACCGGGGCGGGTTTTGATAGTGAGCTCAGTGTTGGAAGTTAGGGCAGCCACCGCCATGTTCCCAGGGTTTGAAGTGATAGGTGTCAGGTGGCCCTTTCCTTCCATTTCCCAGGGCTGTTCTGCAGCCTCCCGGGTGTCACATATCCCCACCTTCTGCTGGACCCGGGACCAAACTCAGGATCTGAAGAGATCACATGCCAATTAAAAAACATACTGATTAATTTTCAGAAGGCAAACCATTCAGTTCATTAAGATATTTCTAACAGGACAAAGGGCATATAGGAAAGAGTAAGTCTTCCTTCACTGCTAACCCTGGGCCCAGTGGCCTCCCAGAGTACTGCTCTTACTGGCTCCGTGGAACCTTCCAGAGACAGTCTATAAATCAGGCGAGCCCTCACTTCCTCCTGCCACGTCACTGTGCACGCTGCTGCCGGTCCTTTTCTGCTTCATTTCCCCTCCTCTTCTTCCTCTCTCTCCTCCCTCTCCTCCCCCCCCTTCTTTTTCTTCTTTGATATAATAATTTATCTTGTAGATGGTTCCATACCAAGACTCATAAACCTGCCTCACTCTAAAGGGTTGCATAGTATTCTACCGTGTGGAAATATGTTATTTAACTAATCCCCTAGTAATAGTTATTTTGGTTGTTTCCACTCATTTTTTTTTTTTTTTAACCATTAAAAAGAATGCTGCACAAAAGAATTGAAAGCGGGGACTCAAACTGATATTTGTACGAAGATGTTTATAGCAGTATTGTTCACGGCCACAGTAGCTAAAAAGCAGAAACAACCCAAGTGTCCATCAGGAGATGAATGGATAAACAAAATGTGGTATATCCATACAATGGACTATTATCCAGTCACAGAAAAGAATGAAATGCTGATATATAGGACAACATGAAAACAGTATGCTAAGTGAAAGAAGCAGCACACAGAAGGACAAATGTTTATGATTCCATTTGTATGTATGAGGTACATAGAATAGGCAAATTCATAGAGATAAAAGTAAATACAGGGGCTTCCCTGGTGGTGCAGTGGTTAAGAATCTGCCTGCCAAGGCAGGGGACACGGGTTCGAGCCCTGGTCTGGGAAGATCCCACATGCCGCGGAGCGACTAGGCCCGTGAGCCACAATTGCTGAGCCTGCGCATCTGGAGCCTGTGCTCGGCAACAAGAGAGGCCGCGATAGTGAGAGGCCCGCGCACCGCGATGAAGAGTGGCCCCCACTTGCCGCAACTAGAGAAAGCCCTCACACAGAAACGAAGACCCAACACACTCAAAAATTAAAAAAAAAAAAATTAATTAATTAATTAATTAATTTAAAAAAAAGTAAGTAGAGGTTTTGTGGGGAGGCGAAGCGGAATGGGGAGTTATTGTTTAATGGATACAAAGTTTTATGTTGGGGATGATGAAAATGTTTTAGGTATAGATAGTAGTGATGGTTGTGCAATATTGCGAAGGTATTTATTTGTTTTCTTTTTTTGTGTGTGAATGTATTTAATGTCACTGAATTATACACTTGCAAATAGTTAAAAGTGAAAATTATCATGCCGTGTATATTTTATCACAATAAAAAGAAATGACGATAGAAAGATAGGAAAGATAATAATATGCTGCTGAAGCCTTAAAAAGAAAAGAATGCTGCAGGGAACATCCTTGTACAATAGGGCGCTCTGTAGGAACACAGATATATCTGTATGACACATTCCCAGAAATGGAGAAGGAGTGTGTGCATTTTAAATTTTGATATACAATGCCAAATTTTCTTCAGAATATTGGACTAGGTAATGCTCTGACTCATGAGATATGAGGTTGGTTTGATACCAACCACAGTCTGACATCAAACAGTGTGATCTTTGCCACCCTGACAGCTGAAACACGGACCCCTTGTCGATTTAATTCACGTTTCTCTGAGGGGGTTATGCCATACGTGTGGTGAGTGTCACAGACTCCCCTAATCAGGAGTCACCTTGGTGCCAGGTCAAGACGGAAATAGGTCAGGAGCAGCCTGGAGGCACAAGGGCGGGCTGGCTGGCTGGGTGTGGCTCCTTTACCCCCTCTGCAGCCTCCCTCTACTTGCTGCCTCAGCTTTATTATGTGGTTCATGGAACCGCAGAATGGCACCTTGGAAGAGGACCTAACAGGTCCAGCTGCCCAACACAGCGAGTCCTTCGTGTGCTCCCTTCCCAGCTTTGAGAGTCTCTGCGCACCGCTCGTGACAGCAAGCTCACTTCTTCCTGATTCCTAGGAAGGGTATTCTCCACCAAATGTACCTCCTCCTGGTTTTCCATCCCATGATCGTAGACCCTCTGAAGAACCAGAGCAAGTGTAGTCCTTCTCTGAGCAGCTCTTGGGCCAGTCACTTGCAAAGATAAAGCCTGAAATAAATGATGGTGAATGGATCCCTGAATACATGAATTATCTGTAAATTTCAATCACTAATATTATTATTATCCTGTGGCTTCCATAACAGTATAGAGTTCTTAGAAAGGAACTTCCTCAATTCAGAGGACAGTGGGCTGGCCCTTTCTGGGATGCAGCCTGCGCTGAGTCAATGCAGGAAGCATGTAGCCACCTGGCATGCTTTGGCCTTCTTCACATAGTGAGCTACAGAGCCAAGGTGTCTTGATTTATAATGTGCATCTGTCCTGTCTAAGGATCACCTTCTCTTGGCTTCAATCCAGAATTCCAAACCCCCATGATCAGTCTGAGTGAATCTTAACTCACTCTCCAGCATTTTAGTAATTTCTTCCAGCTTTTTGTCACTTCCTGATTTGATATATATTCCATTAAATATTCTTCCTCCACTCTATGGATTACAATGTTGATTAGGTCAGGACCAAGGGCAGTGTCAGGTGATGACATCCCATTTCTCAAGCCTGACGGGATACAGTTATTTAACAGAATTATTCCTAATGAGAGGGCTGAGGTCTCAGCCAACTATCACGTTTATGGTGAAATCATGAGGGGCTCAGACACTCTGCTGATATCAGGATGCTGGGGACAGTGGAAAGAGGTGGGAGACAAAACAGGAAAGTTGCTGTTAGTGCTTGAGTTCTGACTACCAAGGAGCAAGCAGGTTGTGCAGTGGAAGCGGGGGTGGGGGGGGTGGGGGGGCAGGGAACTTGGACCAGATCATCAGCTTGGTATGTGGAACTGCAGAAGGAGAGAAGGGTGCTTGAATTCAGACATGAAGGTATAATTCGAGCCTCGGAATAACAAATCTATACGTAGTGCTTACGGTGTGTCAGATACTGTCTTATGCGTATACGAACTCATTTCATTCTCACACATCCTAGGAGGCAGGTGTAGTTATTATCTCCATTTTACAGATGGGGACACGGAAGCACAGAGAATGGTTAAATAATTTACCCTGAATCATACCTGCAGGGTTTAAAGCCAAGCCTGCTGGCTCCAGGGTGTGTGCTCTTAACCACTTCACTCTATGGCCTTGGAAAGCTCAGCCTCCATCACATTACTGAATGGATTTCAGAGTCTGCTGGCATGTTCAGCTTCTAGAAAGAGGACGTGGCTAACCCCAGGGACTCCAGACCTCAGGGCAGTCTCTCCAGGGCCAGCAGTCCCTGTGGAATCTTCTCTCAACCAAGTGGGAGAGGTGAAAGTGACTGCTGTGAGGAGTTGTTAAATAATCTGCCTCAAGAGATGTCTTATCATGTTCTGAATATGCGGTGGCATTTCCTAGCTGAGTGGGAATGGTACAGGGACAGCGGGAGAAGGTCTGGGTCAAGGGAGGGCTTTGCCATCACCTGACTCCTTGGTCTTCAGTTGTTTCTTCTGTGGATAAACAAGGCTGAGCTGAAAGATAACTTTAGTGTAGTTACTTTCTTATGTAAAAGTTTAGCATGTCTTAAGATGGGGGAACTTAAGTTATATACCTGGCTGAGTGCATTCAGTGAAGGCAGCCTCTTCACTGGACAGGTGTGGTCAACACAGGGATAGACTTGCCTTCTGTCACGCTCGGAAGCCACGGGGTCCTGTGTTGCCTGGGGAAGGGAAGCAGCATAAACCCACATCCTTCATTAGATCCAAAAACAGATGTGAGGGCAGTGGTTCTCACCCCTGGCTGCGGATGCCACAGCCCATGTGCAGAGTCCGATTCAGTCCTCACATGGTGGTGGGGATCAAGATCACCTGCAGAGCTGCTGAAGCACACGTGGCCCCTGGGAGCCTTGAAGGAGGATAGAGCCCAGGCTGTTACATTTTTACCAAGTTTTCCTGGACGGATTCTGATCATCATCAAAATTTGAGAACTAGTGGTCTGGGGTGTGGCTCACAGTCATTTCTTAAAGTCCTGGGTGTTCTACTGTGCAGGTAAAGTGATACAGTCTGTGGGCTCTCCTGTATTTGGCTGTTAGAGGTGCAGAGAGCAACAGAGGACAGGGAAGCAAAGGCAGGCTCAGCGAGCTCAATCAGGGACTGGTGACACCAGCACAGGCCACAGCTGAAGCTGCAGGCACCGGCATGGCACGGAGGGACAAAGCCCTGGAGAGGGACAGAGCCCTGGAGAGATCCAGTGCATTTGCAAACTGCCGGAGAAGCTTCTTAACAGAAAGCACTGCGAGGTTTTTCTAACATCCTGGAACATAATGGAAAAACAGTGTTTAGTGGACCTAGGGTAATTAAATTTTTAGCCAGCTTATCTCCCAGTTTGACTTCTTTTAGCCTCATTTTAATTATTTTTCCTTAGGATTTATACAATATAAGTTCTAATTAGAACATCACATAAATCTGTTACTTAAAACAAAGACAGATCTTTCTGATTATGTTTTTATGTTTTTTAAGAATTTTTTTTGTGAAATTGATACAAACCCATTATTTGTTTTTTCAACCAAGTAATATACAAAAGTACCCAAAAAAAGAAACAGAAGAAATTACTTCAAATTCCGCCATGGAGAAGAAATTAACATTTGGTGAACATTATCACAGCTCTCTCTCTCTCTGATAGAGTGATAGCTAATTAGGTAAATTGAAACACTTTTACAAAAATAGAATCTTACTGTACACATTTTTAAATTAAAAACAATATGTTTAGTTTGATTCAAATTTAATAGACAAAAAAATTAAAATGAAACTTCAAAAATTGCTGAAGTTCAGAAATAGTTTTCTTCCTTCCAAGTTATTTCAATTTCTGAAAGAATTTTCTGAAGTTATTTATTTTGGGGGAGGAAGATGAGTTTTAGTCCCAGTTTTAAAATTGCACAGAGACTCCTGCCACTTTCCGCCATCCCTCCAACTCTGGATTTCTCTTGCTACTATTTTTACATCAACAAGGTTTGCAGCATTTGCATTCTGTTCTGTGCTGTCATGCCCAGGTGCTTTACCGTACTCCCCTCTTCTCACGGCTGTTTGCCTGACCTTCACTGGCATTTCTGTATTCCAGGGCAATGATTCTCAAACCTTAAAGTGTAAATGAATCACTTGGGGATTTGGTTAAAATGCCCTAGGTCTGAGGTGGGGGTCTGTATTTCTTACAGGCTCCCTTATGATACTCACGCTGCTGCTGCAAGAACCACACTTTGATGACAGGTTCTAAAATGTTTTACTTCTTAGACGATCAGACTCTGTCCTCTGACCCCTACCCACCCACCCTCTCCCCATAGCTCATTGGTGCTGTGTTTCCTGAAATGTGGCATTCTTGAGAATGCTTGGATCTTCTTGCCTGTTTGTATGCATGGGGTGGGGAGCAACCTGCCTGGCTTTAAAATCACTGGGTGACATACATTCCTTTGCTCAGAATTGTGGACATTTTTCAGTGTCTTCTGGCATTGAATATTGCTGTGGTCAGTTTAGGATGAGCCTGATTTTTACCTTTCTAAGATGAGTTGCCTTTTTCCATCTGGATAGCCGGAGGATTCCTTCTTTATCCTTGGGGTTTGGTAATTCACCAGGATGTGTCTTGATTTGATCTTGGGATGTATTTTGACTTTTTCAGAGGGCAGTGTCAAGCCTTTAATTCAGAAAGCCTTTCGTCTGTACTGTGCTTCTGGAGTCTTACGCAGAACACTGATGAAGCATTGTCGGTGGATGCACGGGGGTGTGCTGTTTGTCACTGGGGCTGTGGGCTGGGATCCACTGAGGCTATTTCCCTGCTTCCTCCACACTCTCTCTGGAAGTTTCTCTCGGCCAGGAATCCTTGTCCTGGTAGCACTGGAGATGGGGACAGGAAGAGGCAGAGACACAGGAGAGAGAAAGGAACACCCTCGGGCTATATCACAGATTCCCACACCTCCCCTGCACCTTGGCTCTCATATCGCCAGAGGGCCTTTCAGGATGCAACATTTTCTTTGGAGAAATCCAAATCTTGCCCAAAGTCTGAGGAGGTTTGGGTCAGCTTTCAATATTCTTCCAAATTTCTCTGCATTTTCTACTATGCAGTTTGTAGTAGTGTCTGTTTCTTTTAGTGAAGGTTGGTCTTTCTTCTCTTCCTACAAGAAAAAGCCCTTTTCCTTTGTGCATTTAGCTAGAGATACATGGGAGGAGATAGAAGGCTTCAGCAACAACTTTGCTTTCCTCCACCTTTCTAAGCCAAGGCCAGGATGAGGTTCAACCTGTTTCACATTTAACTGGGTTTTTTCTTCTCCTTTTTTTGTTTTTTGTTTTTTTTTGCAATTGGATCTTGCAATGGCTAATGAGGGGACATCTGACCAACAGGGGCCTGGCCCTCTGTCCCTGCTGCCTGGGTTCCTGCAGCTGAAGCTGCTCAGTGCTGGGGCTGCCCCAAGCCAACTCCCTCTCAAGGGGAATATACTTCAGCCCAGGTGTATCCTCAGCTCGTTTCTCTGCAAGGCCTGTTTTATTGGCAAGTGGTGAACCAAGAGAAAGCCTGAAACCACCAAACCCACTGACCCAGCTCCTTGGGTGAAAGCCACTTGCACCATCATTACTTGTGCTATTATTTGCATATCTAGGCTTTACTGGGAAACAGGGAAGGCTGACTGGAGGTACTTCAGGGTGACCAAAACCTAATAGATGTGGCACCTGACCACTTCAGAGTGAAGGCCCTGCAGTCTCTCAAATCATCCCCACCTTTACCCATTTAGGATCGTGCCAAACAGGAGGGCCATCATCTCCACTTTCGAGAAAGGAAAGTTGAGGGAACAGAAGCGGGAGTCACAGACCCAACCTTGTTTCTACCTAAAACGATGAAACAGATGACGTTAGCCCCCCACCTCCGGACCTTAGTGACAGTTATTAGGGAATTGCGGAAGGTGCAAAGGTTTACCCCTGATGCAAACTCACGTGTGGTCCATTCCTGTGGTTCCCCCCCTGCTCCCACACCTAGTGATGTGATTCTCCCCCTCCTTACTGGGACAGCTGTGAAGTCAGCTGCCTTCGGGGAGGATGGACGGAGGGCAGATTGCAGGCGCTGGGGGGAACAGCCGGACCCGCTGCCTCACCACAGCGTGCCATGTGTCAGAGGACACATCTGGGAGAGCCGGCAGCAGACGGACAGATGCTTCTAGGGTAAGATCGGGGAGGGGAAAAGGAAGAGGTGTCAGCCGTCAGGCTGAAAATCCTGGGGCTAAGCTCCACTAAGAGAAAAGTAGTTTTGTCCAGACCTCTGTCTCCTGCCAAGGTTGCGACCTCTGCTCCCCCCAACCCCGGCCCACAGCTTGGAAACAACCTAGTTCTCTAAGGGAGCGTTATCTTCTTCCCAAGTGTCTCCCCCAGACAGTGTCCCTAGCCTCCCTTTGTAACCAGAGGCTAAAGCTACAACTGCCACCGTTTCCCCCGGCTGTAGATTAAGCGTGTTGTAAACACTAAATTGTAAAACTGAGTCAATTACGCATCAAGCAAGAGAGCTGCTTCAATTCAGCTAGTTTTAAAAGTCTGCTGGAATGAAGTCATTCTGGAAATTGAAGATGGGATTCCATGTTGTAGTGGACACATGTCTGGTGGGCTAGGGGCACCACTTAGAACACTCCTTCCTGCTTGAACGGGGCTGGGAGCGTCTACCTGGAGAGCCTCAGGAGCTCTGAGGGGCCCAGATGGTCTTCCTCCCACCTCAGGGAGCTAGGGCATGGGCACCGGGCCTCGGCTCAGCCACCTGGATGCTCCTCACTAAGGCTTTGACTTTTGAGGGAGCGACTCGAAGGTTTAGGAGACTTGGGACATTTGTAGCAGCATTAAGTCCCAGCAGATGCATCTGCATCGGGCGTTTGGAGGGTGGGCAGGGCCGAGGGGCCATCAGGAGTGTCTAGGCAGGTCCAGACCCTCTAGGGTCTAGGTGCAGCCCAGGCTGCTTTGTCTGCTGCCCAGCTTCTCCAATGATTCTGAGCACTGCTCCGTTGCTTTCCAAAAGGCTGCCTCCCTTTTCTGTTTCTTTCGTTTAACCACAGTCAATTTCCGTTGCTTGAAACCAGGAATCCTCACTGATACAAGAGTGGTGCCGAGTTTTGAGTTTGCCAGTTGTTGCTTAGAGGAAGGCTGCGTCTAGCAGGAAGACCATACCTGTGGGAGATGGAGGAATGCCCATTCATAATTTAGAAAAGGGCTATTGAGTGGGTGCTGGTGGCAGACACTGTGCTAAACAGTAGGAAGCGTGCCCTCATGGAGCTTTCGCACGAGTGGAGGAGACATGCCTGTCCAGCTTCCAGATCACGGCACCAGGTGGGCCCCGTTTGGAAGCCTGCCTGCCTGGTGGGAAGATGTGCCATCCACTCACACAGCAGGTGCCTGGCAGGCCTGTGTGGGGGGTCAAGTAAGGCCCTGACGTTCATCCGCGGCAACTCACCTAGAGCCCAGTGTTCATGCAGGCACAAATCGCCCTGTCTTTCGTGGGTCGTTATAGCTATTTCTTCTAGTTTTTGCTTTCTGGTTTTATTTTTCTTTCTTCTTATTTAATAGACTTCAAGAAGGAGAGAATTACTGGTCACAGCCAATCGCAGATTTACCCTCTGTCTTTAGGGGTGAAGAGACACTGGACTACCAGGTGCTTATATGTTTGGGGGTGTTAGGAACCCCCATGCAGCACCCCAGGCTCCAGTCCTGACTCTTCCTTTGCACAGCCATCCCATTTGGGCCCAGAGCCTGACTGCAGCCTTCTGCAAGCAGGGCCGTGGCTCCCATTGCCAGTTTCTATGCTGTTCTTGCTGCTGCCCCCTGCCTGCTTCCTCATTCCTGGAGTCACGGGGCATCTCAGTGCCCATCAGCCAGAGCCTTGGACCTCTGGCTGCTCACCACTGACCCAGTGGCCTTTGCATACCTCCAAGGGCAGGTAGCACACGTCCCTAAGTGCTGATCCAGGGCTTCTTAACCTGGCTGAACTTGAGAAAGGCCTGGGGAACTTTTAAAGCAACACTGATGCCAGCCCCCGCCCCTCCCCTGCCATCTGACTGAATTGGCCCCCATAGGGATGGGCTGTAGTATCTTTAAAATCTTCCCAAGTGATTCCATGAGGTGCCACTGTTTAAAAGCACTGTTCGAGGTCTTTTGTTCTGGGATAAGCCTTCAAGGGGGAACCAAGCCCAGAGTCTTGCCCTGCCCAGGGTCTGGCAGCCAGGTGGGGGCCCTGCCCTCCCGCTCAGGCCCAGGCCCGGAATCCTGGGGGGCAGTGTCCTCCCTTCCAGGAAAACTAAGAGCTTTCCTTCTCTCCTCTCAAGATTAGAATAGGAACTTCACCAGATAAGCATGGCCGTCATCCCAGCCACTTGATGTGTTTCCCTTCAGAATGTCTGCTGTGGTTACTTCTCAGGACGCTGGCCAGGAGTGTGTTCTCACTGCAGAGACGCCCAGATGGCCCTCCCCGGCCTGGGCCGTGGCCAGCACACGACTCCCTTCCCTCCTCTCCAAGCGGCGGCTGAAGGCCTGGAGCTTGAGGGGGCAGAGGATGCAGAATTGGCAGACTTCTTCCTCAGGCAGGCTGGGAAAGATTGTTTAAATTTAGGCCCTCTCCTCCCAGAATGAAAATAAGTTATTTTTATGTGAGTAAGTATTTGTTATTGAATTAAATATAAGTCCAGGGCACTTCTCCTTATTTACGGCTGTGGGTGCAGAGCTGAGCTGGCCTGCGTCACCGGGTGCCCCCTTCACGGCCATGCTGCCTTCACAGCATCTTCCCCACCCCCTACCATTGCTCATCCATTTCGATGTCTCTCCCAACTTTGTCAAATGTAACGTGAAAGGAAGGGAAATTAAAAGAAAACAAAAGAGAGATTTTCCAAGAGGAGAAATCAGATTTATCCTGAGGTAATTTAATGTGTAGAAGACCCAGAACAAAGGATTGCAAATAGTGTGCGTGTGTGTCTGTGTGTAAGAGTGAGAGAGAGAACGAATCATTATTTCCCAGGCAGCCAGAGCCTTCTGATTAATCTTAGGTTCAGGTGCCTATGAGATGGCATCAGCCGGAGAGGCCACCCGCTCAGGTGTCCCAGCACCTGCCCAGATGCCGTCGGCGCCCCGGGGCACCCTGCAGCACCTCAGGTGGAAAACCAGCCACTGCCTTTCCTGGCAACCTTCTGGTCTCACTGCCCTGCAGAACTGACCTTCCCTGTCTGAGCTCAGGGAACTTGGACTTTTCTCTTGTCTGTCTCATCTACTAGAAGCTGAATAGTTTGGGGTCAAATACTGAGTCTTTCATGGTCTTTTATTGTGGCATTCCCAGGAGTCCACCGCAGGGCCTGGCTTACTGTGGTCAGTCAGTATGTGTTTGTTGAATGAATAAATGAATGAATGGATGACTGGGCACAGGAGGGACCTGCAAACATTTCAGACACATTGAGGTCATCTCGCTGCCATCTTTGACAGGTGCGTCCACCGTGCCTGAGCTGTGAGGTGGGGTGTGACGGGACTCCCGGGGGGGCAGAGGAGGGAGGAGAAGCTATGAGGTAGGAGGTGGTGCTTAAACTGGGCCTGGACAGATGGACCCATCATAAGGGGTGCTGGTACTTCCAGGCAAGCAGCAGTCTCCCTCATCCTCCCCACACCCTGCCCAACTTAGACCCGTGGACATGGGTCCTCTGAGAAACAGTGCCGGTGAGTGGCCAGCAAGGCCTTTCAGCGGCTTTGATGGGGTACTGAGCAAGGACCAACCTCCTTGGGAGGCTCTCTGGGGGTGTAGTCTACACAGGCCATCTGACACTCCTCCCACCTAGGGACCTTGCTGATGCTGTGAGTTCCCTCCGTTGTGGCCTTCCTCCCCTTCTTCAACGAGCAGCTCAGATGTCACCTTCTTCCCCTTAGTAGATTCTTGAAACTTCTGCCTACACTGTGACCACTATCAGCCCTGTGTCTTGGCTACTGCTGATCTCTCTTTTCCTATGACGTGCCCGTCCACGAGCTGCACAGGACACGACTAGCATCCCGTTCAGCTCTCTTGGTAGCTGCTGAATAAACGCAGGGCTTATTTCCTTGACAGACCAATTTCCTAATGCTTTTTGAGTGACACTGTATGACAGGGATTATACATGGGCTTTGGGTGGTGCTCTCATTTCCTCCTCAACACTGGGCAGGAGTGAGTCTTGCCAGCTGATGGGGACCGAGGGATAGAAATTCCGGGCTGGGGCTGTGCCTTGGAGAGGCTGTGGGGTCAGGGGGACCGAGCCCGTTTGGGGTAAAGTCTGCCTGAGAACCTGTGTGTTCAGAGTGCTCTTGCCTTTCTACCAAGGTTTAACCACGACAGGCCGCCCAGCCGAGCTCTGTGGGCCGTGCTGCAAAATACCTAGAGGCCCCATCTGGCGTGCGCCATGCTCCAGCCTTTGGCTCCAGCGTAGGAGGGGCTGCCCACAGCGACAGGCTTGGGGGCTGAGTGGAGACTCCTCCTCATCTCTTCCACAGGCCTGAGTTTCCACCGTGAGACATCCTTTTGATAAACTGTGGTAAAATACTGAAACTTAAATCTTACCGTCTAAACCATTTTTAAGTATAAAGTTCATTGGTACTAAGTTCATTCATATTGTTGTGCAGCCATCACCACCTCCATCTCAGGAACTCTTTTCATCTTGCACAGTTTACATCTTGCCAGTTAAACAATAGCTCCCCATGAATCCCTGCCCCCAGCCCTTGGCAACTACCGTCTTACTTTTATCTCCCCATTTCCCCCATACCTCAGCCTCTGGTGACTACCATTCTACTCTCTGTTACTATGAGTTTGGCTTTTATATCTATATTCCACTTATATATAAGTGAGATCATGCACTATTTGTCTTTCTGTGTCTGGCTTACTTCACTTAGCATAATGTCCTCCAGGTTCATCCATGTTGTCCCAAATGGCAGGATTTCCTTCTTTTTTAAGGCTGAATAATATTCCATTATATGATAGAATATATATATATATATACACAAACACACACACACACTTATGTATACACACATACACATATCACAGTTATATACAATGGAATATATACATATATATGAATACATATATATCACATTTTATTTACTCATGAGACATTCTTTTCATTGAATTTTAAAGGTTCTTTAGCCTTTAATATGTTCTTTGTTAGAATAAATACTACTTTGGGGGAAAAGACCTTTGGATGCATCAATGTTGTCAGCTTTACTATTCTCTGAGATTCTCAGCCCCCAGAGATCAGAGCCTAGGTGAGCTGGAGCATAGGAGTGCTTCATAGTCAGTGCTGTGGTCTGAATGTTTGTGTCCCCCCAGCCAAGTTCATATGTTGAAATCCTAACCCTTAAGGGGATGGAATTAGGAGGTGGGGCCTTTGGAAGGTGATTATATCACAAGGGTGGGACCCTCACAAATGGGATTAGTGGCTTTATAAAAATGGGTCCAGAAAGTTCCTGTGCCCTTTTGGCCATGTGAGCATACACTGAGAAGTCTGCAACCTGGAAGAGGGCTCTTACCCGACCATGCTGGCACCCTGATCTCAGAATTCTAGGCTCCAGAACTGTGACAAATAAATTTCTGTTGTTTATAAGCCACTCAGTGTGTGGCGTTTTGTTATAGCAGCCTGTACAGTCTAAGACGGCCAGGCTGGTCTAGCAGGATGGAGCTGCCCCCAGGAGGGTGGGTGGGCCTTTAAACTGACTCCACCCCAGGACTCTGGGAGGAGGGAGGGCAGGGGTGGAGGGGCACGCAAAGCAGGTACCAGATTTCAAAGAAATTGGTTATTCATTCTTCTGGGCAAATACTTGTCTGTAGATGAATATTCCAGAAAAATATCAATTTTTTTGTTTTTGAATTACAGTAATAAAATATGCCTATTGTAGGAAATGTGGAAGATACGGGAAATAAAAAGAAAAATGAAAATCACCCAGAATGCCATCTAGAGATCATTTCTGCAGCCTTTTGGTGTATTTCATCCCAGCATTTTGTGTGTATGGGGTCATATTGTAAGCAATTTTATATCTTTCATCCACTGAACATTACATTGTGATCATTTTCCCTGTCATTAAATTTATTTGAAAACATCATTTTTAATGGCTGCATAATATTCAGTCTTGTGGCTGATACATAATTTATTTAACCATTTCTCCCTTTTTTTTCTGAACACTTATGCTCATTCTAATTTGTGGATATTATGAATATCCACAAAATAATGATGCTGTGAACATCCTCATACATGAATCCTTGGACACTCTGTGCTTAAGGACAGAGGACAGAATTCTAGACATGGAATAAAGGGCATGTGATTTGGTGATGGGTCTGGGTACTTACTTACCAGTTGCTTTCCAGCAAGGTCTCCAGATGAAGGCTTTGCCACAATAGATGAGAATGTCCTTGCTCTGGCATCTTCGTCTGCATTGAGCATTACTGTTCCTTAAATCTCTGCTAACTTGATGGAATAGACACAATAGTTTCTTAGTCATTTACCGTCTGTTCATTGATTTTGCCCAGTTTTCCAATAGGGTGTCACTCTTTTACTTAAGAGTCCCCCATATATCAAGATTATTAATCTTTTTCAAATATGATACAAATCTTTCTCCCAGTTGGTTATTTGCCATTACATTTTTTATAACAGCTTTACTGAGATATAATTCACATACCATATAATTCACCCCATTAAAGTGTACAATTCACTGGTCTTTAGAATATTCATAGAATTGTGCAACCATCACCACGATCAATTTTAGAACATTTTTAACATCCTAAAAAGAAACCCCATACCCACCAGCAGTCACTCCCCATTTCACCTCCCCTCCCCTTGCCCCCAGCTCCTGGCGACCACTAATCTACTTTCTGTTTCTATGGATTTGCCTATTCTGGACATTCCATATAATGAGAAGCATACAATACATGGGCTTTTGTAACCAGCTTCTTTCCTTTAACAGGCTGTTTTCAAGGTTGCATCATGTCTCAGTACCTCAATGTGCCATTAAATTTTGCTTATGATTTTTAATAGTAGAAGTTTTAAATTTTTATGTAGTGAATGTTTTGAGCTTTCCTTCTGTGATCTACCTTCTCTCTCTCAACGCTTTTATGCTTAAAATGTCCTTCAGTTAAATTTACAACTGTATTTTCTGTTAGTTTGTTTTTTTTTTAACTGCTTCATTAAAACATTAGAATGATTAAATCTCAACGTAATATATGGATATAGTCCTGTTTTAAGTGGCTTTAGTTTTTATATGAACTCTTCAATCCACCTGGCATGTATTTTAGTAAATAGTAATAGGGTGAGAGTCTAATTTAATTTTTTTTTCCAATAGCCAATTGTCCCAGTGCATTTCTACCCCATTTACTTGTGCTGCTTCTTTTGTAATTTATTAAGTTCTTAAATGTACTTTGGTCTATTTTAGTACTGTTGCAGTGCTCTGTTTATCCACCACAGCACCAGGGCTGGGCGTTCTAATTCTAACAGTTGTAAAATAAAGTACAGTCTGGTTAGACTTGTTCACCTCTCTTTATTCTTCTTTTTACGGACTTTCTTAATTCCTTTGCCCATTCATTTTACCCGAAGATCTGAGAATTTTTTTGGTCAAATTTCCTTCCCTTCTCTGGAACAATGCCTTTTCCCCACCAAACAGCTGCTGGTAATTTCATTGGTCATGCTTTAAACTTCCATGTTATTTTGAGAATTGATTGTATTCAGTCTTTTATCCAGGAGCACGTCTCCCCATTTTGTCGAATTTTATTTTATATATTTTAGTAATGCTTTTAATTTTCCTCATTTTGGTGTCACAATTTAGGGCTATTCTGATCTCTTTGATTGCTTTTGATATTTTTTATTGCTCTTGTGAGTGGATTTTTAAAACTGGTTATTTCTTTTTTTAAAGAAGGCTCTTTTTTCCCCCTGTTTGTAATGGTCTACTTTTCTGAACTCTCTTTTCTAATTATAGGATATTTTCCAGTTGTTTCTTCTGCAATTTCTCTGTCTCTAATCATACTGTCCAAAGCCATGATGATTTCTTTCTTCCTTTCTAATAGTTACATCTCTATTTCTGTTTCATTTCTTATTGTCTTGGCTTGATCTTCCAGAAAAGTGTAAAGCATTAGTGAGAGGGAACAAGCTCATTTTCTTTCTAATTTTACTGGAACTGACTTTAGTTGTTTCATTATTAAAATAGTGTAGGTTTAAAGTAGAAAACTAGGAAGAAAAATAGAGTACATTTATTTGAAAAAATAATAAAGAATATAGTCAGTATGTTTTGAGATAAGCATATTGTTTGCTCTGTTGCTCAGTGACATGGGGTTTTGATTAATATTAATAAAAATATATAAAATTATGTTTTCATTTTTTAGAATAAAACTTAGTTGGCCATGGTGAATGTTGTATTTGATTTATAGCGCTTTTATTTGGATGCTCGCATCTGTATTCATAAGTGAATTATTCTTTATGTTTTTTTAGTTATATTGGCACATTTTGATATAAGGTTTTACTAACTTCATAAAATGAGCTAGATAGAGCTTTATATATTTTTAATGCATGGGACAGGTCATACAGCATGCAGTTATCTTTTTCTTAAACGTTTGAAAGAACCCCCCTTGTAAAAGTATTCAGTCTTGGAATAGTTCTCTGATGTAAACGTTGGTAGTTTTTTCATTCTACCCTGATAACTAATCGATCTCTTAAGGTTTTTATTTTTTCCTGTATCATATTTTGATAATTTACATTTTTCAGGAAAACTATTCAATTTGTTGAGATTTTTCAATTCATTAGCACAGTGCTATACAGAGATTTTTCTGAACTACAAGAAACCACTGTGTCTGTCCCTTTCTTATTAGTTATGCTATTTGCTTTCTCTCATTCTCATTTACAATAATAATATAGAGAAGTTTACATTTGAATGGGTTTATCGCTTACTTCCAGCTTTCCCATTCTTGAATTCTTCATTTTGATTCATCACTCAGTCGGGTGAAGTGTATTTTCAAGTAATATTTTCTTTTCTACACAATACATGTTAAAATTTCAGAGTTCATGCTTTATCTTGAAATGTCTGTTGCTCCACATTTAGACAATGTATTGGTTGAGTATAAAATTTCATGGTCACAACCATTTTCTGCAAAACTCAATGGGTGTTGTTGTCTGAAGTCTTCTGTTCTTGCCTTTGTGATATTGCAGAGGTGGTCTGAGGCTAGTCCTTTATTGTTATTTCATTTTTGTTTTGTTTTGTTTTGCTTTTTCTCCTGCCTGAATACTTGTATATTTTTAAAAAGTCCTTTTAGATAACAATATTAGGGCCTTCAAGCCTAATGTATTACGGTGTATTGTGAGAGAGAGAGAGAGCGAGTGTGTGTGTGTGTGTGTGTGTGTGTGTGTTACGATGGGAAAATAGATATTCTCATTGCCTTAAAATATATACCCCACACGGGAATTCCCTGGTGGTAGAGTGGTTAAGACTTGGTGCTTTCACTGCCGTGGGCTCAGGTTCGATCCCTGGTCGGGAAACTAAGATCCCACAAGCCGTGTGGTGCTACCAAAAACATACATACATACATATATATATATATATATATATATATATATATATATATATATATATATATTTATACTCCACAAGGTACAGCAGTTTTTCTCATCCTTGAAACTATTGACATTTTGGTTCAGATCATTGTTTGGAGAGCCATCAGTAAGATGTTGAGCAGCCTCCCTGACCTCTACCCACTAGAGGCCGGGAGCATCCCCTCTCCTCAAGTTGCAACAGTTCCAAATGTCCCCAGACATTGTGAAATGTTTCCTAAGGGGCAAAATCACCCCTGTGGAGAATCTCTGGAGAGAGGGTGGCATGAAATTGTGTTTTGAACTTGGGTTCAGGAACAGAACGTCTTCCCCATCTTACTTTAATTGGTCTGTAAGTCAAGCAAATATATATATATATATTGTTTGTGTTTTTCAGTCCTGCTCCCATGGCTTTATAATCGGTGGAAATCCCTCAAAGTTTTAGCACCAGATCAAATATAGTTTATGTAGTGGCTTTTGAGTTTTTACTTGTCTAGTTTTTACCGGTGTTTTAGTGGGAATTTGGGAGAAACTGTCAGGCATTTCTGGCCAGTAACTATTTAACACCATTCCCCCTTGTGAATTTTCTCACTCTGCATTTTTATACTCAGACTCTTTAAAAAATAATTTTTGTTTCTTAGAGGAATTGTTTTGAATACATATGTTGGTGTTTCCGGTGAATATGCCTCTGGTTCAGGTTGTAATCTGGGATGCCCAGTGAAGTCGTTTATTCTGGGCCACACTGAAAAATGGCCCCTCTGCAAGCTTCAGACCTCGGTCAGACCCGAGGATTCCAGACCCGCAGACAACTTGGTTCAGACCACACGTGCTGGCTGAGATTGCTGGGTTGAGCTATCAGCTTGCGGTCTACACCTAGTCAGTTCTGAAACCAGGCAGTGACGAAAATCCCCTCTAAATGCAAAGATGTGTGAGACTCAGTCGAGGCTTGGTGTGAAAATAGTTTGGCTGCGTCCCCTCTGCCCAACTTCATCTCAAGAGACTCGGGAAAAACACAGAAGCACCTCCTTTCCAGGATTGTTTATTTTCATGTCACACACTGTGTGGTGGAATGAAAACAGTGCCCTAGTGTGGCTCTAGTTGTGAAAATTCGAGTTTTACTTCTATTTTAATCCCGGAAAGGGAAAATTCCAACTAATCTTCTAAAGCCACCTTCTTTGAAACCTTTCAACTCATGGTTTAGAAACAAAGATGGATGTCACCAGAATTTAAGAAGAGTGTCAGTCCCAGCCAGAGTGGAACGCGTGTTTTGGGGGCTCCCTTGTCATTTGCCCCCTCCCTACCCCACACCAGGGGGTGGACCAGCACCTTCTCCCCCACGTTGTAGTGGACCCACCTGTGGAAAAAGCAGCTTTTCGTTTTTTCAATTAATTTTAATTTTTATCAAAGTAAATGGATTAAAAAATTCAATTAGTACCAAAGTGAAAAAATATCAGTTTCCTGACCACCTACCTCCCCCCGCACCCCATCCTGTTCCCTAACACTTTGATCTGTTTCTTATATTTACTTCCATTTTTTGAATTATATACTCCTAATGCTATTTATTGATATCAGTTTAGACATTGTCTTTTGACTCCTCCCCATGGTTGCTGAGGATTTACCTCTCCTATTTCGTCCCTCTCCACAGCCTTCCTCTTCTCTCATTTTGTTAATATCCATCACTTTTATCGCTTATATATAATTATATAATGTTTTGGTTATATATATCTGACTTTGGGATACCCACCTGTGTGTAATGCAGAATATATTTATATATTTTGTTAATTTATACTGATAACTTTTTTGTTAAATCCATATCACGTTTACATTATTATATCTATGCAACCATTTTTCAGTGCTGAGTCGAGTTACATGGTTGTTTTCTTTCTTGTATGCTTTTTATAAAATTTGGGATTAATAATTAATAAAAGTTAATAATTTTTTCATTTATTTAATTTTCTATCTAGTATCTATGTTTTTCACAAAATCAAATCGATCCAATAATAATCAATATTATTTTCCCAAAGCTCAGAAAATTCAAATGATCTCCCAAGTCCTTCCTGAAATCCTCTATTATCCTGCTCAAACCTTGCTCTCCAGTCCTGCTGCCCAGTTGGCATTTTAGGACTTTTCTTTGCTACTTTCATACGTTGCTTCTTGTGTTTCCTGAGTCTTATGTCTTCACCTGTATTGGTTTACTCTCTTGTTTAGCTTGAGTGCATCCTTCAGAAATTTTGTTAAAAAAAAAAGTGTGCTTGGGAGGTAAATGTTTTGTATTCTCACCATGTCTGAGAAGATTATTCTACTCTTGTACTTGATTGATTGGCTGGGTATGAATTCTAGGTTAAAAAATCATTTGAAGACACTGAATTGGCTTCTTCTACATGTCAGTGCTGCTGTTGGGATGTCCAGTGACACTCTGATTTTCCTTATTTTATATTTGGTAGTTTGTTTGATTTTCTTCATTGGAAGTTTTTAATATCTTCTTGTATCCTTGGGATTCTGAAATTTCATGCTTTTTTTTTTTTTTTTAAACACTCATTGCCTGGGCACTCCATGAATATTTTAATCTGGAGTCTGCTGTTTTTTGTTCTGGTAAAATTTATGCTACTGCTTTTTAAAAATCATTTCTTTCTGTCCATTTTATCAGTTATCTTTTTCTTAAACTCTCATTAGTCAAATATGAATGAGACCTCCTAGTTTGATTTTTTTTTTTAATAATCTTTTTCCTATTTTTCATCTCTAATTTTTTTGTTCTCCTGTGTAGGTGATTTCCTTAATTTCATCATATAATCATTTTACTGATTTTTTTCTTTTACTTTTATTTTCTAAGACCTGTTTCTTTTCATAATATCCTGTTCTTTTTTTTCATGAGTGTAATACCTTTCCATCTCTTTGAGGATATTTACTTTAATTTTAGACATTTTCTTCAATTCTCTGCTTTCCTTCTTTTTCTTCTGGATTCCCTTTCTGTTTGTAGGTTTTGCTATCTCATGTTGCAGGCTTAAAAATCATATCTGAGTATTCAGGCAATCTGTTCGTATTTTAATGTGTGGCACTGAAAGATGGTCAGACATTCCACATGAGTGGCTGGGGCTTGTTGATGGATGGATAAAACTGTCAGGTAGTCAGATGGCAAGGTGACCAATTCACTGGGGTCAGTATCCAGAGATCTTTTCTCAGATGCCCTCCAATTTCTCAAGAGATGGTTTCACCAGTACCCTGATCTGTTATTTATCTGTTTGTTTGCAGCAGAGACATCTCTGCCTGCATGCCCCACTCCTACCCTCTGAGGCCTGTGCCTCTGAGGAGTTCCAGTGACCCAACAGCTCATATGGCCCCACTCGAGGCCCAGACACTGTGGCCATTCCTCAAAGTCAGTGTCAACTCCTCCCTTCAAAAATATACACAGACCTTTGTGTGCTGAGTCTCCCTGTTCTTTGGGAGTTTACACATTTTCTACTGTTTATTGTCATTTCCCGGGGTTGGAGGAGGTAGCAAAGAGAAGCATGTGTTTAAATTAGAGGTTTGACTGTGGATGACATTAGTGATAAAGTCCATGTGACTGTCTAGCACAATGGGGCAGGGAAGAAGAACCTGAAGGGATCACCAGGCGGGAATAAGAGCCCCTGGGCTTTGATACAGGATTCAGTCTGTGTTGGGATAGGGTATTGCAGGGGAATTCCTTTCCTGCAATGTGACAATCAGGGTAGATTCTGGAATCATTTACTGTTGATTTAGCTTAAATTGTTTACTGTCTTTAGCTTAAAGACAGAGAGATAGACTCAGAGAACTCAAGGCCAAAGCTCATCTTGAGGACAGGGCAGCATGTGTCCTGCAGGGAAGGTCAGCTCCCCTTGGGACCTTCCATTGTTACAACCACTGGAGTCCTTAGAATCAAGGCCAACCTAAGCCTGCAGGAATCACGCAAGACAGCTGCTCTCTCTGTTACATTGACTCACTAGGCCTCCTCCCTCCTGACTCTAAAGTGAGGAGATTTTTTCTAACCTCCTGAGGCATGTGACTGTGAAATCACAATTTACACAAGGGTCTGGAGGCTCTAGGAAGGGAACTACCATTGATTGAGAACTTGCTTTACACCAGGGCCAGCATTAGGGATTTCACACACGTCCCCCTAGGAAGATGGAAGATAGCTAGAGTCAGTGTAGTATCCTTAAAAAAACAAGAAATCGCTGTTTCTGAATAAATTGTTTGCATATATGTTGAGAATGGGAATCAGGATATGAAGACGAATAAATCACCAGCCCTCTCCTGTTGCATCAGGAAGGTTCCATCCAAGTCCAGTGTGCTCTGCCTTGGCCCCCTGAGCGTGTTCAATAACGTGTCACAGATTCAGAGAGTTAAGTTGCTGGAAGGGGCCTGAGAGGTTCTAGCAAAGTGCTTCCCTTTGTAAATCCTGCCGCGGCAAAGCTGTTGTGCTGCACGCTCTCCCTCACACCATTAGTGTCAAACCCTCGTCAATATTTAAACATTCATTATTCAGAATTTCATTTCTCCGCTCCTCACTTTTTTTTTTTTAAACTTGGAGAAGGAAAGAAAAACAAGGTTAGCAACTATATCCTGTATTTCTGCAGGAAAGAAATGAGCCACTTCAAAGCTGAGTTGATTTACTGGATAAATATATATTTAGGCATTTGGGGACTTTAAATATATATGATTTACCGGAGAAATAGGGGGCATCCTTCAGAATCCATTATGCAAAGACATATTGACACAATTTCCCCTGTATGGTTATGTCTTTGATAAATCAGCCTGCCACCTGCAGACCTTCATGGTCCACTGGACATAAAATATGCACCTCCTGTCTGGGGAGGAGCAGAGGGCAGGCAGGCAGGCTGGGAAGTACGGCCACGTCTGCCTGGAAGGGTCTCACACGGGAGGCTCCTGTGCGGCACAGAAGCTCAGCCTGGGAATCCTGTGTGTGTGGTGGTCGGGGGGCTGGTGTTGGCCACCGGCTCCTGACTGTGCGTTTGCAGCCAGGTCGGGGGCCGTGAGAGGCAGGCGCTGTCTGCTTAGGGGAGAGCTGGAGGCTGGAACCCCATGCTGGACCCTGGGGAGGCGGGTTGTGCTGAAGTGATAGCTCTACTGCCTGGACAAGGCTCGGCCCCAGTCACAGCCACGGGAACCCTGGGCAGGTCCTGCCAGGTGGCTTTCCCCAGAAAATCCCTGCATGTGAGCTCAGGTGATCCTGTCAAGGCAGCTGTCGGAGGTCCTGACAGCAGGCACTTTTGAAGGTCACTAGAGGGGGCTGGTGACTATTTAAGCAGGTGGGGGGCCCCAGCCCTGTAGCTGGTGTGTAAGTGCAACCTCTCGTCGTCTAGGAGCCTTCGGAACCCCTCCTGCAGGGAGCCCTGCAGGATGGACCCTGCCTGGAGGACCTGAGTAGGACGTAGGGCCAGAAGGAAGGGGGACAACGGACGGGGAGGCTGCCGAGTGGAGCTGAGGAGGGACAGAGAGGCCCCCTGAGCATCGGAGGCTGAGAAGGAGGCCGAGAGCTCACACACTCTTCAGGCTGGAGCAATCCTCCGCGCGCACACCCCCGCCTGCTGCCGGCTCACAACCATTGCCATGGCCACGTGCGGAGCTTTTTCTTCTAGTCCCACTGGGGTTTGGAGCCACGTGGCCTGAGCCCTAGGTTTCTGCTGCTTACGTGGAGTGGGCATGCGCTGTGCCAACAGCCCCGATTGCATCTAGCCCCTGCCCTCCTGCATCCATCTCCCCTCGGGGAGGCTGCAGAGATACCCGCCGTCACCCTCAGCAGGGGTCTCTTATCCACAGGCCTTGTCTGCTGTCCTTTCCCACTGACAGGGCCTGGCTTCTTACCCACCAAGTGGGGATTTTGCCACCTAGTTCCACAGATGTTGAAGCTAGAATCGCACAGGGAAAAAATAGCTTTCCTATTCCAGGCCAGTATTTACAATAATTACACGCAGTGATAAATGGAATTGGGAAAAGTGAATTAGCTTTAATTAGAGGGTCTTTTATTCTTAAAGTACATCCTAGGGAGCACTTCCTTGGGTAATTAGAGAAGGAGGTTGAAATCTAGCAGGTTGTGTGTTTGGGGCATGGCCTCCCACTCAGGACACCCCCGCCGCTCACCAGCACAACCCCTCTCACACCATTTGCATGGATCTGCTTCCTATTGCTGGGGGAAGCTGGGCTGGCTGGAGACCTGGAGTCTGTTGGCCTCGAGTTACTATTTCAGCGACTCCTGCCACCACAGACATCCTTGCCTGATGCATGAGGCATAGGCCCATCCAAAGCTTTTGAGCCTGTGGCAGGTGTCAGATGACTGGCCCACTGGAGGCCTGTGTGTAATATGCCAGCTGTCTGCTGTACCACCAAGAAGAGAAGATTGGTCCCTAGGGAGGTCAGCTCATGGGACTTGTCAAAGTTTCTGGTCTGGGCAGGTCCACAGGTATGAGGAAAGGAGGGGCATGAGGGCATGGGAATCCCTTTAGGTGCTAACGTTCATTTACTTCTCCCTCCATCCATCCTCCCTTCCATCCACCCATGCCTCCACCCATTCACTGATGCCACGTACACCCACTGAGTGGCTGCCAGGCTCTGGGCTAAAGGCTGAGGACAGGTGAGAAGCTACTCCTGATCCCTGGGAGTCCATGGTTGGGTGGGGAAGGCAGACAAGGCCAACAGCATAAACAGAGCGGCAAGGCTGATGGAGCACGGCCTCTGGAGGACCAGAGCCTCAGACTCGTATCATACCTAAAGGGGACAGGTAGTGCAAGGGAGGGCTGGGGTCAGTCTGACCAAGATGCTAGAGCGTGCTTGAATTGGACAGGGAGAGACTTCATCAAGGCAGTGTTGGAATTGGCACACACCTGTCCAAACTGGCCAGGATGGAGGGAGCAGGCCTCGATGGGTCAGCAGGCCCCTCACTGCTTTACTGTTCTGTGCCATCTCTACCACATGGGGACCCTGCAGTGCACAGATTACCACGCCCTGAGATGGAGAGAGGTGTGTGCCCTGCAGCCTTTCACATCTTAGGCAGTGCTATCTTCACCATTCTTTTCACCTTCAGACCTGTGTGGGGTCCTTTTAACTCAGCCACCGTGACAGTGTAACTGGGGGATGTCCCAGCCCTTGCCTTACCCTGAAGAGCTGTCTGAACTTGGGATTGGTGCCTTCACCTCTCTGGTCAGTAGGGTCTTTGTGCCTATTTAGGAAACTTCTAAAATAGCAGGTTGTGTTGACGACAGGCAGCCAGGTTAGGAAACCAAAATTTGGAAGCCACAGTTAGGATCTACCCAGCAATGGGCTGAAGTGGCCAGGATCCAGGGCTGTAGAGGTTTACAAGGTGGACATTGGGGCTTGACAAGCAGTAGCCACAAGGACAGTGTTCTGCTGCCCTGGTTGATTTGGGGAGTGGAATGTCAGGTGAAGTGGGCAGGACCAGGGCTCTGGGTTGGTAACTGGACTACGGAGAAATGAATGGGCTGCTATTCTGGAATCAGACTTTCTTAGACGTGGGCAGCACCCTGACCTAGGATGCCGCCACCATCACACCAGGCCCAGTAACAAGAGAATTGGCACGTGCCGAGGACCCCAAGTCACTGCTCAGGCCTGGAAGCAAGATGAGGGTTTTCAGTGCAGGGAATCACTCCGAACTCTATCTCCTCACCCCAGATGCACACTGAAAATGAAAAGTCTACTCTTTGTTTCAAATCTCCATGAGACAGGAGTCCTAATGGGATGAGTCTCTGGCCTCTGGGAAGGATTTGATAGAATTTTCTGTGGTCTTGGCCTTGAAAACTGGAGAGAGTTCAAACCCTCAGGGTGATGTCCCTTGAGGATAAATGTTTTGTGCAGAAAAGCACTCATTAGGTATGTAAGGGAGAAAATGACTAGTTTTGCATGGATTTGGCTTTTAAAGGTCATTGGCACTAGTTCCCGACATAAACGTATTGGAAGAGATTTAGAAGTCAAGTAGACCAAGTCCCTTTTACATAAGGGGAGACTGAGGTTCAGAGAGCTTAGGAGACTTGCCTGTGGCCAGGGACAGCATCTATTTCTATTCTATCCCCAACCCCCATCTAAAATATCGGTGGGGGGGTGGGCGGAGCGGGGTGTTGCACTTGATGGTTGAAAAAGAGTGAATGAACAAGCTAAAAATTTGCCTTGTACCTCAGGTCCATTTGGGATAACAGTCTCATTACAGAGCAAGCCAAGAGGTACAAAGTTGCAATGTGGATTTCATATTTCCTGGAGGTTCCACCATGTCTGCCTGGAGTGGGTACTAATTCATCTGTGTTGCTTGAATGGTGGATTTCATCAGGCCACATGTGCTCTGCCTCCTTGGCCTTTGACTATTGGAGTGATTTATGAAGAAAAGTTACAGGAATTCTGCAGTTAGTGTTAGAATACTTTTCTGGTATGCCCTTTATCAGTCCCTATCCTTCTTTTTTTTTTTTTGTAAATTATGATCATTGTTTATGCCCAGCAGCCTAAGATCCCCCGGCCTACGAGCCCCAGAACCTTTGCTCCTGCCACAGGGCTCTGGTGTGCCCCTGCCTGCAAGCATCCATCACCTTTACCAGAATAAGGTGTGAGGGGCAAGTTGGCCATGTGTAGTTCCAGTGGGGCAGCCTGGCCAAGTCTATCTGTGAGTTTACTTATCCCCTGCGGGGGAATAGAGATGACAGCAAATTCTTTGATACTCATCCCATGGAGAGATGGGATCCATTTACTCTCCCCTTGAATCTGCTCTGGCCTGTGACTACTTTGACCAACAGAGTGTGGTGAGAGTGACACTTTGCTACTTCCAGGCCTTGCCTTTAAGCGTGTGTGCTGCTCTCTCCCTGGTCTCTTGGTCCCCTGCTAGAGAGAGGACACTGCAGGGTGAGGGTCAGGGAGATGGGCCCAGCTCAGCCCAGCTGGCCCTGCCATGGTGCCAGGCAGGTAAGTGAGGCCATCTTGGACCCTCTTGCCCAGTTCAGCCACCAACTGAGGGGCACAGCTTAATGCTACTTGGAGCCCGAGAATTACCCCACCAACCTCTGTTTGAATTCCTGACCCACACAAGCTCTATAGATAATAAAAATATGAGTTTGGAGTCTGACTTCCTGGGTTTGAATCCCAGTTCTGCCAGTTTCTGGCTGTGTGGTTAGAAGCAAATGCTGATCCTCTCTGAAACCTTAGTTCCAGAACCTATAAAATTGGATAACACTACTTTCCTTTCAGAGGAATAGTATACACCATAGTATGGTGTGAAGGTCTTGGCATATAGTAGGTGTACAATAAATCCAAGCTATCCTTTGAACATTTTGCCAGCAAACCGGAGTTCCCTCAGGCAGTGGGATCTTGGAAATAGCTCCCCACATGCGGTGTGATGTCCCAAGAGCTTCCCTGCTTGTCCTCTTGGGGACCTGTGGTATTGATAGGGAAGGGCCACCCAAAGATGCTGAGCCCTGGGTCTGGGGGCATTTGGTGAGCTGGAGACCCATGTCCCAACTTGTCAGGAATGCAGGAGTTGGGTTTATGGTTGAGACACACCTGCATCTACAAGGCATGTCTATGTGCCCGTGCACACATGTGCGTGTGTCAAAGGGGAGAAGGAACTGAGGCTGAAGGTGTTCAGTCCAGCGAGCGTGGCTGTGAGGAACACTGAAGCAGGAGCTGCGAAGGCTCAGAGCGTAATGTCACAGCCCAGGAGGGTCACCGGTCTGCCTGGCTCAAAGATAATGCACGGAAAGCTCTTCCTAAACTGTAAAGCACTCTCTGTGAGCAAGGCATTATTCTTAATAGCATGACAAGGAGGAAGAGAAGTTAGAAGAAGTGGACAAGTAGAAATCCGCCTGAGTCCTCCTGATAACAATTTTACATCTATAATTCCTTCCCCATCTTACCACATTGGAATTTTATGGGATTAGTGAGCATCCAGCTGCAGAAGGCCCGAAGCCCCTTAGGAAAGGCTCAGCTAGGACTTTATTTAATGAATCCCCTCAGAGGGGATTTTCTATTGTGTGGATATATTCCCTGCTGGTAAGGGATGTTTTCCACAACCTGGAGCCCCTTCCCTGGGTCTCTGTAATCCAGGAGGGCAGGGATGATCCCACTCTCCAGGATGTAGTGGTGGGTGTGTTGGTTGAACTACTTAGAACTCCATAGCCACAATTCTAATTTCCTCCCTCCTTGTCTCTGCCCTGGAGAGAATAACTCCCAGACCTATCATTCCCCATTCCCCACACACCATAATGTGGTCCCCCTGGAGTTTACTTGTGTGGGCCAGAACTGCTGGCTTGTTTCCACGAAATGCCTGGGGAGACTTCTGTGGCCGCAGAAGTGCTAGCTGTGATGCTGGGGTTCTTTGCCTTCCTGTAGAGTTACTTCCTCAAGTGGGGTTTCTCAAATGCATTCCAACTAGTCTTTCATAAGGAATCCTACGGTCTTATCCGCTCCCCCACATCATAGCCTGAGCAGACCTATCCCCTGAAAAGATAAAGAAAGGTCCACACTCCTTGGGCAAGGAGGTGAAAATGTGAAGCCCAAGATTTGAGACCATGAGGATGGGGTGGCCAGATAAAATATAGAACGCCCAGTTAAATTCGAATTTCAGAGAAAGAATAAATAACTTTTTAGTATGCCCCAAGTGGACTTCTCACAAAGAATGAATTTTCAGTATAAGTATATCCCATGCAATATTTGGAACCTACACATGCTAAAAGAAAATGACTTGTTGTTTGTCTGAAATTCAGAGCCAGCTGGGTGGGCATCTTGTGTTTCGTTTGCTAAATCCCCCAGGCCTGCCTGAGGATGCTGCTCTCCTGCGGTGGTGGTTGGGTCTTCCATACTGAGCTGAGTTTTTGCTGAATTCGCTGAGTTTGCTAGGCAGCCTCAGCTGATTATTTCTTCTCAAGGAATTCACTTGCTCCAAGGTCGGTGGCCCCAGGTAGGCAAGATGCTGCTTTGTTATCTGGTCTGTCCAAACAGCAAGTGCATTCTTCAGCTGATCTAGAGAAACCCCATGACTCATCCCCTCATGCCCCTTCTTTAAGCATATGACCATCTCCCCACGCCAAACAGCAAATGGTAGACCATTGAATTAAAGAGGTTAACTCCTAGGATTTTATATTCTTGTTTACCTCCTATTCTCATATCAAAAAGAATGTGGAGTATCTGAGCCCCTAAACTTTTCTCTCTAATCTTTTAACTGTTAGTCAACCAGGCTCAGGCTTAATCAAGGCAGGAACGGGGCTGTCTTGTGCCCAAATATCCACCTCAGAATGTAAACCCCTCCATGAGGCCACAGCTGGGAGTAAAGACTCTCCCCAGCAACAGTTCTCCCATATTCCTCCCCCTCCCCCTCCACACCGGTTCCCCTGACTTGCCTGTTAGGAGAGGGTCTCGCTGACCTCCCTGTCAGGGGAGGCATCTTTCCCATGTCCCGTGTCCACCTCCCCGCCCTCTCCCGTGGAAGGTCCTGCTCCATCTCCATACTAGGAATTCCCAAGATGCATTCCTTGGGTGGAAGCCTTTTGCATCCATAGAGATGCAGCTGCTTCCGGCACCGATGATGCCTTGAGGCTGACTGGTCCCTAATACCTCAGATTGTGCTCCACAGGTCCTTTCCTGAGTTAGTGCCTGGGGAAGAAGAAGTGGGAGAGGCTGACCTGCATATTCCCCAAAGCCGGCGGTGGGAGGAGGACAGGGAGGAGGGAGCCTCGAGGACGTGGCTTGTCGGCGGGCCGCCTGATGATCCCCTTCCAGCTCCGCTCCGGAGTTTCCCAAGCCCTCCGCTCTTCCCAGGCTGACTGTCAGGGCGGGGCTTGTCCTAGAGCAGGTAGGACACGCACAGATTAACAAGGTAGATTGTAAAATGAATGTCCTGAGCAGTGAATTTATCAGGAAATGGATTCTAATTAAAACGGAATCTATCTCACTTTCAAACCACTAATTTTTTTTTAAAAAGGGGGTTCTGCCTATAGTTATGGCAGCTCTCCAGGATGTCGGGGGGGGGGCGGATGTTTCTGTATATGTCACAAGTATGCGCGGGCAGTTTGGTGCTGCCATGGCCACTGTAATAAAGACGATGGAAATGATGGGAAGGCAAGACCACACCTCTTGAAGGTTTGCAAATGTGGCAGAGACATGCTCTCCTGGAGGACAGCAGCTGTGCCTGCATCTGCCCTGAGGGACCAGTCCCCATGGATGCAGGCCAGCATCGAGCCCTCTCGGCAAGCAGCAGAGGAACATCAGCCGAGCCTATGGGCAGCCATGCTCAAGGTGCTGCAGAGCAGAGAGGCTGAGACCACAGCTTCCTGGTCAGACAGAACCAAGTTTGTGATGACAGTTCTGCTTACTTCTTTACTGTTCTTTAATATGGGGCACATTACTTCACCTCTCAGGGTCTTAGTTTCCCGACCTGTAAATGGAGGTAATTATATTTGTTACATAGGTTGTTGGAAAGAGCAAACAAGATAACATAGGCAAAAGTCTCAGCACAATGTCTATCCCTTAGTAAATGTTTAATAAATGGTACTGATTATTATTAGAAAACATATTAATTAGGTCTGTAGTATCTTAACACATTTGGTTGTTTTTAAAGTGATGCCTTTTAAGCTAAATTAAGCTGCCTGCTTAATTCAACTATATTCTTAGCTCATGCACTGCAGTAGAGACTATTATCTTTCCTGATATATTTCCTCCTTACATTTTCACCTTTTGTGTTTTCTTTTCTTGATGTGTCTAATCTCTTATGGCATCTCAGAAGCAAGGCTGAGTATGAACTGGATAGGTAGTTGTTCAGGAGATGCCTCAGAAATGGAATTTAGTGCTACTGTAGCACAGAGGATCCTAATGTGTGCTCCATGGACCCCTGAGCGTTCCTTTTATGGGGTATTCAAGGTCAGAACTGTTTTCATAATAAAACTTATATGCCATTTGCCTATTTCCCTGTGTTGATATTTGCACAGATGGTGGGTAAAACTTGGGTCTACCTGACTGTGAAGCTGGTATTCTTAATTCTTACCTTATCTAAGATTAAAGCAATAGCACCAAAGTGTACTAGTGGTCATTCTGTCCTTTACTAAGAGTCAAAAAAACAAACAGAATATGTCATTTTCACTTAAGAATGTCCTTGATGAAGCCCTACAAGTTAACAATATTTTTAAAAGTCTTGATCCTTGAGTACATGTCCTTTTAACATATGATGAAATGCCAGGTTCAAATAAAAAACTTCTGCTGTACACTGACGTGTTATGGTTGTCTCAAGGAAAAGCACGCTTGTGACTGAGTTGCAAGCTGAACTAGCCATTTTTTAAATGGAACATCATTTTTTACTTGAAAGAACAACAGACATACAAATTATGGCTACTCAGACTTGGATATTTGGCAGATGTTTTCTTGAAAATACAAGGAGTGAGCTTATCATTCGAAGGAAAACACCTGAAAATTTTGGTTGCTAATGATGATGATAAAATGTGAGGTTTCAAGTGAAAATTAGAGCTTTGGGACACTTGAAAGTTTCCCATTATTTTAGAGATTATATTTTAATGAATATCGTTTTTTTTTTGGTACTGTATGATGTGCCAACATCTGGAAGTCCCGCATAACTCATTTTATTGATATTTGCCACATGACCTCTGCATGATGTGACTAAATCAAACATAAGTAAAAGTTCCATGAAAAATTCAAAATAGATGAATATATTTGTAAAGCAACATGAATGCAAAATTTTCATTGTTTAGGTTTAAGGTTCCACATTGCAACCAAACCTACTGAGTTTTGGTGTAGTATTAGAGAAGAATAGCCTCAGTCATCTGAAAAGGCTACTACAACGCCTTTCTCTTTTCCAACTACATATCTGCGTGAGATGGCTTTTCTTCGTATACTTCAACCAAAGTAACATATAACATCAGGTTGAATGCAGAAGCACAAGTGTGGGTCCATTTGTCTTGTATTGAACCAAATATAAAGAGATTTGAAAAACTGTAAGGCAATGCTAATCTCACTTTTGTTGAAAGTATAGTTATTTTTCATAAAATATGGTATTTGTGTTCACAATGTAACGATTCTATTATTGGAGTTCTCAATAATTTTTAAGATTATAAAAGGACACCGAGACCAAAAAAATTTAAGGACTGCTGCTCTAGCAAATGCTTTGTTCTTTCTGAACCATAGCTCTACCAGCATTTTATTGTAATTATTCGTGTGTGTGCCTCTCTCCCTCAATGGAGATATAAGCTCATGGAGAACAACTTATTATTTTTGTTTGCATCCCCAGCAACTAGCGCATGGCAGGGCACATGGTAGATATTTGGTAAATATTTAAAGAGTGGGATAATGGCTGTTGGATTGTCTCTCCATCTATAAAAATGGGATCTGTTGGTCCACAGAATTACCTGAAGTGATGTCAGGTTATGACTTCAGACTCTACTATCCAAGAGACCTGGTTCCCATCCATACCTGCCCCCTTGGCATCTGTGTAGTAACTTGAGTAAGTTACTTGATTTCTAGTCTAAGGCATTCATACTCTAGTTGAGAAACACAAATTCCCTGGCCCCAGTCCAGACCTACTGAATAGAAACTCTGGAAATGGGGCCCAGCCATCTGGGTTTTAACAGGCCCTCCAGGTGATTCTGATGTACCTTAAAATTTGAGAACTTCTAAACACCTTTTATTCTCCTGTAAAATGGAGACAAGAAGCCTCACTCCTGGGGGTTGCTGACAGATTCCATGAGGTGATAGTCATAAGACTCTTAGCAGCAAGGCCTAGATACTCGATAAGCAGGACCTATTCTCATTTTTTTTTAATCATCCTGGGATTCCTTTTTATTGTATTCCTGGGCTATATCCACTTTCTCTTGCATCCATGTCTTCCATTTCCATGGATTTTATTATTATTATTGTTAAACTTTTGATTTTAAGAGAATTATAGATTTATATGCAGTTATAAGAAATAAGCCAGAGAGATCCCAGGTAACTTTTACCCCAATGGTAACATCTTGCAAAACTGCAGTGCAATGTCACAACCAGCATATTGACATTGAAACGATTAAGATACAAAACACTGGGCTTCCCTGGTGGCGCAGTGGTTGAGAATCTGCCTGCTAATGCAGGGGACACGGGTTCGAGCCCTGGTCTGGGAAGATCCCACATGCCGCGGAGCAACTAAGCCCGTGAGCCACAGCTACTGAGCCTGCGCGTCTGGAGCCTGTGCTCCGCAACAGGAGAGGCCGGGATAGTGAGAGGCCCGCGCACCGCGATGAAGAGTGGCCCCCGCTTGCCGCAACTAGAGAAAGCCCTCGCACAGAAGCGAAGACCCAACACAGTCAAAAATAAATAATAAATAAATAATAAATAAAATTAAAAAAAAAAAAAAAGATACAAAACACTTCCATCATCACAAGGAACCCTTATGTTGCCCTTTATAGCCACATTCACTTCTCTCCCACCTTAACCCCTAACAACCAATAATCTGTTTTCTATTTCAATAATCTTGTCATTTCAATCATGTTCAACAAATGGAACATGGGACTGGCTTTCTACCAAATATATAAAGAAGAATCCTACACAATCTCCTCTAAGAGATACAAGACGTAACACTTCTCAATTTACTTTATGAAGCTAGTATTACACTGACACAAAAGCCAAAAACAGTACAAAAAAAAAAAAAAAAACTAGAGACCAATATCTATAATGAATATACATGCAAAAATCCCTAACAAAATTTAACAAATAAATTCAGCAGTCTATAAGAAGAGTGATCACTCCAATAAAAATTAATTAAAAAAAAAAGAGTGACCACATAGGGTTTATTCCAGGAATACATCAAAAAGGAACAAATTGTATTATATGTTCTATCTATCTATCTATCTATCATCTATCTTTAGAGAGAGACTTGGATGAATCTTCAGAGAATTATGGTGAGTGAAAAAAAGGACCTATTCTTATTTTAAAGGCCAAAGATGGGACTTCCCTGGTGGTGCAGTGGTTAAGAATCCATCTGCCAATGCAGGGGACACGGGTTCAATCCCTGGCCCGGGAAGATCCCACATGCCGCGGAGCAACTAAGCCCGTGTGCCACAACCACTGAGCCTGTGCTCTAGAGCCCGTGCTCTGCAACAAAGAAGCCATGACAATGAGAAACCCATGCACCGTATGAAGAGTAGCCACTGCTTGCCTCAACCAGAGAAAGCCCATGCACAGCAATGAAGACCCAACACAGCCAAAAAAAAAAGAATAAATAAATTCATTAAAAAAACACAAAAGGCCAAGGATGCCTAGACTATTTTATACCCTACTGGACTGTTTCCTCGCCCACAGCCCAGCCCTTGCTCACATTCTGGGGCCCCGAGCTCAGGGCAAGGATAAGGAGCATGGCTGAGTTGGAGAGCGAGAAGAGAGTCCCAGGAGGCTGAGGAAGGATGGCGTGCAGCCCGGCCCCTGAGCCCTCTGTATCCTTCTCCTTCCTGATGAAAGTGTGCCGACCTTTAACCCTGCAGTGAGGGACAGCACACAGCAGTCCAGTGAACTGCAAAAGAGGCCCTGATGGAGGGAGAGAAGTGACAGCTCAGAGAGAGGTTAAGGGAGGAGAAATGCCAGGCAAATTAGAGCAGGTAACCTTTGCAGATGGAAGCTGGGGAAGCAGAAGGTGAGAAGCTGTCATTCCAAACTACAGTTTGACAAAGGGAATGAATAAGCTCCTTGGCAGACAGGTACCTGAGCTTCCCGTGTCACTCTCTGAATTCAGCCTGGCTTATCAGAGGCCCCATTCCTGTGGCCCTATTAAAGCCATTGGCATCTGCAAGTCTTCTCATTAATTGGAAATGCATTGAACTGCATAGCCAGCAAAAGCCCATTGAGGATGGGCCTCAGTAGGACCCGCTGACCCTTTAACTCTTCTCTGCCTACAGCTCTCAGCTTTCTGTACCCAGGGCTCTCCAGGGGCAGAATGCTTCCTCTCCAGTACACTGATTCACTCATTCATTCATTCATTCATTTCCCTTGTCCCTTCCCTTAACAAACATTTATTCACACCCTTCTGGCAGCCCCTCTTTACTCTAGACTCAGGGGTTCTTAAACAGAAGAGGCATTTTTTTCCCCTCTTCCCTTCTGGGGAATATTTGGCTTTTGACTTTCGAAGCTGGAGGGTGTATTGGGCAAATAGTAGGTAAAGATGATGCTGTAATGCACAGGGCAGCTCCCCGCACAACAAAGAATTATTTGGCCCCCCATGTCCATAGTGCTGAGATGGAGAACCCTGTGCTAGATGGAAGATGGATATTCGAGGGTTACCCAGGGAGTGAACAGGCAATGGAGACAGCAGATAGCAACCACGTTGTCAAGGTAAAGAACGAGACTGTGGAGTGATGGCTTGAAGAGGGAGCCTGGGGAGCTGAAGATTTTTCTCTCTAAGGGTCAGTGGAGGACAAGGGCAAGGGTGCTGGGCAGAGTGGCATGACTACGGATTGAAGTCTCAGGGAGGGAGGGAAAGAAGCCTCCTTTAGTCTGTCCTCTGAGTCTCAGCAAGTCTCTCGTCTTGCCAAGGGCCCATGACCTTAGGTTTGAAGCGGGTGTCATGGAACATAGGGGAGCAGAGTAGCTAAGCTGTCACCACATCCACCACTCCCTGCACACAGAGGGGGCTAGTCACACTTGCTGGACAGCAAACCCTGTGTTTCTGCACACCTGGTCCTCCACACCAGGGCTGCAGGGCTCTTGATCATGAGGCCACTGTGGCTTCTGCTCCTTCCAGCTTTCTGTCTCCTCACATGAGTGTCTGTCTCAGGAGATGGTAGAATAGTTCAAATGCCCAACCAATAGCCAGTTCACTCCTGCTTCCTTCCTCTGTGGGCTTGGTTGCTAAGCACACATTTCTAGAAGGTGTGGGGACCAGTCAAGCTAGAGTTGCAGCCCTGTGGATGCATCCTTACAGGCTCGGAAGTGGGCCATCTTCTACTACTCTGGAGAAGGTGCCTCTGGCCATCGTGGTCCACTGGCTATTTTGGGATCTAAATGGAGCAGTCTGATCTACAAGCACCACCTTCTGGTTCCTCCTGCACCACCACTGGACTCAGCTTTCAGCAGCTGAGTGAGAGAGGATCCTCCTCACTGAGATCTTTGCATATCTTGAAAAGTATCTCCTTGCTTAAGTATTTGGCTCAGACTACATCTTTAAGCCACTTAATGTGGTTTTGTCTATTGTGTAACAGATGTATTGGCTAAAAACAACAACAACCATTTTACTACCATTTCTCACAGTTCTAAGACTTTGCTGAGCTTAGCTGGGCACATCTTCCTCATCTTCTCTTGTGCGTTTACAATCAGATGATGCTGGGCTGGGATCATTGAAAAGGCTTCTGCTCTTACAGGTTTGATGGTTGATGGTAGCTGTCACTGAGAACTCAGCTGAAGCTGTGGTCCAGAAAACACCTTTCCTCCTCATGTGCCTTGGGCTTCCGCACAGCATGGTGGCTGGGTTCTAAGAGGGAGTGTCCCAAGAGATAAGAATTGAAAGCTGCCAGGAGTTTCTTAATGCCTCTGCTTGGAAACTGGCAGAGCTTCCATCATTGTCAACTCCTCAAACAGTCACAAGAGTCCAGATTTAAGGGTGGAGACATAGACCCCACCTCTGAATCAGAGGAGTGTCAGGTACTTTGGGGACCATGTTTTAAAACCCTTCACAGCGTGTGATTAGAGAGGAGTGAATAGGCTCTTCATGCATTCATTCACTGACCAAATGGTCCTGAGCACCAGCTTTGTGCCAAGTTCTCTATGGGGAAAGAGGCAAGCCATGCCTCCTGCCTGTGAGGAATTCAGGACTCTCGGGCTTAACTTCTGGACCTTTGAACTCTGTGCTCTGAGTGTTCTTCCTGCTTGGTGATCTGAGATGGGACAAAAGCTGGCTGGTCCCTGAGTTCATAATGTCTTTCTTCTGTGAGCTTCCATTGGTCTCCCAGGACAAGCACTCCAAGGAGACTCACCTCGGGGAGTGAAGCCTGCTTCCCTCTTCCATTTTAACCTTCACAGCCAATGTGTTCCCTTTGGAGTTTAAGCTCATGTGCAATGGGTATTCTGTTACTTGCATTCAAACTGATATAGAGCATTGACTAAGAATGAATTAGGGGGAAGGATACAGGGATGCATGCACGCCATCATGTATGTATGACTGCCATGGAAGGCTAATGGAGAGGCTTTTTGAGGATTAGACTTTAAGGCTTTTGTCTTATGTGCTGACTTTATAGCCTAACCTTTGAGTTGGTATGCGCTTCTTCTGTGAAACCACCGAAAATGTAATGACCACCTACAGCCATTGTTAATTCCGTAAAAGAGAAGACACCTTAACCCAACACCCAAAGTGGCAAACACATAATAATAAAGGGCAGTGCTTTCAATTAAAATGAATTTATCTTTATGAAACCATATTGCATTTTTCATATTTTTGTCATCATACTGCAGATTAATAATCAATGTTGTGGGCACTGTCTTCCTGGGGCCCATCCTTTCTGCATGGGAAAGTGAGTGGCTTTTGATTACTAGGAATGGTTTCTGCTTCTTGTAGCTTTGGGCCTCACCTCATTCATGAGTATTTGCCTCGGAACCTCTGATCCACTTGCAGTTGCTGATGGAATAACTCCAATATCCAACCACCACCAGTCATATTCGGGTCTTTTTATCCTTGATTTTCTGGGCCTTTGTTAACTTTGAGAATGGACAAAAGGACAGGAAATAAGAAATCCAACAAACTAGAGTGTGTATGTGGACGTTTATTTCATTCTAGCCCACCCTTACTCTGGGTTTGGATACTAACTGCCTTTACTTCTTCCCAAAGTTAATTTATTTTGCTTCGAAAACTAAGATAGACAAAGGCACCAAGGTGGTTATTCTCTAATAATAACTGCCCACCTCCACCACCAGCCTCTTTTCTATCATTCCGTTAATGACTTAGTCCCTTGGAGGTTTCCTCTTGGAAATTTAGGAATGGCTAGAGCAAAAGCCTTCATCTTTCTAAATCGTTTCTGATCAGAGCTTCAAGATTGATTAGCACCTGCTCTCCTATTTCTGCCCACCTGCAGGCATTTTTGAGAGCAACACACTGAAAAGACGACAACGGTAGGGACCTACGTAATTCATAAATGGCTTTGACTGCGTGGGTTTTGATGAGGCAATATGGAAAATGATTGCATTAAGCATTGCTATTTATTTACTTGACTTTGTACAGGACAATCAATTTGTTCACATTCCGTGCCTCCTGTCAGGAAGTTAAACAGCAGAGAAGGCAGGCTGGATGCATTACCTCATTGCTCTAAGAGATGCTGTCACTTCGTAAATCACTTTAGATTGTTTTTAATAACAGCGTCTTTCATTCCGGTCCATGGAGGGAGTGGAGATTCTCTCTCCACAGAGAACAGGATGCCGAGGAAGGTGAGGTCTGGCCAGGAAAAGATGAGCTCATTTTTCCTTGAACTCCATGAAAATGCTGTTTCCTAGGTCAAATATCAGCAATTTCCTATGGATCAACCTAATAATTTAACACATGCCTTTGCCAGGATAGAGTTAATCTGTACTGGGAAGGGAGGAATAGGTCCTATGTGAGCATTTAGGAAAAAATTCCCAATCCTTGCAGAGAGAGCTGGTCAGTATTCAGCCCTGGTCACGGCAGACATCAAACTGAGGTTATGTAAAAAGATGGCAGGTCAGAGGCTGAACTGGACCCACAGGATGAGCCCAGTTGGACAGTGCATGCATCTCTGGTGTGTGTTGATTGAATATTTTTGGAAGTTCTGGAAAATTGATCAGAATGATAGTGCGTTTAAGATGGCCTCTGAGTTTGAATAAGCTCTGGAAATCAGGCTTCTGGGTTTAAGGAAAAGGCTGAATAGAAAATAGCAAAGGAAAAAAATATGTTTGCTATTGATTTAAGAGGTGTAGAGTGGAGGAGGGAAGTTGCATAGACACCAGGTTGACTATGAGTTTAGGCTCTGTCAGCTCTGTAGCCAAGTCATGGTGTCTCCAAGGATTGGCTTTTCTCTCATCTATAAAACTATAAGATTAGTGTGATGGTTAATTTACTATGTCAAGTTGGCTGGGCCATGGTATCCAGATATTTGGTCAAACAGTATTCGAGATGTCTCTGTGAAGATTTTTTTTAGATGAGATTAACATGTAAATCGGTAGACTCTGAGTACGGCAGATTACTCTCCACACATGGGTAGGCCTCATCTAATCAGCTGAAGGCCTACATTAAAAAAAAAAAAAAAAAAAAAAAGACTGACATCCCCCAAGAAAGAGGGAATTTTGCCAGTAGACTCGCTTGGACTTGAACTGTAGCTCTTCCCTGGGTGCTCAGACAGCTGACCTAAAATATGACCTGCATATTTTGGACTTGCCAGATCCCACAGTTGTGTCAGCCAATTCCTTAAAATCTCTGTCTTTCTCTCTCTCTCTCTCCAAACACACACACACACACACATACACACACACACACACACCTCTTATTGGTTCTGTTTCTCTGGACAACTCTGACTAGTAGAGTGGATAAAATAATTTTTAAGTTATCCCACTTACTCATTCAAGGCTTGAGGCATCTACTCTGGGTCTGACCCAGCACAAGGTACCTTGACAATAATTTAACCTCTAGGAGACCACAACTGTCTCATTCACGGCTAGGCTCCCAGTTCCCTGCACAGCACTTAGCACACAATGTATTCCTATCAAATGATCATTCTTTTTCTTTTTGGGCCCTTAAATTTGGGGTCTGTTCCAGAGGAGTGGGGCTTGGCTTGGAACTGGAGCAGAAGAGAGTGGATTGAAAGATGGGAGAAGACATCTTCAGAGCCCTGGGAAGCCAGGTGCAGAGAGGAAAATTCAGAGAGCTCCGGGTAGATGCTAGAAAGGGTCTGGATGGGCGTGCTATATGCTGCATGTCTTGCTTTACCCTGTCCTGGAGGGCATCAGATGGCATCCCACACAGGTGAGGGAGCACGACGGCCTCAGAGCATAGCCAGCTAAACCCACCATTGCTGTACGAAGGCCCCCGATCGTCTGCGGGGAGCCTGAGACTTCTCACAGTGCTAGCTGGCATGGACATTAGCTCATCGGATCTTCACAGATTTATTATAAAAGATTTACATTATATACATATTTATTGTTCTTTTTTTCAGACACAACACAATTTCCACAAACACTGCATGTTTATTCCTCATAAACTCGAATTTATTATAGATTCAATTTTCTTTTTCTCTGCATGGGTTTCATCCTTCCCTTTCTGGGTGTTTTCCTGATTTTAGAGCTGCTTCTTCCAAAGGCGTCCATTTGTCCTGATGCATCTCATTCCCTTATGCCTCCTGATGCCTTACGTCCTGCATTATAGCCCTCTGGCTCTCATTTTTCATTTTTGTTCAAGTAAATTAAATATTTTAATACACAGTTGGCCCTTTGTATCTGCAGGTTCCGCATCCATGGATTCCATCAACCATGGATCAAAAATATCCAGAAAAAAAATTCCAGAAACTTCCAAAAAGCAAAACTTGAATTTGCCACGCACTGGCAAATATTTACATAGCATTTACATTGTATTTACAACTATTTACATAGCATTTACATTGTATTTACAACTATTTACATAGCATTTACATTGTACTAAGTGTTACATGTAATCTGGAGATGATTTAAACTGTATGGGAAGACGTGTGTTGGTTATATGTGAATACTACATCATTTTATATAAGGGACTTGAAAATCTGAAGATTTTAGTATCTGTGGGGGAACCAATCCCTTGCAGATACTGAGGGATGACTATATAATTAACAGATGCCTACTGTCAAAAATTTGAGATGTTAAACATAATAAAGAAGTAGGCAACGTAGTACCCATAATTCTATTAATATTTTGGGATGTTTACTTTAACTTGTAGCCTCATTATCTGCTTTATTATCATTTGGTACCTAACAGTCTAGTCCAAATATTTGATATAAAACATCACGAACCTTCTTTTTAATGGCTGTCCATTTGGCTGTCTACCTTTAGGTATAATATCATATATATATATATATATATATATATATATATATATATATATATATATATATATATATATATATATATATATATATATATATAGAAAACAATTCCTGTAATGTTGGACATTTGGTTTGTATCTGCTTTTCATAAAATGATGATGCATAACACTTCAAAGAACATATCGTACCTAGCTCTCTGTCTTTGGGGGTACATATTTAGGGAAGATTCCATCATACTGCTGGCTCCCAGCTACCGTGCACTCCTGCGGGCCAGCGCCTGTGCTAGGCGCTGCCTGGTTGCTTGTGAAGCAGCCTTATGGAATTGCTACCACAACTCCCATTTTTTTAAAGAGGAGAACACCAAGTTATAAGGAGATGAGGTGACTGGGACTTGTCCACGATCACTGCTCAGTCAGCAAGCAGCAGAGCCCCCTTTGAAAGTGAACGGGGTCATGCAGCCAAGGCCTGGCACTAGCCCGCACTTGGTCGGTGCCCACAGGGTTGGCTGCGTCATCTCTATGGCGAGGCCTCCACAGCACAGGTCTACGAATGGGCTCCTCTTCCCCACCTGTTGGGAGGCTCCTACTCTCTCCATCCATGCACCTTCCTGACCTGTGGCCCAGAGGATAGGGAAGCAGGAAACACAGCCTTTCCCCAGGGCTCTTCCACCCGGGGTCTCCCTGGACAGCACTCTTCCCTGCGTCCTCTGTCCTAACACTGATAGCCCGCCCGTCAGATGCTCACTCCCTGGAGAAAGAGTGCTCTTCACATCCAAGCCCAGGCCTGGTGACCGTGGTACCCGGAAACCTGCGCATCACTGTGGAGCATTGGTCTGGAGCCTTCTGCCTCTAAAGTTCACACAGGGCACACTGCACACAGTAGGGGCAAGGCTGTGTCCTGGGGGGCTGCTCACCCCCAGGCTGCAGAGGCTCCGCAGACATTTCACACACCCCTCCTTCTCTTTAGACGGAGTAGCCCTGCTAGGAGCCCTGCTCTTCCCAGAATGCACCCCGTCAGCAGGCCTATGGACTCCCTGGAGTCTCTGGAAGGGCCTGTCATAGGCAGAGCCAATTTGATGCTCTGTGTTCTACCCCCGAAGCAGCAGATTTCCCCAGAAGGGCCAGAGCTGTCATGGAGACTAACTCAGGTGTGCTGATGGTATCCCGGGGCACTTCTGAACAAAGGCAGGGCCACATCCAGGGACACATGAGATGACAACATCAAATCCAGGACTGGGGGAGAGAAGTTAAATTCTGTCTTTCTATTATCCTCTGGTCTCATTAGATTCCCAACAGATTTCATGCTTGCAAATGCATTTGCCACACAGAGGTGCTTGAGGTTTCTCGGAGGCCCTGCAGACAGGCAGGCGGGGAGGGAGGAAGCTCGGCCCTGGGAGCAGGGCTGCTGGCAAGCAGGGAGCCTGAGGAGTATGGGCGGGGCTAGAGGACATGAGCCCCAAGAGCCGCGACCAGGTTGGGAGAAGATTCCTGCCAAAGTCACTCAGGGTGACCTGCCCCTCCTGCGTGGGCTGAGAGAAGGACATCCACGTATGCAGAGCGCTGAGACTGGGAGTCCCCTCTGGGCCGGCTCAGTGGCCCCCAGGATAGCAGTCACTGGGTACCCTGGAGAAGCCACCAGACCCCGCGCACATCACAGCCCCATCCCTCCTGCTGCCTCTGATCCAGGAGCAGGTGAGGCAGGGGTGGGGGAAGGGGCAGGCACAGGCTCAGAGGTGTCCTGCCTGCACAGACGGGCTCCAGAGACCACATGCAGCCCAGGTCATCGTGGGAGAGTCCTTCCCGGCAGGCGTCCCTGGATAAGGAAGGCTTATATGAGAGGGGGCCAAAGAGCAGGAAGTCACAGGCTGGAGGGCTTTGGGGGCAGATGAAAGGGATGGAGAACAGGAAACGTAGGGGTCACCTGTGAACCCCTAGCGTCTGGTGCTGAGGCCACTGGGCTCATTCCCATCCTGCCCCAGGGACAGTACCACTTGTCTCTCCCATCCTCTTCCTCTGTTCCCTCTCTTCCCGCTCTATTATTCTCTTCCCCTTTGGGCAGGTTCTGATATGGCCTACTAATGCGGTTATCAAGTCCTCCAGACCCCAAATCCCTGAAACCCCAGCCCCATGCGTTCCTTAAACCACCCTCCTGGACCCACGGAGGACTGCGGTCCCTGCTGTGTCATTCCATTCGTGATGCTTACCAGCGCCCCCCGTCCTGCCTTCTGTCCACAGGACTGGGCAGTCTGGGCGTGGGCTGGATCCCTTGTCCAGCTCTTCAGACGTGTTCTGCTCTCCACCTCCCAAGGCTTTGGTCACTCTTTCTTCCTTGCAGGTTTTCTGAGTGTAGTGACCACATTTTCCAATCTCAAAATCAGATTCCTTGACATATGTACACCATGTCATACATATGCATGTGTCTGTACACACACACATACTGTATCTGTCAGTATACACATGTCGGTAGGGTTGCTCCAAATCCTGTGCTTTGCTGCCTTTACTGAAAGCCCGGGACAGGCTTGGCTGTGGTGCTGAGCCCCTACCTGCTCGGGCGTTGTGCTCGGGTTTTGTCTTTCAGGTTGCTTCACTTTTAGCTCCCTTGTTTTAGTGAGTTTATTTTTCTCTCTCAACTGGAAAATCACATTCAATCAGCTGTAGAGAGCAATCAGATACCGAAACATTGGGATTTTGTCCAGGAGGTGGCCCCTCCAAAGCTGGTATGCGTTCTCTGGGGTGAGACGGGACTCATAGGGAAACACACCCAAGCCTCAGGAACAGGGAGTCAGGCAGACGGCGGACGGGTGCAGACTGGGAGAGACAGAAATGCAGCAGCCAAAAAGCTATACTGTGCTGAGCTCTGGAGCCCCAGGCTTCTGGGTTTGGGCTGATGCATTCTGTCTGCCTCGCTTTCACTCTCATGCTTCTGCTCTTAATCTCACTTGATGAATGTGGCAAAAGGTGAATGAAGTGCCCTTGTGGCAGCACCTATATCCACTCCCCTGCTGCTGGGACATTCCGTGCATGGGAATGGTGGGGTGGGCACCTGGCAAGGCAGTGGGCTCAGCCCGCCTCTGCTCCCCACCCCCTCCCCCGCTGCCTGTGGCCACTCCATGCCCTGGAGAGGAGGAGGGCCAGCCACAATAGGGGCTTCCTTGCAGGCATGTCTTCACCGCTGTTCCGGATCTCGTGGGCAAAACCCTCCTGCTGATGTATAAACATAGTCCGAGCAGCATCTCTGGGCATCTGCCCGCATAAAGCTCCTGGAGGAATGTATCAGTCCATAGCCCGGAGGGTCCTCACACCAACCCACTCATCCCGTCCTTATGTATCAGCCCAGGCCCCAAAACACCTTACCTGCTTCTGCTGCTCGCCCATTCCCAGCATCGGAAGCTCAGCCTGCTCCTTCAGCCCTGGCTGTCCTGCAGCATCCTTGGCTCAGCCACGGCATCTCCTACCTACGTCCACAGAGCTCCTGTTCCTTCAGCTGACATGGGGGTTCTGTGGAAAAGGGTCCACGGTCAGAATGATGCGGGGCACATGGGAGGTCTCTTCTCTGCAGACTCCCTAGATCTTTCATATTCTGGGGTGCTTCTTAAGACTCCACAGGGAGGTATAGTATGAACCTTCTACTAAACTTATTTGAGCACAGGAAACTTCTCTTCTCGGAACACCTTATGATACCTCCCAGAATACAGTTTGGGAGAAGCAATTTATTTTTAAAGTTAACTCCTCGTTCAAGTTCCTGAAGTGATCCTTAATGGATATTATCAAACAAATCATATCAACAAAGATTTTTCATGCCCCTTCTATGTGCAGTGTATCAAGTTGCTCTCTACAGCAGCAGATTCTTCTGTCCAAATTCTGTTCTGTGATAAAACTGGGGACTTAGGCTCAGCTTCTCTACAAGGTTTACTTCTGAAGCAGGAAAAGTTTTATTACAGAAGGAGCCCTCTCGGAGTGAACACAATCATTTACTGCTTCACAGCTCCTAATTTGACATTTAGAATTCAGGTGTCACCCGAGAGTGTCTGAACTAGCAGGTTATCTGGATATTATGACATGGGTCACTCTTCCTCTATAGGCTGATCCCTGGCAGCTCACCCCATTACAGGGAGGTCTTCCAATTTGCCATTACTTGAGGAGCAAACTCCCACCTGCTTGAAGCAACTCAAAAAGGGGAGCGAAGAGGAGAGAGGAGGGGGGCGGAGAGGGGAGGAAAGGAGGAGGTTTGCGGCAGAGAAGGAGGTGAAGCCCAGCCAGTGGGGGTTTTGGGGGAGCAAAAGTTGCCGAGCCTCCCAGATTCACTGTCAGTGTCTGTTGTATGAGAGGCATGGGGTTTTTATCTGTTTTAGGTGTGATGGATATTTGCTTCCTAATGGGAGTGGATGGGGGTGGTGATAACATAGACATAAAAAAGCAAAGTATATATTTTACTCCAAATAGCATCCCAAGGCCTCAAATTCCTAGGGCAGCTGAGTAGGTCCTTAGAGGCTCTGAGGTATGGGGACATGGGCTCTGGTTCCAGCTCCGCCACTGCTAACATGTGACCTTGGACATGTCCCTGTGGCCTAAGTGTGCTTATGCATAAGATGAGAATCATTTTGGGCCACAATTCCCAGAGGCAGTGTCTAGAAGGGCCAATCCAGGGGCAAGGCCACAGGGAGGGATGGGAGTGCCAGTGTGCATGTGTTCTCTCTCTCTCTTTCAATATTGAGATAGCTCCCGTATCATAAAATTCACCCTTTAAAGTGGCTTTTAGTATATTCACAAAGCTGTGCAACCATCACCACTATCTTATTCCATAGGATTTTCATCACCCTAGAAATAAGTCCTTTAGGAGAGAGGCAGCCACTAATCTATTTGCTATCTCTGTGGATTTGCCTATTCTGGACATTTCATGTGAATGGAATCATGTAATATGTGGTCTTTTGTAACTGGCTTATTTCACTCAGCATAATGTTTTCAAAGTTCTCCAGCTTGTAGCTTTCCTCTTTATGACTGAATAATACACCATTGTATAGATATCCCACATTTTGTTTCTCTATTCATCAGTTGATGAACATTGGATTGTTTCTATTTTTAGCTATTATGAATAATAATAAGCTTTGTGCACAAGCTTTTGCATGGACATATGTTTTCGATTCTCCTGGGTTTGGGATTAGAAATTCTGGATCATATGCTAACTCTATGTTTAACTTTTTGAAGAACTGCAGAACTGTTTTACCAAGTAGCTGCACCATTTTATATTCCCACCAACAACGTGTGAGCATTCCAACTTCCCCGCGTCCTCACCAGCACTTGTTATCGTCCATCTTTTTGACTATAGCCATCCTAGTGGATATGAAGCGGTACCTCACTGTAGTTTTAATTTGCATTTCCCTAATGACTAATGTTGTTGAGTACCTTTTCATATGCTCATTGAGGCCATTGGTACATTTTCAGACAAATGTCTGTTCAACCTATTTGCCCATTTTTAAATTGAGTTATTTGCCTTTTTATTGTTGAGTCATAAGAGTTTTTATATATTCTGGATACTGGTCCTTTCTCAGATATATGATTTGCGAATACTTCCTCCCATTCTGTTGGTTGTCCTCTACTTTTTTAATAGTAGCCTTTGAAGCACAAAAGTTTAATTTTGATGAAATTCAATTTCCCTATTATTTCTTTTTTGCTGCTTGTGTGTTTGGTGTCACAGTTAAGAAACCATTACCTAAATTCAAGATCATAAAGATTTATATCTATGCTTTCTTCTAAGAATTTTATAGTTTTAGCTCTTAATTTAGGTCTTTCATTCATTTGAGTTAATTTTTGTAGCACCCTCTTTTAAGACAATCTATGCAATTGAAAACAAACAAAACCTTCTTGTGTTCTGTTGGGCCAAGCCAAGCCATCCTGTGGGTCACTAGTTTTGCAAGTTCTGAGCAAGGGTTTTCTAAGGGATCTCTGCTACTTCTCTATCAGGCTGCCCTCCTTTAATGAGTTACTGGGGAAGAACCTAGAACCCCAGGGAAGACAGTTTAGAGCAGGATCTCCAGCAGCAGTAGAGGCCAATGGGGCCGTCCTGGGACAGGGAAGTGTATCGGGTCTTCTGATGAGGAAGGCCAGATGGACACAGATGTGCTGGTCAGCTGGCCCCGGAGCTGGGTAAGGCCTTGCCAGGTTAGATTGAGGCTGACCCAAGTTCTGTCGGCTTAGGCCTCGTGTGCTTGCTTATACATGTCCTCACAGAGCTCAAGCACTGGCCTGGTTTCTGGAGCTCTGGGTCCCCTTACTAGTTCTCCTATAACCTGCTGCGTGTTCCTAGGCCACTCACTGAACCACACTGAGCCTCCAGTTTTTGCTCTGAAACATGACATTGGTGACCTTGTATTAAAGATTCTGATGACTGCTTGAGTCCCACTGACATGTGATGTTTTCAAAACAGTTAGAAAGATTTGATCGTGGAGATGCTGAGTAGTGTTTCCTGAAGGGCATACCATAGAAATGTGAGAGACAATGGCTGTGTGCACAAATGACTGAGAGACACTAAATTGAACACAAATAAGTCTCTTTACTACGGCACTTTCCAGAGTCTTTCTGGGAACATCGAGCCTGAATCTGTAGGAGGGAGGTGTGCCATGCAGGATTTCCCAAATTAGTTTAACTATGAAAGGGCTATTGAAAAAAAGTGAATGCTGCCTGTTTCACTTCATGTAAACGAAACGACAGTCATGGAGCTGGACTTCTGTCTGTATGTGATGCTGTTGGGTCAGGTGCCACTCTGTCCAACCTAGCACAGAGTATCTTTGCCACCCAGAATATGCTTTCCCCTCTGGGGTGCCCGAAACAGTCCATCAAGCTGGCCTGGTTATGGAAAGGGACTCTGGGTAGCCTGTAAAGTGTTCAGATCTTCACTCCCAGCTGGTCTGACATTCAGGGCTGCCTGCATTCCTCTTGGAATTGGCAGCCAAGGAACCCCATAATTCACCTGAGCTGTCCTGGACCAGTGAGGCTTTGACATTTGATCATGTCCGAGATAGAAAGCCAGGTGTCTTGGGCTCATCCACCAGCATTACTGGCAGTTAGAAATGGTCAGGCCACCAAGAGGCTGAGCCCTAGAGTTTGGGAAAGAGTCCCGGGCCCAGGGAGGAGAAGAAGGGTCTGACAAGGCCAATGTCCCAGGTGACTTCCCTCTTTTCATCAGCCCAGGTCATTTGCTTATTATTACTGTGAGGAGTTTGGGATGGGGTGGGTGGAGATAGTAATGAAGGAAAAACTCTACACAGGAATGTAACTGATTAATTTATTCAATAATAATTTGATGTTAGATCCTTTTTGTATTCAATTTAACTCCCTGGTTTTGCAGTTTTAGACAAATGTTTGCATTATTTTGTACCCCTAAAGTACACATTGAGAGTTGCAGGATGGATGGCGGGGTGGGAGGTGGGATTGGGACATGGGAGAGGGAGTCCTACACCTGAGACAGGTAGACAGGGACACCAGGCCGTAAGCTCTGATTCTGCACGTAATCAAAAATGATGCACGTGGCCAGGTGTTCATTGTACCACAGCGGAAGTGTGGCCCGTAGGGTCAGAGGGTGGTCTGTCTGGTCCATGTCTTCTTTCCTTCCACACAGCTGGGAGCTTGGGGAGTAAGCAAGGCCACTTCCTTGTATATAGTTCTCCTCAAAGGCCAAGGAGACCTGCTTCCAGCTGCACTTCCTCTGTTGACCTGACCTGGCTCTGCCTTGGCACAAGATTTTGTAAACCTTCAACAATAAATGATCCTTCACTGAAAGAACCACTAAGGAGACTCTGGTTCCAAACATCCATCCGCCTTGTGCTGGGATACAGAGGTGAGGCTGACACAGCCTCTGCTCCTGGGGACATCACAGTCTGGCTAAGGCTGACTGTGCCCACATATTCACAGTACTAGGCTGACAGCAGGGCAATCTCAGAGAAAGGCAGATGCAGGTCAATGGGAGTCAGAGAAATAAAGATCATTTCTACCCAGTCTGAGGGACAGGAAGCCTTCATGAGAATAACATGACTTTTTAAGAGTCCTCAAAGAGGGTAGGAGTTGCATATGCCGAGTCAGAGGAAGGGGGTGTTTGTGGCTTCTTCCAAGAGTTCATGCAGAGGAACTACACGGATACGAAGAGAGAATGTGCTGGACCAGAATGTGTGGAGTCTTATGTGCTGGGCCCTGGAGGTTGACAATTTAAAGCTGTTTGACACCTCTTTCTGTTCCAACACCATTTCATTTGAAGTTACAGAGATGTCTTGGGAAACGGAGTGGGGCCTCCCCATAGTGCTTTATTTTGGTAATGAGTGCAAAAGCTCATAGCTCTAAATACCATCTATATGCTAATGACTCCAAAATTTACATCTCCAGCCAGACCTGAGCTCCAGAGTCATATATTCACCTGCTGACTTGACATCTCCCCCTGGACGGCTAATAGGCATTTCAAACTCAATGCCACCCACACAGAACTCCCGCGTTTCTCTTTCACATCAGTCACTCCCCACTTTTCAACATCTCAATAAATGGCATGAGCACAGATCCAGCTGTTGAATCGAGTAAGTTAGGACATTCCTTTTTTTTTTTTTTTTAAACTAATTAATTAATTAATTAATTTTTTTGGCTGTGTTGGGTCTTCGTTTCTGTGCGAGGGCTTTCTCTAGTTGCGGCAAGTGGGGGCCACTCTTCATCGCGTTGCGCGGGCCTCTCACTATCGCGGCCTCTCTTGTTGCGGAGCACAGGCTCCAGACGCGCAGGCTCAGTAGTTGTGGCTCACGGGCCTAGTTGCTCCGCGGCATGTGGGATCTTCCCAGACCAGGGCTCGAACCCGTGTCCCCTGCATTGGCAGGCAGATTCTCAACCACTGCGCCACCAGGGAAGCCCATTTAGGACGTTCTTGATTCTGCTCCTCAGAATCTTTCCCAACCCTGCTTGCAGTCCACCAGTAGGTTCTATCAGCTCTACCTCGAGAATATGTTCCAGTCTTTGCTCCATCTCAGCTGTAGAGTCCAGCCCAGACTGCCATTGTCTTTCCCTTAATAAAACCATCATCGTCTTTCTCAATAAAACTAAATTCCTTACCAGCCTTCTGTGACCTGACCCCTCTCTACTCTCTGTCATGTCTCCTTCTGCCCCCTCCAGGTCCACTGAGCTGCAGCCACGCCAGACCCAAACAGCCCATGGTCATTCTGAGGTTTTTGGTACTTGACACTTCTGCCTAGAAAGTTACTTCCCTGATCTTGTGTGTGGCTGACTCTGACCTTCCCTGACTTTAAAGTCTAAAAGATCCTTCACGCCCCATCCCTATCACTCAAATTGTCCCTGTTCTATTGTCTTCAAGGCATTTATCATTGTATGACCTTGTCTTATGCATTTGTTTATTTATTATCTGTCTCTTCCTCCCCCTCTACCCTCAGTAGAATGGAAACCCCATGAGTGCCATGAGAATGTTTGTATTTCCCGTCTAATTCACTGTTGCATCCACTGTCACCTAGTAGAAGCTCAAAGATATATTTTTAACTTATGTATAATGAAAAGTTTCCAACATGCACAAAAGTAGAGAAAATAGGACAATGAACCCACTTCTCATCACTCAGCTTCAACAATTATCAACCCAAGGCCAATCTGTTTTCATCTATCCCCCTATATTGAAGCAAATCCAAGATATCATGTAAGTTCATCTATAAATATTTCAGTGTGTATCTCCAAAAGATAAGGGTTCTTCAGAAAAAAAACCAAAATGCCATTATCATATCTACACAAATTTACAATAATCCCTTAATATCATCAAATATCCAGTGAGTTTTCAAAGTTCTCTGAATGTCTCACTTTTTTTTTTACAGGTTGTTGTTGTTTGAATTAGGCTCTAAAGAAGGTTTTTAAATTGCAATTGTTTATAATGTCTTTTAGTCTCTTAATCTCTCCAACTCTCTTGCTTTGTTCTTGCAATCTATTTATTGAAGAAACCAGATAATTTGTGCAGCAGAGTATCCCATAATCTAGGTTTGCTAATTGCATTCCAGTGATGTTGTTTAACACGTTCCTCCGTTCCCTGCATTTTCTGTAAATTGGACTTAAGAGGCTTGATAAGATTCAGGTTTGTTTTTTTGGAAAGAATGCTTCTGCCTCATATTCTTCCATCAGGAGGCGCATCGTGTCTGCTTGTCACCCCGTGATGTCAGAGGGGTGGGTTATCATTGCCCAGATCCAGTATTTCATTAGACTTGACAAAATGTTAATATTCTTCTGTCTTTCCTTCTACATATATTAGCTGAAATACTTTTATAAGGAGAAACTTACCCTGATTATTATTTGGTTACCTTGAGGTATAGTTTATATAGGAAAGGCAGATAAATGCTTGATTCTCTCTCTTTGTCCATTTCCAAAATAATGAGTTGGTCCCTACATCCTCCAAAGTTTACCAGTGAGGATTTTCATTTTAAGGATCATCATGAGCTCATAGATTTAAACAAAAGTGATGCATTTCAATCAACAGATATTTGTTGAATTGATGCATGAATAATTGAGCAAATGCAAGTTTAGAACTATCTATAGTCTTTCAGTTCTTTCTTTCCAGACTTTATAGTCCCAGATTTTATATGCAAAGCCACTGGGTGATTTTCCTTTAGGGTTAATTCTGTTCCTTAGCTATTTACTTAGTCTTCTAGGGTTTAATTGAGTAGGTACCACACAGGCCCTGCTTTTAGAAATATGTTGATCCATCTGCTACTAGACAAAATGCCTTCAGTTAGATCCTGAATCAGTTCATTATCAAAACCCACTGATGTGCTTCCCACCTGGGAAAGTACTGGTCACTGGCCCAGAGGCAGTGGCACTGATCAGAACTGGCCCAGGCTCCTCTGCTGTGGGCTTCGACCAATCACCTCCCCTTTGGGTCTCAGCTTCTGCATCGGAACATGTAGGGAAGGTAACAAGTCATTACCAAGCCCCCTCCTCCTCAGTATGTTTGACCTCTTGGTAGAGGCCATGTGAATGGCATCAGATGGGGTGAGCGAGGCAGCAGTGGAGTGGGGGTGGGGAGGGAGGAATGGGACCCACGGCCAGGAAGGAGAGCCCCCCACACACAATTCAACCAGCAGCTCAGAAGGTGCCATGGCTGGAATACATGTGCCATTCTGCGTGCTGTCTTCTTTAAAAGCTTTCTGGCATGTGGTGGGAGCAGGAGGTGCCTACAAGGTTAGGAAAGATTTCTGGGAGTGTTTGGTGGCCTCTGGAGGAAGAGAGGCTAGGTGCTGGATGCAGAAAGCTGTTTTCATAGTATGGTCCCTGGAGCACGGGATCTGATGCCTGAGCCATCCCCCCACTCCGCCCCGCATTTCCTGCTGGAGCTGCTCCAAACCCTCAGCCCATCTCCCTCTGTCCCTGCGGCCCTCCTGGAGGCAGAGGCAGCCTTGCCAGCTGCCCTGGCAGCTCTGCCCGTCTGGGAATTCAGACATCTGGAGTGCCAGAGGGTCTGCTGGCATTTTCCTTTTGTCTGCCACAGGTTTGCATTGCATGGGCCTCGATAGCCTGCATTCTGGGAGCTTTCTGAGGAGCAGGCCTGCTGCTGAGTTGTTGTCTGTGTCCCCACCCTCCAATCACAGGGCCCACATTTCCCCATCTCAATCAGTGGTGTGCGACGCAGGCCCCCATAGAGATCAGTTTATCTGATGCTCACGTGGACCTGACAAGGTATCTAGAGATGATGGACTGTCTCTCTCTCCTGCTTCCCGACACTAGCTGCATTAGCCAGGGGCTGGTGGGTTTTTTTTAATTAACCAAGGACAAGCGTTTGGCTGATAAGGGGGTATGGTGGCTTCCTGCCCTCTGTGGTAGGAAGACTGCTATCCTGCCCCCACCCCCATCACCTTCACAGTTCTCCTCCATCACTGCCATCAGCCTGAGTGTAAACAGTGGGCAGGTCACCCTAAGAGGGGAGAGGTAAGCTCTGCACCCTGCAAGGAGGAGCTCCTGGGCCTTTCTCCTCAGCACCTTGTAGGCAGTGCCATTTGAGGCATCTGGGGATGATTGGATGGTCAGAGTCACCTTGGTGGTTGGAAAACATCCCAAGAGGTGGGTTCCTGGTGTTCGTTAAGAAAGAAGGCACAGTGGTTGAGGCAGTTAGATATCCATACTCAAGAGAAACAAACACAGACTCTTAAATCAGCCCATACACAAATATCAACTCAAAATGGATCATAGACCTAAATGGAAAAACCAAAAGTATAAAACTTCTAGGAAAATATTTTGTGACCTTAGGGCAAAGATTTCTTTGATATGATTCTAAAAACACAATCCATAGGAGAGAAAATCGATAAATTGGATTTCATCAAAATTCAAACTTTTGCTCTTCAGAAGATACCATTAAGAAAATTAGAAGACATGGCACAGACTGGGAGAAAATATATGTATATCATATATCTGATAAGGGACTTATATTCAGAATATGTAGAACTCTTAAAACTCAGTAGTAAAGAGTAAAACAAATCAGTTAAAAATGAGCAAAAGATTTGAATAGGCATTTCAGCAAAGAAGATATAAAAATGACTAATATGTACATGAAAATATGCTCAACATCATCAGTCAGCAGGGAAATGCAAATCAAAATCACAATGAGCTACCACTTCACGCCCACTAGCATGGCTATAATTCTAAAATTTAAATTTAAAGAATGGGTCCCTTGTACATTACAGATGGTGGAAATATAAATTACACAGCCCCTTTGGAGAACAATTTGATCATTTCTTAAGTTAAACGTAAGTTTACCATACGACCCCAAAATTCCATTCCTAGGTTTCTACCCAAGAGAATGGAAACATATGTCCACACAATGACTTGTATATACATGTTCACAGCAGCATTATTTATAACAGCCAAAAAGTGGAAATTATACAAATGTCTATTAACTGGTGAGTGGGTAAAGAAAATGTGATATATCCGCACAATGGAATATTATTCATCAATAAAAGGGAATGAAGTACTCACATATGCTACAATATGGATGAAATTCAAAAACATTATGCTAAGTGAAAGAAACCAGATCCAAAGAAAATATAGAACAAGTCCATGAAATATCTAGAAAAGGGAATCTGTAGACAGAAAGTAGATCAGTGGTTGCCTGGGGTTGGGGGGTGACAGCAGTTATTGACTATAGGGCATGAGGGAACTTTCAGGGGGTGATGGACGTGTTCTAAAATTGGATTGGGGTAATTGTTGCACAACTCTATAAATTCACTAAAAATCATTGAAATGTACACTTACAATGAATTTTTTATGGTATGTTAATTATACCTCCATAAAGCTGTTTAAGGAAAAAAAAAGGAAGAAGGGAGAGAGGTAGACTCCAAAATGTGCTTTGCCAAAGGGACCACCTCATCCAGGGAGAGAAGGGGAGAGTGGGCGCAGGACCTCATAAGCAAGCCCCAGCCTCCAGTTAAGGTGCAGACCCCACCTGGTCCAACCCACTGAGCTGAGTCCTGAGGACCTTCTACTGCCCCCTGCAGGAGGGGCAGCCATTGGCGGCTCTGCAGCTCAACCGTGAGGCCTCAGCTCACCACCCCATCTCCCAAGCTTGTTCTCCCTTCCTCCAGCAGACAGCATAGGTGCCTTCCTGCTCTCTGCACCCCCTCAGCCATCACGGCCCTGCCCCGTTCCACATCTGGAGTCTGCCATTCCTCCCACCTTCTCCATTGTCCTGGAAAAAGTTTCCTCTAACGGGCATGCTTGTTTTCTAGTGTACGTCACTGGGTCATGAGATGGCTGGGTGTAGACTTGCTGGGAAATGGTCCCAAATCTAGGGAAGGGGAAGACATAGTAGAAGGAGCAGACTGGATTGAGAGGGAGCTGAAGGAACATCGCATGGGATGTGGGCAAGCATAAAGACCATCAGATGTGTGCACACAGGAGGGGCAGGACAACTCGAGGTAGGATGCTTTGGAGCAGCTAAGGCCTTCTGGGGTTGACTTTGCTGAATTTCAAGAATTGAGACCCCCCTGGAAGGTCAGCCCTTGCCACTGGTTTAGTCACTTACTTCAGAGTATGAACCAGCCCCTCAGAACTTTGAGCCCTGTTTTGGAGCCCTTAATACCTGGTAGACTCTATTGAAAGTATGAAGTCAGCATCAATTCATTTAATCCTCACAAAACTCTTTGAAGTAGGTGCTATTATTGTCACTCCATTTTGCAGATGAATGGAACTGAGGTCCAGAAGGTAAAGCAAGTTATCCAAGCTTTGGAAAGCAATGAGCAGCCGAGCCTGGATTGGAGCCCAAACAGTGGGTCTCTAATTCCTGCATCCCACCAGGTCCCTGCCAAGAGTGGGTTTGATGGGGTAAGAAGCCAGACTCTTAAAGGCCCAGTATGAGAAGGCTGGAGGCCTTCAAGACAAGTTCATCTACTGGGCCCAGCAAGACAGGGAAGAAGGAAAGGAGTAAGAGAAGAAGCTGACATGCTCTGGGATGGAGGATAGCACGGGTCCCCCCAGGGAGGTGTCCTGGGAACCCAAGGGGCCTGAGGCTGCCTGTCTCCTGGGGGGAGAGGAGCTGGTTGGGCAAGGCACCCTAAGCCCAGCTCCCTGGCCCAAGGTGGCAGGAAAGACCAGCCACACACAAGACCAGCTCTTACATCTGTAAGGTACAGAAAAGTAGAACCCTGTGGCCTGGGCACCGCAAAACCAGCACCTTCTCTGGCCACAGCCAGCTGAGGTCTTCCAAAAGAGCAGCCCGTAAGGCCAGTGTGGGCAGAGATGGCACCGCCTGCATGAGAGGAAGGCAGAGGGAAGCAGAGGGAGTTTTGGGAGCTGGGATGTGTTGTGCCGAGAGAAACCTGATCTTGCATCTTTCTTAGGGAGAGTAGGGGCTCACAGCAGCAAGGGGCTAAGCCTTGAAGAACCCAGTGACAGAAGAGTCTTGAAATTCAAGAGAATTTTTACCTTGTCCTAGCGTGGCTTCTAGGAGATTCAACCTAGATTGAATCTAAGTGCAGGTTGAATCGTGGCTTCTAGATTCAACCTGTACTTTCTGAGCACTTACTATGTGCTTGGCTTCTAGGATAGAGGCCTTCTCATAGATCTGGGCAGGCTCATTCCCTTCTTTGCATCCCTTTTCCTTTTCTTTGATGTCTATACTCACAGAGAAGGTCCTTGGAGTAACAGTATTTGTGAGCAGATGCCACAGATCTCCAGCATCCAGCATCCAACAGCACAATGCTGAGCCCAAAACAGTGCCTGGTTAGGAAGCGGGTGGGGAGCTATAGACATAAATTTAAAAACCAACCAACCAACCACTAAAGACTTACCCTCCATAACATCTTCTTAGAAAATCGATGCCTCTCTTGGGCTTGGGCCCAGAAGGCTAGAATGAGTTGATCATTCTGAGAGCTGTAGCTCTCAGCCTACAGAACGATGGTAACCTGCTTATGGGCCCATGCTTCCAACCAATTGGGACCCTTCCCTCCATCCAGCTGGGACCCATGCCTCCATTCAAATGAAACTCATGCCCCTCCATCCAACTGGGACCCATACTTCCATGGGACCCAGGCCTCCATCCATTTGTGACCCATGCTTCCATCCATTCGGAACCCATGCCTCCATCCAAATGAAACTCATGCCCCTCCAACCAACTGGGACCCATGCCTCCATCCACTTGGGATCCATGCCTCCATCCAAATGAAATTCATGCTCCTCCATTCAGTTGGCACCCAAACTTCCATCCAAAAGCCCATGCCTCTCTCCAAAGGGCACCCATGGCTCCATCACAATGGGCCTATGCCTCCAATTAATTGGTGCTATGTGAGACTTCTGTCTGCTGCTGCTGTTGCTACCACAAATTCCCCGATTCCATTAGAGCAAGTACTCTGAAAGACTCTCCACAAACCCCATGAGAGAGAGCAGGGCTCGATCTGCTTCCCGCCTCCCGGAGCCCAGCCATTCATTTAGATAGTAATGCTGGGGAGCTGGGCGGGGAGGCCCCAGGCAGAGCAGCCCTGAGCCCCCTCAGGGCGGTTCTTCCTCCCTTTCCCTTCACTTTGATTGTTATCCCAAAGGCCTCGTTATGGAAATTACAAAATAATGGTTCTGCAATTTGTGCCTGTGTGGCTATGTGTACACTAATTGCCATCCCTGTGTACCCTCTCTAGGAGGCACTGCAGTGGCATCCGACGCGAATCACTCTTCACTGCAGCTTTGCCTCCCTCTCCAGTCAACTGTCACCCCAGCTATCTCCTTTCTCCAGGGTGCCGGGATAAAGTGAGTGTCTGGGTAGAAATGGCCGCCCCAAGCCCACCTACATATATCTAAAGGGGTCCAGGGCACACAAGGGATGTAGAGATGCCTCCTGGCTTCAAGATCTATGAAGTATGCACACTGTTTTAACAGAGATCCTGTTGATTTGGGGGTAACTCTGGGGGGCTGGTAGAGATAATGAAGCGCACTGTCACTGTGGCAGCCCCGCCTCCTGGTTTGCACAATCCTTGCAGGTTGGGAAGTTACTTGCTAGGCTGGGAAAGGGAAGGGTGGGAGAGAGGAAGCTCATGGTGGATGGGGTGTTACTGAAAATCCTGGTCCAGGCGTGGTGCCCTGAGCAGGACGAGATCTTGGGCTCAGAGGAAGGCTTCATGGAGGAGGAGGAGTGGCCCTCAGTTGGATTTCAGAAGGGCAAGTTGGGGCCAAGGAAGAGAGCAGAGAGGGCGGCAGGGGGAGAGGTGGGCAGAAACAACCTGCCCCAAACCCCAAACTCCTGTTGCTTGTACTTACAAGCTTAATCAGATTCTTTCTAAAGGAAATTGTTTCTGGGGAAACTCAAACTTTCTTTGCAAGAAAAGGTAAATTGCTTTCATCAAATTACCTCTGAGAACACTTGGCCTGGGGCAGAGCCATCAGAACACCCACCCTGCTTGAACTGTCTGAGGAGAGTGTGGTTCTGGGGAAGGGACAGCAGGTGTGAGAAGGACTCAGAGAGGTGGGCACTGGCAGGACAGCTTGGCATCTCTAGGACTTGAGGGCCAGTGAAAATGGCTGTAGGTCATGGTCTGAAGCTTCAAATTTCACCTTCCCTCAACTTCGATCAGGTGCAGGAGTGACACAGACCTGGGTTGAATTTTAATTCTGTCTCTTGCAGCTGTAGGACCTGGGTGGAGCTACTTAATCTCTCTGTACCTTGGTTTCCACATCTATTAAAAGGTGTAATGACAGCACCTCCTTTGTGGGCTGGGGGGAGAACTGAACATGACAAGGTAGCTGAGCCCTGAGGGCAACACTCTCCCGGAGCGAGTCCTTGCCTGCCATTTGGTGTCCATTTGCTGTTGTTATTGTGCATGGTGGTTGCGCTGTTTTGAGGATTAACTGTCATAATTATGTAATTTCTGTACAGCATCAGCACAGTGCCTGGTACATAACCACTGTTTATTGTGTTGACTATTGCCTTCACATCCAACCTCTTTCAGTTCAGTCAGACATCTCCCGCTCCAAATCTCCATCCTCTCTCCCTCCAGAGAAGTGAGGAGAAGAATCAGGAGGAGCGGAGGGGGGAGGGGGAGGAGGAGTGCCCAGGGTTCCACCCCACCCCCTCCTCCATCATCAGCAAAGCACAAGAAGTCCTTGAGGAATTTCATATTCCTGGTACCTTTGAATACCTTCCTCACAAGTTCTTAGAGTGTGTAGCGTAAAACTAGGGCTTTGGGAAGAACTATTTCAGCATATTTTAGAAAAAAAGTTGTGTATGGAGAGGAAAAGGGAGTTGATATAGAAATATCCCAGTATTTCAAGTAGAATCAGATTAGGTATATTCCTATAATATTCCTATATTAGATATAGGAATTTAGATGCCTACAAAACCCTTGAAAGAGACAGGAGACAGAGGTCAGTCAGGCCCCTGAGCACTCTCAGGTTGGACATTAATGTCCAGGGGGTCCGTAGCCGGAAGGTAGTGTTCCAATGGTCATAGCTGCCCCCAGCATGGAGGCAAATGCAGGGACAACACGTGGAGGTCACTGTGATACTTCACATCTGCCTAAACAGGGGTGGCTTCTTCCCACCCCTGCCCAAGAGGCATCCCAGCTGCTGCCTCCTGTCCCCCTCCCCCTCTGGTGGGAGGGCCTCTCCTTGGTGGGCTCTAATCCAGACCCCACAGGACAGCATTCTGGGAAATGTAGTTCCCCTGCTTCCAGCCCCTGGGAGCCCGAGGGGAGCAGAAAAGATTGGAGGTGGGTGGGGGCTGATTGTCTAACAGACAATCCGTTGAGAGGGATCTGACCCCTTTAAGATCCAAAAGGCAGTGGTCACATGTGCAGAGGTGGGACCAACATCGGGGAGGCAGGAGGGCACAGAAGTCACCAACAATTTGCTGTGCGCAGAGAGCTCAGAGCTGCACAACTTCTGGGGGAGGAAGGGGAAGGAGAGGTGAGGCCTGGGTGCCTCCCTGTGAGGCGGATGGAGGGGCAGCAGGAGTGGGGTGATCCAAGCAGGAGGCCCAGTCTAGGAGGCGCTAAATGCAGGCTCTCCCCAGCACAGGTGATGGGCAGGGTAGGAGGGATAAACTCAGAGCTACAGGAAATCCTGTATCACCCCAGAGGACCCCTAAAACTGGCTCAGGGCCAAGACAAGAGCTTGGGGAAAGCCAGGGGTTTCTGTGGAAAGACTGCAGGACAACCATGGACAGACATGAGAGCCCAAGAACCAATGGGGATATAAGGACAGTGTTATAGTGAATTTAATTCAACAAGTACCTGAAGCCACCATCTGGGCTCTGCAGGACCTTGACATAGAAGGGTACAAACATGACCTGGATACAGCCTCAGAAATGTACTATTTAGTGAAAGAGACCAAATGATGATGGTGATGGTGATGGTGATGGTGATGGTGATGGTGATGATGATGACGGTGATGGTGGTGGTGAAGATTCTGGTGAGGAGGTGGAGGAGGATGGTGGTGAGCTAACTCTTTTGACTGCTTAGTATACAAATGGTTTTACATGGATTATCACACCTACTCTCCAACAGTACAGGTAGGCACTATTATTATTATGCACTGTCCTTATGCACTATTATTCTTCTAGCAGGTAGGCACTACTGTTATTCTTAATTTACAGGTGGGGAGCCTGAGGCTTAGAGAGGCTAGTGACTCTGGTCACACAGCTTATAGGAGGTGGGGCCACTTTCCCTCCCTGGACCCCTGACTCCATATGCTGCACTGACAGGACACAAATGCACGGGCAGTGCTAAGGGGGGTATTCAGGGAGGAGACATTCTCACCAGCCGGGAAATGAGGGGCACTGTCATGGGTAGGGTGGTGTGAGCTAAGCTGGAGGGAATGGGCACATTTCAGGTGCAGGGCTGGGTGAGTAGGGCCTGCAGAGAGTGGGATTCATGTTAGCGACGTCTTGGAAGGTCACAAGTCATATAGTACGGAAAAGTAAACAAGAGGTCTGAGTTCTTCAATGTTTATCTTGCTTGTACCCATTCTTTTGCCCATTCAACACGAGTACGTGAGTGCTGTTTAGGTTCTGGCAGAGATGCACAGGGTACTGGGAGCAGCTTAGGGGGGAGGCAGGCAGGTAAACAGTCACACCCGGTGTGGGCACACAGAAGTCTAGAACAGGTACAGAAGCTGCAGTGCTTCCAGGAGGAGGGGCCACTGAGCAGTTCTGACACGTGGATGGGAGCGCCTCAGGCAGCCGGGCATGGGTGTTTGGGGGCAGGGAGAGGCTGATGAAGAGGCTGGAAGGGTGAGCAGGACCACTGATCCCAAGGGGCTTGGAAAAGACACGACCAGGCATGGGACTTCATTGCCAAGTCAGAGGCGCCCTCGGAGGCTTTAGACAGGAAGTGGCATCGATTCAGATTCCTGTTATTGGAAGATTTCTCTGGCAGGTGTGCAGGGGAGGCAAGCGGCAGTCGGGGAAATCAGGGAGCTGGTGACAAGACAAGGGCCTGAACCAAGGTAGAGACAGAAATCAGGAGATTTGACAATAGCGCGGACAGATGACAGGATGTGGAGAAAAGTGGATGCGGGGAGTGGGGGAGGTTAGGGAAGTAACAGGTGTGGGACATCTGCTGGTGGACCATCCACAGGATGCGTCCTAGAGACAGAGGCCAAAAATACAGAAGGGAGGATGAGACCATTAGGGCAAGGCTCCAATCCCAGCAGAAATGGGGCTGAGAGTGAGTGGGGGTGGGGTGGGGTTCATCTCCATCACAAGGAGCATCTTCTCCGGAGCCTGGGGAGGGGCAGGGGGGAGGTGGTGAGGCTCTCTCCTGCTGTTCTCCTGTGTCTCTAACTGGAGCTTTTAATTGTGTGTAGTAGGCAAGTTAGTACTGTGTGGGTCAACTTAATTAAAGCCTGCACATTGAAAAATAAGAATGATAATAAAGGCCAAGTGCGTCCATCACGTCTGTCCCCCTGGCTCCGTCCCCAGCTTCCTGGGAAGCCTGGAGCAGTCCTTGTAGCCCTGGTCTCCATGGTCCCCAGTCCCATCCTGGGCCCCCTCACCTCTGAAGAGCAGGTGATGATGGCAGTTCAATGAACACCCGCACAGGGCATGTTTGTGGCAGCAGAACCGTGAAATAGTGAATCTAGGAGGTGAGTAAAATCTTTGCTGGATATGGTCCTCCCTCTCCCTTTTCAAGATAGATTTTTCTCTTTCTTTCTCACTTTCTTTCTTTCTTTCTCTCTTTCTTTCTTTCTCTCTTTTTCTTTCTCTCTCTCTCTTTCTTTTCTTTCTTTTCTTTCCTTCCTTCCTTCCTTTCTTTCTTTCTTCCTTTCTTTCTTCCTTCCTTCCTTCCTTTCTTTCTTTCTTTCTTTTTCTTTCTTCCTTCCTTCCTTCCTTCCTTCCTTCCTTCCTTCCTTCCTTCCTTCCTTCCTTCCTTCCTTCCTTCCTTCCTTTCTTTCTTTCTTTCTTTCTTTTAGCTCAGAGATATGCCAAGAAAATGAAATAAAGGAGAGAGAGAGAGACCAAAGTGCTTTTAATTTGAATAGCTTTTTCCCATGTGAAAAAGCGACAGTTCATTGCAAAATATTTATCTTCATTACGGTTGGTATCATTATTGATGGAGAAGCGCTACAGACTAATGGGGAAATCTCTCTAGGAGGCCTGAATCCAGATGAGCTGAGTCTTCACCTTGCCTTCAACATGCTGGGTGAGCACGGCCTTTAATCTCTGGGTGCCCCCAGCTGACCCACGGGTACAGCCGGAAAGGACAGTGCTCGTGGTTGGATTAGCCACATAGAAGTGGGAAAGGTCCTCCATATCAGGGCGTGAGCTCCTTGTGGCTGGGACTGCTTCTTGCTTGCCTTTGTATTATGCGGGGCCCCTGCTTAATAAAGGTGTGTACTGAATGGCTGGAGGATGGATGGATGACCGTGAGAGCAAGCGTGTGTTAAAGGGATAGGCGGGTCATTGAATTCAGTTTAACCGTTCATTTCACCAAAGTGGTCAGTGTGGTCCAGAGAGGGGGCTCACACCCATCAGCGGCACAGCTGAACTGAGGTTCAGCCCCTTCCTTCCCAGGGACCTCTCTGTCCCTGTCCCTTCTGCTGAGAGATGTTGTAAGATATAAATGAGAACGTGCTCTTGCAGCTATTTTTGCTATTCAGAATAAAAGGAGTTTACAACAATCAAAGTGTCATTTACCATGACGGATGTCTCAGAGGCTCAGGTTAGCAACCGTGGGAGCTGTAATTCACATGAAAATCAAGCCTTGTGTGTGTCCACCAGTCAACAGCAAAGGTGCAGAGCTGTTTTTACTCCCCCAGTTCCCATTTCACAGATGAGCCCACTACGGCCCAGAGAGGCGACAATGGGTCTTGCCCAAGACCTCACAGGCAGCAAAGGTTTAGGAACTGGTTCTGGAATCCTGGCGTTTGGAGTCAACACTCAGGGTGAATTTTGCTCACCCGTTGCCACCTCCTGTGACATCCTGGGCCACGTGTTGAATGTGCAGCCATGAGCAGTCGGGGCAGGGCTCAGCTGAGTTTTCTGGTGGCTGAGCGGATTGATTAACACAGGAGGTGCTGAGAACAGCCCTGACTTTGAGGAATTCCTCGAGGGGAGCTGAGTGCATCTTCCCAAGCTTATTACCTGGTCTCAGAACTTTACAGCCACATCTCATAAATTGGTACAGTGTAACATTTGGCTGTTTCCAGGGAAGAGATGGCAGGGTGATTTAGAACTCCTGCATGCGGGTTTCTGGTCTGTGTCAGCGCACGGAAAGCTTCTGGAGGACGGAGGCCTCTATGAATTGTTTTCTGCCTTCACGCTCAGCCACCTTCAGGCCCAGGTTTACTGCTCTGAGGTTGTAAAGATGCCGAGGAAGGGAGCCTGGGCCTGGTTTTGCCCACGACTGCCTCAGAAGGCACCTGCTGGTCTGGACAAAGATAGCATCATGGATGTGTGATGGGGGACAGAGCTCGCCCTGTCCTGAGAGCGTGGGTGAGAGGTCCCCAGCACATCCCTCCCAGCAGCAGAAACAAGGCATCCAGGCCCTGCCTTCCTGCCTCCATCTCCCCCAGGCAACTGGCTTCCCCTGTCACGCGTCCATCTCTGCGCTTTACCGACACCTCCTCTGACTCATGCCGCTTCCCTTCCCCCAGGGAGTGCTGTGGGTTTGAAATGATGGTCTTTAATCATTTCTTAAGTGACCAGCCCAGAAATCATTTCTTAGTGCCATACACACAAATTAAATCATAAATCCACACGGGGCGCTGCCTGAGAAGGACGGAAGTACAGCCTGATTTGGAGCAGAGAGGAGGCCTCCATAGGAGACAGGAATCAGCCGGCACCTGGAGGGAAGGCCAGGGCCTGGGAGAAAAGGAAGACACGTCCTACCGTCTGAGCGGGAACTGCTCTAACAGAATACCACAGGTTGAGGGGTTTAAACAACACACATGTATTTCTCATAGTTCTGGAGGCTGGGAAGTCCAAGATCAAGGTGCCAGCAGATTTGGTGTCTGGTGAGGGTCCACTTCCTGGCTTGTAGGCCATTTTCCCATTAAATCCTCACATGCCCTTTCTTTGTTGCTTGCGGGGGTGGGGTGGGAGGTGGGTCTCATGTCTCTCTTTTTTTTAAATAAGGGCACGAATCCCATCATGGGGGCCCCACTCTCATGATGTAGTCTAACCCCCATTACCTCTGAAAGGCACCACCTCCAAATACCTATCACATTGGCGGTTAGGACTTCAACATATGAATTTGATGGAGTAGGTGAGGGACAAACATTCAGTCCATTGCACCTACTAACTCTCCTTCAGAAGGACCCTTTTGTACTTCTGTTATTCTGCTCTGGACAAAAGAGGTCCCAGAGAATGCAGACAAGTGGGTTCAGGGCATTATAAATATGCTTATCTCAGGGTTAGGAAGTCTGGGCAGCCCCATCCAGGGCTGAGACACCCATATCCTGCTATTCGGAATCAGCCAGGTCCAAGAATTTCTTTAATTAGCTCTGGGAGGTCGGAAGCAGGTGGGAGAGTTAGGCAGGCACTCATCAAGAGAGACTCAGCATTGGGGGATACAAGTGTGTGTTCCTGAAACATCCATGATTCCTACTTATTTCAAGACTCAGTGCAACATTCTGCCTCCATTCGAGACTAATTCCAGCCTATTTGAAACAGCTGATATCTCTCCCCATGAAGACAAAGTCTTCTCATTCATTAGGTTGGTGATGGGCTTACAGCAAGGACACTAGCAAACTACTAAACATCCTTGATTCTTTCCCAATCACCATGCCTTTGCACATGCCATTTTCTTTGCGTGAATGCCTTCCTTCATTTTATCTACTTAGTAAACTCCTATTCATGCTTCAAAACCCAGATCAGCTGTCATCTCCAAGAGACCTCTCCTCTCTCCCAACTAATACAGAGAGGGGATTGCCTCTTTTCTCCCCACTCCTATACATGCTTCTCTTTTCCCATTAATCATGCTATATTATAATTACTGTTAGTATTTTGTTCTTTCATTAGGCTTGTGTTCCTTGAGAATGTGGACCCTAGCTTACTCTGCTCTGTGTCTCCAGCAGCCGGCCTAGTGCCTGGATCCAAGGAGTGATATTTCTTAAGCTGTGTAGTCAAGTGATTGGAGCCCAAAAGTGAAAGAGCTGTTGCCTTTCTTTCCTTTGCCTCCAATATGCTTTGTTTATGTAAGTCACTCAACTTCTGAGTTGAAAATCCGAGTTTCTTCCTCTGCAAAATGGGGGAATAAAACCAGTGCCTTCATTATTTCAGAAGTCTGCAAAGAAGATGAATCTGAGAGTGGGTTGGTGGAGAATGTGTCGAAACCCTTTAGCTTGAAAAAATCCATTAAAAAGTCAAGGTGTTCGTATTGCAATTATTATTTGATTCCCAAATGGTGAGAGTGCTTCCAGAGATGTGCTTTGCTTGATGAACCAATACATTCTCAGCCCCCACTGATGAATTTGGGAATCGAATACCTGTCATCTTGAAATAATTGACACATCTTGGTGAAGCGCTTATATTCGTCTGATGAAATTCTGGAATCTTATTGAGAGCAAGGAGAAAGACATGTTACATGGGAGCAATATTGTTTTATGGACCTTTATCTTGGTTATTAACAAATGAGTGTTACTTGTAGAAATGGTAAAGGGGGAATTCAGTAATGAAGTTTCATAGGATTATAATGATTATTAGTCTGATGATGAGGAAATCCAGACTTCAATGCATGTGGTTTCCTTGGCCCTCATTGCTCTGTGCCCCTGATGCTGGTGGACAGCAGGCTGGCTACTTCTGTACCTCTGTTCCATTCTGAAGTTATCTGGGAAGTTGGCATAAAGGTAATAGCCTCTTTTGGCATATTTGGACTGAGATGTAGTAAACAATAATAATTCAAGTGCCCATATGTCATGTCTATAGCAAACATCTTATATTCTAGGAAGCTGGCACCCACTGGAGGTGGGAGCAGTTACTGCCAGTGAATACTCACCCCCCACCTGCTGCTGGGCTGCCCACGTGTCCTCTGGAAAATCAGCCAGTCTCACCATTGACGCTGCCTTCCTTTCCCTCTGCCCACCGGAAGCCACAGGGAGGATGAATTTGCCTTTCAGAGCAGGCCTCTGCAGAATGGCCAGCAACCAGACATCACCTTTTTACATCTGGTCAGGAATCCAGGCAGGCAGGGGGACTCAGAGAGCTCAGAGCCAGTATATGATATAGACCATAGCTGGTTTTCCTCCCTCCCCTTGGAAGCAGGGAAAGTAGGGCAAGATGACTTCAGTGAGCAGGAAAGCAATACATCTTGTCCCTTTCCCAAGCCTCTCATCCGAACTCACGTGCATTTGAACATGTCATTCTCAAGCCTAAGTGCACATGCCCATAAATACAGAATGCTGCCACCCCCATGAATAAGTTACCTTAGTAAATATGACTGGGAAGGGTATCAGCTTTGAAGCCAAGCAGATCTGGTTTTGAATTCTGCCTCTGCCACAGATTAGCTGTGAAATACCAGGCAAGTTGTTTTAACTCTCTGAGCCTTAATGTCATTGCCAGTGAGATGGGAATGATACTATCTTTCTTAGAAAGTTTCATTGAAAAGAAATGGTATGTTAGGATTACAGTTGTCTATGAGAAAGAGAAAACATGTAAGATAATTTGGTTTTTAAAATATAGAGATTTGGGGGCTTCCCTGGTGGCGCAGTGGTTGCGAGTCTGCCTGCCAATGCAGGGGACACGGGTTCGAGCCCTGGTCTGGGAGGATCTCACATGCCACGGAGCAGATGGGCCCGTGAGCCACAATTACTGAGCCTGCGCGTCTGGAGCCTGTGCTCCGCAACAAGAGAGGCCGCGATAGTGAGAGGCCCGCGCACCGTGATGAAGAGTGGCCCCCGCTTGCCACAACTGGAGAAAGCCCTCGCACAGAAACGAAGATCCAACACAGCCATTAATAAATAAATAAAGCACACCTAGTATAGTGTAATTTAAAAAAAAAAAAAGCTAGTCCCTTTTCTTAAAAAAAAAAAAAAATAGAGAGATTTGTTTTCTGTCATGTAAAATATATGCAGGCTGGTAGAGCACTCCATAGCCTGGTGTTAGAGACCCAAGTATATTCAAACTTGTTGCTCTGATATCTTCACAGCCCAAGATGGCTGCCTGAGTTTCAGCCATCATGTCTACTTTCCAGCTAGCTTTCTCTCTTGACAGTCACTGCGCAGAAGTCACATATGCTTCTGTTTACCTCCCTAAATCTTAGCAATTCAAGCCGAGGCTCATGCATTATTAAACCTTGATGAGAATGCTCCATGTGGTGGGACAAATGTTGACTATAAAAAATGTAAAACATTAGTAAGGTGATAGCACACTGCCTATAGCGAACACATTACAATTTTATAACAGAATAATATTAACAGCTACTTTTAATTGAGTAGTTAATACATGCCAGGAACTGCACCCAACATTTTATATTCATTATCTCATTCAATGATCAAAACAACTCTTATTAGATAGGGACAGTTATTCCATTTTTACAGATGAGGAAACCAAGGCTCAAAAAGATGACAGAACTTGCTTCCTATGGCTCTGGAGTAGTGGAGTCTGTAACTCAGAAGCTGGTACTCCTTCCCCATGAAGTTATGTTGGCATAGTTTGCATTTAACATGATATACACTAGTTTTTATTGGTTGCAAGGAAAGTTATTTGATTTTAAAACATTCCAACCAATGAGTCAGTCAGCCTGTGTTCAATTCCTGGCTCCACCACTGGCTGTGGAGCCTCAGACAAGCTGCTGATCTTGTTTGAGCCTCAGTTTCCTGATGTGCAAAATGGGAATAATTGTAGCATATGTCTCTTAGGGCTGTTATGAGTATGAAATGAGGTCATGCTGAGCACCCGAGTACCTGGCCCTTGATAAATGTTATTTAAATACTGATCGTCGTTATTATTAATAACATTATTGTTATTATTAATAATATTGACACAATTTTGTAACCAATTTTAGCCAGTGGAGGTCAGCTTGACAACCCACAGACCTTGCCTTAGAAGGGTCTTGAGGGTGGGAGGAGAGGGCCCAGCATCACGCCCCAACTGTGCTCTGCAGGAAAGGCTAGTCTCTCATTTAATAAGAGGCCTCTGCTGGCCTGACCCAAAGGCTGGCGGGGAGTGGGTGGGCAAGGAAAAGCAGGCCCCTTCCTCTGCAGTGGAGGGTTAGGGTAGTAGTCTCCTGTCCAGCTAGGCTCCTGTGAGCCCTTCAGCCCCAGACTTGTTTTGTTTGGGGAAGTCCTCTCCCAAGCTGCTCAGGAGGGCCTGTCCCCGCTCTCCCCACTCCTTCCTCCTGGCTCTCCCGGAGGTCTGCCCCTGCCGCTCCTTCCCTAGGCCCTCCCTCATGCGGTGCCTTCAGGGGAATGGTTCTCTCGGCCTCCCCTAGGTATGCACCAAGATCTAAGTGCTAAGTGCACACTTTACACCTCTGATCTTTTCTGGAAGCTTCCCCCTTAATCATGTTTAACTGACAAATCTGAAGGCAGCTGGTGATGTTAATGTACATCCAGGAACTGCAAATAGGGAGGACGCAGAGCACTTTGGAAATTACCTCTCAGCACCTGGGAATAAATGGTCACTCGAGAGAATACAACTCTTCAACCCTTTTCTGCCCTTCCTGCAGCAGGAGCCCTCTCCCAACTGCTCTGATTTACAACAGCTGCTGGGCCACTCACACGGCCTCCCGGGATCCAGTGCCTTGGGCGGCCCTGCTCAGCTGCGCCCAAGGATGGCATCCTCTCTATTCCAGAATCCATGAGCCCCGTTTCCCTGTTCAGATTTGGTGAGGTTCCTGAGCAAAGTCATGGGTCAGACAAAACATATTCCGCCAAGTTTGTCATCCTTCAGCCTTTTGGATAAATGTCATGTTCACTCCTACTTGGAGAATCTTTTGGGATGAGTATAACCTTATTATTTCAATACTGATTATTACTCACAGCTATTTCCCTTTTTTTAGAGTTGACACTGGGACTTGCTGAGTGGTACACCCACTGCCACTGCAGTTTAGGAGCTGAGACAGGGCCCAACACACCCTCCTGGCAAGGGACCCAACTGATTCCTCTGTGACCTTGGACAGGCCCCTTTTCTCTGACACTCTGCAGGAAGGCCCATGCCACACCCTTTGGGCCACCAGGCCAGGCCAGGGCAGCATGAGGGAAGGATTCCTGTCCTTTATCTGTCAAGACAGCTCTGGTAATCCAGCTTGAGAATCTTGGCCTTGATGCTTTTGCTCTGTCATTACCAAAAAATAAAAACCATTTATTTTGCTCACTTGTCCCACTTGCATGGTGTGTAATAGTGTCATAGATTGATGGTGTTTATGACTTTGTGACCTAGGGAGAAACTGGAAATTCCACTGTGCCCATTTCTACTCCTGAGTTTCTGTAAAGGTCACGGTGAAATTATTTTATCAAGTACACCGCAGAAGGGGAAAATCTTAATCTTATATTATACATATGCAGCACTTGACCTTCTCTTGAGATACGGCACCTCTTAGCTACACTTACTTAAACATAATGCAGCTCTTCCCCGGATGCACACAGAGAGAATAATTAGGTGCCATGGCATTCCAGCTGGAGAGGAGTCTTGCTTGAAGATGAGAAGGAGAAGGAGTCGAGGTAGGTAGGGACGGGGATGCAGTGAGCACCCCAGAGTTTCAGCGGGCTTGTCCTGATGAGGCAAGTGGAGCGGACTCTGTGGCTTGTTCCGGTTCCCCCACTGACTGTGCATCTCTGGCCAAGATATTCATTGCCTTCTCTGGGCGTTAGTTTCCCCATCATAGATCTGGGATGTGCCAACTTTGATCTGTGGGTAGTGGCTGCCTGGGACATTGTGTTAAAGATTCTGAGCTCTGGTCTGGGTTGAGTGGGAATGAGTGCCATGATTGATTAGCGATGTCAGTCATGGGCGGCGTTGGGGGTTGGTGATCATAGCTATATGGGCTAACCCTGTTCTAGGGTGTTTCTAAGGTCTTTTTGCAGCCTGACTGCATGTGATTTGTGGACTCGCCAAAGCCCTGGGGTGAGGAAGCTTAGAAAAAGGGGAAACAATAACAACCTTCCCTAAGAGAAGAGTACTATTTGCCTTGTCAGGTTTTGGAGCGGAAATGAGATTTGTGCGATGCATCCAAACATGGTTCTTTTTTTTGTTTTTTTCACACTGGCTCTGTGAGAAGCGAAGAGACCAGGGGACAGCAGTGCTTTTTCTGGGTGTGATGACTCACCAGGCCTGGCTGTCTATGTGCGTGCAGGAGGCCGGCCCTGCCCCGGCCACAGGAAAGAGCAAGGAGCCCTGGGTGGCTTCTCATCATTGCCCAGCCTTGAGAAACGCAGTAAGAAGTCACCTTCGCTTATCTTAAAGACTTGCTATAAATTATTTTTTAAAGGGAATCCATCAAGGTCTGCGTCAGGGGAATACTTAAAAATAAGGCTTTTCTCAAAGGGTAAAATAAGCACTTCAGTTCGAAAATGTGGGAAGCAGCCTGACTGCCAGCATATGTCCCCTTGCCTGCTGCCCAGAGCTACCAGATTGACGGTGCTTTTAGAACGCTGGCAGCCAGGCTCTGACGTGGGTGGAGATAGAGCCTGGGGAGGGGGCATGTGGGGATTCCCTGCCTTCCCCTTCCCCTGGCATAGCAGTGGGGGTCTAGGCCTGGCAGCCCTGTGGCCCAATGGGTCGGATCAAGATAGAGAACCTTGGGGCCCTTTGGAGTAGCCGAAGTGATCTGACCCTCACTTCCTCTTTGTTGAGTCCCCAGGAAGCATCTCTCTGGTGGTGGAGAGGGAACCGGGAAGACCATGTTCCCTTAAAGGAGTCTGTCCTGCTGCTGGCAGGGTGCTTCTACTCTCTTCTCAAGGACAGACCCCCTCCTGCCCTGTCCCCCCAGCATGGGCTCACCCACCTCCTTCAGCACCTGGCTGTGACATCAGCTCTTCTCCAGGAGGCTTTCCTCTGCCCCTGGAGCCCCACATCTAAAGAATTCCACCCTCACTGGCCATCGGCTACCTCTGGATTGAGGGTTCCTCCAGGTCCCCTTCCACTTCTGATTCCCTGCACGTCTGCCCTCACTCCTCAACAATAGCCTTCTTCTTTCCCAAGGTAAAGAAAGTGACTCTCTTACATCGAACTCAGGGCACATAGGAAGTGCTCCCCAAATGAGACAAGTGTATAAAAGGGAAAGGGCTCTGCTGGGCTAAAGCTTAGGAAGCAGCTCCATGGGGCCCCCAGCTGCCACTGGTTGTCCAGGTGGCCCGCTGGGAAGGCGCCCTGGTAGCACTGCACCTTCAGGGTCCAGTGACATCAAGTAGATGTCGGGGGTGGGTCTCAGCTAGAGGCCTCTCCCCTACCAAAGTCCCGAAGAGTTCCTGAGTCTGAAGGACCCTCCTCGGTGGGTGGGCTCCTTCAGTCTCATTTGCAGGCTGGCGGGGAGGGGACAGACTTGGGGACCTGACCCAGCCAGTTCCCAGGGGAGCCGCTCCCCACCTTCCCCACTCTCCCCTCTCCTAATGTCACTCTCAACCCCCTCAAAGTCATAGGGACAGTGAACCCACTGCCAGGTATAGGATTTTTAAAAGAGAACTCCAGGAAGAGGAAAATGCCTGGCCCAAGCGGATGAAGTGTGGAGGGCGGGCTTTCTGGCATTGGTAGGAAAGTAGGGGTACAAGCCAGACAAGTGCCTGGCACCCAGTAGGGGCTCTGCTGAATGAATGAGTGATCCCCAGTCATCACCAGATCCTCTTCTTCTAAATGACTCTTGACTGTTCCCACTACCCTGGTGATTAGCACTCTTTCTAGACTCCTGTGTCTCCCCTAACCGTCCCCCCTCCTCTGATCCCTTCTCTCCCCAGCAGCCAGTGTGATCTTTCAGACACAAAAATCTGATGCGTGTTTTTTCCCCATGTTAAACCCATCAGTGGCTTTCATGACCTAAGGATAAAGTCCAGGGGCTGCCATGTGCTCAGGTTACCTCTCCAGACTCAGCCTCCTCCTCGCCAACTGACCCCTGCCCACCCCACGAACAACTCTGCCTGAGCCCGTGGCCCTCACACGACACGCTGATTCATCATGGAGACACTGCTCTCAGTTTATTGACTGAGTAGTATTTTTTCTCCAGGGCCTTTGCACATGCTTCTCTCTCCACGTGGAGGGTTCTCTGTTTCCCCTCACTAACCCACCTTACCTCTGCCAACCTATATGGCTCCTATTCATTCTGTATGACTTGACTTAGACCTCACTTGCCCAAGACCCTCCCAGACTCAGATAGGTCCCTGATCCGGCCTCCTACACTGATTACCTCTGTTGGAATTTCCAGTTTAGATCTGTCTTCCTCCACTAGGATGTCAGCTCCATGGGGGAGAGCTCTTTGCGTGTTTCATCCATTGGTGGATCCCAGTGCCGAGCACAGCTCCAAGTTTATATTAAGTGGCCAATTTAAATACTTTAAAATGAATGATTGATGAAAACATTCAGCCTGGCTCCTTGCAGAAAACACCCAGCTGCTATTTACTGAGGAGATGCTACATTCCAGAAAGTTTGCACTGATCTTCACAAAGCTACAAGAAGGAAGTTACCCTAGTACCCCTTTTTACAGAGGAGGGGGCTGAGGTTGAGGGTTAAGTAACTTGCATAAGATCACATAACCAGTAAGTGGCAGTTTTCACAGACACCAAGACCAGGATGTTTCCTCTCTACCTGGAGGTCTAGAGCAGCGGTTCTCAAACTGGAGTTGCATCAGAATCTCCTGGAGGGCTTGCAAACACTCAGATTTCTGGGCCTCACCCCAGAGTTTCTGATTCAGTAGGTTTGGAGTGGGGTCTCAGATTCTGAGTTTCTACAAGTTCCCAGGTGATGCTGCTTCTGCTGTCCGTCTGGAGACCACAGTTTGAGAATCTCTGGCGTAGGTCACAGAAAACCCCTGGGTTTGCTTTATGCTACCCCACTACCCAACCACACTGACCTTGGGCCAGGATTGCAGGATGCAGCCCTGAATTCCCTGCTGAGAGGCTCTGATGCCCAGCCCAGCCTCCCTCCCTGAACCTGGCCTTGGCTGTGCTGTGCCCAGCTGTTCCCTAGGGACAGGCGCCATCAGTGACAAGGATTTAAGTGCCTGCCCCTCCCCCTTGGGACACTGCTCTTCTGTTGGTCGTGTTTCAGTCCTGACCAGTGATCTCCCCATTTCACCAAGGCTAAGCGCCCCTGACCCTGACCCCACGTCTTTAACAACTTCCATGCTGATCGATGCATGCTAGGCTTGCTGCTGCTGCTGCCAGAGAAGCTTAATAGCACTGGAAGTTATAGTCTCGTCTGTGTCAAGGTGCCCGCAGCATTCATCAGTTTCAGCAAGCGTCACCAAGAGTGATGCGCGTGTATGACACAGCTAAGTGTTCCCTCTGCACAGGCCATTACAGCTGGAAGTGGGCCCGTGGAGACAGGGCCTGGAGACCCACTTGGCCTCATGTGGGCAGGTTGGCATAGACATGAGTGCCGCAACTCACCTCCTGCTGTGGCCCCTTGAATGCTGTGTGTGCCTGGCAGTCTCTACTGCCAGGTTCCCTCTCCCTACAGGTTTCCCGGGCACTCCAGGCAAGTGCGGGTCCTGTTCTCTCTGATGCTTGGGGCACTCGTTTCCCTTTGCCTCACCCTCCCATTTCTGCATCAACTTTTACCTGTCCTTCAAGGCCTGTGCATGTGCCACCATCCCCAGGCAGCTTTCCCAGCTCGCCTTTACTCTCCCCTTCCTCCAAAGACCTCTGGCACAGGGCATCTCCGCCTCTGGTGTAGAGCTTTCCTCGGTAAGCAGCCCACTCTGACCTGCCCTGCTCATCTCAGCTCCTTGGGGTTGGAGGTTGCCATCCATAATTTTGTGTCCTCTGCCAAATTTAAAAATGTAGTGATTGAGATTTTCTTTGGTTACTCGAGTCCTGTATATACAATGCAAAACATTGGGGAATTATGGAATCATCATCATTGCTACCACTCCCAGTTTTTATCTTACTGCTTATGGTTTATATATATGTTTGCATATATATGTATATGCTTGTATGTGTATGTATAATGATGTTCATACTTTATAGTTTAAAACTACTTTAAAAATATTTTTCCATGACATAATTTTAATGACTGTGTAGTATCACACTATACAGATGTTCCATAATTTACTTAGTGAATACCCTATTATTTGACTTTTAAGTTCTTTTTTTTCCCTTCCTTCCTTTCTTTCTTCCGCATTATAAATAACAGTGGTGTAAGCATCCATTAACATAAATCTTTTTCCACATCTCCTTGCTTTTTCTTTAGAAGTAGAATTGTTGGATCAAAACTCTGGACATTTTGAAGGTCTTAAAGGAGAAAAGTTTTAAGAATCCACACTTTGTAGGAGAGTGCCAGTCACCTCTTACCCTGTAATATTAAGATCTTGTCATTATTGTTGTTGTTATTATTTTTTTAATCACAGCTTTTATCTTTGGGTCTTATCACAGCAGGCCTTCAGTGAACTTACAGTTCAACCAGCCTCAGAATGCATGTGCCTACGTGTAAGGCCTGTGCTCAGTACCAGGGAGAGGAAAATACAAAGATGGCAACACCTAGCATCAGCCTTCAGAGAACTTTCAATCTAGTGCAGTAGTTGGAGGGCTGGCTGGCTGGCTGGCTGGATGCCTGGGAACTACTTCTGTGCTAGTGGTTTTCTCAACACATTGCCCTGACTATAAGGGGAAATGGGGGTTTCACAAGATCCTGGGTCCCACTGGGATGGCCTGGGGTTGTTCAGGGAGACCCATTTCTGGGAAACGCAAAGACTGCTTATGAGCATAGACAAGGAACCCCAGCACACCTCCTTCCCTGGAGTTTCACACCTGGAGTTCCAGAGTCTAGAACCCCTGGGGTCAGCCCCCATAATGTGAAGATGAGGGAGGCATTGAGCTGCAGGTGTGACTCTAAATACTGTACCGGGCTCAATGAGAGGCCACGAGACCTGTGAGTAGCGCCATGCAGAGCTGTGCGCATGCTCTGCAGGAAGCTCTTGTCCCCATCCCCTGCCCCGCCCACCACGCCCATCCCAGGGATCTCAGCAGCTGCCCAGAGCGGCTGGCTCTTTGCTTGTCTTCCGGAGCAGGAGCAGAGCCTGGAGACCAAGGGGAACTTGAGAGGCAGTGAGCTCAGGGCTGTTTACCTCTTTCTTCCCTGCCAGGAGCACGAGCCTTGCCCCTCTCACTGTCACCCCGCGAGGCAGGCACACCTCCCGAGCCAGCTGCTGGGCTGCACCTGCCTTGAGAAAAAGGCACCCGGTTCTTAAGCAGGGGATGAATATTCATTGGCATGAACCTTTGCAAACTCATTTGGGGAAAAAAAAATTAGATCAGGAGCAGTAATCAGATTATTAAAAAGAAAAAGCAAGGACAGAAGGCAGCGGTGGAGGGAAGCATCACATTTAAAATGCAAGGAGAGATTTCCTTCCTGCAGAGAAGCTGTGACCCCCCCCCCACCCGCCCCCACGACCATGCACCGGGAATAGTTAAGCTCTCCCACATTCCTGCTGCATAAAAATGTTGTTTTGCGAGGCTTCTGTGGAAGGGGCAGGGGCAGAGGCAGTGTGCACCCTCCACGTACAAAAATTATAAAATAATGTTATGAGGTTTTCGTTTTATTTTCCTTGGATATCAAGAAAAATTGTGAGAGCTAAAGAGGTTCTGGCGAGTGCTGAGTGACAGGTTAAAGGGCTCCAATAAAGATTAGATGGTCCACTATCTCCTGAGGAAATTGCATAGAAGTGGTTATTCCCTCTTGCTTCTATTAATTTCCTCTTCCTGGCTGCTTGGAAATGCTTCATAACCTGATGTTGCAGATGGGGACGAGAGGTGCTTTCCATTATCTCAATCACTGCACTGTTTATGAGACACTTAATCTGTTTCTTTATAAAGTAATAGTACTGTAGGTGATGGATTTAGTGTCACTGGAGGGCTGTGTGCAGGGATGGCAGGGGAGGGGGTTCTCCAGAGCACCGTAAGCACTAGGTAATTTGTTACATCTCCGAGACGCTGAGAAGTTGGGTGGGCGTTTCAAGGTGATCTTCCGGATACCAGCTAGAGGTCACGTGTACCAGTCCCTTCTTGCTCGAAGGGGGAGGGAAGTGCTGCATGTTTTGCTTGGGGAATGGAAAATGCACACATGCTTAGGGACCTCACGTCTTGTCTCTTCCTCTCTGCCAAAGTCAGGGGCGGGGAAAGAGGTGTGTATGTGGGGTGCCACCTAAAAGCTGCATCTATCACCTGTCTGAACTGTGATCCCCTACAATGGAGGGAAGTCAACCCCCTTTTCTTAAGGAAACAAAGCCATCTGGGCTGCGCTGGTGTCAGAAATGTACAGCCCTCCAAGTCACAGGTGTTCCATGGACAAGGGTCTTGTGGGAATACACAGCGGCTCTTCCTTTCCCACCCACCTCCTGGAATAGTGATGAAACCCTCCTGGCTGAGCACTCTCTGACCTAATTTCCCTTGCTACCTCTCCTGTTCTTCCACCTCTGTCCTTCTAGCTTTGTCTTTGCCTCTCTTGAATCTCGCCTCCTAGTCGCCACAAGAAAATGCTTCTTCTGGTCCTCTTCTCATGGTGATGGATCCTCCAAGTCAGGCACTTCCTGCCTGACGGGTCCCCTGCCCCAACCCTGTGCACACACAAGCATAACACAGATGGTGCTGTGTGGGAATCAGCCAGCGTTCCATCGTCTGCCTCCTTCCTCACCCCCCAAGGAAGGCGGACACTTCCCAGGGTCTGTCCCCCACCCTCTGTGCTCTGCTCTATTCCTCTAGCAAGGTGCCAAGCTCACCTAGATCTTCCGTAAAATTTTGTTGAATGAGAGGTTCATGACTGTAGTGACAATGCTGACCATAATTTTAAATCAAGAGAAAGGCAACCTTTGAGTGTTGAAATGATATTAAAGCAAGTAGCTGTGCTATCCACTTCGAAATTGCTTGACAGTGTGGATATGTGCTTGGTTAGATGATCACAGTATTTAATTGTTATTTTTTGAGCCTGCAGGCAGAGGTGCGGTCCCCGGGCTGCTGCGGTCCCCACCATTCTCCGCTGTGTTACTCCCGACCACTTTATATACTCAGGTGACTTCTCTGGGCTGAGGCGATTGCTTTTGCCTCCCTTGGTCTAAATATTCTTTGTTACACTCTACCCAGCAGCTCCACGTATCACCTCTAATTAAAGCTGCTTTTCCTCAAGGAGCAGCACAATTTTCTTATTTATTTTTCTATGTAAATTTGTAGTAAAATAACAATCTTATTCGTTTCTATTTCTCATTAGTGGCATCTGGTACAAGGTGAGTTAAAAAAGGCTTTGTGGAATAGCCTGGCACTTTAAGCATTATTTAAAGCAGTAATTCTGTGAGAAAATATAGCCCAAGTGTGCTTACAAGGTACAGTCCACTTTGTCCCTCTCTCACTTCGTCCCAGCTTACCCCTCCCCCTCCCCACATCCTCAAGTCCATTCTCTAGTAGGTCTGTGTCTTTATTCGCGTCTTGCCCCTAGGTTCTTCATGACCTTTTTTTCTTTTTTTTCTTAGATTCCATATATACGTGTTAGCATACGGTATTTGTTTTTCTCTTTCTGACTTACTTCACTCTGTATGACAGACTCTAGGTCCATCCACCTCACTACAAATAACTCAATTTCATTTCTTTTTATGGCTAAGTAATATTCCATTGTATATATGTGCCACAAAGTGAGAGAGTGGCATGGACATATATACACTACCAAACGTAAAATAGATAGCTAGTGGGAAGCAGTCGCATAGCACAGGGAGATCAGCTCGGTGCTTTGTGACCACCTAGAGGGGTGGGATAGGGAGGGTGGGAGGGAGGGAGACGCAAGAGGGAAGAGATATGGGAACATATGTATATGTATAACTGATTCACTTTGTTATAAAGCAGAAACTAACACACCATTATAAAGCAAATATACTCCAATAAAGATGTTAAAAAAAAAAAGTTACAGTCTAAATGTTCAATAAATGAACCTAGGCATACTGTTTCTTTATAAATTAGGGAATGCCTACACATAGATTTTAATAAAATATTAACTTATGAAATGTGAATATTAATGAGTTTCATCCATTTTGTAATTATTGATAAGATATATTTTACAGATATAATGATTCTCCCATTATACAAAACAGAAATAATCTGTGCAGAAACACATTCTTCCATTTGGTTCCAGGATTTATTTGCCGACTTTGGGACTCTAAGTTTATATTCTAACCCTCAATTCTAAAAGTTTGTGCAAAGAAAACTTGTTTTTCAAAAGAGACTGGATAAATGGAGGTAAAGAGGAATTAGCACTATTTAACACTTAACGCGCATAGGTAAATGTTCATATTTGAGTTTAATAAATTCTAATGACCTGTGGGAGTTGTTGTGAGAAGTGTTAAATTTCTTTTTTATGGATACTTTATACAGATGAGTAAGTGAGGATTACATGACTTGCCAGTGATCACCCAGCTAGGATCCAGCAGAGCCAGGAATTGGACCCAGGACTGTTTGATCACTACCTAGTGCTCACTGCCCTGGGGAAGATGGAGTCATACCCCCTCCCAGGGCCTTTCACCCTAACCCTTCTCTGAGCTTCTCTCTCTTAAAGTTCAGCTTGGCCTCCCTCTCCTTCATTTCCTCCCTCTGTGGCTGTCAGAGTCTAGAGACACCCAGTTCTGCCTTCCTTCATCAGAAATCTCAGAGGAAGACACCTTCTAAATCCCTCTGCTACTTGTGGACATCAGGATGGTTGTTTATGCTGTTAACTTATTAAATGTAAAGCAAGGAGGCTTTTAAATGGTGGAAAGAAAGTGAAAACACCTTGTGTCTCTTGGATTGATACATTAAGAAAATTACATGTGGCAGGGCTCCAGTGAATGCATGAGTCTCCACATTCCCCTCCCCCACTTTCCAGAGAAAGAGCTTCCGCTGTGTTTGGGCAGCACAGGCCTGGGATTCCTCTGTGTTCTCCAGCTCCAGAACTGAATGGGGTGCAGAAACGCTGGGAGATTTACAATAAAAAGGGCCAAGTCCTTCTCATGGGTGATACGGAAGAGATATGGAAAGAAGAAAGGGAGAGAGGAGGAAAGAAATAGGGGGAGAGACTTTACTGAGTGGGCTTGGAAAGATAGATCAGCAAGCCAAATTCTAGGATACTAGGTGTACCATTCAGAGTTTTCCTTTTGGTGTTTTATTTGTTGAGCCTTTTTGTAGAGATTGAATTTTTTTTTCTTTCTACTGAGAAGTTTATTTGAATGTACTGAGATGGGTAGCAAGTGGCCCATTTTTACATGGGTTACAACAGAAATCCTTAAGAACCTTATTGTAGCACCTAGACAACATTTACCCCAGTACATTCCCTGGAAATTGAATCCCAGGAGGTGCTCTACAATATAGGGCTTCTTGGTGAGAAAACACAGCATTCTGTATCCTATTTTGGGAAGTTCTGAAAAATTCTGTAATAAAAGATGAGATGAACTTTTTAAACCCACAGATTCAAAATATCTGACCACAGACCCCTTTTGTAAGTAACAGATGTTAACAATCCTAAGGACATGGACTCCGTTGAACACTCTTGGGTTATGCCATTCCAGGACATTCCATTTCAGAAATTCCCTCTCATTCAAGATGAGCTTCTGCCCCGGGGCACTTCCAGAGTGACCTAAACCCTATACCTCACTTCAAGTGAGCAAAGGAGTGAGAAAACTTATCCAGCATAGGAAACCGTTCTTTCTTGTCTTGGTAGAAAATCTGTGGATATTATTCAAATAGTTTCTATGTATATCATCGTTATTACTTCTCCCACTGTGTGATTCTGGGCAACTCTTTTAACCTTTCAGTGTCCCAATTTCCTTAGTAACAAAATGGAGCTAATAATAGCTACCTCATAGAGGAATGCATGTAAAGCACTTAACAAGAATGTTAACAGATGGTGGCTACTGCTACTGTTAAAGAATACTCTGCACTTTCCAGGAGGGAACAGTATATTTGGGAAGATGAGCTTTATATAAGTAGAAACCTTTATAATGGTACTTCTACTATGGTAACGATCACATTGTATTGCTACTGTATGACCTCATTGGATCAAGAACTCCTTGAGGGCAGGCTCTGTTCTCAAAATTCCCTGGATCAGGTTCTCAGCAGGGTCACAGTAAATGTCTGTTGAATGAATTAGTGAAGTATGTAGGAAAGCCAAATGAGTTGACCATGAAATTAGTTTTACCTGGTCTCAAAGGAGGATAAGCCAGAACAGGTTTCTTGGGGGCCAGAAGATTCAGGAGCTGAGATAGTGAAGAAGGGCCTCAGGGAAGCAGGGCAGGCAGGGGCAATTTTCTGTGGGATCAACAAGGCAGAGACCAGATGTCTGGAGTCAAAGGTCTCTGTAGATGAGGCATGGTCAAAGCTTGAGGGATGGCCTAGAGCCAGACATTTTGGGGCATGGCTCTTCACAGGCTGACCCATGGAGCAAGGAGAATAAGTGCCTCATATCTGAGAACAGCTCCAGTGGGCATCGGGCTATACCAGACATTCCCAATCTTCCCCACTGACATGTACATGATAGATGACACCAAGTGCATGACACATTCCCTGGTGCACTGCCTACAAAGGCATCCTGCTTTGCCCCCCACCCCCACCCCCACAAAGCATTTCAAAATGCAATTAAGGGAGAATGATGTTGTTAAGCCAGTAACCTTGAAATCACTTTAATTTCTTCTTAACGAATCACTCATGAATTTCAGCCCTTTACCACCATTCATAATAAGTGTTAACACAGCTCACAGTTTCCCTCATGTGTGTTGCAACATGGGATTTAAGAACCATGGGTCCAGTTCATTGTCAACCAGGACCTCTTTCCATCCGAGGCCCAGGTGAAATTTCTTCACTGAGTGAATCAGGGTAAGGCCCTGAGTATTAACAGGTGGAAGAGGGAGGGAATAACCGTTTATAGAGCACTTATGCCTCAGACACTGCGCTACACATTAATTCATTTTCTCAATTAAATCTCTCGACACACCTGAAAGGGAAGAATCATTATTCATATTGTTCAAGTGAGAGAAGCCATTGGTACCAGGAAGGTATATTTCACTAAGGATGTTTGAAGACTTGGAAGTGTTAAGTAGGGGTTGCCTCAATCCAAAATGCTCACTTTGTGCAAGGGGGTATCTCAATGTCCTTTTTAAGGGGACAGATGTTTCATTTTCCAGTTCCAGGGAAGGGCCTCTGACTGCCACTCTTCCATTAATTCTAAGATGGTTTCTTTGTGTTACAGCCTGCCCTGCCGGGATGTTCAAGGCCAGCCAGGAAGCTGAGGGCTGCTCCCACTGTCCCTCCAACAGCCGATCCCCTTCAGAGGCATCTCCCATCTGCACCTGCCGGACTGGCTATTACCGAGCGGATTTTGACCCCCCAGAAGTGGCATGCACTAGTAAGTATCTAGCAGGGTCTCTGGGCTGGGGAGTTTGGTTGTCTGATAGTGCAAGTGGTGGGCCTAGGGCAAGGAAGACTTAAGACAGCATCCTCCAATTGCATAGTACAAAGTGGAAACGTTGGCTGTGGTGCTGAAACGGACAGCTCCTTGCTGGGCAAGCAGTGCTCCTCTCTCAGTAGTATCGGGTCAAGATTTTTTTCTTGGCCCTCTCCTCTTAGATGGGAGGGCCTTCCTCCTACCCAAGGAAGACAACTTCTGCTCACCAGATGGTTAAAAAATGTCAACTGGAGAGTTCTTTGAGTGCAAAATCAAGATGCACCAGGATGTTGCAACAATTCCTAGTAGCTCTTCCAGTCACCTCATCCAAGAAGCCCCCTTGGTCTTGACAGATGAGAATATCCTCTCTTTTCACTGGGCTTCCTGTACCTCTGTGACCAGGCTCCCTCAAAACTCTCCTGATTTCATTAATTGTCCAAGTATTCTTCACTTGCCTTCTTGGTTACCCAGTGAAGTCCTTGTGTGCCAGCTCCATATATTCATCTCCCTGTGTCCCTTCCAGTACCTAGTGTGGTGCATCCATGCCTCTGCCAAATGACAAGACCAGAGTCCTGGCCAGTGTGCATCTCTGAGGCAGAAATTCTAGGGGCTGGGTCCAGAGCGTCAGCTCCACCACTCTCCCACTCTCTGCTGTAGAGGGAAGGGCAGTCATCCTGCCAAAAATGGAGGCGGCAACTCCACTCCCTGGGGAGGGATGGAGGAGGGGAGAATTTCCTCACAGTCTTCTCCCTTATGATCCATAATCGTGGGGGTCAGGAAGCACTACTCTCCCTGCACAGCACTTTCAAGAACTTACTCCTCCTCTCCTAAGTGTAGCAGCCCTGAAATAGGGATGCTTTTTCTTCTCAGTATTCCTGTTGCATTCAGAAGTCAGTGCTCCAGGTTAACCTCTAATTATGCTAGAACTTTCTTCTGAGTTGGATGCTGTTGCCTGGATCCCTCTGAGCAAGGACCTGCCCTTCACCTCCTCTGACCAAACTCCTTCCGCCCACCCCCAGCATAGAAAGGCACAGACAGAGCATTTCATGCATATTTGCAGTTTGATGAACAGAAAAAAAATGACTGAGCTCCAAGTAGAATAATTTCTTAATTCTGGCCTGCAGTATACATAACCTTTGCTGGATAAAAAAGAAGAATGAAAGTGTCTTCTAGATCAAGGTCCTAAGGTCAATCAATGCTTATAGATTTGAACTGAGGAAAAGCTCATCCTCTCATAAACAGATTTTTCCCCAGACCTCCCTGGGTTGGTATGAACAAAAATGATTCCATTTCTGCTGACTAGAGTTCCTGTCTTTCTGTTGTGTTATCCCATCTACTGATTTCTGAGGTTCCCCTGTGTGTCTCTGTAGGCTTGAGAAGCATTGTTTAATGTACTTCTTTAGAAGCCACTTAAGGATGCTAAATATCTGCTGCCTGGATGTCCAGACCAGTCTCCATGATTGCCAAAGCCCAGCCCTCACAGCTTCCCTTCTGGAAACATTCCTCTCCACTCTGCTCATGGATCCTCTCTGATTGGCCAGGCTCCTTCTGCAGATAAATTCATGCAAATAAAAGTCTGGGTCCCCAGCTTCCCACCTAGGGAAGTTCAGCAGACACACCCTGTAAACCCATCCAGCCCCTGGACAAGGTCACCTAGAGAGAAGGTAGACCAATAACCAGAGGCTCAGAATACTGATGTGGAGCTCCTTGCTATATAACACCTCTCCCATCTACCTCTCACCTGACATCTCCTATCTACCTTCCACCACCTGACCTGATGTGCTTGAACCAACAGGACTGATTCCTGGTATAAACAGGAGCATCCCAGAGCCTTCACTCTGCACATTGCAGACCCTCACTCTGTGCTGCTTACCCATATTCTGAGTCCAGCTCATTAAAATCAGACCTCCCAGGCTTTTCTCTCCTGTCCTGGTCCAGCCAACTCTGAGTTAGGCACACCTTCCCACCCACTATGTCCCACCAAAATCTCCGCATCTTACCCAGAGTTGGGATGAATGCTGGACATGCCCGGGGGTGTCACCACACCCTGTACACAGCCATGTGCTCTTTTACCCCCGGAAGGAGAGCGCTAGGGTCAGACCAGAAATCACCAAATCAGAGCCACACTTGCCTGTGAAGGTCAGGCCAAGAGCAGCTCAGGGACGCATCGTCTGGCTCCCTGACATGGCCAGCAGGGGCCAGCACTGGGTGAGAGGACACAGAGGCCAGGCTGGGCGGCAGCACAATGCTAGGCAAAACAAGTGTAAATAAACCTATTATTTTATTGAGCCTCATTATATATTTGATGTATTGTGTGCCAGGGAAGTACTGTATGAAAAAGTCAATTTGTTGGCTTTTATAATCTCATTAGGCTTTCCTTTTAAAGCATTCTAATTGGAGATGCCATCTGTTATCTTAAAAAGGCATCACACATCACCACAGTAAATAATTTTTCAGATACAAGGAGCATATCTGGAGCTGCGGAGGTCAGGCACAGCCCTGCACCATGGCCTGGGGGCCCAGCTGGTTCTGCAGGTGGAGCAAGGCGGCCAGCATGGGCCCAGCCATCTGACAGAGGGTGGTGGGGGGCAGAAAGGGCCCAGGTGCTTGCTCACTTTGCAAGTGCATCCCTCTGTCCATCCAAGCAGGAGACGGTGATGGCCCGGTAGGGCGCTGGGAGGACCCAGGCAAAGGGGAGGTCTGTTCTTCTAAAATGTACAGGGCAGCGGGCATCTACAGCGTTCAGGTCCCGTGGGTGTCAGGGAAAGGGGACACAGTGTCAGAAGCTTCCAAGAGCCTAGGCCTCAGGTGTGGCCTGTTGCCACCGTCTTTAAATGAGGTTGTATCAAGAGTCATTCACTGACAATATTGAAAAGGTTACAAAGAATCTTACGATTTAAAATGTGCTGTTTTACAAGGCTAAAAATATCTATAGTGTGCTAAAAATTAATGTTTTTAATGAATCATGTTAATCTCATGAAATGAGCACATATATATTCATTGTATTTTTTTATCGTGTTCAAAGTGTTAATTTATTCTAAATTAATCTAAACATTTAGAATGCATGACAACTTTTGTAGCCCTGTGTGGACATTTCTTCATTTTCTTTTTAATCTCCTGGGAGAGCCTGTCATCTCCTTGACCTCTGAGAGGCTCCGGCATCCCTGTGTGTCCAGCCTTGTCCTTGACAATGTTCATAGATTCAGCAGGGATTTGAGCGCACCCCAAGGCTAAGGTGTCAAAAGGGCTGGTGTGGGCTTCAAGTGAAGTGAGACGAGGGGCCTTAGGGAACTCGGCGAATGAGTCTGTGATGATGTACTTCTGCTGGTCTTGGACACCCAGCTCCCTTCTTCCTTCTTCCTCATCCTCCTTGCACCTCTGCCAGGCCTGGCATTCTGGATCTGTTGCATCAGTATCTGGCCGACTGCCTCCTGGTACAGCCATGGCCCCATGTGCTCACGTTCAGGAGGAGGCCTTGTCCCTGACAGGCTCTGGAGGGAGGGAGGGAAGGGAGGACCGGGAAGGCTGATGTCAGGGTTTACGGTGCACACTGCAGCATGTCAGGGCTGCCCTCAGAGACAGAGGGACAACCTAAGCCATGGATGGGATGAGGTGGGAGCTTGGGGGATGGCTAGAGGTAGGTCACAGGTGACCTCACCCCTCCCTGCTAGCAAAAGCCTCTGAAAGAAGCCAGGCTACACAGAGTGGACAGTGGGGACCAGCTTTAATGAGGAGTTACCAAAGGGCCACCTACAGCAGGGGGCAGGGGGAGACGTCAAGGGGAAGGTGCAGCCCCACCCGCCAGAGGGGTTGCAGAGGTTGTAGGCTGGGGAGCTGAGACCCTGGACTTCAGGTTTTCTGAGCTTCAGCTGAGGAAGTTGCAGCTTTCCTCCTCCTGCTGTCTCCCTGGGCCACTGCGCAGAGGCCCTGAGGCCCCCTGGGGAGTCCTGGCACCCCAAACCGCCCCAACCTTGAGTGGGTCCTAGGAAAGCGTATTGAATCATCGATTTGCACATAGCACTGGGAAGGTAGGCTTGGCACTTCACAGACAAAAGTTTGAATCCTGACTCTGTCTCTCACCATCTCTGTGACCTTGAGCTAATGTCTTAACTTTTTTACATTCTGTCATTTTCTTCTCATGACCTCATAATAATGTATGCCTTTCTGGGTTGTTACGAGGATTAAGCAAAATCATATTATGGAGTCTTTGGCGCAGTGCCTGGTTCATAGTAAACTCTCAATCAGTGTTAGAACTTGCTTTGGTTATATCCCTGGAAAGTGTGAAGATTGCAGCAGATATGGAAGCTTCCAGCATGATAGGAGATCTAAAAATAAAAGTGACTTCCTTAGGGGGAGTACAGGTTTGACGCCAGCCCCATGTGTCACAGCAGAATCCATCGTGTGGCTCAGATCACAGTCACTATTCACCTTAGCCTGGAGATCCTGATGAAAACCAGCCAGAAGGTGACAGCCACTGGGAGCGGACGGGCTGTAGGAGGGGGGAGGTGCGGATAGAGCACCAGAGAACTCCAGATGCTGCTGAGGCCTCTCCTCCAGGACTGAGATATGCTGAGAAGCTGGGCAGGAGTGGCCACTGAGGAGATGGGCTCTCAGTTCTCAGGGAGCAGGGGCTCAGTGACTCCTCAGGGTTAGCTTCTTTCACAGGAGGGTCTGACGGCCCTGGAAGTGTGACGGGCGGGACATCAGGAGAGGGGTGGCAGCCAGGAACGTATGAGGAAGTGCGTGACAATGTGAAACCAAGCACTGAAATGCATGTCTTCAGTTTTAAGTAATTTCTATTTACGGGGGGAAGAAATGGAAAGGAGGAATTTATGAAGCAGGCGAAAATAGATAATTATGCCTTATAAAATTGCTGACTGTGAAAAACTATGCAAAAGGACTGGTGTAAAAATAATTACCTTGTTACATTTCCGACCACAGAAACCCTTTTTTCTGCACCCACATGGGAGAAACTTTGATGGATCACAGAGACAAGCTAGTGCTTGTCTTGTTTCTTTATTTCTTCTTCCAATACAATGGGTTTCCCTCTGCAGTTTTGATTATAGAGGTGGAGTGAAAAGGGGCTCCAGAGATCATTGTCTTGTCCCCTGGCCCCGCCTGCCATCCCCTCCCATGAGGGGCACATTGGCGGCCAGCCCTCCAGGGTCCCCCAGAGACCACCCCTGACCTCCCTCCTGACTCAGAGAGGTGGCTGGGAAGCTAAGCAGCAAGGCAGGCACTTTGGGTGTGGATCCCAAAGGTGTGTGACCTGGGGCATGGGACGGCCTCTGTGAGCAGGGGCTTCTCATCGTCTGAATTGGGCATGATGGAACTCAAATTAGGAGGTTGTTGGAATTAAATGACAGGATGTCAGGCAAGCCCCAGGATGGAAGCTCAGGTCTGTCTGCTTCCGATGCCACGACCTCATACACAGTTAGAGCTACAGTTTGGTAGCTCTTAGGAGCATGTCGTAGATGGTCATGGCAGGGATAGAGATTTGCTGTTACTCTCACTCTTGCATCTGTACCTCCCACAGAGAAGGATAAGAATCCAAGCTTCCCTCCCCCATCTCTGCCTACTCCTGTTTCTCTCTTTTAAGCTCATGTTTCATCCTTTAAGGGGCTGGCAGCTGTTTCCCTCTTTCATCCCAACTGTCCCAGGGCAGCAGGGTGGTCCCTATGATGCAGGGAACATACTCCTTGGATGGACTGCCCAGGAGTGTGGCACCGCCCAGACCCTGGTCTTTGCAGGCAGGCTGGGTGGAATGGAGAAGAGGGTACGGGGGCCCAGAAGATGGAAAGAACCTTGGGATGACAGAGAAAGAAGGGAGTCCTCTGCAGCCAGATCTCATGGCCTTCGTGGTGTTGTGAAACATCTGTAAGGACATCGGATCATAACCTCCTCCCTCCAGTCCTGGGTCCTGATGGCTTATGCTTGGCAAGTTGGCCAGTGATGGTTTCCTTTGTAGCAGTGGTTTTTAGATGCAGTGCTTGGACAAACAGCCTCAGTGTCACCAGGGAACTTGCTAGGAATACAAATTCTCAGCCCCTCCCTAGACCTCCTGGATGAGGTACTCTGGGGATGGGGAGTGGGGAGGGGAGGAGGCAGAGATCTGAGTTTTAACAAGACCTCCAGATGATTCTGAAGCTCGCTAAAGTTTGAGAACATTGCTTTAGAATTAGGTCATGTTTCTCTGTCCTTTGCCTTATGACTCCTGGGGATAAAGGCCATTGAGTGAATTCCTGCAGACTGGGACCACAGGCCTGCCCCTCCCCATCAATGTCTTGTGTAGCAGGCTGCAGAGACAGAGAGAGGGGCTACGAATACATGCCTGAGGAAGAAGAGAAGAGGGGTATGGTGTGATGTGAGTGTGTGTCTGTGTTTGAGTGTTTCGGGGAGGATCTCACTAGTTCTCAGAACCACCCCCACCTGCTCTGGCCCAGTTTCCATTTCATTCTCTGTCTTGGGTGGTGGGAGAAGAGGTGGGGGAGAGAGAGTGGAGACCAGAGAGCACGACCTGGCTGGAGTGGGCTCAGGGAGAGCTGAGGGGGAAACTAAAACAGAAGCGAAGTGACTGGTGGGGACCATTCCCCTGAGCTCAGATGGAGGACCAGGTGGGCAGGGTGATGGGTGATGGGCCTCACCCCTCAGGTGGTCCTCCATGCCACCTAGCAGGAAACAGGTCAAGAAGTAACCTCTGGGGGCCAGTGCTTCAAGGAGGGGCCCTTCAGTCCAGTAGGGCAGGAGGATTCCCCCAAGGCGACAAACACTCCACAGGGCATAGGAATCCAGTGTTATAAATTGAGGACTGTTTGCTCGCTAGTCTACATGCCTTCACATTGGGGATGATTTTAAATACTTTTCAAAACCCAGCCTTTTCAAAAGCACTTACCTCCTCATCTAGGAGTTGCAACCTATTAAAAGAGGGCTGCTTTAGTCAAGGTTTCGCTCATTCATTGCTGATCAGGGTTTTAGTAAGATATCCACCATGTGCCCCTTTCTATAGGCCAAGGTGCTGCTTGATTTTACCCTGGTTTGTGATCCACACTGCACATAAAAATATATCATTTGTGTTTTTGAGGGGGAGGTAATCTGTGTGTTCCTTGAGATGAAATTCCAACAGGGGTCACAGATAAACAAGAGTCATAGGGTAAGCTGTTTCTCGGAGTGCCTGGATTTGGATAGTGTATACATCTAGATGCAGAACTGAGGGAGTGTGACAGCAATCTGAAAGCTATTTATAACTGTCAGTGCTGTTTCAAGAAGGGTCAGCGTTACCTGTGTACATGGGCTTTCACACTTCTATCATCTACAATTTCTTTTCACAGTTGTTGGACCCAAGTGGGTATAACCCTTAGGAGGCATCATATAGCTCTAAGTTTTAAGCTAATAGCCGGGCACAGGCTCTGCTGTTTCTGCTTCAGCTTTTCCTCTTAAGAGCATTTCATCCCATGGGCATTTGGAGTCACAGATTATTAACACTCTGAGCAGCCTTCTAGGCCCTGCCACCCAAACTCCTCCCGAGTATCAGCCTTGTCTCTCCAACAACCCTGAGAGGTAGTCATTCCAGTTTTAGTTTTCTGAGTATTTGTAATGATGGACAGCTGATATATTTTGCAGGGCAGCTCCACTCCACTGTTAGGCAGTCATCACCCATCACTGTAAGAGAGATCTTCTGGACCTTGGATCAGGCACTGCCTTCCTCCCCTCCTCACCACTGGTCCACCATTGAGGACCAAAGTCCTGCAGGTGGAACCAGTGGTTCCAGTGCTTACGAACAATTTCCTTATCCTTCCTTCATCACCTACTGTAGGCAAAGCATTGGTTATATTGTCTACTCCCCAACATGTATGATTTCCTGAACCCCAGTGTCCTGGCAGCCTTTTCTGAATCTCACATTTATCAATACAACTCTTAGAACATGGCAGCCAGAATGAAACATATGACCCTCGCTCCCGAGCAGGGTCCAGTGGAAACTTGGTGGATTTTCTCCTGTGACTGGCATACTGGTGATTGTTCACTTTGGTTGCAGCCTCTCGCATCGTGGGCTCCGACCATACTTTTTGACCACTGAACATTCAAAGTTTTTGTTTGTCCCTTTAGAAAATGCTGCCCATTTGGGTCTCCCCTTTTCTGCACTTACACATGTAACTTGAGACATTTTGCTTTGTGGATTTGGGCACCATGCTCTTTCAAGTAGAGACCGTTTTGAAAACTGATTTCAATGGACAAGTATTAGCATGATTGTTAGGAGTGTGAGCTCTGGTGTCTGGGTTCAAGCACTGCTCTGACACTTGCCAGCTGTGTGATGTGGGGCAAGTGACATGGCTCTGTGTCTTCACTTTCTCATTCAAAAAGTGGGTATAGTATTAGTGTCTGCCTCACTGTGTCGTCAAGGGTATAAATGGAGTAATGCTATTTAGAACAGTGTTTGGCATTGTTCAAACAGGAAGCATTCAATGAAAGTAAGATATTTTATTTTACTACTATTATTGGAGTTGCTCACCCTACTTTTGTGCTATTTTCAAAGCAGCTAAAATCCAAGCACTGGAATTATCATGTAGCTAACATTTCTTCCTTTGATACACAAGTATCTGTGTACTTTTTTCAGTTACCATTCTTAAAACCTAGGTATACTCTTTATATTATTTTTCTCTAAAGGCTCATAAACTTTTAAAAGAAACAATGTCATTTGGCCTGACATATTTAGAGACCCATGCTGGTTTTTGTCATTGTTTCCTTGAGGCTCACCATGCACTGATTTAACTATGAAGTTTCAGAAGTAGGAGGGGATTGAGGTAAAATGTATTTATTTAATCTACTTTCTTCTCTATTTTGAAAATCGGAACAAAACTGTCTACCCCATGGCTCTAGGACCCTCTGTTGTCCTGAATGTTCCTTGCTGGCCTTCAGGCAATGGCTCTGATATCTAATTTGCAGGCTCTGATCCCAGGTGGGGCTGGTCTCGGAAGGATGCTGGAATTTGATGGCAGCGGTAGCTCAGGGTCCTTAAATCTTCTCTGCTCCAATTCTCCTCCTCAAAGGAGGAGACAGTCGGAGGCACGTGGCTGTACATCCTCTGTCTTCTGCCAGCATCTTACCTCATCCCCAGGAAAGGGGATGCACGCTCTGACTATTCTATTCAGATCTATTCAGGTGTAGGGCTTTCTCTGTCCACTGGACTGGAAACTGTTGACATGCTGATCTGATTTTTTATCCCCTCTGTGGCCTTACATGGTAGGTGCCCAACACAGCCAGGTGGTAAGAGCCCTGCTCTTGGGATCAGGTAGACCAGACTTCACTCTTGGCTCCACCCCTCCTTTGCCATTGTTACTTAACCTCTCTGAACCTCTCTTCTTTTCCATAAAATGAGGATACTGTTTATTATTGTGCCAAGTTGTGATGATGTATATACCTAACTCAGTGTCAGACGTATGGTGAGGGCTCAAAAAATTGTCTTTGTTTTGGTCGTTATGAATAAGGTTTGAGTCATATCTGAATTGCACGGTCCGAAATAAGAACAGAAAAAAAAGTGTGGGGGAAATGGGCATTTTAGGGCAGTTGCTTCTGGAGAGTCATCCTTGGTTGGCTGGAATCTTACACCATCACCCCCATCTCCACCCCATCACGATGTGATCACAAATCCGTGTGTTACCTGTGCAGACCACCTTGGTCCCCAGCTCCTCATAGGTGGTCCCCAGCTGTGACTAAGGTCCTGGTTCCCCTAGTCCGCCTTCTTCCATCCATGTAACCCAGAATCAGATCCTGATCCAGTTCTGACGCCAGAGGCCAAACCCAAGTCCCATGGAGAGGGGGTCAGGTTGGGGACTCCCTCCTAGACCTCCAGCCAGTTTCTTCTTTGCAATCACCTTTCAGAGTCACCACTGCCAATCAGTCCTGGAACTGATATGCACCCCTCTGTTACTGATCATTGACCCTGTCCAGGGGCTGGGTTCAGAACCTACCCTCAAACTACATTACACTGGGTGGGATCACTGGCTCCACCCCTGTTTTCATTCTCTGGACCTCCAGCTGCCATATTGGAAACCTGGCACTAGCCAACCCTTTCCCAGACCAGGACCGTGATCTTCTGTATGCCCCAGTTGGCTAAAACATGTGAATGCAGCAAGGCAGTTAGAGCCAGAGACCCACAGATGTCCCTGATGGCTTCACCTGGGTGTGACAAAGACCAAGAGCCCCAGGTATCTTTGACTCTCATCAGAGATTTAGAAGGAAGCCACTTTCAACTTAGTCTAAGGGTAGATTCTGCACACTGTCCAAGAGAGTGAAGCCCCCTGAGTGATTAGTGATCTACTCCCAACTGGAAGTGTACAAAGAGGTACTGGTGATGGGTACTGGTGAGGTACTGAATTGTGTGGGAAGTTGGGTGAAGTGGAACGACATGAGTCTTATAGTCAGTGTGGGCATGTCCATGCTGTCTGAATTATGTGTGGCATCGGACCAGGACAATTGCATTTTATAGTAATTTATTTTGAAACTCTGTGTTGGTCTTCTGAGAAACTTTCCACACAATTGGCTGTAAAGTGTCCAGTTGGAGCCAGACAACTGAGAACTGTTATGACAGGGGGTTGGCTGTGGGCTTAAAGTCTGGACTCCCCAGTGGGTAAATGATCACGGATGACTTTGCAGAGAGAGAGAGAGCAGGCTGCAGTCTGAAGTCAACTGTGGAAGGACCAGGATTCCCTCCAGCTTGTGCCAGAGACCACCTCTGCCCCACTCAATCAAGGTGCTCTGACTCTGAAACCACATTAAGAAGGGGGGCTTGTCTCAGGGGTTGATGGGTAGAGGGCCAGAAGCCACTTGGACACAGAGGTCGCTCTGTCCTCCCTCCCCATTCTGTAGAGAGAAGGTTGGGGTAATGGTAGTCTTGGTGTGTGTCTTTCCCCCCACCTCTCGTGACTGTGGGCTTAGACTTGCAAAGAGATGCCCAAGGTGGCCTTTTGAGCGGCCCCTCTGGGGCTCATCTCACGAGCTCTGTTCATCTTGGAAATGGCAATAAAGGAAGCTCCACACTGCAGCGTGGAGTGAGGCCAGCATGACAGCTGTGCAGTGAGATGCGGCTTGGTGCAGGCTGTCTCTGTTGGTGGGTGATTGGGGGCTAGGGGGGGCAGGTGGGCCATGGAAAGCCATGGTCACCACCAAGCCCTGCCAGTGCTCAGTGAGCAGAGATAGAGAGCAACTCTATTACTCCAGAGAGGATGCTGTTTGCTGGCCAGCACAGGGGAACTTGCTTATGAAGTGAGAATTCACTCTCCCTGTAAGCAAAGGGCAGGCTTTGTGCTAGTGCCTGTCAACTGTGGAAGGACCAGGGCTTCCTGGTTCTTCCAGGGCTATAGGCAGCTCTGATGAGGTTAGCCATGCCCGTACCTGCACCCCCTGCATGGGGAAGGCTGTGCACCACCACGGCCTAGGGCAGAGGCCTCTTCTGAGTGGACCCCAAGCGCTGTGTGCCTGGTGCTCCCCGACACGGGCCACAACCGACTGGATCAGGAACATAAGTGCCTAACAGTAAGCCTAACATAATAGCTGGTGCTGATTAAGCCCCTGACATGGAGTTTCTCAATTAACCTCACAGAATATAAGATAGCTACCTCTGTTATTCCTAATTTATAGATGAGAGAACTGAGGCCTGGCAGGGCTAGTACCCTAGCTCACACATTCGTGAGTGTCAGGGCCCAATTTCTGCCTGGACCTGACGGGTTTAGGGCTCCCTACCCACAGTGCTGGGTTGCGTTCCTCAGGAAGGAGTACGGTTGCCTCTGAGCTGGCCCGACGGCACAGTAATGCAGATGCCTGCTTGAGACACTGAAGGATTGCATTTCATTGGTCAAGATTCGTCATGTGATCTCTGTGGAAGTGGCTGGGAAATGTGTCTTCAGTGAGACTGGGGAAGAGAGGAGAGTTGGTGTGGTGGTGGAGGGGAGATGTAGAGGGGGGAGCAGGGGGATGGGGGGAGGGGGAGGAAGAGCAACCTCTGCTGTGTTATACAGTTCCCCATAGGTGGGCATTTGGGCCAACACAGTGTTTCACTAATACCAACAATACTGCCACGAAAATGCTCAGACATACCTTGGGGGCACATAAGCCTGTATTTGTGGAGGAAATTTACCTAGAAATAGAATTGCTGGGTTACTGGGCACATACACTCAGAAAGCCAATCAATACCACCAAAGTGCTTCCCCAGAAGACTCGACCAAGTGACACACCTACCAGTGGTGTACATCTTGCTTCCCCACTGGCAGGCCCAGCTGGATGTTATCAAGACTTCTGGCTTTTGCCAATTTGACTGACCTCCTAATAATTTTGATGGTATTTCCCTCATTATAAATTAGTGTGTGTTTTTCATATATTTATTGACCAATTTATTTTGTCTTCTGCGAATTGACTGTTTATAACATTTGCCCTTTTTCTATTTTTAAAAATTGATTTCTAGATGCCTATTAATTATATGTGACATCTTGCCTCCCAGCCCTGTACTTATTTTTAACTCTATTTATAAGTGCATTTGTTGGCATTATCGAGGTTTTTAATTTTTGAGCTCATACCTGACCATCTTTTTCTTTCTGGTTTTGAGGATTTGTGTCTTGACTTTTTGCCTGGGTTTTGTATATGTCCTCCCCACTCTAAGGTATAAAAACACTCTCATATTTTATTTTAAATCTTTATATAGAGTTTATTTTTAATTCCTTCTTCCATCTAAAATTTATTTTTGTGTAAGATGTGATATTGGTATTCTTATTTCTCTTATTAAAAATAACATCCTGGGGCTTCCCTGGTGGCTCATTGGTTAAGAATCTGCCTGCCAATGCAGGGGACATGGGTTTGAGCCCTAGTTAAGGAAGATTCCACATGCTGCGGAGCAACTAAGCCTGTGCACCACAACTACTGAGCCTGCGCTCTAGAGCCCGTGAGCCACAACTACTGACCCCGCGTGCCTCAACTACTGAAGCCTGTGCACCTAGGGCCTGTGCACCACAACAAGAGAAGCCACTGCAATGAGAAGCCTGCACACCGCAACAAAGAGTAACCCCCACTCACCACAACTAGAGAAAGCCCGCGCACAACAATGAAGACCCAACACAGCCAAAAATAAATAAATAAATTTATTAAAAAAATAACATCCTGTGAGCTCCATCTGAATTGTCCAAAATGTTAGTGAGATAACTCTTTTATTACCTACTAAGTGACTGTACAGACTTTTCTTTATTCCTTCCCATTGATTGTTTAGTCTTTCCTGGCACCAGTTCTAAGCTGTTCTAAAGATAGTAGCTTTATAGTATGTTTCAATAACTGGTAAACCAAGTCTGTACATATTATTCATTGTCAAAATGTCTTGCCAATTCTGAAGCATTTTTATCTTCAAGATGAGCTTTGAAATCAGCTTGGCACAGCTCATTAATCAATCTTATTACATTGGGATTGGGATAGCATTGACTAGAGGGATTACTTTGGAGATGACTGTCATCTTTATGATATGCATCTCTTCATCCAGGAGCATGTGTTCAAGTCTTCTTTTGTGCCCTTAAGTAAAGTTTTATAGTTGTCTCCATACGAGTGTTACACAGGTCTTGTGAGATTTAATTCTACATATTTTATGGGTTTTGTGGTATTGAGAATAGGTAACTTTTTTCATTGTATTTTCAAAGAGGTTATGATTATTGTTAGCAGATGACTTCCTGGTGGTGGGAGTAGTGATCTTCCCATCGCTGAAGGAATCAAACAGAGGCTGGCCAACCAGGTAGGGACTGTAGAGGGCATTCACCACCAGGGACACACTCTGACCTCCAAGGTTCCTTCCCATGCCAAGAATGAGTGTGTCTATGAAGTGTCAGAATCAGGACTTGCTTTTGGATGACCCGAACCTTTCTGGGAGGTATACCTACTTTTTTCAATTTCTCTTTTTGTTTCCTTAACCTTGAATTGTTATCTTTGGATTCTGGGCCTTTTCTGTACTCCTGGAAAGAGACAGTACAAGAACCACATACAACAGTGTTGGGAGACTCTTCTGTGTATTCCCAGGGAAAATTAAATGAATAATTCATGACTTTGTAACCCGTAGTCTCTTCCCAGCTGTTGTCTTGATGCCATTCTGTTATACAGCCTCTAAAAAAGATGGAGAATTATGACAACTGGAAAAATTCTGCCACACAGTGAGGGGCTTTTTGTCATTTGTGAAGAACTGTGGAGATGCAGGAGTCCTTTATGGGCACCACGCTCTCTCTGCGGATGGTGGAGAGAGAGGACTGCTGATCCTGCAGTAGCCTTGAGGCCTCATCCCAGCTACCACCCCCGTATGCCGTAGGGGCTTCTCCAGTCTGGCCCAGATGGTTATCTTCTTTTAAAAACTACCTTGGAAAATCCTTGCCCTTCTCTCTTTAGTACCTAATATCTGAGAGTTCAGAGTAGGCTGTGTGCCGAGAGGAGTTCAGAGGAGTTGAGATGCTTTACCTGCAAGGCTTCCATCAAGTGTGTGACCCTCATCCTTGACAGGCCTTGGCCCAGTGGCTGCCAACCGTACCTCAAGACACATAGCATCAGTTTCCTTGTTCTAGATTTCTTTCCTGATCTCAGTCTCCACACTTGCACCAGCCTGGGGGGAATTACCAAGCTCTGGGTTGAGTCAGGACATGCTAAATCAAATGAATTGTTTGGGGTGATTCAGGGTTTGAGTTTGCATCAAGTAAGAATGATATTCCAAAACAAGTTGCCCTGTGGGAGACCCTGCCCAAGAATGGTCTATCCTGTTGTACCAAAGACTGAAGTGTGTCCCAAAGTCCTTTGACTTCAAGAAGAATATGACTGGCTTATAGTGTTGCCTCTGGTGGCAGTAAACACCTTAGAGCCTGCCTGGCAGGTTGTGACCTAGTGTATGGATCTTTCAGCAGGATGACCTATGTGGATTCTTTCTCTGAGGGACTACCTGAATCTCGCAGAGAAAGAATCCCAGTCTGGGGTGGGAACCCTGTATAGAAGCCTGGTAGATCTCATAGAGAAGGTCTGCCTGGGACCTAGGCAGGAAGATGTCTTCAGAGGGCCTTCAGGTCTAATGTTCTGGACAGTGCCTTTTATTCACTGTACAGGTGTGCACGTGGTCACTCTTTCTCTGCTGGAAGGTGGATGGATGGGCAGGGATTCCTGGGTAACTATACTGAATAGTCTTTAATGCATGTGGAGCATACTAAGATACACTATGGCTTCAACGTATATTCTGCCGTTTGATTCTCCCATAAGTGGGAAGAAGGCAGGGACCCCACCATGTCCCCGCAGCATGGTGCCTGGCCTCTCCAGGCCCGGGGATGCGTCTCCACCAGTCTTGTCAGTCAGTGGCTTGTGTGACAGCTGTGCAGGTGCCCACCTCCCCTGCAGACTTTGAGCTCCTCAGGGTAGACGCCAGGGAATTTTTCATACCATAATCTTACATACGGGGCTTAGCACACTGTAGGGTCTCAGCAACACAGATGGACTGATCAGTCAAGAATTCATGAAAGATTAGGCTCAGAGAGCATGAATGACCTGCCTAAAGTCACAAAGCTGGCACTCAACCTGATTTTCTTTGTGAGTCCAGTGCATCTTTCACCACTTCTGAAAGCCCTGAGGCCACATTTCAGGGCCAAGAAGGAGGTCTTGATGGGCAGGTCTTTAAGAGGACATGACCTCTAGCTCTCCTTGACTTGAAGTGTCCCCAAGGAATCTGCAGGGGGTGTCATGTCCAAGCTCCCCTCTCTCTGGCCTCACTTTGGTCCACAAATAGAAGATTCCACTTTCTATCCCTCCCTTGCACAGACAGTGACGCAAGATGGCTGTCAGCCATTCCTGCTGAGATACACTGCCTCTCAGGGTGCAGGGCCCTCAGCCATCCTCCAAGGGCTCCTGCAGCCCTGGGGAAACTAGATGCTCAGGCTTTGGCTTAGGCCAGGTAGAGGGGCTGTCTCTTTTCCCAGAAAGTGAAACTCACCCCCTTCTCTCCCATACAATTAGCTCCATAGAAGCAGGAGAAACAAGAATTACTTTCTACAAACATTGGTGTTTGGTGAAATGTGTAACACTGGGTTCTTTGATGCTCCCGAAATCCCTCTCAGCGGGGTCTCTCCTTGTTTTGACTAGTCATTTCTTCTTATTACTAACTGTTATGATTAGGAGAATTGCCTGAGTACAGGACCAGTGTTTCCAAGACCCTAATGAGCAACAGACTCAGACGTGCTCAGCAAGGCCCTGGAACCACGGTTGCCCTGTTTCTATAGGGAAACTACTGAAACGGTTCAGGAACAAGAGCTTCCTGCCTCCACAAGAGACCTACCCCCTACCCCCCAGCACCTGGTTACATTTGCATCACACTTGCACCTTGCACCCTTAGGTGCCTCCACCCTAGGGGTAAGAGTTATTAAGAGTGCACTTTGGAACCATTCAAGCCTGTACTCAAGTCTTGATTCCAGCATTCACCCACCACATGATTTAGGCAAGTCATTTAATGGCTCTGAGCTACAGTTTCCTTATATGTAAAATGAAGATAATAGTTCCTACCTCATAGGATGTTGGGAAAATGAGATTTCATTAAGTTATGTACCAAAATGCCTATGATAGTACTTTGCATAGAGGGTTTGTTGTTAAAATGTAATTCACAATTCCATATAGAACTCCACTGAAAAGGAAACCACAGCCATCTCTCTGATCTTTCAGATGATCCTTGTAGAAATCTATTCTAGGCAAACTACCAAAATTACTCACTCACTTAGTGGCATGAAGTAAACGAGTTCCACCAAATCAAAGCCTTTTCCTCCTGACATCCATGCAGATGGCACAGGTGTCTATCCCCAGGAAGACTATGTCCCTGGGGTTCATTTTAAGCTGGTTCAAAAGGTGATATAAAGTTGTCTCTGGGAATGTTGAGATCTCAGGGCAATTAGGAAAAGTAAAGCAACATGACTGCTCCAGGTTTCAATGTCCTCTCCTCCTTTCTCCAGGGGGGACAGCCTACATTTTGAGGGGAGTAACCAGTGTACCTGAGCTTGCAAAGGGACAGACATGACTCAGTTTTCCAGTCCTGTGCCTCAGGCCCCCAACACAACTCCTTCTTTGGAAAAGACACCTCAGGACTTCAGACACTACCATCTTCACATTGAACAAAACAGTGTTCCAATTGTCTGGTGCTCATCCCTCACAAATTACAGGTAATCCTTGATCAGTTTTTCCCAAAGATTCCAAGCCCCTCTAAGCTTCCACTATTGAATGGAGGGTGCCTCAGCAGTCTGTTCATTTGATGCCACTGCTTTCCACCAGGTCCCTGATAACTTACTCTTGGTTTCCTGATATGGCCTCAAGTAGTCATACACCCCACCCCCTTAATGACAAAACTTTACAACCCCTGTTGTCAAAGACCCTTGTTATTGTGGTGTTATTGGTGCCTGACAGAGAATCTTTGGGAACTGCCCACTGCCATCCAGGGAACCCCAGTGAAAGTGGGAGTGCTCAGGCTCATGCCCCTCTCCAAGGTGCTGAACCTGCACGACACACCACGTCACAACCCTTTCCTCTAGCATAGTGGTCACTCTTGTCCAATCTCTCCCAGGAAGTCTACACCAAATGAAGGAATGGTGGAAGAGGAATTGGTGCCTCAAGAGGGAAAGAGAAATAGAGAGAAAGAGAGAGAGAGAGAGAGAGAGAGCTGAACTTAGTCTGAAGAGTGTAAAAGCTACACGTGGCAGCCAGAGAATAAAGAGACGTTTTTTGTTTTGACATTGTTTTCAATGAACGAGTTACCAAACTTGGGACCATTCTGGAGACACAGCCCTATACCCAAGACTAGGGCTCTACCTAGAATGTGCTTGCAAGGGTTAGGTGTCCTAGAGGGTATAGACTAGAGCAGAAAGCCTTCAAGGTGCTTCTCCCCAAGTACAACTCCAATCTTGTAGGCAGGATGCCCAGACACCATCTCTAAAAATTTTGTTCTTCATTGATCTTATCATTCCTCAAACATCCGTTTGTAACTCTTTGTGTCTGTATCACTTGCTTTGACCCTTAACTGTACGTGCCCACAATTCCCAGTACTCTGTAGGTAAGGGGTCTTGCCTCATTAATAAACATATGGACTCCTCTTATCTTCATGGATGTCAGCATAGGTCTGGGCATCAGGGTTTCTGCTCAAGGAACAAGTGGCTGAATTAGATTAATCTTAGTTCAACGAGTGGGTCAACCAGATCATCCAATAATGACAATACTAATACTAATAGCAGCTGACATTAACTGAGTTTTTCTGTGTACCAACCACATAGCTAAACTCCTTGGACTTACTATCTCATTAAATCCTCAAAACTACCATTTCTCAGATGAGAAAATTAAGACTTAGAAGTTCACATTCCTAAGATTTGCCAACAAGAGAATATTTTTTTTACTTTGTTGCTGTGAACATTTAGGAGGTTTGTTGGTTGGTTTCAGAGACCTCTCAGAGTCTCTGGAAACAAGTACATGTTCAAGTACATGTTCATTTTTCTCAGGAAAATCTGTGTTGCTTTCATCAGATTCTTCAAGGGGTCATGCACACAAAAGGGATGGCCTCATCTCTGGCCTTACGCAGAGCAGTTCAATTCCAGCCTGCACGAGGAGCCTCCCAGGAGAGCATTGCCTCGCTGTGATTGTCACCCTCACCTGCTCCCCATGGGGAAGGGTACAAGGACACAGACCCTGGCAGCAGCAATGCACAGTTAGCTGGACACTGCCTGCTCTATACCTCGGACCAGCCAGAAATTCACATCTAAATTCTAAAACCAGGATGTTGGCTTTATTAAGATTCCTAATAAAGAAATTGGCTTTTGGGGCTTACCTGTCTTCAGCAGATTTTCCCTTTGATTACTCAAGAGTGCTCTTATTTCCAGCTTTATGCCTACAAATAAACTCAACTACTCTCTCCCACCCACCCTGTCTCTCGATTCTTTAAAAAAAATCATCTGGCCCAAAGCACATTAAGAAGCAGGAGATTCTATCTCAATGTGACAACACTTGGGCTAGCCCTATGGCTCTAGAAGGATCATTTCTGCTTAACTCTTTGAAGTCCCAACGCCATCCATGCTCCATGCAGGCTGAACCAACCTCTCAGGCACATCCTGGAAGACCCTGGAGACCCATCCCCACAACCCAGAATCCACCCTGTTCCTTCCACCCAGACAGAGAATCACAGCTCAGCAGTTTTCCCATCCTTTAAAAGGACTGAGTTTTCCTAGCCCTTTCAGCAGGAAGCTTTCATCAGTAGTAACCGTGGCAACAGATCAGAGAGGCTTCAAAAAGCCTGTCTGTATGTAATTAAGAAAAACGAGGACACGGACGAGAGAGCAGGGAGTTTAGACAAGGAGACCCTGGCTCTGAGCCCTGCCAGTGTACTTCCTGAGGGCTTCTGAGGACGGAGAAAGCAGATTTTCTTCTCTCTCTGGCCTCCCTCTCCACTCCCCCTTTAAAGTTTTGGTTTGCTGGTCTCAATTGGCCTCCTTCCTGAGGATGTTGCTGGGGACCCCAGTGCTGGCCAAATACTCTCTGCAGGGGGAGGGCCCCAAACCCAGGGGATACCGCCTAGATGGGTAGGAAATGGCCCTAGCGCTTCCTCTAGGGAGATTTATTTGGAGGCCATATCTGCTCTCTGGTCAGACTCTTTGTTCAGGCACGGGAGAGACTAGGCTGCCTACTTGCAGGAATGCATCCTTGTCATCAGGACAATGGAGCACAAACTTGGGGACAATCATTGTTTTAGCTGCCCAGACACTGGGCCTGGCTTGCCTGGCCTGGAAGAAGCCTCGTCGGAAAAGGGACAGGAGCAAGCATTGTGGGGAGGCAATCTGAGCCTGGGGATGGCTTTATTTCCTGACACTTATTCTTATCTGGAACCATCTCCTTTATCTCTGTGTTTCCTTTTTTCCTGTCAGTTTTTTCTCTCCATGTAAGCTCCATGGGAGTAGGAGCTTGTCTGGTTTGCTTTTTCCTATTTCCCAAGTGCCCAGAACAGTGCAAGAGTGTTTATTAAAAGAGTGAGTGAGTGAACAAATGAATAACGAATTGGGTTCTAGCCATCGTTTGTGGCCCAGACTTGGGCCACTTCCACAAGTATGCGTTGGGAGCCCAGGCACTGTGCAGGTTCTCCGAGCTGAGTCTGCTCTCCAGGGAAGGCTCTTAATGTCTACTCCTGCTCCTTGGGAGGAAAGGATTCAGATTTATGCAGCCTTGGGCTCAGCAACCACGGCTCCCACAGAGCCCTGTTCATGCCCCACAGATGCATTTGCTCTGGAGTGCAGCCATGAATGAGAGGTGGTTGCTTCATATGAAGCCTGTTTCTAAATAAACTTGAAAAATTCTTCTTGGAAACCCACTGCTTTTCTTCTTGAGTGGGAAGCAAGTGAACAGACATGGAGAAAGTACTGACCAGGGTTGGTCTCTCCCAGCTGCCATGGACACCAATGGATCAGGGACGGGGCAGCTCCTCACCCACCACCTTTATCTCACCAAAGCCTCTACCATTCAGGGGCACAAGTGGGGTCCTCCCTGCGGCTGCTGCTGCATCCTCCCTCAGCCCCACCACAGGGCATCATGTCTCATGCTGGAGAGCGGTGCACACATGTGACCTGAAGCCTTGCACACTGAGTAGAGGTTGAAAACTGGTGGAATGGGGCCTCTCCCAGGCAAAATGCTGAGCATAAGAATCACAGAGACTAACCAGCCACCAGCCCCTGTTCACCAGGAGGCCACAGCATGGTGAGGACACATAAGAAGAGCCCAGCACAGTGCAATGGTGGATTCTGAGTTAGGCATCCAGAAATGGGCTTATGGAAGCCCAGCGGGGGGATGCATGACTCCTGGTGGAATGTGCTGGATCTGGAGGGTGAGCAGGAGTTCCTCAAGTAGACAGAAGGAAAAGAATTCCAGACAGAGGAGAAAACACAGTGCAAAGGCTTGGCGGAAGTAAAGAGACCTTAGTGTGCACAGGACATCACAGGAATCTTCTTTTGAATAATTGGGGTGTGAGTAGAAAACAGTATGATCCCATGTACGTTTGGAACTTACACCCTGGCAGGAGAGAATGGATAGGAGAGATGGAATGTGATGTTAGAGAATTGTTAGGAGTCTTTGCAATAGGGCAGGAAAATTGACAAGGCTCATCCTTGTGAGGCAGTGGAGATATAGAGGAAGGGAAAGATCCGAGGAAAGGAGATAAGCTGACAGACTGTGTGTTGGGCTCCCACGTTGTGGCAACCACACAGGGAGTTGTCAGGAAGGTAAGGACTGAATTGTGTTCCCTGGATTTTTCAAGTAGGAGCCCCCCTGCCAAAAAAGGCAGGCATGGTGGTAGAGTGCGAGAGCAACTTGGCTGCATTTGGCTGAGCAGGGAGAGAGGGAGGCCCGTAAGTGTGACTCCGCTTTGGGAAAGCTTGGCTGGAGAGTAGATAGAGGACATGTAATATAAAGAAAGAAACGCCAGGTGACCATATTTTGGTTTTAAAATGGCAATGACTTATGCACGTTTAAGGGGATAAGGTGGAGTTAGGGGAGAGGGTGAAGTTGAAGTTCAAGGGAGAGAGGAGGTAACTGAAGTGGGGAGGTCTCCAAAGGGTGGCAGGGATGGGTGGTCACTCTCCCTGACGGTACCTGTCTCTGCTCCTCCGCCCAAGGCTGCTTTCTGAGTGATAGCCTCAAGATGTCATAAGGATGCAGCAAGATAACATGGTTAAAGGATTTGCCCCATGCCTGGCATAGAGCACGCACTTGGTGAACGTAATTATTATGATCATGAGAAACAGTGGCCTGTGGCTGAAGCTAGGCTGTCTGCTGTAACAGTGAGACAGGCAGTGATGGCATTGACCACTGGGAGCTTGTGGTCTGAGTCTCATCAGTCCAAGCAAACAGACATGTCTAAGACAGGCACCGGCCGATATGGACGTTTAATGACTAGTGCAGTGTGAGATGAGGCTGGCCACGCCCTGTAGAAGCCCACCTAGCGTGGTCCCGACTGCCCGCCCAGTACTAGCTGTGTGCTGATTTGCAAAGAGATAGATGTTCATCCCTGGGCATAGGGGTGGGGAATTCTTGAACACTATTTGCAAGACTTTAGTAAAAATGCCTCATGAATCCTGCTCTGTCAAAAGCATGCATGAAAGTCGTGCTTTAGCTCAGGCCTAATGGGCTTTATATAGTACAGTACTGATTTTCTTTCATGTTTTAATACAATCCGATTTAATATTTGCTTTCTGCTCTAGCTGCTTGCTGTTGACTGATTCAACACAGAATCCTTCCCTGGTGCCCCCCGACCTTCTTGTTATTCCCTCATTCTGTGTGTTGGCATTTGATTCCTGTCTCCGGCATGAATTGCCATACACGTCTTCCTTCAGCTGGTGACAGTCACGTGCAGGAATTCTGAAAGCATTACTATCCAGAGCGGCGGCTCCAGCCAGCCCACCATTCGGAAGGGGGGGGGGTGCTTCCAGGAGGGATCCATTTCCATCAGGTGGATACTGAGGATAAGCAGAGCTCAGCCTGGGAGCCAGAGGCTGTGATCTGCTCTGTTCTTGGGCAGGAGATTCTCCAACTTAATCTCCAAATGCTCAGGACTGCAGCAGGCCATTAATTCGGCAGCATTTTTGCCCTCCTACTAGGGACCAGGCTTTCTAGAGTTTTGCAACAAGGCATTTCAGCCTTTGCCAGAGTGTGACCAGCAGCCATGGGCAGAACTGTCCAGAGGGAAGAGGCTGCCCTCCTTGAGTCCCTGTGAGCCCGGCTGATTTGTAGGAGAGGCAGTCTGTTCAAATCTCCTGTTGTCCGTTTATAGATTTGACTGCCAACTCTTGGAGTGTCATATCAGAGTAAGGCCAGCTCTTCCCTTAGTAGGAAAAGATAGTTTCACTAACAGGCAGCACAGGGCTATAGTTAAGAACGTGAGCTTTGGAATCAGGCAGATGTGGTGTCCATGCCAATTTTAGTTCTCATAGACCACATGATCTATAGCCAGTCCCCATTCTCAGCATTAGTTTCCCTTTCAATAAAATTGAGTTAATTATCGTACCTTCCCAATAGCGTTCTTGGTGGGGGGTGTTAAATGCATGCAAAGTAGCTAGCAGAGTGTCTGGGACAAACCCCTGTGCTCTTCTAGTGTCATGGGGTCAAAAATGGTGGTTGCGTGAATTTCCTGACTTCATGCACCAAAACTTGTGCAATGTGACTATTCATCTCTCCAGGTCTTCTGGCAGCCCATCCTACAGAAAAACACTCCCAATGCCATGCACACACCACATAGATCCCAGATTGTATGAGGTTTTATGCAGGATGCCTGGATATGTTGGGTCTTATGAGGGGTCACTCCTATCCCTCAACCCTTGAGTTCTACACCAATTAAGGAAAGACAAGGAATCCAATAAGTGTCCAATATACATACATGTTATTGATGCTAAAGCTGCCTGGAGGATGCAGCTTGGTCCTGAGAACAGAAGGGCTTGTACCCAAGTCCTCCATCCTCCTCTCCCTTGGCACACATGATTCAAAGAAGGAAAACCCCAGTGGGGACGACTAAAAGGGGAGTGGGAGACAGGTTGTCATCTCTGTCTGTCATTTTTTCTCAGAATGGATTGAGGCATGGAGATTTGGGGTTGAGGGAGGAGAGGGGATGTGTGTATGTGATGAGAGTAGGAACACACCAAAGACAGATGGAGAGATGCTGGGGAAACTTCTATCCAACCTCACTGTCCTTTCGTTGTCTCCCTATAGGTGTGCCATCAGGTCCCCGCAATGTCATATCCATTGTCAATGAGACATCTATCATTCTGGAGTGGCACCCTCCTCGGGAGACAGGTGGGCGGGATGATGTCACCTACAACATCATCTGTAAGAAGTGCCGGGCAGACCGCCGGAGCTGCTCCCGCTGCGATGACAACGTGGAGTTCGTGCCCAGGCAGCTGGGCCTGACTGAGTGCCGTGTCTCCATCAGCAGCCTGTGGGCCCACACCCCCTACACCTTTGACATCCAGGCCGTCAATGGGGTCTCCAGCAAAAGTCCCTTCCCCCCACAGCATGTCTCCGTCAACATCACCACAAACCAAGCTGGTAAGTCTGCAGGCATCTGTGCTCCTGTCTGTCTGTCTGCGGGGCTGGCTCTTTGCCACTTCTGTGCAGGAACAAAGCTTCAGCCACACATATCCAGTTAGCCTGCCCTCAGGCCTCCTCCCAGGAGTGAAGGTATCAGGCGATGGGCATTTGTGACCATGGAGGAAAAGGCTGTAGTGCTTCACCTCTGAGAATGAACTGGATTCTGAGGGGTTTTCTTGTGCCCAGTTCAAAAGCAAAGATGTACATCCAATCCAGAGTATGACCCAGTGCTCTGCATCCAGCTGGGGCTCAACGAATGTCCTTGGAAGGATGGATGGACAGATGGATGGATGGGTAGGTGGGTGGATGGGCAGAAGCACTGCATGATCTTGAGAACACCAGTGCTGCTTTATTAGCCAACCCAATGAAAGAAACTTCCCAGAAATCATGTGATAGTCAGTACTGCCTTCATAGATTATTTTTCAATTAAACCCATGTAATTCAACAGTACGTTCTCCTTTACAGCTTGGTCAGATGAATGCTACACTGTTATAGAGACTTCAGATAGTTGGCAGTAGATCACTCCTGATGGCTGGTACATCCCTGTGGCATGCATAGCTCAGAATGCATTTTCTTCTCTTCTCTTTATTTCTGTATCTTTTGCTCTTCTGACCTTTTCCTTTTATTACTTTTCACACCTCTTGCAACGATCCATTTCTTTTTATATCCGTTTAACCAGTCCATTCATGCACTCACTCATTTATTTATTTATTCACTCAATTATTGAGACAGTTATTCAGCATCTACTGTGTGCCAAGCTATGGATTAGACACTGTGAGGGATACAATGATACTTGGACACCATTGTTCCTCCCATGAAAGTCAATAACTGAAGAATTTCCAGGACATAGACACAAAGTACAGAGCTGCAAGGTGGTATATTCTAAGTATTGTGTGTTGTAAACATGCAGTAAATACCAAAGGAGCTAGAGAGAAATGAGCCATCTCCCCCCTGGAGGGAAGGTGCAAGGCTGCAGAGGGGACATGAAGATCACATCTATAGGCAACGATGGGGGTCGTGGGCAGTGGACCATGATCTTACTTGGAATTATGGATTTTTCTCAATCAACAAATTCTAAAAGGACAGCTTGTTAGTGGAATAGCAGGAGCCGAGCATTTCTCTTTGCTCTCTCTCCCTCCACATAGCCCCCAATTCTTGACCTCTTCTATTCTTCCCCATCCTTTCCTAGTCCTCATCTCCCCATCCTGAGACTCATTCTACCTCTTTTAATACCAGGCATCTTTGATGGCAGATGATTCTTGGGTTTAAGCTGTCAGAACTGAGAAGAAAAAAAGGTGTCGTCGGAGAGCATGGCTATCCAGATGGCTGCGTTGTTGCTGTGAGCGTGTGTGTGTGTTCGTGTGTGCGTGTTTGTATGTATGCGTAGGGTCACGTGTTTACATGCATACGTGTGTAGTGAGAAAATAAGAGTGGAAGTGTGGAAGCCTCCAGCTGGTGACCACAGCCCCAGTGCCATGGAGACAAAGGTTGTGACAGCCCGTCTTACTCAAAGAGAAGAGAACGGTAATTTCTGCATCACGATGAGCACATAACATGAGCAGCCTTTGTTAGCAGTATTTCCCTTGGAGAGTTTAAGGCAGAAAACTGGCTGAAATATTTTAGTGTCCCAGCTTCTGGGAATAATAATCCTTCCAGTCTGTCATGTTACGCTGGGCTTGGCTGTCTTTTCCCTCTCTCTAAGCATGTGTGAACAAACCTGCCACTTATATTGGTTTGCTTTGATTTCTGCCCCTCCCTTCCCTTACCCTGCTATTCCCGAACCTGCCCATCTGCTTGTCTTGCCATCTGCACCTTCCCAGGCTGCCGTGGAGCTGAGGGACCAGGGCTTCTACAAGGGACCCTGCGTTACCAATATTCAAAATATTTATTTTCGTCCGTACCCGTTGGCCCCTCCAGGAGCATTTCTCATGCCCTTTGTTCGCCCTCTCATGGGCCCTTTATTCTTAACCTTCCCTGATTTTGTAGTCCCAGCCCCCATTGTCACTGTCCAATCTATGATTTCTCTTTGGGAATTCTGGAATTTGGGTGTCAGAAAGTTTACAATCAACAAGATAAGGTTGCAACTGCTTCTTGGTGGCATATGGTTATTATAAAATAAAGGTCAAGTTAACCAGTGGTTTCTCATCCGTGGGCTGTGGGGCTCTGAGGAACACAGGGCTGTTTGGTGAGTCCACATGTGAATGCAAATTACTTTCCACAAACAGATATTTCTTTAAAAAGATGAGACCTTTCAAAATAAACACTCGAGCCTGTACCTCTGCAAGAAGAGTTTAGAAACATGAATGGAAGCCCCAGATTTTATAAGGGATGAAAGAGAGACTAAATAACAGGCATCATAAAATCCCTAGTGACTCACTCAGATCCATTACAAGACAAGGTGGATGAACCCCTGTATCACCAAGAAGTCACGATATGCCTGTCTCCTTTCCAGAGCAGCCCTGGGCTCTTCCACTCTGGGCAAGATCCAGGTCAGCCTCCCCCCTCTGACCTCCAGGTATGGTGCGACCCTTGTCAGTACCTGTGGCCACATTTGTCCTACTGTTTGGGTCATGAGTAGGTAGACGGCAGGTAAAGAATTTGACCAAGAGCCGTCCTGGAATCAATCATTAAATCAACTGCTAAGTGTTTACTGAGTATCTATTCCCTGCCTGGAACAGCCCAAACTGAAATGGTGGGGGGACTATTGAGTGGGTCCTGATTGAGTAATAGTTATTATTCATAGTTTGTGTCTCTTTTGAGTTGACAAACAATTTTGGAATATACAGACTCATTTGATCTTCATAATTACCCTGTGACTTGTACATTATTGTTCCCATTTTTCCTATAAGGAAGCAGAGACTTGAAGGGCTTGGGAAATCTGGGATTAGAAGGAGGGTCGGCAGGCCATCCATTCTGTTTCTCTCTTCTGTTTCCTGCCTTAAAAGGTGGGCGGTCCCTCTGGGTTCCCCATATCATAGCCTCCAAGCACAGAGGGGTTATTCAGAGACAGCCAGTGTCATCCAACTGAGTGGATGGGATCTCAGTGTCCAGGCTGATTACCCTTCCACAATTTTCTCTGTGATGCTGAGCCATGAAAGGCTTCCCCCTGCCTCTGGTTGGAAATGGGAGATAGGCGTGTGTTTGTTGAGGGGTACAGGTTGTTCCAAGGTGAATTGGATCCTGACAATGGATATCAGGGTCACATGAGAGAAGGGTTTGGACAAGTTGTCTGCCAAGGGTTTTGAGCTTGATCTGAACGTGAGAATCTATCTTGGGAGGCTGCTCACTGCTCTGGGCTGGTTCCTCCTTTGTTTAGGAGCTATGGATGGCATCTGTAGCTGGGTGTGCCATTCTTACTGTCCAGTAGAGGCAGGATTGTCATGCTCTTCTTCCTTGGGGCTGCCCAGATGTGCATCTTTATTGGAGTATAATTGCTTTACAATGGTGTGTTAGTTTCTGCTTTATAACAAAGTGAATCAGCTATACATATACATATATCCCCATATCCCCTCCCTCTTGCATCTCCCTCCCACCCTCCCTATCCCACCCCTCTAGGTGGTCACGAAGCCAGTAGCCTTCTCTTGACCCTAAGGTTTTGATCTAAGGAGATTTTGTAGTCATCTTTTGGTCCATTGGATACATATTAGGTATAGTTCTTCCCTCGGAACCAGCATGACTGGGGGACACCAAAGGGTCTATTGCATCCTGACATCCAGCGAGCCTTCATCTCCTTCTGTGATGACCCCAGTCAAGTATATAGTCAGACTACTCAAGGATCTTGTATCACTCAGAGAGTATCAGGATGGGATTCTCATGCAGCCCACAGGCTGAGGCAGAGGACTACCATTTTTGAGCACCTCCAGTGTGCCAAGCCCCTACCAAGTTCTTTACAAAAATGATGTGGGTTATATGAAGAAACCGAGGTCAGAGTGCTTTTGGAATTTGCTCAGCATCTCACAGCCAGCAAATGATGTTTCTGGGTTTCATACTCAGGTTTGTGGCCATTTTATCCTCAGACTGATCAAAAATTGCATTATGGTGAGCTGTGTAATTTGTAAGCTCCCTCTAAGCTATTGCCACATAGCTGGGCCACTTTAGCTGTCAAAAAAATGTCCATCACCTTTGGTCAGGGTTGGTCATGAATTATGCAAGCTCAGATTTACGTGAGGTCTTTAGGGATGCAGCCTTGCGCTGAATACAGCTGCCTTGAGTTTAAAATAGACCAGATCAGGTGGAACTCTCTCTGTTCCAGTGGCCAAGTGATCTGCAGAGAGGTTGTTATCACCACTAACTTCTGCAGTCACTCTCCGGCACCTGGCCCCAGGTTCAGACTGATGGCCGGATCATCTGGCTGTCAGAGAGAATTAAAGTGAATGACAAACTTTACTTCTCTTTTCTGCCAACTAGACTCTGAGTGTCAGAGTTGGGGAAGACAACCTCAGAGGAAATCTTGGAAAAAATAAACAAGACAAATCAGATCAGCACATCTATAAAGTCAACTTGTAGTGTGGTAAAATAAAGTCAGTAAATTTGGGAGCATCTGAGCCAGAGAGAACACACTCAAAGACACATGAGGCCAGGCAGGTAATGGAGAGGAGCAACACGGGGCCCGGAGTCAGACAAGAGGGAGTGGTGGAGACTATAGGGAGATGAAGAGGAGAACAGGGGCAGCCTCTACTCAGCTCCAGCAAGTGGTGCCATGCCCAGCGCTGCCAGATGTTATAAGCTGAAAATCCAGATTAAAAATGTTGACAACTAATAAGAAAATTTTAAAACACTTGAGAGCCAAACAAATCCAATTCTGGATTTGGCCTTTTGGCTGTGGCTTGCAGCCTCTGATTCAGAGGGCTAGTCTGACTTACCCAGGCTTGAATGGTGAGTGTGCTGTGTGGTACCATCTCTTCCCACCTCGGGGCAGTCACCTTCCCTGACTCCTGGGCTCATGGTGGCAGCTGTGCAGTGGGGAGGGGAGACGTGGGGATGGCCCCTCTCTCTGCTCCTCACATGACTCATGCAAGTTCATTGAATTGCCGTGACCCCTCCTTTCTCCACAGTAAGATGGGAGTAATGGCACCTGCTTCCTAGTGCTGTGTGACAAGCAAATGAGACAGAGGATAGAAAATCACTTGGCAAACCATGTGATGGACTGGGAGACGAGCATAATTTCTGAGAATATGTCCTGAGCCAGACAGCAATTTGCTGGGCTTTTTTTTTTTTTTTTTTTTTTCTCCCTAGGCTGTTTCCTTCCAAGGCCCCTGGTCCCTTTGTTTGGGACTGATGTCATCTAGATCAGATAAATGACAGATATTGGTTTGGCCACTCTTCAAGGAAGGAGTAGGCACCAGAAAGGAGAGCAGTGAAATCTGTGTTCCAGGGGGTTAGTGAAGAGGGCAGGGATGGAACAGAACCTGTATACCCGACACAGGCTCAACCTGCCGCTCAGAGGAGGCTGACTGTCTTTCCTCATCATGTGTCTGGAGAAGCAGCACTTTTCCCTTCCCTGCATGATGCATCAGCAGCATTTATATTTGACATTTATATTACGCACACTTCATGTATGGCCTGTGGTGCCAACTGCATGTGAAATACTAACACATCCACTGCGCCCACAACACAGACACAAGCCGGTACTTAATTTTGTTTAAAAAATACTACACTACTTTGTCAGTCATCACAAGTCCCTATAGTTTGTCCATTTTTAAGGTATTTTCAAAGTTCCTAGACAATTAAACTCACTCAGAGATGCTACTTTTCCCACACATGAATTACCCAGCCCACCAATTCCTCTGAACACATCACCTAATTTGCATTATTCCTTGGTTAAATATAGTATTTGCATGCATAAAGAGTAATCTTTGAATATGAAAAGGAATTTTATGATATTGCAATATATTGAGCTCTTTGGAGGAAAGATATTATGTAAATCTCAAAATTAAATATTAAAACAATATTACGCTGCTGCCTGTAAAAATTTAGTGTTAAGATCCATATGCTGAATCTAGTCCATCTTTAAGGGCTGGTTTCACTGGAAATTAGCAGGTGAAATTTGTTCCAGAGCAGAGAAAAAGATTGAGTCAGAACATCAAAAAGATGGGAATGACTTTAAGGAAAACTTTCATTGAAGTTAATAAGGAAAAGTTAAAAAAAAAACTTAAGTCAATGAAAATTTCACTGTTCTTAATTCAATTTCATAGTTCATTTCATTGCTTTCTTCTCCTCGTTAATTTCCAAATGGCTGTTTTTATTGTTTCTTAAGTCTTGGCATTGAGGAGGAACTTCCAAGCGGCCTCAGAAAGGTCCTGCCATCTGCAAACAGGGGTTGTTGTCTCTTGAGTTGAGCAGGTCAGCACATAGCATTGCCCTTGACCAAAGTCATGGCCTTCCACTCCCGGCAGCCTTGGGTTCTCCACTAGGTGGTGAGCTCTGCAGAGAATCAGACTTTCCAACCTACCCCACTTTCATGAGGGAGGGACCCACAGCACTAGGCACAGAACCTTGATAAATATTTGCCAGGCTCCTTTAGTTCCTACATATGAGCTTTGGTATATAAATGTTTGGTTGATGTGTAGTGATCAGAATATATCCTGGTGGTCCACGGGTGGGCAGGTGCTCCCTCCAGGTCAGCCCGGGGAATAGGTATCTTCCTCTCTTGTGGCTCTTAGAAGGAAAACTTAAGGGGATGATCTTAGGATGTTACCAGAAGCCCTGATGTACTCAGAGGAAAACAGTGAGATTCAAAGGGGGGTTTGTTTGTTTGTTTAAGCACATTAACTTTGGAAATGTATTCATTCATTCACCACAATCTTTGTGACTGCCTTCCACATGCTGACTCCTCGGCTTCTGCTTTTAGGGGCTCCCATTGACTTACTCAACAAATATTTATTGAGGTCTTCTGTGTGTCATTCACGGCTCCAGGCCTGAAGAACACAGGAGCAAACAGCACAGACAAGAGTCTGTGCCTTGGGGAGCTCCCATTCTGGTCCCCAGCACTCATTGAGACTGGGCTCGGATGCCCAGAAAGTCACCAAGGGGGATCTCAGCTGGGCTCTGGGTACCACAACCCACTGAGGTGCCAGCTCTCACTTTGCAAAAGTTAGGATGTGATCACATGCCATTGCTAGAAAGCATTTCAATCCGAGGAAGTTGTTGCTATACAGTGACAGTACAGGGTGGGATATTTTATTATTTACTATCTGACCAATTTGAACTTCTTGTGGACAGATGTCACATGCTGGGCCACGCGGTGGTTGGGCGTAGGAATGCTCCCTGTTCCAGGTCCTGAGCAGTGCCTAAGATGCTGCTGAAAGCTCGAGAACAGCTGTGTGGCTCTGAGGATGCCTAGAGGGCCCCACGGGCCCCAGGGACCTATTTGCTCATTTTACTACCTCTTGGGTGCTCTAAATACACGGCTTGTTCAGTGAAAACAGGACTGCCAGGCAGTGAGATGTAGTAAGTTTCTTCCCCTGTTCAAAGTCCAAATGAGATTGTTATCACCCTCATTACAGAGGGAACCTCTAGCTGGATTATGAGATAGTCTCTGTTCGCCTTGTGGCCGAGGCACAGGGGGGAGGAGGGAGGAGGAGTCTGATGGTGAGTCCGCTCCTTGCTCCTCTGGCAAACGTCAGTTCCATGAGCCGACTATCATCTCCAGGAGAGCGTGCCCTGTACCCACCTGAGTGGCTCTTGTTCCCCAGTATCTAGCTAGGCGCTATTATTTCTCTAATATCAGCATTTGAGAAATGTTCATTGAATGATTTAATAAATTATCAAATAAATGTATGAATGGATGCCTCGATCCTTCTTAAACTCATCTCAGACATCAGCAAATGGTGTGGCTTGAGCTTTCTCTGTGATCTTTCCTTCCCCCGGCATCTCTGGGCGGGCACTGTGATTGCAGTTAAGACCCCACGTTCTCCCAGATGTTGGTGAGACCTGGACTTCCTGGGCGCACTGTCTTCCCAAAACACGGCCCTGCGGGAGACACTCTGCTATGCCCAGGCTGCGCTGCCCCCTCCCGCATAGGCAGGGCCCCAGCTGCTCCAGCAGGCAACAGTGGGGGTGTCGGGTTGGCAATTCCGACGCTGCTGTCCGTCCACCTGCACGCCAGCTCTGCGCCTATCATTTTCACAGCACCATCCATGTTAAACAGGCAGGAGCACCAGGGGTTTTTGAATGCAGCAATTAACAAAACAGTAATCAAGCTAAGTGTTTAATTTCGGAAAATTAACATCTTCTCTGAGCGGATGTGAAAGACGGGGAAAAAAGGCACATTAAATGTTCTGGGTAAATAAAGGCAAAGCTGGACTACAAATATTTTCCAGTGCAAGAGGGACTTTTTGCCAACCCCCCCAGGCCTGGGATCAGTTTCCTTCTGAGAGCCGAGCCGCAGGACAGCCTCAGCTATAGAAATGAGCCCTGGAAATTTGAAGTGTGTGTGTCTCTCTTTTGCTTCCTTTCTTTTTCTTTTCTTTTCTTTCTTTCTTTCTTTCTTTTTTTTTTTTTCTGGACAGAACAAATGCTTTATGTATCCAGAAGAGCTCAGGGGAACAAGCACCCATTCATGCCCCTGTGAGCCCGTCTGCCCCATAGAAACCCCTGATGTGCGTCTTGTCCTTCTCTGAGCTGTACTAGTTATAAGGATGGCACATGAGTTCTTGAATATGTAGGAGTTTTTTGTGTGCATGGGCCATACGTCTCCTGATAGACTGAGGGCTCCCGAGGGAAAACACCAGGTCTCACTGCTCCAGTAACCCTTGCACCTCAGTGTGGTGTCCTATGTGTCCCGGGAAGTCCTGTTAGGCCTGACATAATGTTCACAGTCTGGTGGCGCCTCATAACCCAGCGGGCTGGCATTTGTTCACAGGAACGGGTTTGCCTGTGGGTAGGGAAGTTTGTGAGGAGGTGGGTATGTGGAGGGCTGGTTGGAAACAGGCCCTCCTGGTGTCTGCTGTCTCATCTGATGCCCTAGAAGGAGTGAGGACAAGGAGGGCAAGGAAGGCGGCTTTGCAGGAGGGTCACCGAGGTTTGAGGCACAAATAGGCAGCCCCAAGGCTCCTGAGGAGGAGCTGCAGCTCAGCAGGGAGGTGGGCTTGGGGAGGTTGAGTGGGTGCTGCCTCAGGGAGCACAGGGGAACCGTGTCCCCACAGGCCCACAGCTCCCCAGGGAGGGCCCTGGAAGTCTGGCTCAGAGAGCAGGTTTCCCAGGGGGCTCTTGCAGGCAGCCGACATGGAAAACAGAGAAACCAAAGCAGGAGAATGAGCGGGTGGTTTGCAGATACATGGGAGACATGCCGGGGGCTCCCAGGAGTGCACAGGGACCGTGGGTTCGGTTTTGCGCATGCGCGATTTGAGGAGATTTCGAGTACCCGAGTCGCGGTATTATTGATGCGGTTGGACGTTCAGGCTTCTATTTTCTCTGTAGGTGGGTGGTAAGCTTGGTTGCTGAGAGTGAAAGAGGAGACACTGGGGTTGAAGGGTTAAAGGGAATGAAAAAAGTTAGGCAGTCCACTCCAGAGAATGGGATATGGAATTGACCAGAGAAATTCAGCATTTCCAGAAAGTGTTTTGAAGGCTTATGTGAAGTTGGTGATCTTATATTTACAAAGCTGCCCATTTGCCCTGTTTTGTGGCTTTCTCAGCAGTGCCTGACTGCTCAGAGCAGACCCTACAGGAAGAGGATGGTGGGTCTCTCGCGGGTTGAGTTTTGCTGCTTGTATCCTATGGAAAGATAAAGGCAACTCACGCCTGAGGCTTAGGGGAGTATTGTCAATTACACTATTGCAAAATGGAACCCAAGCTGGATGATGCGGGATATGAATTGGGAGAGGGCTATGCAGAGACAAAGGCGGAGAGAGCCAGATGAGGCTGCAGGGGGTGGGGGGAGTTATCAGAGGTTGCCCCAGGCAGGATGCTTGCATTCAGGAAGAATACTTGAACGTGTGGCTTTGAAACTGGAGCACCTTCAGATGAGGCCAAGTCCAACTGTCTGGTGGGGAGGGTCAGACATGGAGGAGTAGTGGGGGTGTGGGCGTGCGCTGTTCAGGTGGACGTCAGAGTCACCCACAGGAGGGCGAGGCTGGGATTGAGAAGAAGATAGAGATGGAAGCCCAAGGCTTCAGTGAGTCAGGGAGTGATGTGGGAGGGAGTGCACCGCGGTCCCAGGCTCAGGGAGCAGCGGCCCGGTGGCATGTGGACAGAGGGGGAGATGGTGAACAGCAGTGGATGGCGCACAAGGAGGGCACAGCCCCCTCCTGACCCTGAGGTGTGCCGGGCGTGAAGTCATACACCGCCACGCCAGAGAGAGCTGCAGGGCGGAGGGGTCTGCAGCGAGAGCTGCTGTTCCTCAAGGCGGGCGTGGAGGGAGTGTTCTGGGAAGAGCCAGGTGGAGGCCATGGGGGAGTTTCTGGTTCCTGAGCAGCCGTTTTGGAGGGCCTGGGGCAGGGGTGTGCAGGGTGGTGGAGGAGGAAGTCAGGCTCACAGGAAAGGAGGCCCCGGATGTGGTGGGGACGGGGTGGGGGGTGCAGGGGTGGCTCCAGCTGGGCAGTGCCCTGCAGGAGGCGGGCTCTTGGCCCTGAGGCCAGAAGACTTCGACCTCCGGGCCTGGGGAGGACAGTCACAGTGGCTGCAGGCGCGGCTCCCCTGCCTGGTGGCCGTGGCGGTGATGTCAGGCTTTGGGTGGTGGTGGGTGCCCTGCTGAACCCCTGTGGGTGAGAGCCAGGAGTAATGGGGCACACAGGGTGTCCTCTGCTCACTCCTGTGGCTTCTCCAGTACCGGAACTGCCTTCTGTGCTCAAACACTCAATAAACCAGAGCTGCCATTGCTCTGGCCCCACACCAGGAAGGCTGCTGGGCCTGCCCCAGGCGCCCTCAAAGCCACCCTGGGGTGCCTGCCTAGGACTGGCATCACCTGACAAGAGCCCCCGTTTCTCACACGCCCCTTCATAGCCTCCCGCTGCCACGGGGTACAGCATTCAGGTTTGCTCCCTTTAACTGGCGCACCTTCTGGTTCCCCCAGGAAGAAGAAGGAACAGAGGAAAAGTGCCAGGCAGGGGTGACCCAGGGGGCAGAGGGACCCTAGGACCACACTAGCGAGGATGCCTCGTCCTCCTGGCACAGGGCTTTGCTCACGTCCACCTCTATTGGGACCCCTGATCTCTCCGAGGGATCAAGGGTCCCAGAGAGCAGCACCCACCCGTGAATGATGTGACCCTGACCGCGCCCCTCCACATGCTGGGCATCCTCCAGGGGCTCTGAAATTGTGGGGTGCTTGAGTGCAGGGGGAAGGGAGAGAGAGCCAGCATCCGTCTCAGGGACAGGAGCCAGGCTGATTTGGGCTCTGCTCTAGCCTGCTGGGGACATAGGGAAGCAGTTTCTCTCTCTTACCCTCACTACTATAATCCATAGATGGTAAGAACTGACAGAAAACTGAATAACATCAGATGTCCTTTTAAAATGTAACATTCTGGACTTCCCTGGTAGCGCAGTGGTTAAGAATCCGCCTGCCAATGCAGGGGACACGGGTTCAAGCCCTGGTCCGGGAAGATCCCACATGCCGCAGAACAACTAAGCCCACGAGCCACAACGACTGAGCCCTCGTGCCACAACTACTGAAGCCCATGCGCCTAGAGCCCATGCTCCGCAACAAGAGAAGCCACCACAGTGAGAAGCCCGTGCACCGCTATGAAGAGTAGCCCCCAATCGCCACAACTAGAGAAAGCCCGCACGCAGCAACGAAATTAAAAAGAAATAAAATAAAATTAAAATTTATAAAAAATAAAATTAATTAAATAAAATTAAATTAAAAAATAAAATGTAACGTTCTGATTTCTAGACTTCTAGACAAAGTTTTCAAACTTGAACTTGCCTCAGAATCCCCTGGAGGGCTCGTTAAAACTCAGATGGTTGGGCCCCACCTCCAGGGTTTCTGATTCAGTAGATCTGGGACGGGGCTCAAGATTCTGCATTTCTTATCAGTTCTCAGGTGATGTTGACCTGGGAGTATGTTTTGAGAACTAGCAGCGTCAGGTAGATGATCCCAAGAAAGAACCCACCCCCAATCAGAGACAATATCAAAAACGAGGGCCTCTGCTGTAAACCCACAAACCCAGAGCAGCCCCCAGCCCCCAACCCCCACTGTCACAGGCTCCCTTGGCTTTTAGAACAAAACCCTTAGTGGATGGACCAGTGAGGGAGGAGCCCCTCTGGGGGTGTGGGGTTGACTCAGCCACCCGGCCTGGAAGCCCTCACTTTCTCTCTCACTCACACTTGGTTGAGCCCGTGACGAGACTCAGCCAATATTCTACAACAGCATCGAACTGATGCCACCCACCCAGAGCAGTCCTCTGTCCCCAGGGGACTCAAGGTAGAGAAGGAGGTTGGAAAGGGTTGTCAGGGCCATCTCAAGGCGCAGCCCAGAGCAAAAGCAAAGAAGCCAATGTCCACACTAGGGGAAAACAATTAGAAAAATAATGAATTCTGCTTTTGTATTCATACCCAGTCCTCAAACTAATTACTTATTTGTTTAATCTACTTTGACCAGAAGTGTTACTGCACCAAAAATATTTAATGAGTCAGGCTTCCTGATTTAAAATTCAAGCGTATTTGTCAAATGAAATGAGTTTTCATCAGCAGAGGCGGAATCTGGTATCTAAGCAGTACCTTCTCAACAAAGTTCTCTCCTAGAATACGGATGTCAGAAGAAACAAGATTCTTCTATGCACAGTTCATCATGTGCACAATTCATCTGTGTGCAAATTATTCTTCTTTGTCATCAGTACTATTGGGCCTGATGTCTTTACCTGACATTTAAATACGGATTTTAGTTTTTTCCTAAGGATGTATTTCATATAAGGAAAAAGATAACCCACAACCCTTAACTCCTCATATCCAACCTCGAGACCCATGCCTTTTAGGAACTCACATAATTTAATCTGAGGTCTCAAGGGGACTTCTGGAGGCTGCCTAGCAGTTTTGGATCTTTCCATGAAACCTTCAGAGTCTGGGCTGGGGAGATAGGAAATGGACCAGCCTCGGGGCTCTGGGACCCCTGCTTCTGATTCACCCAGAGCAGCATTGCATTGTTCTGCTTCACGCTTTATACTTCAGGGAATCTTTTCTTGGTAGAAAGGATTTTACAGCTTAAAAAGAAAAGTTAGAAAACCACTCATGTTAAAGTAACCTTTCAGTTGAAACATCTCAGTGAGATGGGAATGGCCCCAGCCTCCCCAGTTTCTGCCTCTGCAATCTAGAAGCTCTCCTGTCCCCACTGCCCTGGGACCGCTGTATTCAGACCCACTCCACGTTCCTTCCCAGGTACAGGCGGCAGAATCACAACCCCGCCTCCCCTCCCCCGACATCCTTCTCCTTTAAAGGCCTATGTCCATGTTTGGTGCAACTGTCTGATTTTCCAACCCCTCTTACTTCCAGCGCCTTTGGGGAAGAGCCCGCAGCCATTCCAGTAAAGGCAAACTTTTATTGAACATCCATTAGGGGCTAACACAGTGGGAAGAAGCTAAAAATAGGACTTGTGCCCTAAAGAGTTTATTCCAGTGATGGAGACCAGAGATGATCACCTGGAAAGTTAGATCCCAGTGCACTGTGTCCCAAGGTGGTAATTACAGCCCCATGAGAGTTATTAAAAATAAGGACTTTGAGTCGGGAGGAGGGAAGGGACACTTTGGTGGGCATGGTCTGGCGTGGCTAAGCCAGGGCAGTGTGTGGCCTGATCTGGACCTTTGAAGGCTGGTGGGGTTATGAATAGAGGTGGCTGTAGTGAGAGATCCCTGAAGCTGAGTTCTGCTGAGACTCGGTGAGTGGAACAGCGAGATGAGAGCAGCGGGCTCCTTAGAGGGAACCATGGAGGCACCTGCACTGGCCAGCGGCTGCCACGGTGTAAAATGTTAGAGAAGGAGTTGAGAATTTTTTCCAATGGGGAGCCATTGAAGGTTTTTGAGCATCAGAGGAAGTGAGTAAAATGAGCTTTGGGACAGTTAATCTGGCTGCAGTATACTTTAAACTGAAGAAACCCAGAGGTGGACAAGGGATCTGGGACAGGATATTAGGTGTAAGGCAATGCCAGTGACCAGACCAAGAGAAAGGTGGGCACAGAGCCAAGTGAACGTTGTGACTCCTGGACCTGAGTCACACCATCGGATGGGTGGGCAATGCCTCATCCCCTCCCCACAGTCACAAGCTCTCCTTGTCCTCAAGGACAAGGCACCCCATTGTTTATTTCCTAGATTACTTCCCAGAAAAACTTCAGGTCCTCTCGAGATGTTACAGGAAACCATCTTTCTTCTGGAGCATTTATCACACCAAACTCCGGGGAACCCCGCTGTTAGCCTTCCCTTTCTCCAAGCCCATTCTTATTCATCGCTCCACTCTGACTGGGTTGACATGTTTATTTATCCCCTCAAAGATATTTATCATACAAATACCCAAGGCTTGTCACTGGATTGTGCTCTTCACATTTACCTTGGGGAATTATGCCCAGGGATTGATTTGCATCTGTGAACAGTGGTGGACCCAGAAGGAGACTTTGGGCTGGTTGCCAAGTCCCCTGGGCTAGCAGACTGGATCTAGTTGGAAGAAGCAATGGACCACACAGGGCACATCTTCAGAACATTTGAAAACCTCATAACATCAGGGTTAATATTCTTGTTTTACAGTTGAAGAATTTGAGGTCCAAAGTAGTTAAGTAACCTTAACCCAAGATCACAGAGTAAGCAGATGGCAGAGCCAGAATAGGAGCCCTCCTCTCTCTGCAACATCTCTAGAGCCCTGAGCATAGTCCATCTCTATTTTTGCTAATTTCTACTTCCCTAGGCTGGGGCCCTTGGCTCCTTACTATTCCTTGTATTCTCCTACACCACCCCCCTTGTTTTCCTCACAGCTGGGGTCTGTGATGTAGATTGTAGGTGGTTAGTCCAAGGATGATTTAGCTGGGAAATGCTATTCTAGAAAAAGTAGGAGAGGTTAGCATTACCATATGATCCAGCAATTCCACTCCTCAGTATATACCCAAGAGAAATGCAAATATAGGTCCATGCAGAAACTTGTACATGAATGTTCTTAGCAGCATTATTCACAATAGTCAAAATGTGGAAACATCCCAAATGTTCATCAAATGATGGATGTTTGTCCGAGAAACAGCAATGCCCCGGATGGCTGAAGTGGCGATAACACTCAGATGCACACTGTTCAGGCTGGGGCAGCTGTATCACTCTGAGGGGTCACTGTGGGGACCTCCCCCCACCCCACAAACCTTTCCCCATGGAAGGACAGGGGAAAGCTCCCCAACCCGGAATAACTCCCCATGAGTTACTGTGAGGGAGGCAATGGGCTGCCCTTTCCATGGGCCTCCTTGGGAAGTTCAGACAGGAAAGCCTCCTAAGTGGAGACACCGTTTGTCTTCCAGGACACTTGCTAGGCTTGTTACCTGAGCCCAGGCAGAGGGGACTTAGCTGTGACCCTCACCCCTGCTCTAGGGCAGGTAAGGGGTAGCCTCACAGCAAGGCTGTCCCTGGCATGATTTCCACCTGCAGAAGCAACACTGTTTTCCCCTTTAGATGAGATTTACTGAACTCTGAAAATCCAAGTTCCATATTTTTATAGCCTCTTCAAACTTTTTTCTCCGATAGATCAAGTTAATTTTGAATGTATGTGTGTTTTGCTATTATTTTTCTTCAAAACTACTGATAATACTTTTGACGTCTTAAATAAAATATTTTAACATCATTTATTATATCCCAAAATGGATTATGGTGATAACTGTTGAAAGAATTCTTTTGACACAAAAATCAATAAAGACATTAGGAAGTAATTTTTAATAAGCAAAGATAATGCTTTAGAACTTAGTAATTGTCCTAGGAAAAAAGCATCAATTCGTTCTCACATTTTGGAATCTGAGATGCTTAATCATTGGGGGAAAATGCCCCTATCAGATGATAAGGAAAACAAAATGAGTAAGAGAAAACTTTGAATATGACTGAGTCAGTAACTAAATTAAAGGGTCAAGGAATGTCATAAACATAAACTGTATGGTCCAGGAGAACCAGAGATAGTAAATCAAGGCTCCACACATTAAGAGCCAGGGTCCAGATTTGGGGTTATTAACTTGCAGACAGATTCATGCCACCCTCCCAAGACCCAGCCTGACTCTTACAGGAGTGCAGGCCCTATGATCTCTTTTGGAGCCCTTCTTACAAATGGAGAGCTGGCGGGTGGTCCACCAGGCCCCATCCATGATGCCACTGGCAGTGACCTGTGACTAGTTTGGGCTGATACTTGTCCCATGTCACCAGTGAGTTGTTTCATAACTTACAGCTGGGGCCATCCTGTCCCTGCAATTTATCCACATCTCCTTTGTCAGTTCAGGCAACAACATTCTATGCACTCTCGCTGCTGTATGTGATATACTATCTTAGATCTGTCTGCTTCAAAACAATTTGGGAGGACGTTCTCCCCAAAGTCTTCCTTGGTAAAAACAGAGACAAAGGACTCACTCCACCTGCCTTTGCATTTTCTTCATCCCTAAGCCCTTTGACCGTGGCGTTTAAGTCTCTTTCTACTTCTTACACATTTAAAGGGCTTCTTATTATTGGGTGTGAACAATACATGTGTGTGTCTTTTACACACTCCTGGTTTTGATTCTGTTTGAACCCTCACACAGATTTTCCTCAGTGCCTGACAGGACACTTGTCATTGCTTCTCCACTGTCCTCTTTGGATTCTGGCTTCCTGTTGGGCCAGCCTCTTTATTTTGTCGAGAAGAAGTGCAGGGCAATTTTGATTATGTTTGGATTTTTTGAGCACCGCCTCTTTAGACCAAACAAATCTTTCTTTCTTTCATTTAAAAATTTTTTTGAAGTATAGTTGATTCACAATGTTGTGTTAATTTCTGCTGTACAGCAAAGTGACAGTTATACATATATATATTATTTTCATATACATTCTTTCATATTCATATATATATTTCTTACATATTCTTTTCATATATATATTCTTTTTCATATTCTTTTCCATTATGGTTTATCACAAGATATTAAATACAGTTGCCCTGTGCTATACAGTAAAACCTTGTTGTTTATCCATCCTATGTGAATAGTTTGCTAATCCCAAACTCCCAGTCCAACCCTCCCCTCCCCTCCCTCCCCCTTGGCAACCACCAGTCTGGTCTCTATGTCTGCAAACACATCTTTCTTGATCCTTCAGTACCTTCCTTCCAAATAGCCCCTAAACTAATTCTTTGTCCTTACTTTTTCTAAAGAAAGGTCTATATTTGCTTATTTGCTAAAGTTTAATAATTTTCATTTCCTTCTCTCTGTAAAATGTTTAATTTAGTCAAAAGCATTCTGTGTGCTTGTGAGGGGGAGACTCTTTCAAGCATTCAGTGAAACTGTCCCTTCATCTTAGGATGCAGGTTTATGGAGAAAAGACAGCTGGCCAGGACATACTGTTCAAACTATTGTATTCAGGGGTCCCAGGGGCTGCTGCTTTGAATTAATTTTCCCTTCCTGTCTTAGTCTGCCTTAGTTTTGCTAAAAGAAGTTGGTGTTTGAGTGGATACCTGAGCTCTTTTTTATTTTGTTTTGTCTGAAGGTGTTATTGCATGTAAAACACCAGATTTAGAGGTGGCATTTGCACTTGGAGAAGGAAAAAAACATTTGTCACCGTAGGTGATCACTGATGGCAGAGTACCAAATATAAGCCTCTCCTGATCTTCAGGGAGGAGGAGTAATACTTTCTTACTTTCTCCCCTGTGCAAAATCCCATCTCAGTTAAAAGGTAAGACATTTAGAGTGACCTGTATGAGGATAGATAGCCTGCCAGGGGCCCCGTGACTATGGTGTCATCACCATAAATCTGAGAAATGCTGGCGGAGGTGACTGTCACCCTCTGGCAGCTTCTCCTGGATCTGTGTGCTGCTGCTGGACTGCTGGGAAGTCCTTGCCACCTGTGTAACAGGGACATTCCTCTCAGTGGATTTGACTATCCATTGTGTCTGGATCACCTTACCTCTTTGCCATTTGACCCCAACTGGGGCCTTCAAGCAGGGCTGTGACTTTCTTACTTGTCCTTCTGTCTTGAGTGATTAGAGCAGGGGCATGGCGCAATGGTTGGCATATATGCTGAGTTTTGAATGATTGCTTTCCAGGGATTAGAGGCAAAGTAAAGAACCAAGCCCATCAAAAATCCTCAGGCCATTGGGATTAACCTTTCTAATTTTTAATACATGATGCTTCAGCTTTTGAGGCAGAAGGATCCTGAAAACCTATATGGCACTGACATGATTAAAAACATGTCGACTGAATCGTGTTTCCACAGAGGCCTGAAAGGGTAGCCCTTTCAGTGTGGTGGGCGGTGGCCGGGGATAGGGTAGGGAGGGGAGGATTAATAGGGGCTGTTCCCATCCATCCTGGTGGGCCCAGCAAGATCCCAAACCATCCCGACTGACTCCAGAACACTGCCTCACTTTCCTGAAGCTCCTTCATCCTCTCTTGGGGCTCTGCACAGTGCACACAGGCCTTGGGGAAAAAAATCCCAAGCCAGCCACCCCGTTAACCATTCAGCCTGTACTAAATCCACACTCACTGCCTAGTTTCACTTTGGTGACTCAGCAGTGGCATCTCACACATTCTGTCCTCCAGGGAACGCTGACTGCTGCTTGATTTCTGGGCGATCACACTCTGGTTCTCCTTCCACATCACTGGCCTTTCTTTCTCAGGCCCCTTGGTGGCTTCCCCATCATCTCCTGAATCTTAGACTATATATCCTCTTCTTCTCCTTCTCTTGGTGATTTCTGTCATTTCCAGTGCTTTCAATATCTTTGAAATATGATGACTTCACATTTATAACTCCAGTCTGGACCTCTTTGACATGCATTTGCCTACTAAGCATCTCCTCTGGGACATCCTGGATGTCTTAAAGCCAGCAGGTCCGAAGTGGATCACCTGGTCTTTCCTCCCAAACTGTTTGTACCGGTGTCGTCCCTGATCTCAGTCGATGGCTGCCCCACTTTTCCAGCTGCTCAGACCAGAAACACATCCATTGAGATATATTCTAAATATATTCAGAATCTGACCATCTCCTCTCTCACCACCTCCACCATTCCAAGCCTGGTCCAAGTCACCATGATCTTCCAGCTGGATTATTCTTTCAGCTTTCATACGGCCCCTGCACTCCATTAGCAATATAGCACAGGGTGATACTGGTAACATGTAACTCACATGATGTCACTCCCCTGTTTGCGACCCTCCCATGGGTCCCCATCTCTCTCAGTAGAAGCCAACGTCCTCTTTTAGTGTCTCTGGGGGCCCTACCATCTGTGACCTCATTTCTGCACCAGTCCCACTGGCTCTTTTCTGTTGCCCTGAAACACCAGGAGGCTCCCAGAACAGAAACTTTGCCCTGGCCTCTCCCGCTCACATGCTCTTCTCCCAGGCATCCGCCTGGCTCCCTCTTTGCCCTCCTTCATCTCTGTGCTCCTGCGTCTACTTCTCAGACAAGGCCTGGCCGAACACATGATTCAGAATTGCAGCCTTCCCCTGGCCGGCCTCCTATATTTTGGCATTCTGTATCCCTTCTCCTCTGCTCCATTTTTTCCCATTGTACTTAATAGTTTTAACATACCTTGTAATTTATTTATTTATTATGTCTAGCCTCTGAATCCCTCCACTAGAAAAGAAGCTCTATGAAGGCAGGAAATGTTAATTTGTTCACTAGGGAATCTCTACAACCTAGAACGATTACTGGCACATGACAGATGCTCAATAAATATTTGTTTAAATAGCTAATTAATGGATCTGGGCCATGATCCTAAGTTGGGAGGAAGAGAAGATGCATTTGATGGTTGAGTCAGGATCAAAAATTATTTCAACTTACCAGACTCATAGGCCAAATTAGCACCATAAAGGCACATGTAAATCCCTGTAGTCAAAGCTAAAAGCCAACTCTATAGACAAAAGATGAGGAGCATACCATGGGAAAACCTAAAGGTTATTCTGACTGTGGTTTCAAAATCAAATAGCAGGGACATGTTTTTGAAGCAAAGGCTAATGGTCATATTAATAGATGTATCGTACACAGATCATGGTGGATATTAGTTTTACTCTAATCTTTGCTGTTCAAACAGCAGTGAGAGAACTGGGTTCACCTCTGGGCCTTATGCCTAAAGAAATTTAGATAACATGAGTCCCGTGTGGAAAAGAGCCACCTCAGGTGGCGGCATCTCATGGGAGAAATGTTCATAGTATCTGGCCATTCTTTTCAGCAGGAAAAACTCAAGGGAGACCTCAATAGTTTCTTTTGCTATTTAACAAGCCATTCTGTGGAAGGGGGAACATTCTATGTTACTTCAATTGGCAGAACTGAGAGCGGTAGGAAGAAGACATATTTCAGATAAGGATAAGGAAGACACGCAAATTGGTGAGAGGTATCCAGGTATGAAGTGGCAGCTTCTGGAGGCAGTGAGCTTCCCATCCCTGGGAACGCAGCAGGGCGGGGCAGGGAATACTTGATAGGGTGATTCAGGACTGCATCAACTCAGGTCCTCCACGAAGCAGACACCAAGATGGGATCGGATGGGATCAGATTTACTAGGGAAATGGGGTGGAGGCCAGAGGATGCTGGGAGAGCTATCAGACCACAATGAAGGTCTGATCCCTCTGAGGGAGAGAGAGAAGGAAGGAGGATTGAGTGGGAAGAGTCTTAGACTGCCACAAGTTACAGGGAAGTGTTGGGATATCCAGTGGGGAGTATTTGAGCAGGAGTTGCCCATCAGAAGAGTCAGGAATGGACCTACCTTAGCATCCCCGCCATCCTCAGTCATTGGCTGGGAGCAGCATGTGGGAAGTGGGCTCTGCATGGATGCAGTGACGGATCGCAGAACGCAGCAGCTGGGGTCATTAGGCAATTATGCTCCCAGGAGTAGGAGCTCTGAGAGGCGCATTTTCACGGCCATGATGAGGTCTCTAATGGGAACTGGGCAAAGTCCCAGGCAGACACTACAATTCTAAGGGCTCATCACAGCACCTCTTACTCTGCTCTCCTTATGGCTCCCCTGCACTGTGAACATCTTCACAGCTCTGCGTCTCCACCCTGGCCCAGGGGCCTCACGCAGCAGGTTCTCACGGAGAGTCCGCGGATCATGGAGAATGAGGAGCCGCCTGTGACCCGGTAGCCGTGCTCTGTAATTTCAGGTCTTGGAGGGGAATCTGTTAACTTAAATCCAGGATAGTAAATGCCACTCAGCCATGGTCCCCAGAGAAAGCCTTGTAAAGTGGAGTTCGTGTGAGGAAACGACCTTCATCACTGCAGAAGTGCCAGGACTAAATGGAACAGCCCCTGAGTAGAGCACAGACTGCAGCCTCATCCATCACCCGCCTCTTCTCCTAGACAGACAACCCTCATTTATTATCTCCAGACTGTTTTCATTTTACTTACACAGTGTGAAAAATGTTGAATTGGGAAATAAATAATATTCTTTTTAAAGAGAGATTTCGGAAGCACTTCACAGATTTTGGAACTATTATTCTGTTTCCAAATGTTTGGTTTGTGTATCATTTCTTCATTTATATTTGTGAGCTCTCAACAGCAAATGTCCTCATTTGGAAAACTCTGACAGAAGTCTACAAGAACTCTGTTTTTGGTCTGTGTTCATGTCTTCTTGAGAGATGCTGCCTCTCTTCCTTTTGAAATGCAGCAAAATCTTCCATGCAGTCTCAGAAGGAGATGTTTGCTGGAATGTTCCTTTCCACTGCACAGCAATTCTGTACTGACCAGCTCGACTCTCTCGCTGTCAGGCCTTGCCTCCCGATCCTCTTCTCTGTGATGGCTCAGCCCATTCCTGCAAGACTGAGGTTCCTTCAACACCATCTGCTCAAAGACATTCCATCGCGCCTCTTGTCCCACTGCCTGAAGCCTGGACTTGTCCTGCTGGTCACGCCCTCCATGCCTGTCTCCAACTTTCCCCGCACACACTGTTTTCCTGTGATTTCTCCAGCCATCTCTTGTTTTGGTCAAACCTTTTTTCTTCCTGTCCACTCTGGTCCCTGCCCTCACACATGTTCTCCTGTCCTAAATTGTCACCTTTTCTCTCCTTTGGTACCCAAACTCCATTTGTTCTGCAAAACCCACAGGAAGTTCTGTAGATCCAGATTAGTTGATGAGAAATGTCCAATGACATTTCTCTGCCTCTTTGTCTCTGAAAGACAGCACTTCTCATATAATCGAGGGTCTGTTCATCTGCCCTGTCTCTTCCTCTCTCTGCAGCCCCTTCCACTGTCCCCATCATGCACCAGGTCAGTGCCACCATGAGGAGCATCACCTTGTCATGGCCGCAGCCGGAGCAGCCCAATGGCATCATCTTGGACTATGAGATCCGGTACTATGAGAAGGTGAGCCAGCCCTGCCTTCAGGCTTGCAAGACCCAGGGCCAGCCACTTTTCCGTGGGCGGTGGTCAGCTGAGGTCCCAGGGAGACAGGCTGGAGGGAGTCCTGAGTGGGGGAGGAATCTGATGACGCAGGTCAGAGGCTCCCTGAGAGTGCTCCCAGCTCTGCCCCAGCAAAGGCCTCCAAAGCCCAGGCACTTTCTGTACCAACTCAAGAGAGAACCTTCCAACCCCGCGCCCCCCCCACCGCCCCCGCCCAATCCTGCTGTCTGCACCGCTCACTGGGCTGTCATGGATGGGCAGGACCAATCCCATTCTCCCAGTCACATGCTTGCTATACTAATGCAGATGCTACACACCCACCAGGTGTCCCTTGAACTTCCTGAAGATTTTGTGGTTTTGAAAACTAGTGTTTTTCTTTTTCTTCTTTTTCTTTTATGGCCGTGCCACATGGCTTGCAGGATGTTAGTTCCCCAACCAGGGATTGAACCCCGGGCCCACGGCAGTGAAAGAGCACAGAGTCCTAACCAATGTACCACCAGGAAATTACCTAAACTGGTGTTTTTCAAAGTTTTTGATCATATACTTCCAATTAAGATTGTTTATTTATAAATTATATGCATATACTACTGTGCTGAGCTATGTATGGATGTTTAAAATATTTGAATGGAAATGTAAAAGGATAGATAGAAATTAATCGAAATAGAAATTTGTATGTTATTTCCCTTGACTGCTCTCTCACAGCTGCTGCTGGGGGCTACAGCAGGGCATGCCCTGCCAAGAGGAGGGAAATGGTGCCCTGTGGAGTTGACCCCAGCCTATCTGTGGGGGAAGCAGGGCTTTCCTTCCACCATGGTGAACTATAGCATTTGCAGAATCCCAGGAAAATATAGTGCTTTCTATACTGACCCAACACAATATTTTTGCAAATACCAGATTTATTCCTTTACTTGTTTGGCAAGTATTTATTGAGTGCCTGCTATTTGGCAGGTACTATTGTAAGATACATTAGTGATCAAAACAAGGATTCCTGCCCTCAAGAAGCTTACTTTCTAATAGAAAGAGAGAGACAATGAATAATGAATATAACAAATAAAGATATCATATAGTGTGTTAGAAAATGAGTATAAATTGGGGGGGGGAAGCAGATCAAGGTAAATGGGATCAGGAGGGTCAGGTTTGGGGGAGGAGTAGGTTGCAGAAATAAATAGAATGGTAAAGGTGGGCCTCTTGGAGAAGGTAAGTTCTAAGTAAAGACCTGCAGGAGATAAGGGTGTTGTGAAGCAGGCATCTGGGGAACAGAGAGCCTGTGCAAAGGCCCTGAGGTGAGATCATGACTGTTGGTTCAAGGAGCAGGAAGGAGACCGGCATGACTGGAGTCATACGAGCAATGGGAAAATAGTAGTCAGGGGAGAGGTAATCAGAGGAGGTGCTCATGTTAGGCCTTAAGAACTTGAGCTTTTCCACTGAATAAGATGGGAATCCATAGCAGGGTTTGGTGCAGAGGAGAAACAAAATCTGACTTACATTTTTAAAGGATCATTCAGGCTTTTCCATTGAAAATAGACCTGTTAGATTACAATCATCTAAGACAAGGATGATGGTGGCTTGAATCAAAGTGGAAGCAGATGGCTGATGAAACATAGTTGATTTCCAGGTGTATAAACTAAAGACAAACCAACGGGATTTCCAGCAGGTTGGGTTTTGGATGTGGGAGGGTTTGGGCCTGAGTCACTAGAAAAATGGAAACACCAATGGCTGAGAAGAGGATCACTGTAGGCAGAGCATGTCTGGGGTGAGGGAAGGGACCAAAGTTCAGCTCCATGTCTAAAATGCCCCTGAGATAGCCAAGTGGAGATGTGGAGCAGGCAGCTAGATGTGCACATCTGGAGTTCAGGGGAGAGGACGGGCTAGAGATGACCATTTGGAAGTTGCCAGTGTGTGGATGGTATGGGTGGGATCATCCAGTGCATCAGTGGGGATAAGAAGAGGAACAGAGATGAAGACCTGCAGCCTCCAACATGGAGGCAGTGTTGAAAGTGGAGCATGGCTGCACTGGGAAGGGAGCCCTGGATTCCAGGGCCGCCCATAACTGACAGACACGCAGCCATGGTCCCATTACTGAACCACTTACTCTAGGTCAGTTTTCACATTTGTAAAATGGCACCAATTTACCTCCCTGAAAGCAGAAGCTCAGATGGATCACCAGTCTAGCCTGCAAGGAGGTGTGCCCTTCAGCCATTACAGCCGAACTTGCAAGCAAGGTGAGGGTTAGGCGGCTTTCTACCCATTTAGAGGAAACTGGGTTTTGTAGACAGTTGATTCTGATAATTCAGGGAATTGGGGGTAATTCAAATGATCTGGATTCATAAGCAACCATTATATCCATTCAACTTTGAATTGGGGACCCTTATTTGCTAGATATTTTTTATCATTTAGTAAAGTAAATGTTGGACCAATCCAAAAATGTTTTGGACCTATCTAGACCTATTGATTACATGGCCTCGTTTCATCACCAAAGTTGACCTAGACCAAGTTCAAGTTGACCTAGACCTAGTTCTATTGACCAAGTCCAGTAGAATATTATGCTTGGCCATATATGGTGTGATGTCAGAGTCACCAGTAAGGTCCCACCCAGCCCCCCTTCCCACACACACATGAACTTGAGCCTTATGGCTCATCTCAGATAAATAATAATATTTTCTCCCTAGTGTACCCCTGTTGGGTGTCAGAGGCTTTCTAAACATCATCTCCTCTCCCCTTTCACCACCCAGTGTAGTAAATCTTAGTATCATTGTTTTGGGTAAAAGAAACAAATGCACAAAGAATTTGAAAAAAACAAAACCCAGTTGCTCAGGTCACACAGCTAAAAAGGGAGTCTATAGCCTGGGTTCTTTGCCCTGCAGCCCGTGGCGGTGCTGGGAAGGGGCTGGACGCATGGGAAACCACTGACCCTTCTCCTCACCTGCCGTGCCAAGGGCAGTCACCCTGGGACGGGGGTGAAAGGCACAGAACCGAAACCACGAGGCTCATGCTTGTGTCCCCCGGCTCCTAGTTCCCCAGCCCACACCCGAGTCCTCCATGGCCTTTCCCTGTACAAACTATAGTTGACCTCAACTTCTCCCTGGACAAACTGTAGTTGACCTCAACTTCTGACGCTATGAAGTAAGATTATTCTCCCATCTTAGGCCCTGTCCCTACTTCTCAGTACTTTATACCAATTATTAACAGAACACATGCACAGTAGCTCAAGGCCTGAGGGGATTTCCACACCTCAGTGAAGGATGTCATTGTCCCAGAAGATAGAATGCTTTTTTTAGGAATGCAGAAGATTCTTCACCTAAGCACTGGTTGCCATTTAGTATATTACGATAGAACTCTTCCTCACTTATAAAGTGCTTGACTATAAAATGCATTACATGCCTTGACCATTTCTAATATGTCTAAAGAAAGGACATTACCTTGTGAGGGTATTTTGAAATAATAACCACAATGATAATAATTCATCATGTATTGAGTGCCTATTATATGCCAAATATATTACTTCTGATCCTTAAAAGAAATAAAAGAAAGATACTTGAAAGCCAGGTATAACCAATTTATGGGTGGTGGAACTAAGTCACAGAAAGGTCAAATGACTTACCCATGACCTCACAGGTCACAGCTAGAGAACCACAGAACTAGAGCTATAGATATTTTTACTATATTTCAGTATATTTCTGAGCTCAGTGTAGGACTGGATGCAATTGTGCTGATGCTGAGGATCTGAAAATTAGCATGACCCCCTGAAATAAGAGATTGTGTCTTAATTTTCAATCCAAATGCTTGTAACCAGAATGGTTTCCCTCCCTGCTCCACAAGGCTGTGGAATCCTGGTCTTAAGAAGATGCAAACACAAGTAGAACTCAGTCCAGTAGATGTCCTGGATTCAGTCCAAAGAAACAGAACTCATCATTCCTCCATCCTGCACTACTTCTTCTAAACCAGAAATCAGCACCATTTTTCTGTGAAGACCAGGTAGTAAATATTTTAGGCTTGTGGGCCATAGAGTCTCTAGCCCGACTACTCAACTCTGCCTTTGTAGCAGGAAAGCAGCCATGGGCAATAGATGTCAATAGATGGGCATGGCTGGGATCCAATAAAATTTTATTTACAAAAACAGGTAGCTGGCCATAGGCTGTAGTTTTCCAAGCCCAGGTCTCCTGCTCCATATCACACTCTTGTTTGTGCTTGGTACACCTTTCAATTTCAGCGCTGTGAGTAGAATCAATGAGGCTTTCATCTCCTGCAACAGCTCATTAATAGAGAGCTCAGATGCCATCGAGCTGATGACACTGCCAGGGTCTCTCCCATGTTCATCTCCTTCCCCATTTTAATACGTTTCCATTCATCATTCCCTCTTGTTTACTGTCTTGTAGCACTTTTCACTCCTGGCATCAGCGCTTGTAGGCAAACCAAGGGAAGAGCATCTACAGCTGCTCTCGGCTGTCTTAATGATTGAGAGTTTAGACGTATACTCGCCCTTCATATTAACTGTCTAGGTGAGAAGGGGCTGCTTTAGGCCTTGGGAATTTCTACCCTTCAAATTTAGGATCATTTTCTCATAGGAACTCTTTCAGACTCTGGCAATGTCTTGTGCTCCATAAATGGGTTAAAATGACTGGTCCAAAGTGTGCTGTTTATTCATTCATTTAACACTGAGGTGTTGGGCACTCAGGCAGGGCAAGCCCTGTGCTATGCATTGGGGATGGAGAAAGATGTGGTCTCTGCCCTCAACAGCTGCAGCCTCTGTCTCCCATACACTTGTGAAATCAGTCATAAGCAACCAAAAAAAAAGAAAAAAGAAAAACAACAACAAAAAGCAACCCTGCTCTTCACTCTCACTTGTTTGCCTGAGGTTGATTAATGGTTCTGAGAGAACAAGGACTGATAATCATTTTAATCATTGAACTTCTTGAAGGATGCGTAGACGATAAAGTGATTATGGGTTAATGTTTGGTCCTCACAATCCAAATGCCAATATACCAGAACACATTTTTCAGTAAAAGAGTTGCCCAGCCAATGTTTCACTTATTTCAAGCAGTGCACACTTGCATCTGATTCCAGTAAAACCAGAGAATTCAGGCAGTCACCTGGATTTTGTAGCAACGGGATTTTGTCCTAATTCGTAAGGTAGACTATGATTTTCATAGTTTCAGATCTCCAGTGTGTCAAGATAGTAATGACCAAAGTTCTAGATGGCATCCCTTCTAGAGTGGACGACCTTCTTTCTGCTGAATCCCTGATTAGTGGGGGCTGGGTTGGGGAGGGGGGGCATCCACCTACTTTTTAAGTAGATCAAATGATGGACAGGTGGTCCCTCCCCAGGCTGTCTCTCCCAGAGGCCAAAGGATATCACCTCACTTAGTGTGAGCGTGGTCCTCTTTGTAACGTTCACGTGTCTCTTTGCTCTGGCCTCTAACCTGGAGTCCCTTACAACTGCTCCCAAGCCACTCATCACCACCCCCATGCCACTTACGCTCCAGAGATGCCCACTCACTTGCAGGCTCCTGAAGCCCTTTAGGCCTCATTTTTGCATGTTTTATCCTGTTCTCAGGGGATATTCTATTCAGTTCTCACTCTCTTCACTCATCCATGGGGCTAATTTCTTTCCTCTTCCATGACTCACTCATGTCACCCTTTCTCAGAGCCCCTCTCAAGCGCCTTGTCACTCTAGGCTGGGGGACCCCGTGAGCTGCCCTCTGCCAAGTCACTCACTCAGCACTGCTGTCATCTTCTGTTTGCTTTTGGCCCCACCCCACACAATGTCGCATACCCGAGGGCAGGGACCATGCCTTGGTACCTGCAGCCCTTGTATAGTGCCCAGCACATGGTAGTGTGTCATCAATATGACCGCCTGGCCAAATGAATGAATGATTACACATCCAGTCATCTCTGCCTCTGCAAAGTAGACTTTTTCATATTTTAAGACCACGGTAATTTCTTTTCATGGGACTGTGTTCTTTTGTCCTGGTTCAACTCCCCATGTTTCTTCTGTCCTTTGACTAAGGATGTGGCTTACAGACCTCTGGTCATCAGCTTTCCTCTCATTTGTCACCATGCCTCTTGGACTGCTGTGCCTAGAACTCGTCACAGTGCCCTAGATCTGTACGTGGGACTCGGGACCTCCTTCTCGGTGACCCAAGATCTTCATTTTCACTAATGTTGCCATTTTGCTCTAAGATTCATGGTGCAAAACAGGGGCAGACCCAGACTCTAAACTTCTGTGCCTGCACACTGGAGGATAAGCCACCATCTTCACAATGCTCACGTGGAAATGATTAGAGACCAGGAATGGTGTTCACAAAAGTGCTGAGGGTGAGGTGGAAGGATGAAGGGCAGCAGTGAAGAGAGTCCATGGGCTGGAATAGTGAGGGGTGCTTTCCTAGGAGAGGAGGCCTTGAGGGGTGTAGGCATAAGGAAACTGGAGACTGCAGAGGAGGCCTGGAGAGAGGCATTTCAAACTGGGAAAACAGCCTAAGCGAAGGCCTGGTGGCCAGGCCTGTGGTACCTGGAGGGGCAGCAAGGTGGCGACTTAGGGGATCGTGAGAGATTGGAATTGACTTTGTTATGAAAGACCCGTGGACTGAGATTGAGGAGTTTTGTCTTTATCTGATAATAGCTTTAGGGAGTCAGAGGTCTTTTTTACAAATGAAGTTTAGTTTGGGTAGGGAGGGAGTGGCAGAAAAGATGGGGGGCTACAAAAGTCCAGGTGCAAACCATATATTACACAAGATCAGCAGCAAGGAGAGCAAAAGCAAGGACCCTTTAAGGGCACTCACAGTGGATGGGAGGGTCAGAAGGAAGAGACCCAAGCAAGGTCTGTGCATGCCAGAGGACACACGTGTGCAGGTAACAGGGACTGCAGAGGGCAGGGCAGAAGGTGCTGGAGGCAGTGACACACAGGAGGGTGGGGATGACCCCCTGGATAGTGGGAGAGGTGAGGACACAGGCCCTGCTCTCCAGGAGGAGGGGCATGTCCTCCCTAGATGCTGGTGGAGAGGAACTCAGACTATGGGGACCCAGACGGACACACACCAAAGCGAAGGCAGAAGCAGGTAGTCCAGAACAGCCTCAAGTTTTCAGCGGAGTGAGTGGACACAAAGCCATTTGTCTAAGGACTTGAGGGCCCTTAAGGAGTGATCTAGAATAGCCATTGTGCGGAGTGACCGAGAAGATCTTGGGTGAGGAGAGGAAAGACCAGTACTCAGCAGAAACAACACAGAGAGAGGCAGGCAGGGTGTGAACGTGACCCAGTTTGCTTCGGCTGAGGTCAGAGAACCAGAGTGGGTTTGCAAATTTGGATGTGCTTTGTGATTCTGTCTCTGAACCCCGGAGGGGAAGGAGTAGAAAATGACTGTGTCCCTCTTGCCAGTCCGTGAGAGCTCAGCCATTCGCTCAGACCCCTCTCTTCAGAGCATCACATGGTCCAGAGCTGATTTGGCATTCTTTAGGTCCAGGCCAGTCTGTCCCTGTTTCGAGGGATGGCTTGGGGCTGGGGACAGCTTCTAGCAGGTCTGCAGGACCAAGAACTGAGGGGCCCGCATGCTTAGGAGCAGGCTGCCCACCTCTTCCCCTCGCTCTTTTGCAGGAACACAACGAGTTCAACTCCTCCATGGCCAGGAGCCAGACCAATACCGCGCGGATCGATGGCCTGCGGCCCGGCATGGTGTACGTGGTCCAGGTGCGCGCCCGCACCGTGGCCGGCTACGGCAAGTTCAGTGGCAAGATGTGCTTCCAGACTCTGACGGATGGTAAGAGGCAGGCCGGTGACCTGGGCACAGGGCAGGCCGCTGGAGGAGAGAAGAGCCCCCCGCAAGGCTGTACTCGCAGCCAAAATGCCAACTGCTAACTGGATTCCAGTGGAATTCCCAAGGAAGTGTTTGTCCCCGGTATGACTGTGTAGACGCCTCGATTCACTAGGCAGGGCATCTGTCTGAAGTCTGGCCTGTTTCTCAATATCTAGTGGATTTGCCTTGGAAAGGTCTATGTGCCCCGCACGCGCAGAGACTCCCACGTGTTGGCCGCGTTTGCACAGCAGTGAGACGCACACAGAACTCAGGAATATGCCTCGGCTGGTGCCTGCGTTGTTTCACCCTCACTCCCACTTCACTCCTCTGTTCTGGCAGCTGGGAGCTGAACGCGCAGCCTCATTGCATGAGCCGAGGACTCCAGAAAGAAAACAGAGGGACACAATTTGGGGAGTGGCTGTGCCACGTGTCTCAGAATATTTGAAGCAGCTTCATGTGTGACCCTCAGTAGGTCCTGCTGAGGCGTCTCCAGAGAGCATGGCCACTGGTTTCCGAAATATCCCCAAGGCCACACAATCTGTCACCAAAAATACTTCCACCTTTGAGCTTTATTTGTTCTCTGTTTTAACAATCTCCCCCAGTCCTCTGAGACCTCCTTATTTAATTGTTATGAAAATCCAATTCCCTGTAACCTCAGCTTTGTGTATGGGTGTCTGTCTCTACCTTAGCCACTTACCGTAGTGTATGTATTCATTTACCTATCTACTATCTATCCACCTATCTATCTATATTTATTCATTCATTGCTGAGCTGTGTCCTGATAGTTTCCCAGGTGTCACTGTATTCCCAGCGTCACAAATTGAAAGCCTTTAATTTTTCCTTTATTACTTAAATTATATAGAAAACACTCTGCCCTTACATAACATTTTATTTTAGGCCAGCACTCTCTGATGAGGCCCTTAAGAGGGCTTGAGGTTTTCTACTGACCCATATTATATTTTGAAACAATTTAAAAAGTCATCAGAAAGATTTAAAAATCAAATGATTTTATATAAAAATCATAATATCCATTTTCTTACGAAAAATTTTAAGAGAAGCCAATGCTGGTGGGCAGCCTAGTGTGAGGACTCTGCCTTGAGCTGGGGGCTTACCCCCCACTTCCCATTGATCTGTACCTGGATGCTTTGATGTGAGCTGTCTGGCCTTTGTAGGATGAGAGTTTGCAGCCAGCTCTGAGTTTATTTTAGATGAGTTTTGGTTCATATTTTGAGGATGGTGAGCTAGGGTAGAAAGGTGAGCCAGTTTATCCAGATGAATAATACTGCTGGTATGAAAGAACACAGGCTGTCTTCGGTTACTTAAGGATTCTGTTCCCCTCTTTGCACCTCACTTACCATCTAGATTTATGGGCACTTTGGCATCAGGAGGTACACAGGATTAAAAGCTCAAACTCAAAATGCTCTGAGTACTGGTCTCTTGGCAGTTCTGCTAGACAAATCAAGAAGTAACAAATTTCTCCCAAGAAGGCTATTCCTTTTACATTTGGCAGTTAAGTTTTGTAAACCCAACAGAGGTTGGATGTAGGAGAGTTCTGGTAAGTGGCCAAATTTGAGAGTATTTATCTTAATGACTGAGGTTCACACATCGGAAGTAATTATGTTCACTGAGGCTTCAGGCCTCCCTGCAGCACAAAGGTGAGTCTGAAGGTTGTCAGTGATAGGGTCTTTGGGGCGGGCAGGACCTGTGGGATCCTCCCAGGGTCAGTGACCATGCTTTGGGCAGGTGATGTCCACGTAAGGCAGAGCCACTGTGGTCCTGGCTGCTCTTAGCTCCAGCCTGCTAACTTTTGACTTGGTCGCCTCATTTTTTTTTTTTTTAAACCCATTTATACAGCAGGGTATCTACATGTTTACCAAGTATTCTGGGTGATTCTTAAGCACTCCAGTGTTTGAGAACCATCCTTCAACTCTGTGGGTGGAGAAGGAGACTTCTAAACCCAAGGATATTGGTTCTCGAAGCCTCTGACTCTCTAGAAATTAGTTGGAAAGGGTGAAGGTCACATGGCTTAGGAATTTTTAAATTAACATGAATTTTATTTTACTTTTTGCCAAATTATTATTTTTTTAAACACACATATTACAAAAAGCTCGCAGCAGAGGGAAACTGAAACTCTACCTTCAGTCTTTTAAATTGATTTCTAGAGAGTGGGAGGCTTCAAGAACAACATCCTTGTCTTTTGAAATCTCATCCTCCACACACAGAGTTGAAGCATGGTTCCCAAACATCAGGGTTCCTAAGAACCACGTGGAGTGCTTGGTAAACACGCAGATACCCTGCCTTTCACTCAGAGGTTCTGATTCAGTAGGTCTGAGGGGCCTGGAAATAGGTCTAACAGTCGGGCTCGGGTGATTCTGATGCAGGGCATGGGAACCTCACTTCAAGAGGAATTATTGTTAGGGGGGCCAGATAAAATACAGGATGGTCAGTTAAATGTTGTGAATTTCAGATAAACAACAAATAATGTTTTAGTCTAAGTATCTCCCATGCAATATTTGGGTCATACTTAGACTAAAACATTATTTGTTGTTTACCTGAAATTCACATTTAACCGGCCAGCCCATACTTTTATTCACTATATCCGGCTACCCTACTTGTAATAGCACATACTTAGCTTGACCTCCGTCTGCCTCAGTCCTGAACATTCGATAATGGCTCCTTGACGCCAAGTGAGAGAATAACCACAATAATAATAATAACCCACGGGGCCAAGTGGTTTATATGGATTAAAGAAAAGAGAATTCGTCGTATTAAGGGCATCTGTGATAGATCAAACACTGTGAAATATGTCACATGATCTGATTAAAAAATTTATCTTAACAGATAAGAAGTCTGAGAGTCAGAGAGACTAAATGCTTTGCCCGAGATCACCAAGCTTCCCCGTGGTAAAGCCAGGGTTTGGGCGAGCTCTGTCTGCCTCTGTGACTGGCGGGCAACCGCTCCCCCGTGTGATACAGCCTGGTTCTAACACCAGCAGAAGCCTGGACCCATTCTCTTGAGCGTGAGCTTGAGAGTGCTGGGCTCTTTCTTGGCATTTCCTTCATCCTCTGCAGCACTGGGTGCGGTGCCTGCTGGCTGCAGATACTCTTAAATCTCTGCTCTGCGAATCTGTTGACTGGGTTGCATCTCAGCAACTTTGTGTTTTAGAAGGTACTTCAGCAGTGGTTTCCATTCCCCCCATTAGACGTATCCTTAACGTGGCTGACAGACCTTTGAGAGACCTTCCGAATGAGGGCATATAGATTGGAGTCACCTCTGCTCTGGGACCAGTGTCATCAATTTAGTTCTGAGATCCTCTGTCGCTGCTGTTTTGCCTTTATTGTTGACACTGTCATTTGGTTTTCGTTGTTTTTGTTTATTTGTGACTTAAAGATTACTCTTGGTTTGGGTCAGGCTTACAGCTCTGAAGCATAGAACCTATCTATCTATCTATCTATCTATCTGATGTCTTTGTTGTCATCACTGAGTACCAGCCCTATGCAAAGGGCGTACAGGAAGCTTCTAATGCCTCTTTCTCACCTAGACGATTACAAGTCTGAGCTGCGTGAGCAGCTGCCCCTGATCGCTGGCTCGGCGGCAGCCGGGGTCGTGTTCGTCGTGTCCTTGGTGGCCATCTCCATCGTCTGCAGCAGGTAGGACCCCACTCCTGCTCCCACCTGCTCTCCTTAGACGCAGGAAGCCCCGCTTGTGGACCCCTCCCACGTCATGCAGACTGGACAGGGCCTGACCATTCAGGGACGCACCGTCCAACTCACCACACTCATCATCCCATCTCTGTCCACAGGCAGCCTAGAGTTCTCCAGATTATTTATTTCCTCTGTGCCTGAGATAAAATTCTCTGTAAGAGCTGGGCAAGGCTCTGAGCATTCGTCCTCAAACCTCATTTTAGCCAAGACGTTTAGCCCACCTACACACAACGGTTTTCCTGGAGTGACAGTTACAAAATTTCACTTGACCCACTGGAGCATCACACCCTGTACCGCAGCCCGTCCTCTGGCTACAGAGCTAAGGACCTCGCGCAGGGCGCAGTGGGGCAGGAGGGGAGCCGGGGAGGAAACGAGGAGCTCCGTGTCTGCAGGAGGGCAGGCCCTGAAGGCCTTGTGAATTTTTAATACTGTTGCTGCTGCCTTGGGTGGTTAGCCCAGATTCAGCTGGCCCCTCCCGAGAAGTTCTGCAGTGCGGCCAGAGTGCTAATAGGCGTCATCCAGAGCCTCTGCACCAAGCTCTGATGGAGACGCATGGCCCTGCCCGGCCTCTGAGAGACCTTGACTTGAAAGACCTTGACCCAGCTGCCCAAGGTGGTGGTCAAGCCAGAATGCTGCCCATGACAGGAGTTCCACTTAAAGTGAGAGTTGCAGTACCCAATCCCACGAGATGCCTGGGTGAGCCCCCATCAGGACAGGAGGTCCGGGAGCAGAGTGGTCGGGGTGCACCCCAGCTGAGAGCGCTCCTCTCCCTTGTGTCCACAGGAAACGGGCTTACAGCAAAGAAGCTGTGTACAGTGATAAGCTCCAGCATTACAGCACAGGCCGAGGTGAGTAGAAAGTAGACACCTACCACCTGAGCCCCGGCGAACCACTGAGTCGAGCAGGCGAGTGCCTGGAGGGCTCCTTATAGCCAGACTGGCTGGTCCCAATCACAAGCCCCCTCCCGGCCCCCAGCGCCCAGCGGCTGGGTCCCCAGGGACCGAGGCTGCCCACCCCATCTGTGTCCGCCTGTCGTGGGCACTCATTGGATGCCTGGCGGGTAGATTATCTTCTGCATTGATAAGCCCATGGAGGACATGGAATGCAGGGAGAAAATTGGGTTTAGCAAGTCAATGAATCCTGAAATCAGACTCAGTGGGAAAAGACGGAGGATTCTCTATTAACATCTTCTGCCTTATCTTATCCAATGGAGCGGCTGGGGAATGTGTTAACCAACTTCACAGATAAGCCAGAGAACACGAATGTAGGGAATTAAAAAGATAGCAGAGCCCGAGAGGCCAAAGTGTTGGGATATCTCCCAAGTGTTTTCTTTTAAGCAGTGCCTTTAAAAGTTTTTCTCACTCATTATCTACTCTCTTTTTTTCAAAACCTAAATGTAATATTTTATAACTAAGATTTCCCCTCACCAACGTGCAACATAAAGGCCTGTGTCAGGATTATTCTTTGATCTGTGTAATGACAACGTTGCAGGATCTGCAAAGGTCCCACTCAGTCCAGAAAGCAGAACGCTTAGATCTTTACAGCAGACACGCTCTGATTCTAAATAACTCCTTTTGAATTCCACGGATGCCCTCAGAAACCTGCCCCAGCACTGTGTGCTGTGCCCTCTCTGTCCCAGGCTTCCGCCGTGAGCTGCATCTCACCTCAGTCCTGCTGTGGCTGTGCCTGCCCCCTCTCCCTGTTCACTGGGCAGTGAGCATGCAAAACAGGCTCCGTCTACACACATCCTAAGCTGGCTTTCACTGGGCGGTTCTGGGAGCAGAAATGGGCTCCAAGGCAAAAGTTTTCACCTGAGGTCACCTAAGGCAGGAGAGTGATGCCAGGATGCTCCCATGGCAGCTTCACCTCCGAGGGGCTCGTGTTCGGGTGTGGCCAAGGTCGATGCTGGCTGGAGCTGCACAAAGGCCACTCTGTAGATATGGCTTTGTTCCCCGGGGGCTTTCAATCCAAGAACAAGAACCTGCCAACGGTCTGTAGAGGACCAAGGCCCTGGCAGCTGGGCTGCTGTGCCGCAGTCATGGCTGGGAGAGGTCTGTGGGCTGGGCACCGGCTGAGGCTCCCACGGTGGTCCAGGCAGCCTCCACGATCAGGAGCACAAATGGGGAGTGAGGGTTTGGGAGAGCAGCCCCTTTCTAAGGCTATCGGCACAGATCCTGCAACACTCAGAGTCCCATTTACCCCTCTCTCTTTCCCCCAGCAGGCCATTTGGGCCTCCATTTTAACCAGACGTCACTGGTTTTAGAGGGGAAACTTGAATGTGTTCTCTCTCCTTTCCTCACATCCTGACTCTGCGCCTCATGGCAAAATCTACAGATGATTTTTCTTATAGTAACCGGTGCATTTCCCTTCCAGGCAAGGCCTTAGCTTCCTAAGAACAGAGACTTTGATTTATCTGTGATTCTTAGGTGAAGGTGCCCCCTCCAGGGTGCATCAGAATTACCTGGAGGGCTTTCTCCACTGCCCTGCCTCCCTGCTTCTGCCTCTCGGGATTCTGACATTGCCCCGCCTCCCTGCTCTGGGCTGACTCCTGGCCATGTTGAGAGCCACTATAAAGTCTATTTCAGATTTGGCATCCTTTGAACTCTGGATGAAACATTTAAAGATGGCCATGTGGGCTTGAAAGCAGAGGACACAAAATTGGGTTCAAAAGGAGGAGTGCCATTTTGAAGACTAGAGACGCCCAAAGGTGAGAATGTCCCTTTTTAAAGGCATGTAAGTTAAGCCTTGTCACCACCCCTTAGTCGGGGTACAGAAAGTCCCTAAGCATCAAGCTGGGATGCATCTTGCTGCCTTTTTGGGCACTTCAACCTCAGACCTGACCATTCTGCTCTGGAGGGGCCGGCTTGGCTGGGCCGCCACATGGCACCCACGTGCACAGAGGTCTGCTCCCAAAGTGCTCACAGCCTGCTTCTGGGGAACTCTGTCCCCTCTAAGGCCAACAGAAGGAGGCTTCCCTGGCTCTCAAGGTCCACAGAAAACCCACCACCCAGTCTGCAGTAGCAGAGGCCTTGCTGCAACCAGTGAGGGTGGGACCCGGGAACGCAGAGTTCTTCATGGACCAGAGTTCACACCCTCCTTGGCCTTAGAAGTCTGTCTTCTTTTTAAATCCGTTCTCCTTTTTATAAATGCTCTTTCCTCCTATTCATAACTGCTCTCTTTTTATCCAGTCCCCGAAACCTGGCTCCTCTTTGCACTCTGGTTCTCTAAACTCATAGCCTCATGCTTTGAGTTGCATTAGTGCATTTTTTCCCACGGACATCCATCACTCTGACTAAAGCTATTACTGTTGGAGAATGACAGTCTAAGGGCTGTGGAGCTGGGAGAAGACTCAGCACACATATAGCAGAAGAGGAAACTCAAGGTTCTGGTGGAGAATGGGCCTGGCCCGAGATGGGGGAGGGTAGGAGTAATTAGTTATGGAAAGCCTACTCGGTGCATTGGGAACTTTATTCTGGAGGCTCATTTCAATCCCTCTGACCCTGACAACCACTCTAGGTGGCAGACATTAATGACATGATTTTGCCTGGTCTCACCACTCATGGGTGGCCAAGGTGGACTGCACACCCTCTAAACCTGGCTGCAGAGCCCATGATCTTACCATATTGCGGAGGCTCAAGGTGGCTGGAGGTCAGGAGCAAGTCAAAATGGGGTGAGGACTAATCTCAGAAATCCTGGTTGGTGGTTTGTTGATCCCCTCTCTGGGTCCCACTGCAGGAGGCAGAAAGGTGGATGCACCTGATGTGAATGTGTACACATAACCATTCCTGGGCCATCCACATGCATGCATCTCGCTGTGGGACGTGGATGGTAACCTGGACATTTAAGCGCTTCCTGCCCTGGGAGGGACAGAAAACCTGCAGCAGTTCCCCAGCCTCACTCATCAGTACCAGAGGGGGCCCCTGCCTCTCTTCCCCGCAGGCAGGGAGGGCATAGGGCCACATACAGAGGTCAGCGGCCCCTGCCCTCCCAGACCTGCCTTTCAAGCTGATGCAAAGGCTGAAGGAGACATAACAGAAATGTTGGCAAACATAATACCTTCTCTAGTCCGTGAAGCCCCGGCAGATCTGGTCAATTTGAGAATGCCAAGTGCTCCCTAGGGCACTGTCTTACATCCCCGCTCTGAGCCTGCAGCACAGAGAACAGACTTGTAAGGGGGGATTTGATTTGGGTGAAAGAGACCAGAGGGAAGGCAGGTAGGGAAGTGAAAGTGCATGGATGTGGTGCTGGATGCTGGACTGAAGAGCCTGGGAACCTGTGGTTCATGTTCAAGGGTGGGTGGGAGTGTGGGTTTCCCATGTCGGGGAAGAGGCAGACAGACGGAGTGTTCTCATGGTTTCCATGGGCCAGTCCGCAAAAGGTGCTGGCTGACTAAAAATTGCCTGGATGGGATGATCCAGGTGGGCTAAGGTAGGCTGGGTAATCTATCTTTAGAAAAGTTCCAGTTGATGCTACATTTTGAAAATGCTACCAGGTACTTATGGGGCTTGGATGGACAACTATACACTTGATGGTGATTGACACTGCACTGATTTCTGAGATGGATGGAGTGTGCAGGGGTGGGGAGAGAAGAAGGTAAGGGCTTGGTAAGGGGTCAAGGGCTTTCAGAAAGCAACCCTAACAGAATCATCTCCTTGTTACAGGCAACTGCAGATATAATCACCGAGCTACTTTTGTTAAGCTTTGAGAAAAGCAAAAACAAATAAGATATGTGTCTAAAGACCATAAGACTGGCAAACACACTAATTTTCACACAGGACAAGAGGACAGAACACAGGGACCACAGAACAGGAGGGTGAGCTTGATCCCTGCCAAATGCTCAAGAGACTGGGAAGCAGATGGGTTCTAAAACTAAATTCAGTGATCATTGGGAACGAACACAGGATTGTTAAGAAAAGTTATGGGGACCTCATCTCATTTACTAGGGTTATGCATTTAGTAAATTCAAGAGGAATTGTATATGTAGTGGATTTTTATTTTGGCAAAAATATTTGATGATCTCCCATGGGAAAGCATTGTAAAGTGGGTACAGAGCTGGTCGTCATACGAAAAGATAGTGAGTTAGTGAGTCTGTCAGCCAGGAAGGAAGTCACCAGTTTTATTCTAGTTCTCGTCCAATTCAATCTCTTGTTTGTTTGATGGTTTTTTAAATTCATGAGTCAAGTGCAAGCCTAGGGATGCTTATCAAGTTTGTAGGTAACAGTTGGGTGGCTTAAGGAACTCCACAGAAGACAGAATCAAAATTCAGAACTATACAACAGCTTTGAATGCTAATTTGAAATCTGCAAGACAAAATGTTAGAGGGATAAATCTAGAAGCTAGTGTTGGTTAAAACAAAAATAAAGCGGTACAAAAAGGAGGAGACCTGACTTGCTATCTGTTTGTATGGAAAAGTTTCAGTACTTAGTTGATCACATGCCTAATAGGAGTGAGAAAAAGCTAATAAAAAAGGCTAAGCACTGTTACTAATGCAGAATAATACTACTAAAAGCCTCCAATTTGAGCACTTACTATGTTGAGCACAGTAACTTTAAATTAACTAATTTGATCCTCATAACCGTCCCATGAGGTAGATTTTGCATGTGAAGAAACAGAGCCTCAGAGAAGTCAAGTAGCCTCTCCAGAGTTTTATGACTCTGTGGTCACAATTAAAGTTGGGATCAGAGGAGGTGATACACAGAAATGCTGTCCTCTGTGCTGGTGAGAACACATCTAGAAGGACGTTCTTGGTTCTGGGGACCCCATGTGTCAAGAAGGACTTTGTCAACAAAGCAGCCGACCCATGGAGGGCGCCAAGTCCTGACCTGTCACCTCCGAGACACCAACCGATTTGGTGCTGGAGAAATGCAGGCAGGAACATGGGGGTCAAAATCAAGCATGACACCATCACGGCAAAAGAAAGGTGATACTGTTGTTGTGCTTTGTTGTGTTAAATGGAACCATCGGTGAGAGATCCAAGTAGGCAGACTTTGATTCAATGTAAGAACAGCCCCCCAAACTGGAACTGTCCACACAGAGACAGGCTGCTTTTTGGGGAGGGAGGTGAGCTCTCTGGTCTTGCAGAGACAGATACCAGTAAAGGCTGCTGTAGAGGATGTTGTAGAGAGGATTCCTGCTTTAGGTAGGACACTGGACTTGATTCGACCCAAGATTCTACACCCAGCTTTCTTGACTCTGGGTGGGAGGGACACATCTGAACCGGACAGGACACAGCATCCAGCGCACTGGAAATCGCCTTTGGACACCAGGGTGAAGGTCAGGTGTAGCTGGAGGAGGGACACAGACCATGGATATTTTGGCTGCCTCTCCTGAAGGTAACAGGAGCATTAGTACCTGAACATGAGTAAATGAGGGCCTATGGGAAGAGGAGGAAAGGCCCCCAGGTGCAAAAGGTGGCTGAGTGTTCAGTGAGTGCTTGTTAAATGTCAAATAAATTTAACGAGCTAGCTTCACCCATTTGTCTGCTGCTGGCTCAAAGCCAGAGCCTCTAGAAACCAGGGTAACTCTTTGAGTCCCCAGCTCCTGGGCTGTTGCCCTCAGGTTCTTGGCAGGACTTCAGTGGCCCAGAGACAGTGGGCCTTGCCTGGAAGGACCTGCCTGTCCTGGTCATTGATACCTAAGAAGCAGGGAGATGTTCAACTATTTTTCCTGAAATACCTTCCTCAATAACAAGTAGCCTGTGGTCCACTTTCCTTCTCTTGGAGACACATATTAGGCAATAACTGTGGTTTTAAGAACGAATCTTGAAATGTGGTGAAACCCCCAAACAGAAAGTGGAAGGAAGAGCTTCCTCAGATTCGGTGCTTTTCCACCAGCCTTGTTGCCCACCCTGGGGCTCCCTCTCTTGGATTCTCCCTCTAGCCTTGGCTGGACACCCATGACCTCCATTCTTTCAGGGAAAAAGACAACCACTCATCGTCCTGGTCTTGACCCCAAGCAGGCGGAGCAAAGTGTTTCTAGTGCCCATCAACCTTTCCTGGTAGATTTGCTCTAAGAAACTGCCCATCCTCAGCCTTTCACAGCAACAGCTTCAACCGTGTGAAGCTCTGGGTAACTCATGTGTCCACCACATCCACCACTCCACATCCAGCCTTTCAGCTGTTTCCATTCTGAGTTTTCTGACTGACTTCTAGGCCTTGCATATTCCATCCATGCATTCAAAGTCTAAAGCCACGTGTGCGAACTTCCCTAACAATAGGGTTTCCTTCCCAAAGTCCATCACCTGGTTAATAGGACCACTTAATTCTGGAAGTCTTGGCATTGATTCGGATTCTTCCGGTCCTTCCTTCATTCCTCATCTTTAATTGCTCGCCAAGTGCTGTCAGTTATTCCTTTGAAATTTCTTTTGCCTCTTCTGCTGTTGTCATTGCGATGCTCTGCTTAAAAACTGTTATCTTGTACCGTAATTACAGCAGCAACCTCAGAGCTGTTTTCTCAACCTCCAGCCCCTTCCCCTCAACGATGCAAGGGAATGCTGCGGGCTGTCAGCAAAATGAACTCCCCGATGCCTTGCTCTCAGTATATCCCTTCCCTGCTGCTGGCACAGTTGTCGGCTCTGTGTGTCCAATGGCAGCAATCCAGATCCCTTTGATGGTAGTCAAGGCCCTCCCACTAGTGCATTAGCACTGTTCCACCTCAGAACCCCCCCTTCCTTCCACACTCAAGCTGACCACACTGTCCCCACTCGCGCAATGGCAGATCTCTCTCTGAGCTGTGCCTCATGACACTTCAAGCTTCTCCCTCTTCAGTGAAGGACCATATGACCTGTCCTTCTAGAACTCTGACCTTGAAGACTAGCATCCACAGTCCTCCGCCTTCTCTGGTTTCAGCAGCACTTACAGCTTGTTTCCGGGTGTGGGATCCTGATTCTAGACTCTCTGGCACTGCTCCCCGGTTTGTTCACGTCTCAGTGACCTGAGAACTCCACGAGCTCTGTTTTCCCTGTAGCTCCCACAGTCCCTGGCACAGGGCTAGTTGGGTGTCTGGTCAGCATTGAGAAAAAGAGGGGCGATCAACGTTTTGAGGCAGAGGACTGGATGAGGTCCCTCCCAGGAACCGGAGTTTATGTGCAGATCCCTAAACAGCTTCCCTCTTGTGCTTAGATATCTGGACCAAACTTAGGTGAGTCACGAATATGACAAAGTCTGCCTTGGATCCAGAATGGGGAATGAGGAGGCAGATGTCCCCCTTTCCTATGGCTCCATCAAACCTGCTGGGACACAAGTTATCAACAACTGAAAAAAACCTAATTTATGCACTAGCTTTCCAGACCCTACTGTGGGATTCTAGGAATCCTCCACCAGCAGGAGGGCACTGGGCTCTTCCTGGCACCCCGAAGCCTCCCTCATGGGACCTGCAATCTGTCCGTGGTACTGATTTTGTACTTTCTGAATGCACAAGAGGGCTGAATGGCAGTATTCCATCTTCTTCTTCCACTTTTAATACCTAAATGTCACTTACTGTTTAGAACTGGCCCTTTACCAGCCCATGCTATCCCGCCCTGAGACCCTGGCACTTGTAAACATGTCGAGCTGACTTTTTAGCTACACCCCACAATCTGCCAGCATCCCCCAAATTTATCCCAGCCTCTTCCCTTTTGAGAGCACACTAATCTCCTGATACAGGATCTCCAACAATACCCAGGAGTTTCTTGTGCTTCAAGGACTGCTCCCTGCCATGCAAGAAGGCTCTGGATAATGGCGAAGTCATTTCTCCTCAAAGTTAATATCTTTAAAGCCTTGGTTCATGTTTAAGATTTTGCAGATCTCCTGGGACTATGGTCCTTTAAAGCTTTAACAGTCCAGGCTGTGACCCCACTCATAGCATAAATGGGTTTTGAGACCAAAGAATAAACATATCTGCAAATCAGATCTTTAATAGAGATTAGTAAACTAGGAGATCATAAAATTGAAGTTTTTTTTCTCTCTCTCTCAGCACCGTCAATCAGTTTAGATCTGTACATACCACTTTTGTGCCAAAGGTATGTAACCTATGTTAAAAATGATGAAAATAATCAGAAACTATAAGGTATTATAAATATTATAATATTAACACTAACAATAATGTGAAGCATTGGACAGAGCATTATAAAATGTCTTACATTATAGAGCTATATTACATCTGATATTATTATAACTGCCATTAATAATATTTCCCCAACACTCACCATCTGAGAACATTTTCTGAGCCCTGTCTCCAAACGTTTGGCTGTGCCTGACTCCACAGCTGACTCGAATTCCTTGTTCACTGTCTGGTGATTCATTGCACTAAATACCGTTTCCCTGATAATTAAAAACTGCTCACTGGCAAGTGGGAGCAGGAACAGGCTGATGCAGGATTTATGCAGAAACACAAAATGAGCCAAAAGACAAATGACCTGTTCTGCCTAGCTGAAGACATTTTATTTTTCCTCATCATCTTCTGGGACGAGAAAAAGGCTAGCTGTGATGTGGGAAAGAGGTCTGGAGAGATGTGTCATCCCGAGATGAGGTGGATGCAGGGAGAGCCATTAGTGCATGTGTTCGGCCAAATCACTCTTCAGACTTAGGACCTAGGGACCCTGCCCTCAGCCATTCCTAGACTGGCCCTATCTGACCCTCATCAGAGGAAAAGCACTGAGTTTGAACCATTTGTTAGATTTCTGATTTCAGTTTTCCTTCTTCAGTCTAACAGTGGTATCCTCAATTTCAGGGAAAACAAGAACTGATTCCTACCCTGCATAGGTGCAGGATGTTCTAAATTGACATTGCATCACCAGGTCTAGGCCCAGTGCCACCTCCTCGGCTTCTTGTGAAAAGCGTCAGCGATGACCAAAGCCCCTGCCTGGCCCAGAACAGCAGTTGAGACATCGTGTGTGCTCACACACGCACATACTCATACACGTACACATTTGTACACACATACACACACTCACATACATGCATACACACATAGACACTCACACACACACACTCCTTAATTCCACAAGCCAGTGCGGTAGCACAGCTGCCCGTGAATACACCACACGGTGATTAGAATGTGAACTTTCTCCCATGCAGATGCCCTTGCTCGGACGCCACTGACCTAAATGAATCCTGGCACCATCAAGAGATGAGCCTCTACCTTCTGGGAATAGCTCCGTCCCAGAATTGATTGGGGCCAGTATCTGTGGAGCTCATTAACTTAGAACCCTCTCTCATTCATCCTTATATATGTCTTTACTTGCAAACCATTCATTACAGCACATTCTAGATTGTTTAATTAGTTTCCATGGAAGAGTTCCTGTAGGACAGCTTAGCATACATCGTTTAAAAGCCCTTGATTCAAAATAACAAGGTGGTATTTTTAAAGTAACTAATATAACCCTAAGCGGTTTACAGCCCCCCAATGCCCAGCCCCCATGCCCAGCCCCCGGCTTCCTCTTCCTACCGCCCCAAACACTTCCTAGAACAATTTACTGATAATGATCACGAGCATATCAGCTTGTGAGCCCTCCCTGTACGTCAGGCACCGTGTTAAGTATGTCACTTGCAACATGGTCCTTAATATGACAGCCACCCCAGGAAGAAGGTGTTCCCTCCTCCGTCAGCAGAGGAAAACAATGTTATTTATAAGAGATGTATGTGGTCTTGCCTTAGAATGCCCGGCTAGTGAGAGGCTTTGGGGTTCTGACCTCACCTCTAGATCCCAGCCTCTGGGCTCTGAGACTTCTCTCATTTCAGCCCAGAACTGGGAAGAAGTCACAGGTTGTTGACACTGGCCTGCTGCCCCTGTAGCATTTTGAGTGGGTCTTTTGTGGTGACCTCGTTTCCTGAGCTCACCCCTCCAGCGCACACTAGCCGGCTTCCACCTGAAGCATCTGTGTTTCTTCACCTAAGCACCTCTCAGGCCCTGGAGTCTCCCCACCCACCTGCCCAGCAGGGCGGCCAGCCCTCAACCAATGACTGATGGGAGTTGTGTGGAGCTTCGTCAGCTCCCTCCACCCTAGGGTGGGCCAACTCTGAAGCAGATGGTCTCAGAGATTCCTAGGGGCTGGGGAGTTAAGCCTGTGTCAATTACTCACAGCCCCAAGGCAGTAAGTGCCTTGAGAGCACACCTTTCATAGGCTGCCTTCCTTTCCTACCTACCTGTCACACTCGCCTGCGGCTACTTCTTCGGATCGCCTCCCAGATAAGCCACTTGCTTTCAAAACCTTGTCTCAAGTTGTTGCTGCTGGAGAAACCCAAAGTGAGACTGCCTGGAGATACTGGTCTGGGTTGTTAGACTTTCTATGTGGTTTCAATCGTTCTTGCACTTCACTTGTTCTCCAGACCAAAGGAGAAAGGGATGAACCTCCAGCTCTGTTCTCCCTTTTGTCCACTGTTATTAAACTCTCTCTCTCTCTCTCTCTCTCTCTCTCTCTCTCTCTCTGTCTCTTCCCCTCTCTCCCTCTCCCTCCATCCCCCCAGGGATTAGAACACTCTATTATAAAGATGAGGATTTGCTTTGTCCAAAGATCAATCAGCAGATTCCAAAGTTAATGTTGTCATCCCCAAGTTTTCAAAGAGCATTCTAGAATGATGTTGACCACCCTAAAGCAAGCCGCCTAGCGTGCTTGGAGTGCTTTCATTTCATGACTGGGAATAACCCAGCTTTCAAAAGAAGCAATTCCTCTGGTCAGAGCACCTGGCTCTCTTTGGCTTTCAAAACATATCCCCCTTTAATTGTTTGCAGCATCTTCCTTCTCCCTCTGGATTGTATTCTGGCCTGAATTGGTGATCAGGGCAACATTAATCTGGGGGAGCTGTAGAGTCACCAGAAGTTTTTGGGATGAAAGATGCCAAAACTAGACCACGCGCTCAGGGCTGGGACTCGCTGAGAAGAAGCCACGGTGGCCGGGTGGGAAGTGTGTGCTGAGAGGAGCTCAGCTCGGGGAACCTGAGATCCAGCCTCCACCGCGGGCACAGCACTTGGGCTTTTGCACACCCGCCTGCCCTGCTGACCTGCCCCTTCCACGAACCAGACAGCAGCGGCGGGCAGGGAAAATGGCTGCTCTTCCCAAGGATGCGATGCCAGACTGTGCTGAGCAGCTTTCGAAGCCCACCTCCCACCACATCACCCCCAGGAAAACCATCTCCATTCTTGCCTAATGACACATCCAACATGGTGAAAAACGACATTGTGATGAATCCATTTGTCTTTGGGTTCCATTTCCTTTCTTTTGTCCCCTCTCCTCCACTTTTTGAATGTATTTTTTCTGCAATGACGATTCTCTATTTTGTCCCCATGCACACCTATTTATCTTGCCACTGTAAACATCAGTGACAAAGTCCATATTCCTTTATGTATTTCTCATTCACCATTTTATTCACTTTTCATACTTCATTGTGTCTGAAGGCATGGGGGTTCAATCACCATTTTTCTTTCATTCCACCTCATTTTTTTCTATGTAGACTTTGCTCTTTCCTCTCCCAGTGTTTTCTATGCTTTTCTCTTCGCATTTTCTCTTCTGGTATACTGGCTTGGCACTCCTATCTTGAGGTTTTTCTAATAGCAATTTATTTCTTTTTTTTTTTTTTAAATCCATCCTCATCCCTCTTCCAGCCCTGGACACAGCCGTCAGTTATAACCTTAACGGTGGCCTCCACTCAGGAAAGTTGTCAAGTTGATAAATATTGATATCTGCCCTACCATTTTACCACCACTTTTCTGCTAATGCATTTGGTTGGCATCAGTCAGCTTCTTTGCCTTCTGTGAGTGCCCGGTGTGGGAACTGGTCCCGATCTGTCATTTATAAGTAATCTGCTCCACATTTCATCAAGAGCTCAAAAACAGAAGAAAATATAGAGGAGAAGTAGAGGACAGAGAACCAGGCTAGCGTGGCCCAGAGGGAAGGGAGATGGGGAGGTCCGGCAAGGAAAAGAGAGGCAGCCCTATGTGTAGGAGAGACACCCCCGCCCCGGTCATACCCTTACTGCTGGGGACATCAGCCAGTGCTTAATGACCGCCGTGTCCTCTTTGGGATGTTAACCCTGCTTATCTCCTCCAAAAAGGCTCCCCAGGGATGAAGATCTACATTGACCCCTTCACTTATGAGGACCCCAACGAAGCTGTCCGGGAGTTTGCCAAGGAGATTGATGTCTCTTTTGTGAAAATCGAAGAGGTCATCGGAGCAGGTATGGCTCTCCCCTCTCCTCCTTTCTGTTCTCTTGGTGTCCAAACATCCTCTTCCCACCGCTCTGGGTGTTCTCTACCATTTTTTCCCCAGAAGATACGTCTAAGCCATCTACAATGTGTGTCTAAGGATCTTTTGGGGAGCTTGTTCGCGGTGTCCAAGCTTATTTGGTATTGCAGAGAAGTCAACTCTAGTCTAAAAAGATTCAGAAATAGCTTTGGAAATGGACCACCAAATGCAGATAAAGAGAGAGAAAGAGGGTAACCAATTGAGAAATTCACATTTTTAGAAGCTGGACATAGTATCCTCTTCACTGATTCACATATCTCCATGGCTTTGGGCCAAGATTTCTTCGCACACTTTCAGTTCTCCTTTTCTGACGTACATGGATTCGGAGGCAGACCATGATAAACTGAAGAGGGACCACTATTTCCAGAAGAAAGCTCACCCATATCCATATTTTTAAACAAAAGATCTATGATATGGATGGTAATACAAGACAAATTTCTGTCCCAAAAATGTGTGCTCTCATCCATCTTCCTGCATTGGAATAGAAACCCAGCCCAGCAGAGAACTAACTGCCTGAGATGCTCTTAGGAAATTCTACCTAAAGACTGATCTAAAATTTTCATCTTCCTTTAATGGATCAGTAGTTGAGTCAGTTGGGCAATGGATCCAGCCTTATTGATGTAAATGAGTAAAATATCCCAAAATACCATTCCTTTGGAAGTAATCTCTTTACTGCCCCCTCTGCTATCTTTTCTGAATCTTCTCAAAGATGTATTTGCTTTGTGTCCTCTTTCCTACTTTTGTTTCTACAACATTCTTTGTCTTCTCTTCTTCTTTAAATTGTATTAGCCACTATTCAATCTCTCTTCACTCATATGTTGTATTCTTCTTTGTAGTTCCTATGTATGGAAGTGCTTTTTTTCATGTCAGTATTTGGAGAGCCATGGGGCTGCCTCTCCGAATAATATTTTAAACTCCATAAAATATGTTTAGTCAAAGTCTTCCAGACAGCCACTCCATATATTATCTTTAGGGGGAAAGTCACACTCCTTCCATTCACTGCCTCTCTTAATGCACTGAGGGGTCAAAAAGCCATCTGTGAAATTGAAAGTCACATTTGAAAGCTTGCCCCATTAAGCCACCATTCTTATGCTCTGATTTCCCTCTTAAAGAGCTCCAACCTCATGGCATCCCTGTGGTGGGTGCTGGGACTCTCCCTATTAGGACACACCACTCTCTTCCTACCAACCCCTCACGTGTTCCAGCAGGCTGGCCATAATCTGATCCACATGAGTCTATGCATATTTCACATTGACTTTCATTAAATACTGAACCACGACTTTAACTTCTGTGCAGATAATTTTCTGTTCCCCCTTAGACACTGACAGACCTAAGGATCATGCCTTAGAAGCCTGGATCCCGGATAAATTTGATGACTCAGAGGGGCTCAGACTTCTCCAGTAAACTTGAAAGAGTGTTGGGCAGGGGGAGAGGGCATTCAGTCCGGCATCCTATTCCTCCGTGTTGTTCATTGTTGTTATGTCATGTGGCAATGGTGCTAGCGATTTTAATGTTGTTATTTATGTCATGTGCTTAGAGCAATGTGTTCTGGACTGCATTTCATCCCAGAGAGCACATGTCAGCCCCCCTCCCGACTTTGTCGGGGGAGGAGTAAAGAGCCTTCTCACTTTATGACCCTGCTGGGGAGTGGCAACTTGGAGTGAGCTCACCAACTGCTGGATGCTGGGTAGCATTTACTGGTGCTGCCGTTTTTGTGCATTCTGCTCAGAGAAGGCTCAGTCCCTGCCATGGCTCACCTGATCCCGGGGAGGGTTGATACATGTAGCAGTTTATGAGATGGCCAGCAGCTTGGGATAAAGACTTCTGTCCAGTTGCTGCTGACCGCCCCCTACCTGACACCCATCTGCTCACGATTCAGAAATTGCAGAGCTAATCCCTGGGGATACGAATTCACTATGTGTAACTTGATGCAGTTTCAACAGGAGACACTCCTGGCTGGTGTCAACCTCTCTCCACTCTCCGGTTCTTTCTCTCTGTCACCACTCCTGCTTCTCCCATGCCCTGCCTCACTGAGACTGACTTCACATTGTGCTAAAAGGGCTGGTGTGAAGGTTGAGTTTAAAAAAAAAATTTTGTAAGGTAACATTTATGCAGTGTAATTGGCAATATTTCCCTTAGCCACCTGGCAGATTCGGCTCGGGGGACCAAATCTGGGCTGCAAAATGGTAACACAACATGAGAAGAAGAATCAGAAATCATTTCTCCTTCCTTCATTCTATTCCTTCCCTCTTTCCCTCAATAAGCTCTTATTGAATAATTTTTGCACGTGGGTGTGGAGAAGAACAGACACTCCCCTGTTCAGAGGACTGACAGTCTTGGGGAGAAACAGGCCAGTAACATGCTCACTATATCACACAACCCACAACACAGGTATGTGCAAAAGTTGTGACCAACACAGAGTAGTGTTTAGTTCCCTGTTCTGGGAGTGAGTTGGGGCATCAGGAAGACTTCATAAAGGAGATCACCTTTGGCCTGAGCTTTCAAGGATGGAAACTAGTAGAAAAAGTAAGTTTCTGTGAAACTCATGAGAGGATGAGACAGAAGAGGAAAATTAAACGACATAAGGAGGGGAATGACCATGACCTTCCAGCAGTGGTGTGCTAGAGCCAGCTTGCACTACTTCACAGGAGCCAATGGTGTGCATCTTTTTCCAGCCCTGTGTTTGGTGGCATCGTGTTGGTAGTTTGACATTAGCCATGGGAGGAGTATTTACACCATGAGAATTAGCAAATGCTACAAATCAGGGGTCTTTGTTTCTTCGTTTTCTGGAGAGCTGGTAGTTGAATGCTTACCAGCACACTCCGGCCTTCCAGAAGGTGCAAGATAATTTCAAAGAGGTTGCAGAAAAACTGGCCCATTCCTGCTGAGAATAGATCCAGAGGAGAGGGCTATGTTTGTTGCAGGAGGGATTAGGTTGAGCATTCAAGAAGATCACAGCCTGTGACTGTGGTGGATTCTGGAAAACACACTCAGTGCCTAATAATCCCGGCTGATATGTTACTGTCTAACACAGATGCAGTCCCACTCCACGAGAGGAGGGGAGGAGACTGAGAGCTAAGACGAGGGACCAGAGAACACGCAGCCCCGGAGGTGGGAGGAGGAGAGGCTTGATGGCCGGAGAGGACTCAGGGAAGAGTCCCCTGAGGGCTTGGAGGCTGTGGATGGGCTGACACTCTGTGTGGCACATTCTGAGAACAAGGCTGAGAGGAGGCTGCTGGGGAGGGGTTTCCTGAAGGTAGGAATCAAGCATTAAGTCTGGAATCAGGCTGAGGCTTAGCAATCCAGAGACTGCAGTATGGATTTTATCCTGTAGAAAATGGTGAGTGGGGTGCTTTCTGAGCAGAGTGGGTGGTAGGAGTGAGGGGGGAGAAGAACCTGATGAACCTGTGTTTCGATTGGACTGGAAGGGGTGCTGGGAAAGGGTAGGTAAGGACTCAGAGGCATGCAGACCAGTTATGGGGCTTGGAAATGTGGAGAAGTTTTGAGATGGCCGATGCTGGGATCAAGGGTGGTAAGGAAGGCTGCTTTGCAGTGAGTAAACTCATCTAAACCAGAATGTACCCACACATGGCGAATGGAGTGACCAGTGGGCTTGGTGGCTGGAGTTGATGGGGAGACACGGCGTGGAGGTTTGGCCAGAAGCGAGGGCCATCAGGTTAAAACACCTTGAAGGGAGAGGGGGACTGCCTGGCCCCCAGGGTGTGGGACTGGAGGTTGTGCTTGTGAGTAAAGGCCAATAGAGTAAAATTTAAAAACTATAAGGTTGAAGAATGGCACCAACCTCCAAAGTTTCTTCTACAATTGTTGAGGATATTGAACAAAGGAATAAATAACAAATCACTGTGAGCCAGGTGTGACACCAACCAAGAGGACTGAATTACATTTGACCCTTGAACAACACAGGGGTTAGGTGCATCGACCCCCATGAGCCGTTGAAAATCTGCGTGTATAACTTGACAGGCAGCCCTCTGTACCCATGGGTCCACATCCTTGGAATCAACGAGCTGTGGATAGTGTAGTACTGTAGTACCTATTTATTGAAAAAAATTCTGCGTATAAGTGGACCTGTGCAGTTCAAACCCATGTTGCTCAAGGGCCAACTGTATAATTAGCTCATTAATCATTATGTAATTATTTGTTTAGTGACCCTCTTTTATCACCGTGCTCAAAGTTCCATGGGAGTGATGAAACGTAAGTACTTCTGTGAGTCCCATGCTTGGCCTGGTGTGGCACTCAGGTACTCAGTTAAATATTTGTTGTGTATGGTTGAATGTCCTTGTGGGAAAACCATAACAGGGATAAGAATTTGGAGAACTGGGTGGAGTCTGGGAGAACGCAGAGAGACTAGAGAGAGGTTGAGTGAGGTGGTGAGTCATTCAGTGCTCTGAAAGGAGCCTAGTGGAATGAGGAAGGCTGATCCTTCCTCTTTTCCCTGCAGATGATGGGAATGATTGAAGTCCCTTTAGAGAGGGCAGAGGGCCATCTGGTATCTTTGGAGGATGTCAGCTTTTTATAACCATGAATCTGACTCATAGGAGTCGCTCACAGGTCAGCTTCAATTGACCTGTGGAGTTCTGATCCAATGCTTCATTCTGATTGGTTTGATCTGTAGACATGCCCAGAGCATAAAGCAGGGCTGCCATGTCTAATTGGGCTCTACAGCATGAATGGTGCTCCTGGGTCATGCAGTGTGCAACCTACATAACTGTATGTAGCAGCCCTGAGCATGACAAATGCATGAAAATATAGGTAGAGGTGCCACCATAAGGGGTCATCCAGGGGACACACGCCAGTTGTATTTTAATTAACAAACACACCCTCCCCTGACTCAGCAGCTGCTGGTCCAGCATGTCCATGGATGGCTTACTGTGAAGGGGAAAGAGGCTTGAGGTGAGAAGGCTGGGTGAGGAGAGCTGCGGAGAGGGAATTTGTGATGTATATGGATGGAATGGGGCCAGCAAGGCCCACCATTTCTCTTTGAAGAAGAGCATGTGTTTCTTGGGGATGATTTGGTAGAAAGTCCCCTGCCAGCCTGACTCTCTTGGGCTCACTCATAGCGAGGATGGGCAGGATGAGGGTAGCCTCATACTGGATGAGAGTCACAGCAGGAAGGGTTTCCAGAGGAGCAAATCAAATAGATATTGTCTGTAAGTATGATTAATATAACTGGCATGCACTCAACATGTACATACTTTACAAGCTTTGTTTCATTCAACTCTCATAATGGCCCTGTTAGCCCTGTGTGTTAGTTTGTGTGTGTGTGTGTGTGCACGCACATCTGCGGGCGCGCACGCATTTGTAGACTGGTAAGGATATCCACATTCAGTGAACAGCTTGCCAAAGGCCATGCTACTGGTTGGACTGAGTTAATGGTAGAGCAAAAACTGAAACCCAGATAAGGTTGATCTTAGTCTGGTGAACGTAATTCCCACACTACCTGCCACTTTTGTCACTGTTCTGGAAAATGGCAGCTAAGTATAGAGACATTGCTTCTGATGGCAAACTCTAGCTAGCAGTTTGGAATACCCAAGCCTCTTGGCTGGGAATGACAGGACTCTCCTAGAATTCAGTATGCCCATATGGTGGTGCCACAAAGATGCCCTGGGGAGATCATGTTCTTCCTAGAATACCCTTGTCCCATCCTCTGGTCCTCCTATTCTAGTATGATCAGTTATTTCCTTAAGAAGGATAACAATGAGGGCCAAGATATTTAGCATTTTTAATTATATGTGCTTGCTTATGTTAAGAAAATAAGTAATATGTAGGTATATGGTTGTCTAATGACCACAAGAAGCTGTGAGAGAAGAGAAAACTAGGTTTACTCTCGCCATCTAGGTATTAGGTATTGTGGGCACCATGGCTATTAATTAGATTCCATCTCATTTGCCAACCCCAGTAGCCTGGTAATGGGTACCTGGGGAACTCTGCTGAGGAGAAATAGGGTTGTGATCAATTAGTAATGTCTGTCCGGGGTGCAAGGACAGGAGGTGGTGGAATGCCTGCCATGATTTTACTATCCCTGGTTTAGCCATAACCACCTTGCACAGGACAGTGTGAAAACTTGCTGGAAATCATACTTTAAAAACCTAGTTTAAATTAATTCTTTAAAAGTTTCTTTTCTGGTGGAAGCTTGAACTAGTAGCGCGAAGCTCTGCTTTCCTTTTTCCCTCCCTAAGGCAGTTTGTGACTTCACAATGCTGCTAAAAAAAAAAAAAAAAAAGACTGCAATTGTGTGTAGATCCACGCTGCACATAGCCAACAGCTAGTGCTTGAAATGCCTGCTGGCAGGTTGGATGTTTCATTTTCAAAAATTGAAAATTCTTTCCTTCTGATTTTACATATAATAGTTGAGGTGTTTAATGCTGCTGAGCCATTTTTTCTCTCTTCCTCACTTTGTCAAGGAGCTGAAACTTGTAGGGAATAATTTCAGCAGCTGTCCTGGAGGGCAGTGACAGGAACTGGCAAAATGACACTCAGCTGACAGCCCTGAGGGCCACGGTTCTCAAACTGGAACCAGGCATCAGAATCACCTGGAGGCAAGTTGAAACCCAAGTCACGGGGCCCTATACTAAACTTCTGATCCAGTTGGGTATAAATGGGGCTTGAAAATCTGCATTTTCTAACAAGTTTCCAGGTGATGCTGATGCTGTTGGACAGGAGCCACACTTTGAGAACAACTGCTAAGAATCACTGGCACTAAACTGGCATGAAGCTGGAGCTAGTTTAGTGCCAGCCTTAGCCAAGAGGTTGTTCGGCTGTAGGAGAGGGTCCAAGGTCAGCTGCAAAGATGTGTGCCAATCACAGTACAGCCAGACCAAAGTTAGGTCGGCTGCAATTACTATCAGTCAATGAGCTGTATAGAGAGAACCAACCATAACCACTACCCAGTCATTTCCTGTAAGTGTCTATTTTAAATATAATGCTGGGGAGTTCCCTGGTGGTCCAGTGGTTAGGACTCAGTGCTTTTACTGCCGTGGCCCGGGTTCAATCCCCGGTTGGGGAACTAAGATCCCGCAAGCCTCACGGTGCTGCCAAAATAAAAATAAATAAATATAATACTAATGCTTCATTTGTTGAAAATATTTTTTAGGCATTAAGAATTTTTCTTAAAAAGATGAAAAATGGATGGTCATGTTTTGGAGCTCATATGAAAGGAAGCTCTATAGAGTTCAGATAATGGCAAATCGAAGCACCACAGACCTCAAGTTCTGGCCCTAATGACAGGAAAGGTGTCCAAAAAGCAAAAATAGTTCCCTGAGAAAAGTATGTGAACCTGAAGTCAAAGATCACAGGTGACAGCAGTCAGATTGCAAGTGACACAAGGTCTTGGTTTTCTGTTTGCTACTAGAAAGGGCCCATCGACTCCCACTCCCTAGGAGTCTGTGGCGGTACTAGGGGGCCAGAGCCCCCAGACTTTAACACCCCAGGCTTACCTGAAGACACCCTCCATGCCCAGATACCTGGCAGGGAGACTTCCCAGCACCCCTGGCAAGATGCTCTGCTGTGTCTTGGATCAGCCTCCTTCAAGTCCCGCTAGGCTGCAGAAACCTACGTTTGCTCCCTTTTCTCTTCCACTACCCATCCCCACTCCCTACCCCATGACCCTACCCTCACTTCCCACCCCACTCTCTACCCCTGGCTTGTCTTTTTAAAATCACTACCCACCTGTGTCTCCAACAGTGTGTAGTTTACAAAGCACTTTTTCAGAGACCTTACGCCCTGTTAGGAAGGCCCCACAGTTGATCAGTTCCTTTTATCCAACAGAGCTGAGAAAGCTGAGGCTGAACAAGAGAAGCACCCTGCCCCAAGTCCAGTGGGTGGAGAAGGAAGGGAGGATGGTGTAGACTCAAGCTTCTTCCTCCAGAGTTTCTTCTTCTGGCCAGAGTTTGCCCCAGCTGCAATGAGGGCCACTTAATTACAGGGTGGAACACAGCCTCCGAGTAAGGACTGTGGATTAAGTGACTTCCTTTGCAGTTGGTGGTTTGAAAACCTCCGGGCTTGGGGAATATGAAGTCATTTCTTTGTCAGACACAGGAAAAGAGCTATTTTTACAGAATCACCATCCTTTAAGCCACTGCTTTCCAGTGATTATAGAGCAGATTTCCAAGAGCAGTAACGATACAGAACCCATCTCTCCCTACCCAAGGAGAGCACTTTCTTTTTTAAAAAGACTTTATTTTTTAGAGCAGTTTTAGGTTCACAGCAAAATTGAGTGGAAGGTACAGATATTTCCCATATGCGCCCTGCCCCACACATGCATAGCTTCCTCCATTATCAACATCCGCCGGCAGAGTGGTACATGGGTTACGATTGATAAACTTACACTGGTACATCATTATCACCCAAGGTCCATAGTGAAGGTTCACTCTTGATGTTGTACATTCTATGGATTTGAACAAATGTATAATGATGTATATCCACCATTTAATTTCATATAGAGTAATTTCACTGCCCTAAAAATCCTCTCAGGAGAGCACATTTTTATTTTATAATTTCAAAAAGCTATATGATGAGACCCCTACAGAGGATATAATTTAGAGCTAAAGTATTAGGAACACTGCACATGAAGACCAGTCAGCCACAAAGATTAAACAATGACATGACATTTGTCAATTAGGAAACGAATGTACGTAGCCCACACTGTTCTATACAGATACGACTTTGCAAAGCCACACCTTCATTGATTTCTTGCTTCATTCTCTTCTTTCTCTCCGCTCACAGCTACAAAGCCCACACTATGTGTCAGGCCCTGTGCAGTGAAAGGCAGCTTGTAGGCAAGCACTGCTTTCAAATGAATTCAAAGGTGTAGGGATGAATTCCAGGTACTCCAGGGCCTTTAGCAGTTCCCTAATCCGTTTGAAATACGCTTGGGTGGTTTCGACCCATGGCTCTCAACGTTGGCTGTTCCTCAGAACCACCTGGGCAGCTAGGCCTGGCTTCATGGGACCTGTGTGGTCGCATGGAATCCCATGCTCAGCAGGGCCCACACTTAGTTTAATGCTCTGCTGTCACAGTGTTGAAATTCTTAATAAATTTTGAACAGGGAGTCCTGCATTTTCATTTTGTACCAGGCCCTGCAAATTACGTAGCTGCTCCTGTGAGCAGCTTTTAACTATGTCCATGCCCAGGCTGCACCCAGACCAACTAAACAGAATTCCTGGAGGTGGGACCCAGGCCTCTGTGCTTTGTAAGCTTCCCAGGGGGTTGCAGTGGGCAGCCAACTTCGGGAACGCTGGTATATAACAGAAGTCTTCAACTGGGGAGTTTATGTGTATGTTGTGGGGAATAGCAAATTCACCTGGGGCACTTTTACACACTCCCCAGACTGATGTGTAGAAATTGATAAATATTCTGATTCCTAAATATTCTGATCTCATCTGACTAGCCGGGCAGGAACTTTCCATGAATATGATATTTGTCTATAAGGTAGTCCTGATACCAGCCAGGGTTCTTGGCCTTCCCCAATCAATAAAAATTGACTAGAGGCCAGACAAGAAACTCAGGCAAGGCTTTACTGTGACCGCTGCTACAGCAGAGGGCAGCGAGAACAAACAACAGTTTCCCTGCTTGCTAGCTCCCTCAGGAGGGGCGAGCTTGTTCCTTATATGGTGTGTGTGCAGGCGTTGGGCCGGAGGGGTGGCTTAGGTGTTTTGCCCACCCCTTAGGAGGTGTGGTGTGCAGGGGGCATGCGCGGTACCCTGCTTTTGCTCCTGACTCCTTGCTCTTGTTCCGGGCTCTGCAAAAGTGGCAGTTGGGTTTTTTGGTCTCTTTGTATCTTTTGTCCATAATTTTGCCCAAACTGCGCATGCATGCAGTTATTTTTAGTCCCATACAGTTTCTTTGTATTTTGTTGCTTGAGGAGAGGTGTGTCCAGGTGCAAGCACTGCAGCACTGCAGCAAAGGGTCCCAGGTCCCAGCCTGTCACAGTCACACTGTGTTTGCTGTTCCTTGGTTACTGAGTCACTATAACAGTAACTGCATATGAATGGTTAGGACTTGCACAGTTGGAGCACAGTGGTCCCTGCGTTGTGACTTCACTGCTAACCGAACACACCTTCTGAGAGGCGGTATGGCAGGAAAAGGGATAGGCCCAGGGAGTATCCCTGGCTCTGCCTCACACATGTGGGGTTTGAGGCATGTTTTCTTCGTGCCTCAGTTTCCTTATTAGTAAAATGGGCGTAATAATACCCAGCTCATGAAGGTGCTGTGAGGATTAAGACATGCAAAGAGCCCAGCACGGTACCTGGCACAGAGCAGGTAGTCAAGACATTTTGGTGTACTATCTCCCCCAAGAAGAAATATTAGCATACTTTCCCCTCACTCTCAACCGTGTCTTTTTACTAAAAGAAAATAGAACTCATTAGTATGACAACAAGGAAGAAATACTGATATTCTTCAATTAGTATACTTATTAAATATGCAATCTGTATTCAGTCAGCTCATAGTTATTGAATACCTACTAGGTGGAGGTGTCAGAGAGCTGGATTCCATATATCTCTATACACAGACACATATATATACATACAAAAATATATAGAGACACATCCATATATACAATATATGCACACATGCATATAGACACATACATATATGCATGTATATACACAAGTATGTATACATACATATATATACATACTCTACACAAATATATATACATAGAGAAGCACACACATATATGACAGGTGGTTGTTATTCAGTACTTTTCTTTAAATTTTACTCATTTGAACTGCAAAGACAATGCTTATTGTAAAAATTTAAACATAAAAGTAACTAAAGTTTACTAATCCATACTTCCCCACTCCTATTCCCACCATTCTAGTGTAACCAATTTTTAAAATAATTTGAAGTTGAAAGTAAATTTGCTATGAATTTTTTCCAGAATGTTTTTTTTGGCATACACCACCCCCCTACGGGCATATTCTGCAGACCACATTCTATTAATATAACTTTCTCTTCTTTTCTGCTTCACTTAGCAAAGTAATGCAGACATTTTTGAAGCCAATACATCTCACTCATCTATTAGTTTTCAGTAGCTCATAGCATTCTGCAGGATGGCCGTCCCTTTCCAGCCATCCCCCTGGTTATGGTCATATGGTGTTTGGCTGTTGAAGGAGATGCTGCCATAAACAGTCTTTTGTAAAAATGTAAATACTGGTACTTCCACTTCTTTTGGAGCCTCCAGCAGCTTGTAACCCAAGAATGAACAAAGCCAAGCAAATAATAATAAATAAGATACCTCAACTTTTATTGGCATACCTACCACGTACCAGACACTGCAGTGGTGTGTACAAGCTACGGACATGAATGAGACTTGGTCTGACCTCAGACAGTTGTGGTCTCATGTCAAAACCAGTATTACACATGCTGTCTATCTTAGGTCCGTGCTGAAATCTTCCTAATGGTGCTTAAGCCAACCTCTACTCCAGCCTTAGATTCTAACAAGTTCCATAGACTCTGGAGCAGTTTTGCATCCAAAGGCCTTTCATGCAGCTTCCTTCCAACCTATGCAGCAGAAAATACAAGAAGCTCCCAACTAAATCACAGATGTTAACTTGCTTTTCTAATTCGGTCAGTAATGTATCTGATTGCTCACAGTTTGCTCCATCATCGTCTTCCAGAAGCTGAAAGTGAGAAAGAAAGTTTTCCCAGCAGAAAGCCATGTTTCTCCTATCAGGCCTTTGACACCCATTTCTGCGATGCACTTACAAGTAGATTCTAAACTGCTTCACATGAAAGAACTGAAGTTACAAAACCAAGTTAAATCATAAGATAACTTTTGAAAGCACATTGAATGGGATTCAACAGATTTTTTAAGCAGCTGTGAAATATTGTCACCAGAATTGTTTTTACTCTTGGTGATTTTACTGCAAAAATGTTTAAATGCTGTGGCACCCGTGGAGGTGTGCAGCTCGTGTCTGCTTGAAAAAGCCACTTGCTGTTCAGCTGCCAGGAGTGCAGGTAGCTGCCAGCCTCCTGCTGCAGCGCCTTCAAGATCTGCCTTGACTTTCTCGCAGGGACCCAGCTCTTTTTGGCAGCCCCAGTCAGTGACTGAGCACAGTGTGATGCTAGGGCCTGGGCCTTTCTGAAATGGGCACTCTTTATTCTGGAGCTCCTCATTGGGTTAGATGAGACTGTCAGGTCTGTATCAACCAAGTCTGCACTGCAATCTGGGCCTCTCCTTGCCCACTCCTGCTTCCTCCTTCTTTTCATAAAGTCAGGTCTGCACCATGACCTGGGACTCTGGCAATCCTACTTCTCTCCCCTTTATCCTGCACAGTGTCTGCTAACTTACCTTCCTAACTCCTCAGTTTCTGTTTTCCGAGGGACCCAATAGACACAAACACTTTCAGGGCAATGTAGGAACATAAACGCTATACATCTCATTCACAGGACTAAAGTACCTGAACGTACCCCATAGCCCCTGGACATTCTTGCACTAGGCTCTGCTAAAAATGAATTATGATTCTGCCACAGTGAAACTGACCATTTCATTTCAATTGTTCAGCTGGGATACAAATGAAAAACCAAACCTGAGGAAAAACAAACCCATATAGAGTCTGAAATTTCACTTTAGTTACCCAAGCTAAGATCCGAGGTAAAGAACATATTTGGGTATTCCTTCTGTGTTTGCCGTGAACTGCTTAGAGCTGGATGTCACGGTTACAATGAGAGGACACTATTTCCTTTCTGCCACCTTAATCACCATTCTACTTGGAGTACCATTGTTCTTGATAAGCTGCCTCCCTTCATGGTTCCACAGACAGAAGGAAGTGAGTAATAATTGCGTTCTTGTTGCAGGAGAGTTTGGAGAGGTGTACAAGGGACGTTTGAAACTTCCAGGCAAGAGGGAAATCTACGTGGCCATCAAGACACTGAAGGCTGGGTACTCGGAGAAGCAGCGACGGGACTTTCTGAGCGAGGCGAGCATCATGGGCCAGTTCGACCATCCCAACATCATTCGCCTGGAGGGCGTGGTCACCAAGAGTCGGCCGGTGATGATCATCACGGAGTTCATGGAGAATGGCGCTTTGGATTCTTTCCTCAGGGTAAGAGCAGCTCAGCTCACCTTTACTCCTCAGGGCAAAAGCATGCATGATGCTGGCGCTGCTGGACGCTGGCAGACCGTAGTGGGCTGGGGAGAAGTGTCCGTGTGAGGAAAACCTGCCGCTCAGGAATCCCCGATGAAATGCGGGTGGGCGTTGAAGATGTTAGCGAGGTTAACAGATTTGCTGCTGAAAGGAAAGAACAAAGCAGAGCATGTGGACCCCTCTGTAGGAGGACGGCATCGAGCCAGGCCTGGATAAGTGCTTGCTGGTTGAGTAAGAGTGAATAGAGGAGGACAGAGAATGGCCATCGGTGTCATTGAAGAGACTGAAGAGACTTCCAGCCTCTGCGCTGTCCTGAATGATTCACGCAGATGCCAGTGGCCATCTCTGCCTCTTCCCCAGCATAGCCGCCCTCCCAGATAGCTCTCTTAGTTCACAGTTCAGAGATAAAACAGGTTGCCCTTTTCTGATGCCTGGGCGTCCCGGCCTCTGAGGAGGTGCTTCTGGGCAGGTCAGGGGAAGAGTGTGTCACAGGCGTCCACAAGTCTTTCCTGGAGTTGATGGAGAACTGTGGCTCCCATCCACCTGCAGCAGAGGTGCGGGTCCCTGAAGGCCTATGGCCAGGAGATCTGTAAAGGACCGTTGTCAGAACATGCCCACATGCAGCTGCAATGGAAGCATTTTCACTTCTGTGGGGCATCCCAGAGCTATTCAGAGAGGGGGTGAGTGAGCGTGGCCGAGGTGCTCATGTCTGGAGGGTAGACGCTGTCTACCTTGCCGTGGAGCAAGGCCTGCCTCGGACCAAAGGGGCAGCTGGGCAGCCTGGGAGCAAGAGGGTGCAGGGAGCGGCATCAAAGAATGGGGCAGGACCTTCTAAGCAAGGGCTTCAGGGTAATACTAAGTAGCCAGCTATGCATGTCACCAAAGCTACCAAACAGTAGCTATGGCTGAAGATCAAAGGACCATTCGTAGAGTCTCATTGAAACAGTCATGAGGTGCCCTGTGCTGGGAACTGGGCCTATATTGATGAGAGAGACATTGCTCCAATGCTGTGGAACAAATCACCCCAAGATTTTAGTGACTTAACCCAACAACAATTTGGTTTGCTCACAAATCTGCAATTTGGGCAGGCCTCGGTGGGGACCTCTCTGTTCCATGTGTTGTCAGCAGGAGCAGCTCAAGGGCTAAGGCCTGGAATCGTCAGAAGCCTCATTCATTCATCTGTCCCACGGTTGATGCTGGGTATAAGCTGGCATCTCTCCACCTGGCTGACTAGGGCTTCCTCACAGTAAGCTGGGTCCCAAGAACAAGCATCCCAAGAGTAGAAGGCAGAGGCTGTATCAGTTTTGTAACCTAGCCTGAAATGTCACACAGCATCCTTCAACCACATTGATGGACCCACCCAGATTCAAGGGGAAGAAACATGCCCCACATCTTGATGGGGGACAGCAGCCTTCTTACACATAAGGGATGGGAGGTCCTGTTATATCCATTTTAGAGAATACAACCTGCATAGATGCCTCTGACCCCAAGGACCTTAGTGCCCAAAGCTTCCAGCAATCATCTGCCTGGATTATACTTTTTGTTTCTGTACATGAAGTACAGAGGTATCACATAAAGAAGAACTGAAATCTTCCCGAGGAAGCCAGAGAAGCCTTCAAGGAAGAGAGAGAATTTCTCTGATATTGGAGAAGGAGGAATTTGCCAGACAGGTCAGGAATGGGCAGGTAGGCTCACAGAACAGTGGAGCTGTGTGTGCATAGGCCAAAGTCAGCGTGGCCTATTCGGTAATCTGTCAGCAGCTGCCTGGTGGGTCCAAAGCTCAGAAGCAGAGCTTGGGGGCTGCAGCGTGGAAGGGGAGCTGAGGACGTGTCTAGAAGCTGCATGTGTGCATACTGAAGCCACTTTTGCAGGGGAAGCACACACATTATGCCTCGTCTGGGTCGTTAGGCAGTAGTGGCTTTTATTTGGTGGGGTGGGGGACAGCTGATGTAGGTGATGGGCCCCACGTACTTTGCCTGGTACAGCCTCCTTGAGGGTGTGGGTTATGCTTTGTATTTTGAAACCCCAGCACCTAGCACACTGAGCACCGGGTCGAGCTAGTTGAATGAAGAACCGTTTCTGGAGCAAAAGCGTTCGGGCATGGCAGGAGAGATGGAGCTTGCTGAGCGTACACGGTCTCTTGTCCTTGTAGCCAGACCTCTCGTGTCAGCCAAATAAACATGAATAGGAGGTAATGTTAGAAGGAAAAGTATTTTCTGGAACCAGCCTCCGGACCTATCAGGAGTCAATTATTTCCTGCAAGTCACCTGTCTGTGCTTCACAGAGACTCTCATCGCGATCTGGAGACTGTGGTCAGACTCTTTCCCTGGAACGCACAGGCGAACAGGAAGATTCATTCTCAGGAGCCTGCGGAAAATCAGAACCCCGCACCGCTGCTCTGCACACACCTGTTCCATTTTGGGGGCGCAGGACATGGGGGCAGGTTGGATGCCAGTTATTTTTCATGACAATGCGGCCCAGGCAGTGGGAGAAAAGCTAGGGGTGAGAGAGGAGCACAGGGGAATAGAGGGGAAAGGATGGCCAGAAGGGAGCTGCCAGAGCAGGCAGTGCTGGGAGCTGAGGGAAATGAAGCATGTCCGACTCCCTGCCCGGCACGGAGGCAGGTAATCTATAAATCTAATTTCAGCCTTACTACCAAACCCTGGAGCATAGCAGCATTAACTGATGTATTTGCTTCTTGATAAAATTGAAAAGTGGGTCATCAGTTCTGTCCTGCAGGATCCATCTTCTGGGAGGTAGTATACTTTTAAGATCACCATTCAGAGAAGAAAGGAAAAGGGTTAGTCTTCAATTTGTGCACCTGCTTCCTCCCCGACCCCCCACTGGTCCTTTCACACCAGACGTGGTGGCTTTGGAGAGTGACCACAACTCCAGCTCTGGATCAGTGTCTCAGAGGCTCTGGGCATCGAGGGTCCAGGGAGCACATCGGAAAGGGCTTCTCACAGTCTGCTCACTGCTCCTCACTCATTGCAGGACTCAGAATTCTTCACATTCTGGAGGGATTGGAAACACCATTATTCTTTAACCACACATTCAGTAGGTTCATAATTATCCATTTTTTTAAAAATGTCTGTGCCATGGGTTAGGTAGACTGCAAATCCATAATTAAATACTTCCTTCTTGGCACTCAGATTCAGGGGATTCAACCTAGTAGCTCTTCCATAATCTTAGGCACAAGCCCTGAAACCCTTCTCAATGCCTTATGCCTTAGCCAAGAAGGTCGACCTGCTCCATAAGGCCTTCGTGGCTAAAGCTTGGCCTTGTGGTTACTGCTGGTTCATTCACAGATGGTCATAACTGGAAGACTCTTGGAAGTCACTGAGCAATGTCAAATGGAGACATTTATCATTCATGGGATGCTCATTCATGGGCTGGAGCTAGAGGACAGCAAGCCGGTTGTCAGAAAGAGAATACCAGGTTGCAAGTTCTGAGACTGAGGCCCAGCTTTGGGCTCTGCTATGAGTCACCCTGTGGCCTTGAGCAAATCCGTTAACTCAATTTCCCAATCTATAAACTAAAGGCATTGAGCTGGATGATCTTGAAAGGGCTCTTTCAGGTAAGGAAAAAAAAAAAAAATCTATGATTCATTCTCTTCAGACAAATCAAATAAGGGTTTCATTTCCTGAAGTGGGTTTGTCAATTAAAGTTGAAATACCTAAATCCTTGCTGGCTAATAAAAGGGCCAGCAAGTGGCTTCAGTGAATTTGCAGAAAAGCAATTTCAGCAGAAAGCACTTCATGAAAGGGAGAAACTTTAAATCACTTCACCCAGCCTGTATTTCTTCTACAAACTGTGTTTTTACCATGTGCTCAGCACAGAATCACATCCTTTCCCAAAGTTCTAAGAAATCTGTTTTTCTTTTTCTGTCTTGTTTATCTTTGTATGCTGATGCTCATATCTCTGAAAGTTCTTTTTGGGGAGTTTATATCAATTAAGTGAACATAAAACAGCTGGACATGTCAGAAAATCTTAATATGTTTATATCTCTAAGTTTCCAAGATTATGGACACAACAGGTATGACTGTCTTATCATGATATCTGATTCTCCTGCAGATTCTAAAGAAAATGTGTTATAGAGTCAGCATTTTCCAGTGGAAAAGGCACTGGACAGGAATTATAAAAGATTCAGATAAAGTAGCATATTTGTGGTACACGTTTCTACTTTCTTTTTCTATGGCCGTGGCAGACATCATTAATGAATCATAGATCTTCTTCCTACAAAGCTTATACACAGACTTCTCCACACAACATTTGAGGCAGCCATTACCAATTGATCAAAGATGAAATGTAAATGGAGAAGCAATTTGCTGTTTGGACTTAGATTCTTCTTATAAGTCAAAATCACACAGAGTGATTTAAGGCTGATCACTTAAACTTTCTGGACTTCCTTTATCTTCTCTATAAAAACAATGTAATATTGCCTGCCTTGCCTACTCCACAGGACTGGAGTTAAGGATGAAAACATATTCCATGAAGTATGACTTGCCATTCAAAGGCCAAGAAGGGAAGAAATCAGAGTTTGTAGATTAATTGATCCTAATTTCAGGCCTGCATTATTAGTTCCTACTACAGTTAGGGTGGGGATGATTATTACAGATGCCAAACTGCTGAGCTCAGAATGCCCTGTGAACTAGGCTTTCTGAGGGCAGTGATCCTAGGATGTCTGCCCCACACACCCAGGAAGCCAGGAGGAACCTGCAGTCCTCATCCAAGGTGTCTTCCGTCTCTCTCACCAGGCATCTGGGGTTCATGGGAGAGCTGATTTGTGAGACATTATGGCCTTGCTGGTAATTCCAGCAGTCATTGCTGCTGTCTTAGTATTCATGGGGCACTGAGCTAAGCCCTCCACATGTATTATCTCATTTAACCTTGAATCTCAAATCTCAGGAAGAATGGGCACTCTGTTCTTATTTTACAGATGTGGGAATCACTGCTCTGGAGGTTAAATAACTTGCCCAAGAGCATGCAGCCAGTGAGAGACAGAGCCCGGACCCACCATGGTCTGTCTGGCTCCAAAGCCTGAGCTTTAATCACTTTTTGCCCTTTGTCGACACCAGAATCTATAAGATGACTGATCTAAACATTCAAACAAATCAGAAAATGAAGCAGCTCAGTGAAGTCTTTAATGACTTAAAGTAGAAACATAGACACAAATCTGCAAAAGCTTTCAACACTGCTCTTGGCAAAGCTGCTTCCAACTAGCACCGGTGCCCTCCCCAACATCTGTCTACAAGTGGGCTTCTGTAGGGAGACATTTATTTTTAACCACATTGTTGTCTCCACTTACAGAGGAGAAGGAACAAACTGAATTGAAAAAATTTGACCCTTGGGACATGTGGCTGAAATATATTTTCTAATATACGGAAGTCGCATGACAACTTTCTGGGGAGGCAGATCCCCAGAGACCTACTTAGAGAAATGATGGTGCTGGGGAAATCTGGGCTAGTTTCTCAGGGAGGTGTGGAGTGAAGTTCATTAGTGAGCAAGATTTGCATCACTCACGGCACATCCAGCTCTGGCAGATGGGCACCATGTGCTGAAAACCAATCAGTTTCCAAAAAGCAGCTCTGCACTTTCTTTTGGAGTTGGTTAGAAGCAAATATTGCAGAGGAAGCATTCTGGGCAGATTGGGAGGTGGTTAAGGTTTGAGTGAGAACTTGGAACTTGGAGTATGTCAAACTCAGTGTGTTTGGGGGTCCTCCTTCTGGTGGGGGTTGGGGGCTCAGGAAGGAGTGGAGGGAGTGCCAGTTTGCTCCACTCCTTCAACCTTCAACTGAGCGAGGGGCATAACCAACCCTCGGGCTTGCAATCTTGCATGAGGAACAAAGTCTTCAACAATTCATTCTACCGTTGTTAGACTTTTCAATTGTTGGATTTTTTTCCCCTAATAAATAGTGTATTTTTATAACAGCTCTTTTATTTTTCTTTACTTATTTTTACATAGAAAATTACTTTTGCAGGAGCTCATGCATAACTGATGTGTCCCATACATATTAGCGAGATAATGCATGTGAGTGCATTGGGTACCATCTCACAGACAGTAGGTGCTCAATAAATGGGAACTCCTCACACTGTTTATGCTTCCTGCATTTCACAGGAGGACCCTGGGGCAGAGGGAGGGACTGCCTTGCCCAAGGTCTTTGTTCAGCAGTAACTGGACTAGCCCAGGGTGCCCCACCTCCTCCCCCCCTCTCCCCCACTCAGAGCATCTCAATGCCTGGGCCATGCTCTGCTTACACAATACAACTCATAACCCTTTAGGGAGCAGCTGGGGCTGGACTAGTTGGGAAAATGTGTTCTTGGCAGCATGGCCCAAGGTCCACTGATGTAACCAGTGTGTGCAGAGTCCAGACTCAGGGGCTTTGGGGAGGTGGAGGAAAGCACACATTCACTCACAGAAGAGCCTGTCCTCTAACCATGGAGGAGGGAGGGCATCCAGGTAAGAAACTGTGATTGGAGAGAAGGCAGCACTTCAGGTTGGCAGGAGGAAGGGCAGCAACAGTTCCCATTCACTGGGAGAGTCCACGAGCCAGACACGGTGTGTGCACTTCTCCTGACCATCCAGCCCTCTGAGGCAGGTGTGTTATCCACTGTCGAGCAAGGCACCATAAACATTTAATTCTGGAGACAAGAAGAGATGTACCAGCCATTCATCCAGCGTATGTTTATCGAGCTACATCTGTCTACTCAAACGTTCTCAGCACTGGGAATGCTATGGTGACTGCAAGAGGGAGGGTTCTTGTCTCAAAGAGCTTAGAGTCAAGTAGCAGAGACAGACAGACAGACAGACACACACACACACACACACACACAACTAAACCTTGTGATACATGCTAAGAAGGAAAATAAGAGCATGCACTGAAGGATAGTAGTAAGAAAGTGCTAATTATGTGGGGGGGAGGGGACTGGCTACAGAGACATCCTCTCTGAGGGAGTGACATTTAAGTGGATACCTAAAGCAAGTAGGTGTTGATTGTGGGGAAAAGACAGAGGGAACAGCATGTGTAAGGGCCCTGAGGCAGGAAGGGCTTGGCCAGGGAGAGGATTGAAAAGTTGCCAGTCACTGTGGCTTTAGCACAGGAGTGCAGGACAAAGTGGCATAAGGTGAGGCAGTAGCTGATTCCATGGGGCCCCGTGGGCCACACTGAGGAGTTTGACACTTTCCCTTAATGCAGTGGGAGGCCGTTAGAGCGCTTCAGTGATGTGACCTGATTTCCGTCTTACGAGGATGTCTCTAGCTGCCCTTAGAGAATGGATTGGGACGGGGGCAGGTGGATGGAGGCTGTTACAGGTGACGGATGATGATGAGTTGGTTAGAATGGTGGCAGTGAAGGTGGAGAGGAGTGGATGGCTTTGAGATGTAATTTGGAGATGAAATCCACAAGACTTGGCAAGGAGAAGGCAGAGTGTTCAAGGAGAGGGAGGAGAATGGGAGTCGGAAGGGAGAAGGCAGTGGGGCCCTGGCACCTCAGCTTCTGCTTAACCACTGAAGCCCATCTTGATCTGGTTGCCCTTGGTGTCTTATTACAGCAAAATGATGGACAGTTCACGGTGATCCAGCTGGTGGGGATGCTGAGGGGCATCGCCGCGGGCATGAAGTACCTGGCCGAGATGAACTACGTGCACCGAGATCTGGCTGCGAGGAACATTCTGGTCAACAGTAACCTGGTGTGCAAAGTGTCTGACTTTGGCCTTTCCCGCTACCTCCAGGACGACACCTCAGACCCCACCTACACCAGCTCCTTGGTGAGTCCTTCTGCGTCTTCTCGGGTCAAAGTATGACAGGGGTGAAAGGTGGCTGCTCATGGCAGGGACCCATGGCGGACCATACTGGGAGGGACGGGGACCAGAACTCATCTATCCACTGGGGGGAGCCAGGTGCTGGGTGGACCATTCATCCAGGAGAAATTACAGTAGCTGGTTGTCCAGGCAAGCGTTGGGACATAGGCTGTGAGAAAGGGTCGGTGTCTCCTCTGAAGCCATGCTGTTCCTGGCCCATGAAGAGGACATTTTGAAAAGGATGATTTGGGGGAATCCAAACCTTTGGACAGTGGCATTGGAGACAGCTGTCAGCAGGGAGTGGGCTGCAGTTGGGTTGAGCACTGTGACACCAGGTAGACTCCTGGTCCTCTTCTCTTTCTCCATCACTTCCAGAAAGCTTTAAGTACCATCTACATGATGAGTACTCTCAAATTTGTATTTCTTGCTCAGCCTCCCTCTCTACAGCCCAAGCAGCTTAATCATCTGTGTCCAGCTGCCTAGTTCACACAATTCCCTTTAGAATTTTCACAGGTCCAAAATAGAGCTCTTGATTTACTCTCCAATTTCCCCTCCCCCATCTCTTCAACTCAGTGGTTGCACCATTCAACTAATGACTGAAACCTAGGAATCAGTCTTGAGTTCTCTCTGTGCCTCCCCATCTGTGTCCAATCCCTCAGCTACTCCTATAGGTTTCTATAAAGTCTGTCCCTTTCTTCCCACCTCTGCTGTGCACCCACCCTATTTCTAAGCACCATTCTCTTTCACCTGGACTGTTACAGTAGCATTCTAGTTAGTCTCCCTGGTTTCCTTTTGTCTTCTTACATCTATTCCCAACAACATCCAAAGTGATTGATCTTCCTACTTACCTACCTATCTATATTCCTTAAGCTTGCAGAAGCAATACATAATTATCATAAAAATCAAAACAATACAGAGGAGAGGAAAGACTAACTCAGAACCTACAATCCCCTTGAAGCAAGCGTTGGTAAATTTTTCCTAAAGGGCCATATAGTAAATATTTTAGACTTTGCTGGCCAAGAGGCCAAATGAGTATATTATGCACATGATTATATAACCATTTAAAATGTAACCCTTTAAAAATGTATGAATACCACCCTTAGCCCATGGGCTGTAAAAAACCAGGTGACCTGCCAGATTTGGTACTTAGGCCATAGTTTACCAAGCCCTGTCCTGAAGCATCAGTTTCAACAATTAGATGTGTCTGCTTTCACACTTTTCTCTTTGTTCAAAAATTTGAAAAATTTTATTTTATAAAAATGGGATCATACTATGCCTATTTCTCTGTGTCTTGTGTGTCTCTTGGGTATTCTTACTACAGGTTGCTGCTTTGAAAGTCTGTAAACATTCACACTCCACTAGGGATGTACAGTGCCCATCGTCCAACATCCTCACCAGCATTGAAAGTAATCAATATTTTAAAATTTGCTAATCCAAAGGTGAAAAATGATACCTCATTTTGTTTTAATTTGCATTTTCAACTGACTGCTGGAGATATTACTGTCTTTTTACACAGTTACTGGGATTCATGTTTCTTCTTTTGTTAATTACCTGTACATGTATTTACCTATTTTTCTATTGGGTTATTTTCTGGTTTCTTAGAAATTTATAGGAATTCTTTTTATGTTAGAGATGTTAACCCTTTTTCTGCAATATATGATACAATTAGTTCCTTCACCTTTTACTGTACAAAAAAATACAATTCTTTTTTTTTTATTCAAAAGAATACAATTGTCCTTTTGATATTGTTTATGATATCCTTTGGCTTGCAAAAGTGGTTCATATTCATTTAGTCAAAAATATCTATCTTTTCCTCTACTTATTGGATTTTCTGGTTTATTCTAAAAGTTCTCAGGGTTATAAAATGCCTTTTGAAGGGGGTTGTCCTATATCTAAATAGTTAGTACACCTGAAATGTATTTATTTTTCCCAAGTTTTTAGTTTGAAAAATTTCAAGCGTACAGAGAACTTGATAGAATTTTGCAAAAGACAGCCATATTCTCACCACATAGATTCTAGAATTAATATCTTGCTATGTTTGCTTTACCATATAACTATTTAATCCATCCCTCTGTCTATTCATCACTCCATCCTATTTTGTTGATGCATTTCCAGATAAGTTGCAGATATTAGTACACATCACCCCTAAACACTTCAGCATACACATCTTTAATAAGAGTTAAATATTTGTTTATAGTTCTTTCCTTGATTAAGGTAAAATTTGCATATAAAGAAGTGCACAAATCTTAAGTGTACACTTACAAAGTTTTAACAAATGCATGCAACTGTGTGACCCAAAATCCTATCAAGATAAAGAACATCGTCATCATACCAGGAAGTTCCCTCATGTCCCTCCCCTACCCCACACCCAGAGGCACCCACTGTTCTGATTTTTTTTCTTGAACTTCACGTAAGTGGAATCAGGATGCTCTTTGTGTCTGGCTGCTTTCTCTTAGCATTCTGTGTGTGAGATTCATTCCTATTGTTGTGTGCAGAAGTAGTTTGTTCTTATTTACTGTAACATTCCATTGTTTATTTATCCATTATCTTGTTGATAGACACCAGGGCTATTCTCAAATATGTTTTTGAATATGTGTTAAGACATATATTCCTACCCTGTTTTCATACAGGTGAATAGATAATTATACCAACGCCATTTATTGAAGATATTTTCCATATTTTATTGAATCACATGTTATCCTTGTCATATGTTAAGTTCCTTACATAAACTATGTTTTGATTCTCAAATCTGCTCCACTGAGCAACTTAAATTCTTATGCCCAACCATATTGTTCTAATTATAGTAACTTTATCAGAAGTTTTACTATATGATTACAAGAATTTTAGCAAGAGTTTTACTGTTTAGATAAAGTAAAAGTTATTCTTCATTCTTCTTTTTAAAAAAATTCTTGGCTCTTTTCAAATATCTTTTTTTTTCAATTTAAGATCACTTTGTCTGGTTCCAAAACATGCAGTGATACATGTACACTCACATATGGATTTTGAATGCAATTCTACTCTACATTTGGAAGGACTAACGTTTTATTGACCCTGAGTCACCTAAATAATAATGTGAGTCAAACATACAATCTCTATATGTCTTACATTGAAAGTTTCTTAAGTGAAATATTCCCCACATTACTTTCCTGCACACATTATTTAGATCATTTGCTGTGATTTTGTGTTTCTTCTAAATGATGAAGCTTATAAACTAAACCTAACAGCTTTCAGGATCCTTCACATTTTATCATATTATTCTTCCATGTTTTGCCTTTTATTCAAAACAGAGAAAATTATCATGTTTGCTGATTAAACTATTGATATTTCTAAAAATGCAATTTATTCACATGAAAAATATTTATTGATCATCTGCTATGTACCAATCCTGGGCTACAATCTAGAGGCACAATTAAGATTGAAAAGAGACAGCATTACTATTCTCACATTATTCACATTCGATGAGGAAAAGGAAGATTAATCAGACACATACACAAATAAGTGCATAATTGCCAGTTGAGATAAGAGCCACTGTGTTCTGTGAGAGCATGAAGAAAATAATAAATAAGAAAAATAGCCTGACTAGATCTAGGGGAATTAGGAGGGCTTCCAGAGGAGGAGATGGTGCTCTAGCAGAGATTTGAAGAATAAGTCACCCAAATGAATGGGGCAGGTTAGAGCACTGAGAAACATAAGCAGCACATACAAAGGCTCTGCGTCAAGTAGGAAGGTGGAATTTTAGAGGAGCTGAGAGAGGACTCCTGTGCTTGACATTTGGAGAAAGAAGGGAAAGTGACCAAGGAGGTCAGCAGTAGTTACATCGGGCAGGGCCTCCTGGACGCATGTGATGGAATTTACCTCCTTAGAGCAATGAGAAGTCATTCAAGGGCTCTGTGTGGGGTGGGGGTGGGCGGTGGGAGGGGTGTACACAGATGCACACACATGACCCAAAGGTGATGAATTTGCATTTTAGAAAAATAACCTGGTTTTTCTCTTGTTTTTCCTTTCCAATATCTTCCCTCCCTTCTTTATAAACAAAACAAACAAAAAAACTTTCTTGGCTTTCTTCCTTCTTTCTTTCATCCAAAAGTCATTTGGCAAGCCCAATCAAGGTAGATGTCCTGATCTAGAGAGGCAAGCCCTAGCAGGGATCAGGACCCATGGGTGAGGGGGCTGGGAGGCCAGCACTATTGGAAGATTAGCTATAGACAGGGATATTGAGAAATATATTGGAGACCATGGGAGCTTTTGGTAAAGTAGGTACAAATATGGAAAGCATGAAAGCTAGAATGAATTATGTGATGTTGAATTGGAATTGGAGGTATCTGTGAGAACTTGTGGTTTTCAATATATAAGGAGATAGAGAAATAAATAAAAGCTGAGAGTGCCTGTACACAATGGTACCTGTGTAGCAAAAAGTACACCTGGCACTCATATCTTGGATTCTGTATTCTCTTCTATACTAAAAGCACCCAGGACTCATTAGAGAAATGGCCCCTTCCAGGGCCTGGGCAGGAGAAGTATTAGATGAACCCAGTACATCTTTATGTGCCAGAAAGTAAGAAAGTACTCAAAGAATGATGGGAATATGTCAAAAGTACACAATACCCAGTTTAAAGGGCTTCCCAATGTCCAAATATAGTATAAAATGAACCTCAAAATATATACTGATGGTAACAGATTATAACCTATTGAATAAGATAGTAACTATGGAGTCCACACTGATATGAATATGAATGAATAAATAAGAGAAGATAAAGCTTTTCCCAATAGTGGAAAGAATGGTGTTAATAGAAAAATCACTATTTGGTGACCATCAGATTAATAGTTAAGAAACATGTTAATACTTGGGGTGAAACTGGAGAGAGAATGGGGACTTTACATAGCCTCAAAGTATTTCCCCCAAAATATTAATTACAAAAGGGGAGAAAGTAACTTTACAGAGAAGTCTGGTAATACCATCTGAATCAAAGATTAGAGTTCACACCACCAATAACAGACATTGTGTGCCACTGAGAGTATGCAGTGAAAGAACATAGCATTTCAGATACTCTGTTCAAAATGTATAACTTGGATCTTATCATGAGGAAAAATCAGACTAATTAAAATCGAGATACATTCTATAAAATGCCTAACCTATGATCTTAAAATTTCAAGGTCATGAAAGTTAAGCAGACAGCCAACTGTTCCAGATTGAAGGGCATTAGAGAAGCATGATAACCGGGTAATATTTACATATGATCCCTAAGAGGGCATTTCTGTGACAGTTGTTAAGAATTTGAATGGAGTATCTGGATGAGGAGTGTATAGTCATTCTTTGTAGTATTCTTGAAACTTTTCTAGACATTGAAACTGTAGCAGAATAAAATATTTTTTAAAAACATTTACCCTGGCTGAAGTGTAGAGGACAGATGGGGGAGGCAACAGTAGAAGCAAGATGTGTCAGGAGGCCATGGGTAGTGGGAGTGAATGAAGCCCAGGGGGATCAGGGGAGAAACGTGGAAAAGACTTGAGAGTGGGTGATGCTTAGGGGTGAGGGTAACAGAGGTCCAAGGATGACACCTGGTATCTGGACTATGTCTCTGGATGGATGATGGTGCCATTCCCTGAGAATGGGGATTCTGGAAAGGAACTGGTTGGAGGAATAGAAGGATTGGGAGTAAATTGTGGGTTTAGTTTAAAGCAGAGTCTCTCAAATTTTGGTGAGTATCAGGTTTACCTGGAGAGCTAATAAGGAACAAAGAGGAACAGACTCATGAAGTTGAATAGAGTCTGGGCCTTGGCATTTTCACCAAGATTTCCCAGATGATTCTGTTACAAAATTTGTAAGACACTTGTTTAGAATATTTTGACTTTTATGTGCTGGTAGGATATCTAAGTAGAACTGCTGAATAGGCAGCTGGAAATCTGGGTTTGGAGCATGGAGGAGAAGTCCAAATGACAATGTGTATTTAGGAGTCATCAGCATAAAAACAAGAATCAAAACAGGGGGTGTAAATGTACTTGACTTGGAAGAGATAGAGTGGGCAAAGGACCTCATTCTGATCATGAAGAAGCCCAACACTGACCAATACAGATGTCTGTAAATCTGGAAGCATGGATGTCTAACTGTCCCTTTCCTCCAGAGAGGCAATTACTAAGAATTTGCTATAAATCTTACCCCCTCACTTTGCAGAGGATGGATCGAGGTCCACAGTGGTCAAATGAGTTACTCAGTCACATAGGTTGTCAGTGCAGCTTTGGCCCTTCAGTTCAGGTTTCCGGACTCTGAGTCCAGTGTTCGGGACACCATGGCTTCCTCTCTGGCCCCACAGTGTGCCAGACTCCCTGCTAAACTTGGGTCATTTGTGATATCCCAGAAAGCCTATTTCTCTTTCTTTTTTTCCCCTTTTCTTCCCAAAAATCCAGCAAAGGATTGTCATCTTTGCCAAATGGCTCTGCTGGCCTTTGGGTGATACACACAGAGGTCAGGCCATATTGCATCGCCCCCACCCCATCTTCAGGCAGAGGTGGGCAGGCTGTTAACTTTCATTTATCTATTGATTTCTTTTCAGCTCTACTTCTTTACATTTTTTTTATGGTTACTCTAGGATTTATGTATATAAACACAAATATAAATATAAATATAAATAGTGACTTTTTCTCTGTTTACTTTCAAGATTTTCTCATTATCTTTGGTTTTTAGCTTGACTATGATGTGCCTGGTCATGCTTTTTTCCCCTAATTTATCTTGTTTGAGACTCTCTCAGCTTCTTAAATCTGTAAATTTATGTCTTTTACTATTATTGGGGAATTTTTCAGCCACAATTCTTCAAATATTATTTCCTGTCCCCTTTTCCCTCCTTCTAGGACTACAATTACCTATGTGTAAAACTTGTGAAATTGTCCCACAGGTTCCTGAGGCTCTGTTCATTACTTTCCCCATTTTTTCTTCTCCCTTTCTCAGATCTATCTTTAAATTCATTGATTTTTTCATTTGCTATCTCCATTCTTCTAAGAAAAGTCCCTCAAGAGACTTTTTTTTTGATATTGTATTTTTTAGCTCTATACTTTCTTATGAATCTTTCTTTTATACTTTCCAATTGTCAGCTGAGATGTCTTATTTTTTTTATTCATCATAAGCATATTTTTCTTTACCCCGTTGATCATAGCCATAATAGCTGCTATTGTAAGTCTGGGTCATCCTGGGATTGGCATCTTTTTTTCCAATGAAAATGGATCACATTTCTCTGGCTCTTTGTATGTCTAGTAGTTTTGGATTACATGTGTTGTGAGCGTTGTATATGTGATGTAGAGACTCTGAATTCTGTTACACTGATCCAAAGAGTGTTGCTCTTTTTGATTTAGCAGGAAATTAACATGTTATACTCAACCTGCAGACTCTGTCATGTCTGCAGTGGGCAACAGCTCAGATTTCAGTTCCTGTGGTTTTCAATCTGTCTTATACCTGCATGGTTTAGGAGTCAGCCAGAGAACTGGCAAAAGTTTATACCCAGAATTTGGGAATTTTATCCCATTTCCCTGGTTCTCTTGTGTCCAGGGATTCTTTCCCAACTCTCCAGCATCCCTGATTATGCAGGACTCCTTCACTTGGTTTCTCCAGGCAGAAAGATGGTAGGTTTTTCCACTAGAGTTTTAGCCATTGGGTGGACAGCTGCCCCCAGGGCAAAACTGCAAAAAGTAAAACTCACCTCATGCTGCTCAGTTTCTGGAACCTTCAGGTAGTTTTCCCTTTCTTTTCTTTCTTCTTTCCTTTTCTCTTCTCTTGTATTTTGTTGTTATTTGCTGGAGAGCCTGTTTGTTAGAAGCATACTCCTCCACACCAAAAGTGGAACCTTCAGCTTATTACCATAATCAGCAGGTCCGTAAGACAGCCCTTAAGCCTGCTCTACTCCATCTTAAGTTCCTTATTCATGCAGTTCTTTCAAGATCTTTTAAACATCGTCACCTTCTAATACATCTTGTTTTACTTTATAGGTGGAGACCTCAGTCGTAGCTATTAAAGTTTTCTAGTTTTTCCTACTAGGCCCTCAGTCTTCATCTCTTAATCTGTCTTAATTCTCCACCATGCTTCCCCCTTCTCTATTTTAAATTGCTATTTCTAGCCCCAAGAGCATTTCCTTCCCATCAGGCTCCTGGAATAATGAACAGATAGAATTTGCTCCTTTGTGCTTTTCTATGACTGGAATAAACCCACTAAAATAAGAAGGAGTTCTGAACTGCTCCTAACATTCCAGAGAGACAGATCAGTGAGCTGGGCTGGGCTCTAATACCTGTACAATTTATATAACTTTCTTTTTGGCAGGTGTATTTCTGAATACTGTTATGGGTGTTCAAAATAACATTTCTACGTGTCTTAGTCTGCTCAGGCTGCTCTAACAAAATATCATAGGCTAGGTGGCTTAAATAACAGACATTTATTTCTCACAGTTCTGGAAAAGCTGGAGGCTAGGAAGTCCAAGATCAATGTGCTGGCAAATTTAGTTCCTGGTTGGAGCCCTCTTACTGGCTTGCAGATGGTCGCCTTCTTGTTGGGTGCTCACATGGCAGAGAGAGATAGAGACAGAGAGAGAGGCAGAGACAGAGACAGAGAGAGCAACAGCTCTGGTCTCTTTTCCTCTTCCTGTAAAGACACTAATCCCATCACGGGGGCCCCACCCTCATGACCTCCTCTAAACCCAATTACCTCCCAAAGGCCCAACCTCCAAACTGGGGGTTAGGGCTTCAGCATATGAATTTTGGAAGGACACACTCATTCAATCCATAACACCATGCTTGTGTTAAAGACCAGTGCTCAGTGTTTGACTTCACAGGTAACATTCTGGTTATTACTGGTCCTGTCTCCTGTTACCAAGGGAAAAAAAAGGCACACATATCAGGGAAAGTGCCACATCTTTGGTTAACTCTGCATTTGGGGCTCACATACACATTCACAAACCTGACCTTAGCCCTTTCTCAGCTCACACTGGTGGACAGAGCCCCAACAGGGTCCCACAAACCCTCTCTGCCTGGCAGCTTTCTGCTGGTTAAGTCAAAAGCTCTGCTCCAGCATGCCTTTCTTTCTTTTCTGATCAGTAGGAAGAGGCCCCATCAGGTCCCTTTGTGAGCAAAATCTTTGCTTCTTCGTATTCAGCCAGGTTCCTTCTGCTAAAGTAGTGTCAACTTTCCCATCCTTCAAAGCCCCAGGCTGTCTCTCTAAGAAGTCTCTGGCCTTGCCCACGCCTTCCCTCAACGCTGCTCCCGGCAGACCTCCGTATTTTATCCTGAAGTGCACTCTGTCTTCAAGGCGCCTCTGATCTCCCCCAGCCCCTTCCCCTTTGCTCCTCCTGCCTCTCAGCCCTCCTGTCTCAGTCCCCGGCTCCTCCCACGCCCGGTGTTTTTCTGGTGTTTCTGTGCTTCTGAGGCTCCCTTCCTTCCAAGCCTGCCAGCGCCTCCCTCCTCTTTGCTTTCTCTGTTCTAATGTCTGCTGATGTTCCCTGCCCACTCTGTCCCCCTCTGGGGAACCTCAAATAGAGCTGCTTCTTGGGCATCTGCCCCTCCTGGCGGGAAGCAGAAGCCATTTTCTCAGGCGATTCGCCAGCCGCTCCTTGTCCTGCCTTGATCTCCGTGCCTGCCCGGCTCTCCCTCACATACTGCCCTCACTTCCCTCAATGACTGCCTGGACCGGCTCCGGGACAGCTCAGCTGGTCCTTCCTCTAGCAGCTGCCCCATCTGCATTAGACTCATTTCTTGAGCTGCCCCAGGGGCACTGGACACGGAGGGTCCACCCTCCCCATGGGACAAGGGTCAGCCTGTCCCACAGGGACATCTCTGCGAGCACCTGTCCCACTGGCTCGTCCTGAACCTGCCGGGGAAACCAGGCCTGCCCCGCACGTGCTCTGCAGAGGCCCTTGTTCCCCTGTGATGAATTTCAGTCACCCTGTCACCATGGAGGCAGGACCCTGTCTCATCCTCCCCCATTATTCCCATGAATTATTGTCTCAGCTGCAGCCTCCAATCTCACCATGTTTCTGGGAGAGAGCATCCATTCTAGCCACGATCAATTCCCTGCTGAAGTCTCCTGGGCCTTTCCTTTCACAAAAAAATTGACCTTTATTCCATAATATTATGCTGCCCATGTCTTCAGCAATGTGGGCTGGGAAGGTGGCAAAAAGATCCCTTCTAGAATTCTCTCCCACTCTGGGGTAACAAAATAGTTCTTTGAACATGGTAGGAAGATGCAGGATTTAGTTTCAAACTATGCTCTATAAATTTGGCCTTTGGTCTCCTCATCCATAAGATGGGATTTGGAAGAATTGTCAGATTCATATGACCCCCTGTGATAAACTGGAAACAACCCCTAATGCAGGTCCTGCCCTGGTCGCAGCGTCTGTGATGGTTGTGGGTGCTGCCACCAGTGCCTCCTGGGCTCTCAGAATCCATGCCCCACGGCGAGAGACACCCGGGTATACATTTTCAACGTTAACTGGTAAAAAAGATTGTGACTTTCCCTCTTCCTACTCACTCCAAAACAGAAAACAATAAAGCAGAGAGCTTCCAGAAGCCCAGGATATTTTGTGAATATTTTGATATTCACAAAGGAAAACAGGGCCCTTGTGACAGGATCCCCATGGAAGAATTTTGAAGAAGACTTCTCAGGAGAGAAGAGGGGAAAAGGCAGTTAAGGTTATTGTGTCTAGGGAACTCCCTGGTGGTCCAGTGGTTAAGACTCGGCGCTTTCACTGCAGTGGGTCGGGTTCGATCCCTGGACCAGGGAACTAAGATCCCACAAGCTGCAAGGCGTGGCCAAAAAAAAAAAAAGATTATTGTGTCCATTGAAACCCGTGGTTCTCACACTTCCCTGTGCCCCAGGATCCCCTGGAGGGCTAGGAAAGTGGAGGTTTCTGGGCTCTGCCCCCAGAGTTTCTGATCAGTAAGTCTGAGGTGGGGCCCAGGAATATGCGTTTCATACAAGAACCCAGATAATGCTGATACCACTAGTGCTGGGCTTGCACTTTTAGCATGACTGCATTGAAACTATTTTAGGGAACATAAATTCACTCACAAACCTGCGTTGCAAGAAAGGTCAGTTATTTTTCAAAAATCAAAGTAAATCTGACACTGATTCCCCATCCTGTCAGACTAGAAAGGAAAATGTATCTTCAGGCATCCTGGAGCGTTTCCTCTCTCCCCAAGCCCGAGGGATTATGCAGGTCCTGGGGCCACATAGGGGCACCATGTCTTTGCAGGGACTAGAGCCCCTCCTCCTCTGGCCCAGCATCACCTGTGTCTGAGGAGGCAGGGAGGGCACAGTGCCCATAGGTGTCCCCACCACAGAGCCCCAAACCAGCATCTGTCTCCAGGTCTTGGAACCACCATCTGACCCTGCCACTTAGCTCTCCCAATAACCCATTTCTCAGAATCTGAATCCCCGTCCTGCCCCATTCATCAGCTCTTCTGGAAAAAGAAAAAAAAAAAAAAAGTTGATTAAATCAGCCCTGAAGATCCTGGGGTTGGTTTTTGAGGAGCTGGGGAGAGATTGATGATCACCCTCAGTCTTGAGATTCTTCAGTGCCATAGCACCAAACACACATGAATTAACACCTCAGTCATTTTCATTGACATGGTTACCAGTGAAGTGGCTGCCCAGTAAACTGGAGTTCAACTCAGAGAGGGTATCTGGCATTGTGTTTGTTTAGCCTCCACCTTCTATACGTAAATAAGGGCTTAAGGAAGGAAGGTCACCCAGGGTGCCGGAGGGGCTCACCCATGTTTGGGATGGAGAATCTTTTTTCTCCAGGAACTTTTACTTGGGTAACTTTCAAAGAAGGGATCCACCGAGAAAAGATCAAGAGATTCAAAGCCTCAGCCTTAGAGGCCCTCCCCCTTCCCCGTGCCAGGTCCTGAGCCCGACCTGCACAGGAGAAGTGGGTGCCCCAGTCTGAGACCCCCTTTGCTTTGACACATCCCGGAGGAGTGGCCGACCTGCATCCCTGTTCCCCGAACCAGCTGGGGACTGAGGGCAGAGCCAGGAGCACAATCGTCTCCCCGTCCAGGCTGCCCAGACTTTCTGTTCCACCAGGAGCCAGCAATGCTGTCCTTAGCCCTTGTGGGTGACAGATGGTTAGGGGGACTCTGTGATGAAGGCAGGAAGCCTCTGTGAACTTTCTTTAAAGCCTGTGGTGAGTGGCTCCCACCAGCATCACACACGTAGCATGCACGGGCATACACAAAGGTATAGTGCAGTGCACACACACAGATACCCAAGCACAGAGACAGACAGAGAAACACAGGCACCAGGGCTACCTTGAGACAGGCACGTGCCCTCCCAGTTGCTGTGGGGCAAGGGCTAGGCTTTTCCTTTCCTTACCGCTGAGAAGTGAGTTCGACTGCTAGAGCACTGGTTTTTTTGTTTTGTTTTGTTTTGTTTTTCTTATAATGTACTTAATACTTAAAAGTTTCAAAGAAAGCAGAAAATTATCTGAGATAATCGTTCCTGCAAGCCTTTGGGAAAAAGCCCCCTCTTCACTTTGCAGAAGTCGCTACTGAGAAGGTTCATCCCTCTGCTTGATGGTTTGGGCTCAGGCTAGGAACTTGACCCTTCCAAATGAGAAAGGTTTGCTGGCTTTCTGTCCAGTGACCCCAGGCCCAGTTTCACTTCTCCTCACCATTCTTGGCGGTTTTTACGTTTAAATCATACTTCTCCTCCCGGTCTGATCCCTGGCTTCCCTCAGGAGGCCGTTTTCAAATAGTGATTTCTCACTCTTCTTTCATTCACTGAGCTGAGGTAACAGGTTCTCTCTTGGGTGGATGGGAAAGTGCAGAGGAATGAAGACAAGCAAAGAAAAGAGGGGAGCCCCTTTAATTGCAGCCAGAATAAAACCGAGGCCCAGTCCCCCGGACATTCTCCCCCAGCATTAATTAAGCTGAGGGCGGAATCATTCAAATGCTACTCCAGCCACCCCACTCTACCACTCACATCACTCTTCTTCAGGCAGCCCTGCCCTCCCCTTCCACCGATATCTCTCCCCGGATCACTTTGTCACCAGATGCTCAGTTAGGGATATCAAGCCCTGACTGAAATGCCCTTTTGAAGAAGACTCAGCATAATTATTATTAGTAAGGCCAGTGTATTATTAGCATGAGTGGGATCAGGATGGGATTTTGGAGCCTGAGCTAGCTCATACCCTGGCGACTGGAGCAAGATCAGGGTCAGGTTTCCCGGCCAGCACGTCTCTCTGCTCTGAGTGTGGTGTGTGGGGTCAGCCAGGCAAAGCCCTCCTCCCTGTGTGCCTGTCATCATGCAGGAGGGGCCAGCCACCTGCAGGAGCATGCAGGTGCATGCAATGCCTCTACCAGCCATTCTCAGCCAACGCATATTATTAAGCACCTACTGTGTGCAAAGCGCAGCAATGAACAAAACAGACGCTTCCTGAGCTCCTTGAAGTTCCTTCCTAGCAAAAAAGATGAACATTAAACAACCGATGCAATTAACTATGTAATTACAACTGTTAGGTGCTATAATTACAATTGTTAGGTGCCATGGAGAAGCATATATCAAGCACGTATTGCATACCCTGAGGAAGGAACATCTGGGCCGAAACACAGAGGTGTTCATTAGGGTAAGAGTGCAGCCAGGACCCCATGGGAACAATCCCATAGCTGGAGGCAGACTCTGCTTCCTCAGCAAGGACAGGGCGTGGAGGAGAGGCGGGTGCTGGGGACACGTGCACAAGCACAGATGGGGGAGAATCAGCTGCCCAGTGGAAAAGGCTTTCAAAAGGGATGTTGCAGGGAATGGCGAGTAGAGGTGAGTCAGGATCATGGGGTAGGACTGTGTGAGCAGCCCAAGTGGGCTCACAGTAGCTTTGCTCCAAGCTGTGAACTCCGAGGGCGGGGGGCGGTTGGCCAGGGGAGGTAGGAAAAGAGGAAGAACCGGAAATGAGACCCTGACCCAGGTCCTCAGGGAATAGGCCTAGGAGCCCTGTGCAGAAATGGAGGCTTGAACTGTGAGGGCACCTGGATTGAAGCACGCCCAGCAGAGGGTGGAGAGATTTTACCTTCTCAGCTGAGGTCCCAAAGAGTCAGTCAAGAAGTCAGTGAACCAATCAATCAAGGATCATTGATTCCTTGCAAGAGCCGAGGACCTCTGCTAGAGAAGGTCGTTATTTATATTTAATATGTTGATTGGCAGTAGTATCTGTAAATCATTCACTAAGATTTAAGCTTACTTTCCTGATTGGGTGCTTAGTAAATACAAGTTTGGAGCCATGGCTTAGAGAAAAGAGAGATGGCTTTCAGCTGAGATGAGAGAAGGGGGTGGAGTAGATTCCCAGATGAATTGGAGGTGAACTAGGCAGTAAAAATGGGCACATAAAAGGTACTCAGTAACTGTTTATAGGATGGATGGATGGAAGGATGGATGGATGGGTAAACGAATAAGGTTATAAGGGCTCAGAGGCTGAGGGTTTTCCAGAGAGAGGTAACATCAGAATGGAAGAGGTCAGAAAGTAGTGTGCTTGCTGCTGCACTCCCAGCTTGTAAACAGGCTCATTTGGCTGGTTTTGGGAAGAGGGTGTGCAGGCCGATAAAATCATGGCGCGCTAGCCCTTGAAAGGCCCTGTTATCGGTTGCATCGTGTTCCCCCCAAAAAAGTTACTTGAAGTTCTAACCCCTGTATCTGTGAGTGTGACCTTATTTGGAAATAGGGTCTTTGCAGATATAATCAGGTTAAGATGAGGTGGATTAAGGGGGGCCCTAAATCCAATGACTGGTGTCCTTTTAAGAAGGAGATTCTGGAGTCTTTGCAAATCTCCCTCTAGTTCTGCGGTCCTCCTCTGCATCATTAGAGAAGTTGGTACCGGGGGGTGGAGGTGTTCATCCCCTGCACCTAGCTTAATAGGGCCTTCAAGACCTGATAGGGCTTGACCCGTGAGCCCTGCACAGGGCCAAGCCTCTTCACGAAAAGAGGCTTCTGGGTCTAGCAAATCTCTAGAAGGCAAGGTGTTTATCCAAGAAAGCGACACCAGGCCCTTCAAGCCAGCCCTCCGAGAGCACACGGAAACAAGAGCGATTTTCTAAAGACCCCAGTAGCTCAAAACCGGCCCTATTGAGGCTGAGCATATTACACCTCCTCTGGGAAAGCTGAATTGCAAGAGGGAAGAGATATGGGAACATATGTATATGTATAACTGATTCACTTTGTTATAAAGCAGAAACTAACACACCATTGTAAAGCAATTATACTCCAATAAAGATGTTAAAAAAAAAAAAAAATCTGAAGGCAGCCAAGAAAGTCTCTTCCAGTGTAGTTTACAGATCCAGAGGTAAAAGAAAGAGTGAGTTAGAGTGTAAGCAAGAGGGAAAGAGAGAGCAGAGTGAGGAAGGGGAAGAGCAGGGGGAGAGCTGATCAAAGGCCACTCTGCTCCCACTCATTCTACAGATACTGTAGCTGCCGGGGGCGGGGGGGGGGGGCGGTGGGTGGGGGAATATGCGGGGAGGACTTTAGAGGGGAAGGTTTTATCTTAATCCTCTCACAAAAGCATTCAAATAAACCCTTTCCCTGTGAGAAAGCGAGAGAGTACAAAACAGGAAGAGAAGATTCTCAGTGAAAAGATCCATGTAGACTTCTACTAATACTGCTCACTTAGAGAACACATGCCATCTGGGTGTTTGATAAAAAGAAAAAAAAAAGGCATAAAGAAAAGTTCAAAGCCCATGGATTCAGCTTGTGAGTTGCAAGCTGCTCGCCTCTCCTCCTGGCAGATATTTTTTTTCTTGGTCAGCAATGACTAGCTTTTCAAAGTGACCTGTCAGATCTTCGTTCCTTTCTTCTCTTGTTGGCCAAGGAGATGAGCAGTGGGGAGAAGCGAGAGGAGGTGACCCAGGTGACAAGAGCAAGGCTGACCTTCCATTCGTTAACCTTCTGAGAATTTTCTATTGAAATACAAAGCCTCAGCCCACTTGTGCCTGGGCCTGACCCAGCAGCTTCACATCTTGCTACTCCATGCCAGATGGGACAAGACACCTGCCTTGATCTATGCACATTTTTTTACTTCTTGTCTATTAGAGGTGTATATTTTGGGAACATGCACCAGGGCTCTGGCCCATGACTTAGCCAGGAGTAGCCATGGGATCTTGATTTTAGGCCCCATCATTTTTTAAAACTTCTCCTTTGGAAGGGAATTTGGCATACTCCAAGGATAGTAGAGGATGACAGAAAATCCAGGGAGGCTCCATCTCCAGTTACCAAGCAATGTAAGTTCATATGCTTTTAAACCAACATCACTGATAAAACTGTATGAAGCGGCTCTGTAGTTAGATATTCTATCTGGAGAAATTAGAAGGGCAAAGGTTTGGTCAGGAAATGCTGTGGAAGGAGGGGGTAGAATGGGGTGAAAGGTTGGGGCAAAAGCCTGGGCAGGGAGAGGGGCTGGTTCCTTAGTATCACCTTAAGATAATTTATGTTCCTCCTAAATTACTTTTTTTCCTATTACACATGCTATGGTTCTATTATCCTAAAATAATGATTAGTATTCTACAATAGTTCTCTATTAGAAAATTATTTTAGTTAATAAGACATCATTTAAAACCCATTATTCAATTTTTAGTTGTTTATTTGTATTGGCTTTTGATATGCATTATTCTACCAGTAATCATTATCTTCAATGACAAACACACTAAACTCATTCTTTCCTTCCTTTATTTTTCAATGTTTTCATCACATTTCAAAAAATGTAGCAAACTCAGTCCAACAGCTCTAATGACAAACAATTCAATGCATAGAACTTCACAGTAGATAATTCTGAAGCGTGGTCCCCTCAGCATTTATAAGGACAAGGCTGGGTTTTCAGCCAGAAAACATGGTTTGAGTCCTGGCCAATTATTAACTTAGGGTGAAAGTCACTTTACCTCTCTGAGGCTCCATTCCATTATTTGTCAAATGGGAATAGGATATTATACTCGGTCTGTATCACATGACTATTGTAGAGATCAAAGGAAAAATATTGTATTGAAAGTGCTTTAATAAATTTCTTAAGTCCTGTAAAATGTAACAAAATAAAAGTTACTATAAAAGCTGATGCAATAGAATAAATTATTCTGGATCTTAGTGAAATACTTTTACCTGATTTGGGGGGAAAAATCTGTTCCAATACAGTTCCATTCAGTTAATAATGCAAGTGGTAGGATCTTGCTTTAAACTCTAACCAATGTAATATAAAGAGCACAAACTTGGGTGGCAATGAGACTGAAATACAAACCCTGGCTCTGCTACTAATACGTTATGTAAACCGGGTGAGGTCTTTACTTTGTGAGCCTCAGTTTTCTAACCTGTAAAACAGGGATAAGAACCTACCTCTTAGTATGACTGTGAAAATTAGGTGATATTAAATATCAAGTGCCCAGCAGAGCAGCTGGCACCCAGTGGATCCTTGATAAATGTCCATTTGCTCTAGCCTCCTCTGAGATTCCTCATAAATATGGGAATGGAGATAGAGCCTGTTCTCTCACAGTGCCTACTTCTTCAAGGCGAACTCACTCAATATATGGTTGATAAATGGGGGAATGACATTGGTATAATTGTTCTCATATGACCTTTTCCAGGGATATTTATGTCCTAAAGCAATAAGGGGCAAGATTTCTTACAATTAAAGAGAAAGCCTTAGTAGCATCATAAGAAGACCTTAAGGAAAAAGTTGGAATTGACAGAAAAGCCTTTCTTTAGTGCAAGTAGTGGCTGGTTTAGTGGTTTCCAGAACCACTATATTTTCCACTCTGTTACCTGGTAAAGCTGAGACAAAAAATTGAGGAGACTATGAAAGCATGTCCTTTAAGTTAAGTTATAATTTTTTGGACAAAGAAGTCTATACTCTGGGTCAGATTTTTAATTTTAATGAAACTGATCTCTGTGAGACGGGAATGTCCCCCCTCCGACCCCCGCCCAGGACCTATTTCTCCAAGGAGGAAGCACAAAATCCAGGGTTTTGGTTGCAAAGGATTGACTGACTTATGTAAAGGCAGGTTTTAATTTACCTGTGTTGCTATTTTTATTAGGATTGTTGTGGTTTTTTTTACATTTTGAGTGGTCTTCTCCAAATGAAATTTTTTCCCTTAGTCTCTGTTATTTTATTGTGCAATTTTGCAGAATGTGAGGTTTTTCAAATATATATATGGCATTATAGCAGAAAGCCTGTATTAGGAAATTAGAGTCCATTCAGTCACCTACAGGAAGCATATGCTCCATTTAGGTATAATAAATAGTTGAACCATCACTAGGCCTAACCATTTGAGACAGGGAATATTTTTAGAATTTTTAATAAGATCAAAATGAAAGCAATTATGTTCGAATATATATGTGAGTCAAAGGAAAGGAAAAAATGTGAGTCACTAGAATGCCTTTCAACTCATGTGATTGATAACGTCAGCTTCACATCCTAGAGTTTATAGGAACTGGGTCAGGGCCCTGTTGGGGTGAGGGGGAAACCTAGCCAGGCTCCAGACCACTACCCAGCTTCAATCACAGAAGCTCCTCTCTTCTCTGTTTTAGATTGAACTAACACCGAGGTTTCCTTTCAGACGAGGGTTTTTGAAGACTATAGGTCATTAAATGTGATGACAATGGGTCATTTGCGGTCAATATTTCTGTCCCACCAACCGTCCTTTTTCCAGGCCTAGAAGAGACTCTACAGATCATGACCAATGTTGGTCTTTAAGGAAGATTCAGAAAAATTTTATTACATTTCAAGAACTTCAAAGCTAGGATATTGTCCATATTGCACTTCCTTCACTGCCTGCATTTGAAGTTGTGGTAAAAATGCTTGGGGCACTCCTCACTGGCTTCTCTGTAAGAACAACTTCAAAAGGAAATGCTATTGCTTGGTCAGAGAACTCCTTTAGATACCTGATCATTTGAAAAGGAGATTTTTAAGAACTTTTTATTGGATAAAATTTTCCCCCCAAATTTTAATGAAGACATCTACACTATGGTAAGATTTTTAATTTTGTCCAAACCAATCTCTGAGGAGTGACTGCCTTCCAGGACCTGCGGTCCAGGGTCTAGTCTTAATCCTCATGTCTCTTCAGTCTCCTTCAATCTGGAATATTTCCACTGTCTTTCTTTGTCTTTGATGACATTCATTTCTTTTTTTAAGAGTACATTTTTTTTTCATTAATAGAACATTCTTTGAGGCTTTTTGGTATTCTTCATAATTAGATTCAGGTTCTACATTCTTGGCCACAGTCTTACATTAAGTGATATGTGTCCTTCCTAAGGTATCACATCTCGAGACACAGGATGTCCATGTGCCCCTTCAATGGACTTACTGATCTTCATCACCCGATCAAGGTTTGCTCCAACTTCTCCAATGTATATTTACACGTAATACATATTACATATTGTTTTCTCTTGTAACTGATAAGCAGTCTCTGGGAAGACAGTTAGGCTATGTAAATATCCTGTTCTTCATCAAAATCCCTCCTCCCCCTTCCCCAGTTTTAGCATCCATTGATGATTCTTATCTGAACCAGTCAGTAAAATGACCTTTTCCAACTCCAGCCAGCAGGCCAGCACTTGTCATTGACAAGGGAATATTTTGGATGCTAGTTCCATAACCCAATAAAATGTTTTTTTGTCTTGCTTGGAAATTCAACCTAATAACATTCTGAAGATCACACTCTCTATGATTTTTATCTGAGAACTTTTGGAATGACCTTTGGCTAAAAACATTAAGATTCTCATCTGTCCCCAGGTTGCCAATCCCTGTTTTAGGTTATGACCTTTCAGACTGGTCTTGTCCCATCACTCTGCCCACACCTTTGATCTAAATAGTCTGATTTACTTGAAGGGAGGTCAGATGAGGCAGGTAGGCAGACAAGCTCCAATCTGTCGCACAAATATGCTGGCTCATTAATTCCTGGTTCTCTGCTTCATGGCTGCTCTGCTCCAGAGCTAGGATGCCCTGCCCTCTACCTCCACCTGTCCTAACCTCACCCATCCTTTGCCACAGGTAGTAAAATACAGACCTGGAGGGCTCAGAAATGTGAAAGTCTGAGAGGCCTCAAGAGATACTGAAATGTTCCTACAGGATGTAGAACCACTGGGAGGCTCTCCACCAAGCCCAGATGAACAGTCTCTGCTTACCATGTGCAGAGGCCACGGATCTTGGGAAGTTGTGAGAGCTTCTTTTGACTTGTGGTTGAGGATTATCTCCTGAAACTTTTAGGCTCCTATAAAACACTGGGTTCCCAGGCCTTGGGAGACCATGGATCTGGTGGAAATGGGAATTATTTTGGAGCGGCTCACAGTTCAACAGCCCCAGATAAAATGGGTTCTGAACTCTCTGAAGAGAGAGTCTTAGGCTTCAGCAAGGGATGCTTCCATGACTCTCACAATTCCAGAAAATTCTGGAACAGAGACGTGGCAGTTCTAGACAGAGCTTCAAGGCTATGGTGAGATTAGGAAGGCCATAGTGAGTGGGGCTGGTGATAACAGCCACTAAGTGCCACAGCAAAAAAGTCAAGTTCAGGGTTGGAGGAGCAGACACTGATGGGTCTCTCCTTCCCACTGTGAAGAACCCAGCTGCCTTTGGGACCACCACATGGTCAACCCATCTCTGGGCTCGCATGGGTCCAAGCAGGACAGGCAGGGAGGCAGACCAGGGGTTTAGACCCACCAAGTTGGGAGAAAGCTAAGTCTGGGAATGCGGGAGGACCTCCAGGAGTTGGCTTTTCTAAAGAATGGGAAAACAGCATAAATCCTAAAGTAGATCAGAAAATAGATTAGTCAGGAGAAGGAACAGATAAGATGCAAGCAGCACTGGCTAAAGCCTAAATCAAGCTGGTGTCCCAGTACACCCCAAGCAAGTTCTGTAGTGCAGGCCGAGGTAGGACAACAGAATCCGAGGCCAAAAGAATGAGAGGTTGGGAACAACCTCGGGCAGCTCAGCCCACAGTCCAGCCCCCGCCCTGCTCTCAATGCTGCTCATACAGCCTGTACCAGCTTTCACATCAGTGCCCTCATCCAGGCTGTTCAGTGGCTCTTCAAAGCCTCTGCCACATGCCTCGTGGTCTCACCTGGCCCTGCATCCTTCTCTCCCAGCAGCTTATTTGGCTTCCTCTTTTATCACAGCATCCCCGAGCTTTCGTGCGCTGCTCAGTAAGTGTTTGTGGAGCGAATTAAGAAATTAATTAATGAGTGACACACATATGCCTGGAGATCTGAGATACCAAGTAGGAGACTGGTCAGTGTTGACTAGAGCAGAAGCCTGTGTACCCAGGGAGAGAGATGGCTGTCCCAAGACAGCTGGGCTCTACACAGCGGGAAGAAGATACCCTTCAGTTCCTGCTCTTCCAGCCTGGACTTGACCCTTCCCCTGAGGCTCTTAGTGGCTGTTATCACTGGCCCCCCTCACCAGACTTATGTCTGTCATAACCCCCACTCCCTCCCCCCACATCTGGGGAGGACTGATCCCAGACCAGGCAGGGAGAAGGGACTCATTGGTCCAACTTGAAATGTCAGCCCATCTGAAAAAAGGGACCCAAAGAAGTCTCCAGAATGCTGTATTTTAAAATATTATGGTTTTATTTTTAAAAGCAATGCTTAAAAACATCAAAAAAAAAGTATGTTTAAAGTAAAAAGTGAAAAAGACTTTCCCTTCCCAATCCCCAGAAGTCACTGTCATGAATAGTTTGGTGTGTTTCCTTCCCAGCTTGTGAGTGTGTGTGTGTGTGTGTGTGTGTATTTATATTTTTAATGGTCTCAGAAATGGTCTCAATATACATACCAATCCATTCATCACCTTGCTTTGTCACTTAACAATGCATCATGAACATGCACTTTTCCCCTCTTAGTACTTTACTTCCTGCCTTTGGAAACCTTTTGCTCCTGCTCCTGTAGGTTTCTCAGATTCTTTCTCAGGCATCCTTTGTATGAATGAGCTGTAGAAACTATTTAACAAGCTCTCTTTGATGGCCATCTAGGTAGCTTCTGATGTATTATTTCAAACAATGCTTCAGCGAATATTCTTAAGGAGATGCCTCTGCACACTTATATAGATAGTTCTATAAAATTAATTTCAAGAAAAAAATTACTGGGCCAAAGAATTTGCACATTTAAAAATTTTTAAAGTAACGTCAAACTTAAAGAAAAGTTCCAAGAATAATACAAACAATACCCACATAACCTTTGCCCAGATTCTTTACCTATTCTTATCATTTCACGCCATTTCTTTGTTATTTGCCTGCTCCTGACCAAAAATTGTTTTTTTCCTAAACTTTTGGAAGACATGCTGCATACATCATGGCTTTTATCCCCAGAAGGTAACACATACTTCAGTGTGTATTTCTGTATTTCCTAAGAATAAGGATATTCTCTTAATAACTGTAATAGTACCATTGTCAACTTAATTTAACATGGATAAAATACTTTTATCAAATCTACTGTCTGTATTCTAATACTGTTAACTGACCCCCAAATGTCCTTTTTAGCACTTTTTCCTCCTAGTACAAGATCCAGTCCAGGATCAGATATTGCATTTCATTGTCATGTTGTTAAAGCCTCTTTTAATCTGGAACATTTTCACAGCCTTTCTTTATTTTTTATGATATTGACATTGTTAAAGAATACTGCCCCTATTTCTAATAGAAGCTTCCTCTTTTGGGGTTTGTCTGATCTCTCCTCACGATTAGACCCAGGCTCTGCATCATGCATTGCATAAGTGATGGTGTGTGCTTCGCAGGGTACCACATCTGAACACATGATGTTCATCGGCCCCTCATGGTGATGTTAAGAACTGCATATTTTAAATTCTGGTAGGAAAAAAGTTCATTTCCCAAAACTTTTTTGCCAGTGTATATTCCTGCCACAGTTTGTGAGATTTCTGCACAACCCTATCCTTTTCCTTACGCAGACACCACCACCAGTCTTCTCAACGTATGCCGGGTCAGTACACTGTGCTTGTTAATGCTTTATTGTAAAAAGAAAGCAGAACATTTTTTTTTTCTCATTTCATTTTGAGATACTCTTTAGTATTCTTATGCTTCAGCAAAGGTTCCCCAAACATCAAAAATGCAGTAGACTCCCATGGTCTTTTGTAGCCCCAAACTCACTGGGACTTGGACAGTGTGAGTGTGACAATGGCACAGGCGTGATGGGACTCTTGGCTGAGAGTTTGGGGCTCCACGCTCTGTAAAAGCAAAACAGAAACCAGTACTTTTATCCCCCACTTTGGGAGAGAAAAGATGCCCCTGCCCTCCATAGGCAGGGACATTTATCTCCATTTATGTTTCCATCTTCTTTCCTATTATCTGCTATGAGGAAAAGGCAGCCCGGGATTGGGAGTTGAAGGATCGGTTTCGAGTGTCGCCACCACTTTCTATCAGGTGTGGACTCATGGCCACCCTCCTCGCCTCCCCCGGTTCACATAACTGATGAGGAAGGGACTCAGGAGGAGCTGGCCTCCCCGAATGGTCTTTGGGGCTGGCCCTGCCCTCCCTGGCCTCCCTCACTGCCACCAGAGAGGACAGGCGGCCCGGGGAACAGGGCTCCTGCCGGGAGACAGGCGGAGCAGCCTCACTCACGCATCTCACACGCTGCCAGCATCAGCCAGCAGCACCTCGTATGCCCCTCTGAGATAATTAAGCATTATTATCCCTATTGGCAGGTGGAGACAGGGAGACAGAGTGGTTCAGTGACTTGGTTATAACTGCCGGGATTGTTTGAGGGAGAAGCCGTGCCAAGAAGGGAGTGCAGTGCAGGAGGCCAGAAGAACTTAAGCTATTTAATGTGACTGATTATTTTAAAATAGCTGCTGGAGGGTGGGGGCTGGAAGAGGGGCTGGAGGCGTGGCCAGTGGACATCGGTGAGGCACCAGAAATTACCCTGTGAATAAGGAATAGACCTAGTATACCTGTGAAAACGGGTTGCCGCAGTCTTTCAGATGCTTACAGGAGAGGAGGGAAAACATTGAAGGCTTAGTCAGCTCAGTGAGGACGAGGAATAAACCCCTCAGCTTCCCGCAGAGCTGGACAGAGGTCCCCAGGATGGGCGTGTAGACAGACCATCCACCCTCCCGGCGCCCTCCCCTCACGGCTCAGCGTCTGGAGCCCTGCCACGTTGCCCTAGGAGGTGTAGCCCTACCTCAGAGTGGCAGGAAGCCCCAAGTGTCTCCATGAACAGAGGTGGGAATAGAATGGGAGAAGAGTGGGTGCCTGCCTGAGGGTCACAGGGGAGACACTTGGGACAAAGGTGGGGAAGCCATCACGGCCTGTTGACAGAGACAGGAGCCACAGAGACCTGGTGCCAGGTGTCACTAGTGAGGCAAACAGATGCACTAGAAAAGGAGAGGAGAACTGTGGTCCTAAGGGCGAGGCAGACAGGCAGCAGTGAAGCTGTGGCGATGGCAGCTCCAGGGAAAAGCACAATTCCTGCCATGTTCAGAAAAGCAACCAATACACCCTGGACCGGCCCGGGAAGGGAAGGGTAGAGAGCAGGGTGACTGGCTAGCCTCCTCCTCAACCCGGACCATCCCGTTTGCTGGCCCTCCCCGCCAACCATGCCATTCCGAGGTCACAAAGGGGTTCAGCCTCCCACCCCACCCTCTTGGGGCCCAGGCTTGGGGGTTGCACCAGGAGAGACTAAGCCCCATCATCCCTGCCGGCTACCACTGTGGAATGCCCCACACAGTGCCTTCCTCAGGGCAGAAGTGGTTTTGTTCTCTTTGCCTCTACTGACCCTGACCTTGCCCGGAGAGGGTACGCACTGCCTGCTTGTTGAATGAATGAAGGCAGCATGTGAATCTTTAGCCCTTGTCTCTCCACCCTTTCTTTTTAATTATAAACTCGAGAAATGCTGTGTGATAAAAAATATATAATTAAATGCCCACATCTCAGCCATCAGGGGCTATTTTGGGGGTGGATAGTAAAAGACAGCTGTTTGCCCTGACAGTATAGTACAGAGAAACAACGTCTGTTTGGTTGAAGAACAGGTTTTTTTTTTTTTTTTTTCCAGCTGGGAAACGTCACCAAGTGGCCTTTCTGTTCTTCACACATGAAACACACACTATCATCCGCATATTTTTAGTTAATTTATGTCCAAATAGGCCTTTCTCTCGCTGCTGGAAAATGATGTTTGGGCTGCAATTACCTTTCCAGCATCTCACAGAAGGGTTTCAGCGCTCACAAAGCTCAGGGGAGAGGCAGCACGTACCCCACCGACTGTAAATCTCTCCATTTGTAGCTATTCAAATCACATATTTTATTACTAGTACAAAATACGTTGTGTCATTCATTTTGGAGGAGCAGCTAATGCTCCAAGAAAAGCTTTGAAAAACATTCTATTTAGAAACAATTTCGTCTGCAGCCAATGCATTGTGTTTTTTGGGGTTGTCTTTTCTCCCAGCCCTTTTCTCTGTTCTGTGTGCCATTTGCATGACAAATGAGATCATCCTCTCCAAAAGCTCACCTGTCCATGCAGCCCGTTTCCCACCTGAAGTTCTAATTCTCTGTATGTTGCATCATAATCCTTAGCATGGTAATAAATTACAGTGTCACCATCAGGATTGTGGCTTCTGGAAAGAAATAAGCAGCGGGGCCAGGTGAACTCTCTCAGAAGATTGAGAGACTGTTTTCATGCAAATTCCTGGCATCCTGGGGAACTAGAAACAGCCTCTTTATTATATAGACTCAGTTGCAATCCAGCAGCCAGAAGCCATTTCCACTGGCTCTTAGAAGCCAGTAATGCTCAGAGAAAGATAACCTTTTTGGCAGAAACTTCTTTTTCTTCTTGGCTGATATGGGTCTTATCTGGAAAAATCACTTTGCTCATTAGGTTGGGCAAAATGGGTCAGTGTACTTTCCAGAGTGCTTTTAAATAGAGACATTCATTCTAAATTACCTTCTTAATTTAACACTTAGAATCACGTTAGATCCCTGGGTCCAAAGCAGTGGGCAGTGACTGGGGAGGAGGAGGAGCGCGTGTCCCGTGGATGCACCCTAGGGCAGGGCCATCTGTGTCTAAACTGTCTACAGAGGGCTGCACAGAGCCAAGGCTGGGCAACCACATGGTCAGGATGGTCACTGCTTCAAGGGGAGTGTTCAACCTGCCACTCCAGAGGGCCACTTGCTATATGTGATGTGAACTTCACCCCAATTCACCCTCCATTTCCCTTGAGACATAGATACACTGGACAGAAACTTTGATGAAGCCAGCTCATTGCCTTTTCCCCCATCATTTTAAGATCTTTTGATCATTTTAAGATCTCATCACTCATTAGTCATGGCAGCGTTCCTTGCTGAGCCCAGATGAAGCCTCAGAATCCTTCTCAACCCAGCCATTAACAATGACCAGAGTTGGTATATGAGACTTCACTCAGTCCATGACTTATGCTGGATTGATCTATGCCAGTGGTTCTTAAAGTGTAGGAACCACACTGAGAATTTGTTAGAAACGTAAATTCTCAAAGCCAATCCCAGAACTAGTACATTTGAAAGTCCAGGTTAGGGCCCTGTGATGTGTGTTTTAACAAGGCTTCCAGGAGAGTCTGATGCACACTCAAATTTGAGAACCACGGCTGCAGGCCGGTGCTTGTGACTAATGACTGCTCATTAGAATCACCTGAAGCATGTTAAAACTTACCAATGCTTGAGCACCACTCCCAGAGTTTCTGAAGAAATTAGAACACCCACTGGCATTAAAAAATAATAATAACCTTCCCCAGAGTGATTCCCAATGGATAACCAAGCTTGAGAAGCACACGCTAGGCTTTCTGGGTATGTCAGGAAAAGGGATATTTTTTTTTTTTTTTTTTTTTTTTAATAAATTTATTTATTTATTTGTGGCTGTGTTGGGTCTTCATTGCTGCGTGCGGGCTTTCTCTAGTTGCGGTGACCGGGGGCTACTCCTTGTTGCGGTGTGCAGGCTTCTCACTGCGGTGGCTTCTCTTGTTGCAGAGCACAGGCTCTAGGCACGCGGACTTCAGTAGTTGTGGCACGCGGGCTCAGTAGTTGTGGCTCGTGGGCTCTAGAGCGCAGGCTCAGTAGTTGTGGCGCACGGGCTTAGTTGCTCTGCGGCATGTGGGATCTTCCCGGACCAGGGCTCAAACCCCTGTCCCCTGCATTGGCAGGCGGATTCTTAACCACTGCGCCACCAGGGAAGTCCCAGGAAAAGGGATATTGACATGGCCTTCAGCTACCGTTGTGCAATTAAGATGGAGCTCCCCAGGCCTGGAGTGGCCACCTGGGTCTGTGGACACTGCTGGTGGCATGAGGGTGGTTCTCCCTCAGGCATGTCACACCTCTCCAGTGAGTAGGGGTAGTGATGTGGCTCCAGTGTCATCAGAGCTGCCTGCTGACTGTCGTCCTCATTTCCACATCAGTGGAGACGCCAAGGGTCTGTCCCTCGAAACCCTCACGCCACAGCACTCACACTGCTCAGCAAAGGGCAGTCCTTCAGGGAGTAGACTGGCCGGGTCTGAGCAACAGCACTGAGGAAGCATTACAGAGGACCCTGTGGTTTATCTGCTGGGCTTCCACCTAAACGTTAGAGGTTTCCCTCACCTGCAATAGTAGCCCATGGTGGACCTGCCACCTGGGGATTTAACAACAGTATTTTTAAACTAGTGCCTGATAAAATGGTATACACTCAATGTATTCATTCCTAGGGCTGCTGTAACAAAGTACCACAAATTGGATGACTTTAAACAGCAGGATTTTTTTTTTTTCTCTCCCAGTTCTGGAGCCTAGAAGTCCAAAATCAAGGTGTTGGCTGGGTCATATTCCCTCCAAAGTCTCCAGGGAGGAGTCTGGTCCATGCCTCTCTCCTCGTTTCTGGTGGTTGCTACCAATCTTTGCAGTTCCTTGGCTTGTGGATGCATCACTCCCATCACTGCCTCCATCTTCACTTGGTATTCTCTCCTACATCTCTGTGTTTTCACATGGCCTTCTTATAAGGACACCAGTGGCTGGATTTAGGGACCACTCTAATCTGGTATGACCTCATCTTTTACTTTATGTTACCGAGCAAAGGGCTTGCTGCCTGACATGCATAGAAGCCCATACTATGGAACCAGCATTTGAGAAAAGAAAAGACTTTATTGTGAGGTCGATCAGCAAGGAGACAGGAGGCAAGGCTCTCAAATCTGTTTCCCTGATCCAGGGTTGGGTCACAGTTTTTCGAATTAGGGGAGGATGGTTGGTATGTGGAAGCACTGGTGGGACAGGTTTTGATTGGAGGGTTTAGAACTTGGCCATTTATGGTAAGGTATGGTAAAGGAGCTTCAGCACAGGTCTTCATGGACAGCGAACCTGAACCCTTAGCTTCTGAAAGGTTTCCAGCATTCAGGTTCCAGTCATGTCCCAGTTCTTTGGTTCTGTGGGGTGGAGAAACTTTGGTTCCGGGTGTTATTTGAGATCAAAAATTTCTCCTCTGTGTATGCTTCAGCTGCACGACTTGCGGTTTTGTTCTGTTGTCTCTGAAACACAACTCAGTATATTGCTAGAAACAGAATAGGGCCAGTATGGGGCTGGTTCTTTGGTTACAGTTACATCCCCGAACACCAGATTTCCAAATAAGGTCAGGAGTTTAAAAGTTGAACGTATCTTTTTGGGGGGGCATAAATCAACTCACAACACTCAATAAATTCTTGTTTAATGGTAACAATAATATACTGGGTGATTTACGCATATATAATGTTGGATCTTCAAAACAACCCTAATAAGTTTTATATATTACAAACCTATTCGAGAGTGAGCATTGTGAAATTCAGGACCATTGTGTGATGATCTCAGTCATAAACCTATCACTTCAAGGGGATTCCTCATACGGCACGATTCCAATGATTCTGTGATCATGATACTCAATATTCATGAGTGTCTGGATTCCTGTTATGTCCCTGCTGAGACTTCCTCTCACACATGATGGGGGAGAAAAGTACTGTAGCAGCGCCCAGACACACAGAAGCATTACCCTTATGGGCATCTCTAGGATAAGTAACTAGCAAGGGAAATCAGTCCTGTGCTCAGACTTTAGCCTGGAAAACTCCACAATTGGGTGGGTTCTAGAAACGAAAGCTACGAGCTGTGCCTATCTAATGTCACTGTGGCAAGGCAGTGAGCTGTCCGGGTGGCACTGGGGATATCCTTCACTCCTTGAGAGTGGGGTTGAGTCTCGTCACTGCCAGGTTCCCAGCAGGGTGCCAGGCAGAGTGGGTGCTGCATAGACGCTTGTTGCAGGCTGGCTGAGGCTGAGGGACTAAAGTACTTCTATGCTGAAACCTTCTACCTGTTGGCATCACTCCTGGTGGCAGGTGTAGATGTAAGTTATCAGCAGGTGCCCCTGCAGATGGCTAGGTTAAAATTAATCTGCTGCCAGACATCATCTCCTAGTTTATCAAATTACACACACACATGCACACACACAAAACACACACACGATCTTTATGGTTTGTCTCATACCTGAATTAAGGCATGATTATTCTGAAGCAAACTTTTAGAGATGTTAAACTTTTGAAGAACTTCTGGGCAGCACAACCATTCAATGCCAAGCTTTACCTGGAAGGTCAGTGTATGAAGTGCACTGACAGCAGTGAGATGCCTCTCCCTCCTCGCCCCCTCTCCCTCCCCCACACCGCAACAGTGCCGCCCTGATGCAGCTCTGGGGGAACCAGGTCCCTGCTGAATGCACACCTGTGCCTTCAATATCCCTGGGGGCATCGAGTCATCTGGTGCTTGGAGGAACCTGTGCAGGGGACAAATGCTCTCTTCAAGCCCAGTGTTGGCCCCTCTTGCCCACGTGGGTACAGATTCCTTGCAGAGAGTCTCGCCTGTTCTCCATCCCCTGAGAATTCTTCCCTCGTGCTTCTTCCCATCCAACAGAGCAAACCACTCCTTCCTTATGCCCCTTCCTCATGCCTGCATTGGCAATAACTGGGACCCTCAGAGAACTTTGCAGTCACAGGAATGCCTTGGCCTTGGACTTTCCAGTCCAGACTTCTCTTCCGGCAAGAAGACCTCCCTCACTAACAGAAGCCCTGGTGGCTGCAACACCATCCCACTTCCTTTTCTCCTAGTCCCCTGCATGGAGCTGGTCACCATCCTCTACATTAATAGATTTCCTTTCATGTAATTGAAGACGGGTTAAATAATCATCACCATAATTACCTCTGAGCATCAGAAGGCAACGCTGATGACATGATATTTGAAAGGCTGAGAGGAAATCGAAAACTCCCAGAAGGGAAACACCCATCCCCGTGCTCCCCTGGCTGCCTTGGAGGTCAGCACCCCCTGCTCTCATGGCGGAGGGCCGGTGGTGACAAGCTGTCACCTGCCTGTCCGGCCACTCTTCACAGAGGCTCTGCCACCTGCTGGGATGGGGGCGGGGTGGTGACAGGCCAAACTCCGTGTTTAGTGAGGCCCAACAGCGCAAGGTGGCAGGAGGGCTGAGGCGCATCAGTGGGCCTGGCACTGCTACTTGACATGCGGGAGGGAGGGCTCAACAGCTGTCACCGGTGGGCCCTGGGGTCTGTTCCAGACTCGGGAGAGAGGACACCTTCAGACTCCCACATTTCCTCTTTGAAATTCAGAAGAATCACACTTTTGTCTCCCCTCCCTCCTCTCCCTGACACAAACAGATGCATAAAAGATAAGCCCTAACTCTCTTTTACCCACAGAACCAAACGGCCAAGTTTTCTCTCTGTCTCTCTGTCACACACACTGGTAAGTTCTCACTCACAGAGTCTCATTCCCTCTGTCTCTCTCACACACACACACACTCACACTCACACTCACACTCACACTGCTCTCTCCTACCTCAGGTAACGCAGGTGTAGTGAGAGACCCGAAACTGCTCCCCTCTGGGGGAGCCCCAGGCCCCCTCCAGCTGTGGCAACACCACCTCCCCTAATGGGGACACACAGCATGGGGTCCCTGCGCTCCCTCTTCGCTGGCTGAGTTTTCCACCTCTCTTCCCAGCCATGGTACCGAGGAGATAAAGCCAGTAAATTCATTCATGTTTTGGGGAATGGTGAGAACAGGGCCTCCTGTTCCCTCGCAGCCCAAGCCTGCCCTCCAGGCATTTGTCACATTGCTGGCATTTGAGCTGAGGATGTCTCCCACCACAAAAGCCTGCCATCGTCCTGGGGGAAATCAGGGCTGTCTTCTTGGCAGAAAGCTGGATGTGTGCCTGGGGAGGTCGGGGTCAGACAGCCTTTATTCCTCCCAGACCCTGGGGAGGAAACTAAGTAAAAATACACTTTGCAGTTTGCTCCTTTTTCTCTCACTCGTGCTCAGATTAACCACTTATACATTTTTCTTTAATAAATTTATTTATTTAGTTTTGGCTGTGTTGGGTCTTCGTTTCTGTGCGAGGGCCTTCTCTAGTTGTGGCAAGCGTGGGCCACTCTTCATCGCGGTGCGTGGGCCTCTCACTATCGCGGCCTCTCTTGTTGAGGAGCACAGGCTCCAGACGTGCAGGCTCAGTAATTGTGGCTCACGGGCCTAGTTGCTCCGCGGCATGTGGGATCTTCCCAGACCAGGGCTCGAACCCGTGTCCCCTGCATTGGCAGGCAGATTCTCAACCACTGTGCCACCAGGGAAGCCCCCACTTATACATTTTTAAGGTATTTTTGCTAAAGTCCAACACATGTCTCTGGTGATTTGAACAGATCGTGGGAACGGTCAGTATAAAAATAGCTTCCTTCAGCCGAGGCAGGAGGCAGATGAGAAGGGGAAGGAGATAGGGAGCTGCAGGTCTCATAGCCCAGTCATCGCAACAGGACCGTGGGAGTGAAGTCCAATATTTGGCCTGGAGAATTGGAAATGAGGATCATTTGCTCTAGAGAATGATGAACTCTACCCCCTTAAGTGGCATCAGTGCCCTACAGAGCTGCTCTGCTCTCTGCTCCCCTCTATTTCCCCCGTGAGAATTCCGCGCTCTAGCCATCCTGCACTGCTGGCAGTTACCATCTTCTCCGTTACCCCAGCATCTGCACGTGCTCCTCTCCGCCTGGACTTCCCTCCTCCCCACACTCTGCCTGATTAACTAGTTACCACGTGTATAGCATGGACCCTCTATGCCAGGTCCTGCCCCAGCACTAGATGGATCGTAATCCACTTATCCTCATGATGACCTGACTATGTAAGTGCGATCATTACCCCCATTATGACAATGAGATACAGAGGCACAGAGAGGTTAGGTAACTTGCCCTAGGTCACACAGGTAGAAAGGGACAGTACTGGTATCCACACGTGGTCAAAGGCTCCAGGAAACTGTCCTTCTGACTGCTCCTGGCCATCTTCCCTGACCCCTTCCTATGTTAGGGAGTTTCCTCTGGTTCTCAGAACACCCTGTATCCCCCTCGGCCTCACCCTTACCACTTTCCACCTTGTTAACAATATGTATTAAGTTTCTGTTTTCTTGTCTGCCTCCCCATGCCTGCCCAGCTTGAGGGCAGGGCCCCTGGCTGGCTCAGCTCTGGGACACCAGCTCCTCAAAAAGGGCCTGGCACAAAGCAGTGCTTCTTGCCTATTTGTTGATGGGGTGCATGTATGGATGGATGGATATCAACCCCTTAGGTAAACAAAACAGGCCAAGTTCTGGCAGACAAACCAAGGGTCAAGCAGAGAGTCAAGTTGGAAACTCCCAGGGTGGGATCGGAGGGTAAAATGGAGAAACAAACCTAAGAGCGGCCCTTTAGAAAAATGTGTCTGCAGCTCTGGATGTCGACCTGCACAGAAGGGCAGGGAGGAGAGCCAGCATCTATCCGCTCTGGGCCCAGTAAACTCAGTGCAGCTGGGGCTGCCTGCAAGCTGCAGAGTTGAGGAAAACCTGTCGCCCAGGGGTGGAGCACGAGGCAAGTGGGGCAGAGGGGCGGCGCAGTGTGATCTTGTAGTCAGGGGTGTCCCAGGAGGTATTACCAATCACTACCTTCGTTTTTGCTTGTTTTGCTCCCTTCTGGCCCAAGTGTCGTGACTCATACATGCTGTGGGACAGCAGAGCATCACCTGCCTGTCACGGCGCACGTGGCCCATCTCACGCAGTATCGTGCGGTAGTGCTTTTCTGCCAGTTTCACCCGCTCCTCCCACACACAGTGACGTTAGAATCAGGATGTAGGGAATAGGGGGTAAGTGCAGCCGCAGCCCCAGTTGCCACCTCTCATGCGGTGCGATGTGCCCCCATGCGGCGTGAGATGGCCCAGCCCCGCAGGTCCCCCTGCCTGGGGGCACCAGCTGTCCTAATTCACGAAATGTCAGGGCGGGGGTGGAATGGAAGGACACGTGTGCCCACTTTATTCTCACGCACCTTCAGCTAGGAACCCTACGGTTGGGCTGACCAGGCTTCTCCTTCCCACAGGGAGGCAAGATCCCCGTGAGATGGACGGCTCCAGAGGCCATCGCCTACCGCAAGTTCACGTCTGCCAGCGACGTCTGGAGCTACGGGATTGTCATGTGGGAAGTCATGTCGTTTGGAGAGAGACCCTATTGGGATATGTCCAACCAAGATGTGAGTGTCAGTGGCACCTGGCTGCTACAGCCCTTACCCCAGGGGTCCCACAGGCCATGGCATGCCAAGCCCACCTATCTGTTTTCTGCTTGGGGCCTCAGAACGTGAACGTGAGGTGTCCAGGGCAGGGGATATTGGATCCCCTTGGCACCAATGTTTGAACTAATCAAAGAGCCCAGCATGACCCCAAAGCCTGTAAAGATGCCCAGGCCAACCTAGGAGACAATGGGCTGGTTCTGAATGGCCAGGAACCATGAATAGATCAGGCCCAAAGTTAATCAGGAAATTCTACCCCACTTCAGAGCTCCATCATCACGTGTAAAGGAAGGGAAGCAGTGCTGGTGGGAGGGCGGGCCTCGCTTCCAGGCTGCTCTGCTCTGCCAGATGTGCTGTGTTGAGCCAGCTGCAGCTTCTGTCTGGGACTCACACCTCTCCACTTTAAAGAGAGGAATTAATCGTAAAGGCCCTTCTTTCCTGAGAATCCACTCTTCTGGGAGTCCGTGTCACCTGTCAGTGAAGGAGGTGCTGAGTGAGAGTCCCAAAGCTGGTCAGCTTCAGGTGGGTCTCAGGAGGGGACCTGTCTGAGTGGAGGTCAGCAACACCCCTCCAGGCCACTCACAAGGGACAGGGGGAAAGGAAAGGGCCATTTGAGATGCTTTAAGCAGAGACCTTTTGGGGAGGTGTTCCAGAGGGGACCCTTTGCTCCATAATTACTAAAAGGTAGGAAGCCTTTGAGGATGATTTGCTTTGGTAAGGTCCCAATCAAAATCCTACCTGGATTCCCCCACTGCCTTGGACCCTGGGCTGTTCCCCAGGACCACTCCTCCTTTGTGTTCTGAATACATGCCCTCCCCTTGGAGAGTCTGCAGTGCCCGTGTTACCTCTGTTCTCTGCTTGCTCTTCCCATCACCTTGGGGGACAGCTATTACCTTTCCCAACTTCCAAGCAAGAAGAGGCAGGGCTGGCCCAGTCCAGATGGGGAAACCAGCCACCCCATAAGCACCTACGTAGTGGGTGGGCTCTTCATTACTCGTAAACTGGAGAAGTCTGCCCCCAGCCAGCCCTCTATCCAGACAGATGTTCCGAGCCATGGCTGTCGCTCATAAGGTTGAGAAAGGTGGCGATCTAGGAGTCCAGAAAACACTTTCCAATGAGCCAAAATGGGAGCTGGGTGCTGCCATGACAGTGCCTCCTGCTCCCAAGGGTAGAGTGGCTTCAGCCCAGAGCAGGTGAAATGGCTTCATCCTTAACCAGGTCCTGCTGCCGACCATGTGTGGCATCTAGATCCTCTATTATCTCCGATTATCCATGCTTTGCCTCTGCTCCTGTAGCATGTCAAATCGGTAAGTGTCGGAATTGATGCCAAGGCTGCTTTCATGAAATCAAGTGCACCCTGGTTTTGTCCATACTGTCAGCTAGATGAGTAATAAACGTTAGCCAGAAAACGCAGACCCATTTTGTCCTGCCCAGAGACTGTAATCCAATTAAGTACAATTCAGCACACATGGAACGGATTATGAAACTCTCTGACAGGCAAGATTTGACATTCAAGATATTCTCAGCAAATGCATTCACCTCTGCTGAAAACAAATGGAGTTTCTGATATTAGACTTCCAGAATTCCCAAATAATTTATTCAACGCACACTCAGGGTATGCTGTGAGTAAGCATTGTGCTTGCCGGCTCTGTTCTTGGGGGGTTTATAGCCCAGTGGCACATACACAGGGCTGTGGGAACATTTTGGGGGGAGGTAAGGAAGGTTTCCAGATATTTGACACTTGAGCTAGGCCTCAAAGGGAATAAGAACATCTGCAAAGTAGCTGTTTATTCTAATTTTATTGTATTTCTCCAAAATAAAGCCTCTCAGCATTGTTCCAAGTACCATTCTGCTCTCTGTGGAAGGCGGAGGGTGACTTTTGCCCATTCAGAAGGTATCTTCTGACCCGGCCTGGGAGAGAGCCAGGAGGGGCTCCCAGCAGCTCGGGCTGCAGCCCGACTCATCAGAAACCACTGAGGTGGTGGCAGTAAAGGATTTTACAGATGACAATTGAAAGGCTTTACGAAAGAGAATTGCAGAGGCAAGTCAGAGTGCTGGTAATTGGGCTTCCGGAGCCCAGGAAGGTCTTTGAACATGTACAGAGAGTTTGTCAGCCAGAGAGAGAACTTGGAAGTTCTACGGCTTGGATCTGATTGACAGAGATAATGAGAGTGGCAGTGTCTGTGGGGAGAAGCTGCGGTTTTATTGAAACATCAGAGCTCAACTTAACCCCCTCTGCCCTGGATCCTCCACTGCTCTGAGCTCCGCCACTTCACCCTCCGCATGGAAGGTCGAGGAAGCACGCCCACCGCCCAACTCACTAATGAAAAGTGCACGTCTGGGGGCAGCCAGGAGCCCCTCTGGGGACAGGAGAGCAAGGGGAGGGGCCCTGCTCCTTTCCCAGAGGAGCTCCAGCCCTGGTCCCCGGTCCAGACCACCTGTCCCTGGTCCCCACCTAACCCCCGCACCTGCCATCTCAGGGTACAGGTGAGCAAAGGCAGCCCTCACCCCATCCCGTTGCTGCAGACCATTCAAAGCAAGTCAGCCCTGCTCCGTGACAGCTGCTGAGACTTGTTCTCACCGCCACACTCGCCATCACCTTCTCTCTGGAAACGCCATCTGATCTCATTTCAATCTCCAGTCTTTTCAGCGTCCATTTACCTCATCCTGTTGTGGACCAAGGAAAGGGGCCCAGGACTTGCTCTGATGTTTCTATTCTGCTCAGCAGGACCCCCTCTGCCCCCAAGCTTGGGCCACGTCTTTCCTCACAATTCAGACGCAGTCACTGGTGTTTGGACTGAAAGTGGTTCTCCTGCCTCCTACCTGTTTTCTCCATACCTGCCAGTGAGGCAGGCATGACAGGGAGTGGTCCCAAAGCCCCATTAGAGGACTACAATTCCTTTTTCGAAATAATGATGTTTTAATTTGATTATAAGTTATATGTATTCAGAAAATTTAGAAAACACCCAGATCCTTAAAAAGAACAAAAATCTCCAAAGGCATAGTGCTTCAGAGAAAGACTTGAATAGATAAATGTTACCCATACAGCAATTAATGACCTAGTACTTTTTCTTTGGAGTGGAGGGTAAAGCTTTTATTTTTTTCATATGTGCAAGAAGCGTCAATGTTCCCAGAGCACCTACTCGAGTAATAACAACAAAGTTATCTAGAAGAAAGAGCAAATAGGAATTCCCTGGTGGTCCAGTGGTTAGGACTCCGTGCTTTCGATTTTTCACTCCCAAGGGCACGGGTTTGATCCCTGGTCAGGAACTAAGATCCCTCAAGCTGCGAGGAGGGGCCAAACATAAAAAAAAAAAAAAAGAAAAAGAAAAAGCAAATGGAATGAAGTCCCATTTGTAAACAAGAGCATGGGAGGGAGCTCCTCTATCCTCTGTCCTGAAAGGTGAGATACAGAGAGGTAGGTGGCATTTACCAAGTCTCCACTGCATGTTTGGTGCTTCCCAAACACCATCTTCCTGGACCTCCCGTTGGCAGGCAGCAGAACAGCAGCCCTCTTTGAAGAGAAGACCTCCACTGTAGTAGACGTGGCCGCAGTGACAGCCTCCGTGTGATGATGGGATTCTTTCTACTCACATGTGTGGTGCTCACCGTGCATCGCCTCACTGTGTCATTTAATCCTTCTAACACCCACCATCTGTGCAGTTTCAGGAAGTCAAGTGACTCTCCCAAGTTTCTGGAGCTAATAAGAAATGGAACTAGGATCTGAACCCAGACCTCCAAGGTCTACGCCCTTAATGGCAATGCCACACCATCACTAACACAGCGCGTGGGGCTACACTCCTGTGGACCTGCAGGAAGGAGGAATCAGTGACTCTCTGATGTCCTCTTAAAAGGAAAGTCAGCACATCAAACAAACAGAGGAAGTACAAAAACACATGCCAGGATGGTGTTCCAAAAATTCCGATGAGGTGGTCTGAAGAAGAGATGGGGGAAAAGCAGCTTAGTGGTGTCCGGTCTAAAGCTCACAGACGGAAGAGTCTGCGCCTGAGCACGTGCCTGGGTCCCCAGTCTCTTGATGCTCTGCCAGGAGTGCTCGGGTCCTCTGGTCACACCTCTGAGCTGTGCCCCCGCAGAAGGGCTCTGCCGCCAGTGCTCCTGCCTCTTCTGGGCAGACAGGAGAGTAATCTTGTCGGCGGGAACATTCGTATTTGGGAATCTGGTCATCAAATAATTTGAGCAGTGATGCCAGCAGTTTAAGGGGAACAGGAGCTGCCCTACACTGGAAGACTTTGGGGGCCCCTAACCCCCAAAAGAAGTTGAATTTGGACATCAGCCCCTCCTGCTGGTCCCACCTAGCTTGTCCTTAGGCAACCCAGAAAGAGCTCGTGGGGCCGTTCAGTGGGTAATCCCACTTGTCCCCATGGTGAGTGGGGACTCTGTGACAGGACCCCTTAATCTGGCTGCCTGGAAGGAGCTGGAAAGGATGCCAGTTTTAAGCAAGGCTATTCATTCTCATGGATTACTTGGTTTAGCTCCATACCCCTGTTTCCTACCATGAAGACATCAAATAGCTCCAAGGACTGTTCTCCAGGCTGAGATTCCTGTTGCATCCCCACAGAGCCTAGGAAGAGTGGGCTTCAAGGTATTCAAAACTTAAACTCAGGGACTTCCCTGGTGGTCCAGTGGGTAAGACTCCACACTCCCAATGCAGGGGGCCCAGGCTCGATCCCTGGTCGGGGAACTAGATCCCACATGCATGCTGCAACTAAGAGTCTGCATGCCGCAACTAAGAGCCCACACACTGCAACTAAACATGTCACAACAAAGATCCTCCTGCATGCTGAAACTAAGACCCGGCGCAGATAAATAAATAAATAAATATTAAAAAAAAAAATTAAACTCAGATACCCCTGTGATTTTTTCACAGCCCTATCCCTTACTAGCTTCGTGCCCTCAGGCAAATGACTTCCCTGTTTGTGCATTCATTTCCTCATGGGGAAAATAGGGCTAAAATGCCCTCCTCAGAGGATAACAGGTAATTTGACTGACAACAGTCTGGCTAAGATAAACATTTGTTAGTGGTATAAAATATTATTCAAAAGTGCATATTCCCAGTTGCTGTTTTTTTATAAAGTGATCATATTGGTGTGGTTTGTATGCTTGTTTGTTTTTCTGCCACATCGAATAGAAGGAATAATACACCTTGATTATCTCTAATGACTTCAGGTTATTATATTATCTCATGCCCCGTCTCATGCCCTGTATACTGTGCATAGAATTTGTAAAAATATAAACTGATTGAGAATATTCACTTTCTGACCAATTTACAAAGTAAAAAAAAGAAAGAATAATCAGTTGAAATGAATCTGACATTTTTTTAAAGTAGAGGCAAAAACACCTGAAAATCCCTGAACTCCAGATTATTCCCTATGTTGTTAAAGGTGCTTTAACTGTTTATATTAATGTAAAATCAATGCCTAATTATTATAGAAAATAAACATACAAAGAAACAAAAAGAAAAACACAAAGGGCATTCATGTTTCTACCTGCCCAGAGGCAACCACCGTTAGCTCCATGGTATAGATCCTTCCAAGGACTTTTCTATGCATGTGTGTAATTATTAGTTTTTGTTTTGTTTTGATTCTTGTTTTTTTACAAAAGCAAGCTTATACCATACTTGCTTTATACCATACCTGCACTTACGCAGCCTGCTGTTTTGCCTAATATTACAATGTGAGTATATTTCCATTTCAATAGGCACATTTTTGTAACATCTTAAGGCCTGCATTGTATTCCTGGCCTTCCATTGTGTTATAATAAATTACAGAGCAGGCATAATTGTTTTAAATGAATTGGAAATTAAGAAGTAAAGGGTGAAAAACACAACAATCTGAAAAACAGAAAAAGGACTTAAAGATCCTAAAATCTTTACAAAACTGTCCCCTGGAGTCTGCGAAAATTAACAAAACCTGATTGGAGATATTCATGTTGGATCACCTTGTTATTTCCACTGTTGTCATTGTACCAAACCAATTTGTTTAACTAGATTATCTTCTACCCAATTCCTGTCGCTGCCTCATGAAGATTAAGGCAGATAATGCCTAGGAAGCATCTAGAGGGTCCCTGGCATGGAGTAGGCTCTCCATCAAATTGTGATCCCTTCTCTCCCTTTCTTTTCCCGTAGCAGTGAAAGGATGAGGTCACAATGGGCTTTGGTGGGTGTCCTTTGCAAATAGTTGGCACGTTTCCCATGTGCCATTGTTTCATCTGCCCTGGTGCCACCAGCTGCCAATAAGGCAGAATTGGGCTTGACGTCCTCTCAGGGAGAAGCTCAAACCATTCTTCAGTAAACATTTACAGCCATCTAGTGTGTGTCAGGCCCTGTGCCAGGTGCTGGGGACACAAAGGCACAATAAGAGGTGGGCCCTGCTTTCTGGGAACTCACAGTCTAGGGGGAAAAGCCAAGTATATGTAAAATCTCTTACTGTGGGAGGTATAGGAGCACAGAAGGCGGGGCACCTGGGGTGAGGAGGCTCCATCCTCGGAAGCTAACTTGTGAATGACTGGCTGGTGGCTCATCACCAATCACACCTGTTCCCATGTGTGTCACTGCAGGTCATCAATGCCATTGAGCAGGACTACCGGCTGCCCCCACCCATGGACTGCCCAGCTGCTCTACACCAGCTCATGCTGGACTGTTGGCAAAAGGACCGTAACAGCCGGCCCCGATTTGCAGAGATTGTCAACACCCTGGACAAGATGATCCGGAACCCAGCAAGTCTCAAAACTGTGGCAACCATCACCGCCGTGTGAGTCTAGTGGAACCGGGTGGTTCCTAGGGGTGGGTGGTCTCATAGTCAGGCAGGGCCCAGAGCGAGGCTGCTAGCCTTCAGTCTACTGAGAACAAGGGGGAGGTGGCTGAGCTTATCCACGGATGGAAGAAGTTCCAAGACTCTTCCCTTCCTTTTTCCCTTCAATCTCTCTGAAATATTCCCTGCCTCCAGCATGGGCTGTAGACAGATGAAAAGATAACATATCTGTATCTCTACCTTCCATTGGCCTCAGATGGGCTGGGCACTGGGCTCTGTAGGAGTTGAGTGTATCTGGTCTGACTGGTATGAGACCCCACTTGTGGGCAATCCTGTTTCCAGAAGACACCCTGTCTGTTAACCACACCAGTGCAGGAGGCAGGTGGAGCTGCAGACTTGGAACCTTGGCCTACCTATTAACAGGTAAAGGCCCTGATTGCTGTGGGACAAAGAAATTCAGAGCAGTTGGATTTGTTATGAGCAAATGCACAGAACTGTCAGCTGTCAGCCACAGTCAGCTGTACATCACGCATTTACATTTGCAGCGTTAACTCATTTATTAATTCATCCTTTCGACCAGAGTTTATTGGGTGCTTATGTGCTAAGCACTGTGCCCTTGCTGGCTGTATAGAATGAGCAAGATAGACATGCCCTCACGGAGCTTAGAATCATTTAGAAGCAGCGAACATTAATCAGATGATTGCCCAAAGAAATGCAAATTGAGACTTCACTGGCCAGTGCGGCAGGGAAGTGCCTGATGCTTGGAGAGCATACACCTTGGTCTGGTGTCAGGAAGGCGACCCTGATGCCTGTTATTTCAGTTGCGAGCTGAAGAGGGAGGATGCATTAACTGAATGAAAGGAAGATGGGAGTAGAGAGTCAGGGTTCCAGATCAAGGGTGCAGCATGTGCAGAGACCCGAGTGTGGGAAGGACAGGGCCAGCGTGTTGGGAGTGCAGTTTGTGGGGGGACCAGTTGGGGACTGAGGCTGGTGAGGTGGGCGAGAGCCAGACACTCAGAGCCTTTAGGCCCTGCTAAGACTTCTGAGCTTGGTTTTCAGAGCAATGATCACCCACTGAAGGGTATGACATGAATCAGGGTCAGGAGCTGGGTTATTGTCAGGATCACATCTCCATATTTTAAAGAGCACCAGGCTATAACATGCACCTGTTGTTGAGGGGAGCATGAAGACAGACTTGGTAGGAGGACATGGCAGTAGTAACCATGGTAGAGAAGATAGCATCTTAAATCAGGCTAATGGTGTGGAAAGAAGCAGATGAGTTTGAGAGATTTTGAAGGTCAAATCTTTATGACTTGGTGAAGGGTTGGGCGTGGGTGCTGAAAGTGAGGGCGATGTGAAGATGGCACCCTGATTTCTGGACTGGGTACCGGGGGGGGGGGTCTGCTTTGAGAACATGCCCGAGAAGGTCAGTGGTGGACTGTTCTCTTCCATTTCTTTCCATTAGCTGAGGACGGAACCCGGAGAAAAAAATGTTACCAATAGATTTGGAGAGGTTGCAGTGAACTTTATATATTTGTAAAAGGAGCATATCTTTGGTTGGTGAAGCTCTTAGATTTCAGTTTACAAAGGAGCTGTGGTCCTTCTCTTCCCTTCAGACTGCCTGTTGTGTCAGTCTGCCCGTCTGGGCTGACTGGCACGGGACAGAGCCCAGAGGCAGGGGGGCTGGCCACCCGGCCTTGAGAAGCCATGCCAGCTCAGGATTGTGTAGGGAAGGAAGGGTCAGCCTGGGTTTCCTGCATAATCCTCATCCCACCAGGGCTGCTGAGCCTCCATGAAGTCTGCCGTCCGCCCAGAGTGTGGCTCTGCCCATTCGCCCCTGCAGCTGTGGGGTCACCTGCTCCCCTCTGTCTTCCAGGCCTTCCCAGCCCCTGCTCGACCGTTCCATCCCAGACTTCACTGCCTTTACCACCGTGGATGACTGGCTCAGTGCCATCAAAATGGTCCAGTACAGGGACAGCTTCCTCACCGCCGGCTTCACCTCCCTCCAGCTGGTCACCCAGATGACGTCGGAGTGAGTGATGGGAATCACCTCTGTGCGGCCCGTGGGTGGGGTCAAGGCTCCCTCCCTGCAATCACCCGTGGTGCAAGTCATGCCTTCTGGTCTCATCCTCAGGGCTCCACCTCAGCATAGAATCGGACCTGGCGGGGAAGCGCCTTGGAAAGACGGAGGGCTGGGGTGGGGAGGCCCAGATTTATTCTGGGTCCCAAATGAGAGTTCTTCAAAGTCACAGCCATATGTCATTTGCCTAATCACTGAGAGTCTCTCCTCCGTTTAAGTTTTTAAACTCAGCCCATCAAAGAGAGCATCCAGATGGAAAGAACACAGCCAGCCAGCACTTTAAACAGCATAGCAGGAAGAGGCAGAGCACTGATTCAGCAGCAACCTCCGATGCACTGGGAGCCTGTCTTCGTGCTTAGACAGCGCTTGTAAATGAGCCGACGTTTCCATCCCCCACTAGTTATTTTCCAGGCTGCAACCCCCATAAGAGTGTGGAAGAATACAAAACCTAAAATTATTCAAATCAGATGAGAGCCAGAAAGGGTCTTAAAGGCCCACGTAGTCCATCATTTCCCCAAGAATGTCCTGAGCAGCACCTGCTCTGGGAAATGTTAATAGGTTCTCCTTGGAAAAAAGGTCCCATAGTCAAATAAATTTGGGAAATACCGAGCACTTCAGCACTCTCTTGGAGAGTCACTCCACATATTAGCATTGTAAAGGCCATAAGAAATCCTGAAGTAAAGAAACCCACGTAAAATTATTAAATGCCATGGAAGCGTATTTCGGAGGGGTGGGGTTTTCTGGGCCTGCATTTTGGGAAATCTCTATCTAGTTCCACCCCTTCTATTCAACAATTCAGAAAGGAGGTGATGTTAGTGCCTGAAGACTCGGCCATCAGGAGAGACAAAGCGGGAACAGAAGCCTGCTTTCCTGACTGCCGGGTGCATATGTTCCAGTCTGCCCACCCAGGGCCACATGGGGCCATACTCGGCTATACACACCCTGGAGTCACCTGGGAGTCTTTAACTACTGATGTCTGATTCCTACACCCAATGTAGATCTTCTGATTCATTTGGTACGTGGTGAGACCTGGGCATCAGGATGTTAAAACTCCCCAGGTGATTCTAATGTGCAGCCAAGCTTGGGAACAACTGGACTAGAGTGGGCAAGTCGAATTTTGACTACACACACACACACACACCCAGCAGGGACCTCACCAGCTGCCCGGCTGCAACGTGTACTAACAGCACCAGGGTTGGTAGCCTGTGACACACATTTTCCCTGGCAGAGGATAAGTCAGTCCACCAGGCATTTGACAAACACTTATTGATCACCTGTTCTGTGTCAGGTTCAGTGCTGGGTGCTGGGATTCCCTGCTGGGGCAGGCCAGTTGCTGAGTCCCAGGGGAGAGGCGGGGGTCATCCATCCTGAGCAGTTGAGCCCCAGGGGGATGGAACCTCCACTTTCTCCCAGGAATGACTTGAATGTGCCTCTAGCCTTGGATCCACTAAACACCAGAATTCACTTTTTCAAACCTGAGTTCATTTCCTGGTGATGCCTAAAAACGTCCTTACCATTATGAATTATCGTCAGACACCAGAAATAAAAACTAAGCCCTTCCCAGTGGAAAACCAGCTTTCCCAACCCACAGAGCTGAAAAGGATGCCTGGGCTCAGGGGCAGAGTGGGCGTCCATGAAGGCAGGGCTGCGCCTGCTTTCCCACTGTCATGGGGCTGAGTACGGGGACCATCATCACCTGATACCCCACAAACTGAAGGAGTCAAATGGAGCAATTCCCTCAGTCTGGGAATAGCCACATGAAAAAGAGCTAGAGGAAAAATAAAAGGAAAGTGAAACTGAAAAGTAAGGGATTTACTTCAAAGTAAAAAATGTCCACACACTATTGGAGCACTTTCGTTTGCTACTTGAGAGATAAAAGGCAGAAAAAGAATATGTGTACGTAAATAAAGTAGATTGAGGGACAATTTGTGAATTCAAAATCCAAGCATACCTCTCAAACTTGTGTGCTGAAAAGACGTGGGCAATTTGACAATCTAGACCAGTGACAGCCCTCAGGGGACTGACAGCCAGCTGAAAGGAGGGGTCAGGAGAGCCCAGGCATTGCGGACGGGGGCCCAGCACAGGGGCCTCCTCATACGTCTTGTGCACAGTGCACAGAGCGATCTGCTCTGCTGGGGCAGGGGCGTCGGCAGGGACTACAGTCAGGGCGCCAGAAGAGTTCTGAGAGCAGCCCTGCAGGGTGGCTGAGAGCCAGGCCATCCTGAATTTGAAGCCCAGCTCCTCCACTGCTTACCTGCTGTGTGATCTTGAGCATGTTACTTAACTGCTCTGAGCCCTGCTTGCCTACTCTATGAAGGTGCAAATAATAATAATGCCCACCTCATTGGTTTGTGGTAAGAGGTGAGTGGAGTAGTACATACAAGGCAATTGGCCTATTGTCTGCCTGCAGGACACACATGAGAAATGATGGCTGGTAAATTATTATCATTGACTCTAAGTGGTTTGGCAGTTTTTACGAAATGCTTCCATAGGTATAAATGAGTTAGTATATGGCACATGGGAAGCACTCAAGTAATGTAATATTGTTAACTAAAAAAAGATGTATGGGTCTCCCCAAAGACAAATATAAGCCATGAACTTGTTCATATTAAGACTCACAGTTCAAAGATGAATCCAGGCCAAATCCCTGTCCTAAACATCTTCCTTGGATTCCTGCTTGGGCAGATATTTGAAAGTTATTTTGAGATCACCCTTCTTAAAAATTCATGACGTTAAAATTCAAACAGAGGCAGAAAATGGAAACTCAGGGGAAAACATCAGAAAACCAGGCAAGCCTCACATCTTTTCATTCACAGTGGGTGATCACTAATTTAGGCAGAAACCTCACAGAATAACTGAAGCCCCATGCAGTGTGTGCTTGCATTGTTAAAAACAAATAGCAGAGGAAAATTCTAGTCCACCTAGGGTCATGGACACAATGAAGGGCTGCTCCAGAACCCGCAGGTGAGGAACAAGGCACAGCACCTCCAGGGCCATCTAAGTTGGAGGGGGCATTGGAGGTGGGGGCCACTGCTTGGAGGAAGTGAGATTGAGCAAGGGAATATCTAGTTAGGTGTTTTTCAGACTCGGGTAAACTTGGGCTCATTGGATTTTAAACACTTTTATTTGCCTACCCCACTATTATCAGGAGCTTGCCTTCTGTGATGAGTTTGGATCTGTGAAAAGCACTAACGTCCCTTCTTTTGTGGCTTTTTCCCTCCTAGAGACCTCCTGAGAATAGGAGTCACCTTGGCAGGTCATCAGAAGAAGATCCTGAACAGCATTCTGTCTATGAGGGTCCAGATGAGTCAATCACCGACGGCAATGGCATGAGAACTCTCGTTTTCTGTGGGGAGGAGAGGAAAGAAAAGGACCAGGCTCAGGGGGGAACCAGAGGTTGACCACTGTGGAATGTCCTGGAGAGATTGGCTTCTCAGCTGAGAAATGCATTCTCATCAACGAAGAATAAACTGGACCTATTCCTAATAGGCAACCTTCATTTCTCAGTGACAGACGCAGGTTTAAGATGCCGTGGGAAACCAAATATGTAAGAATAAAAATACACAAAGGTGATGTTCGACGGAAGTGAAGACAAAACAATATGTGTCTGGGGCACCAAGGGTGAATATAGCTCCCACCCTGGGTGGGCTGGAGTCATCCGTCTACAAGAAGAAAGGGAAGGAGGTAGAGGGAAGAAACAGAAGCAGTTTCCCATTTTCTTCCTCACCAATGACATTCTTTTCTTTTCTCCTTTTGTCCTCCTCCCCGAGTCCTCACCCTTCCCCCACATCCATCTCCCTTTGCTCATGACTCGTGTAGGGAAGTTTCTTCAAACAAACCCCAGCTCCTGAGTCTCCAGATGTTCTGTCAGTTGCCAAAGGACCTTGCTGACCACTGCATGGGGAATCCAACCAATTCAATTAATGTCTTCATATTGAAGAAGAGATGTACCTTCAATTGAAACCTTGTTTTTCTTTTGTTTGCATTTTCTGCAAAAAGGAAAAAAGAAACCACAAATTGGAAAAAGAAAAAAAAAAGAAAAAAAAGAAAAACCTGTTTCCGTGTGCAAGGGCACGCCTATGTATGTCTGTGTTATAAAATGACCGCTTGTTCGTAACAGATGCAAACAAGAAAGAAATGGGAAGTCTTTGTCCCTGGAAGATCCAAAGGGGCTGGAGAATGTTGTTGGTCTGGTTTTCTGATTGGCTCCATTGGCCTATTGGCTCAATGAGGAGAGAGGGTAGGGAGAAAAATAAAATGAAAAGGGAAAAAAAAAAAACTCCGGAGGGCTTGCAAATTCAGACAGGAAACAGGTGAGTGGGTTTGAATTGGATGCAGTGTGGGACATTCGAGAATGATACTGACTGATTCACTATTCTTGGTGACATCTGAAGAGAAGGAGAAGGAAGGTGTTTCTGGAGAATGTTCTTCCACATCCCTGGAATCTGCAATTCAAGATGGCGAGGGCGAGTCCTTCTTCCCTTGTCTGGGGACTGGCTTAAGCTGTGTGACATCTGAGGAATGTTTCAGATGTGTCTGTGTTTCTCTGCATTCCTTCCTGTACCACATTGTTCAATTCACTTTTGTAAATTCCACCTAACATTTAAATATTTTTAATTTCTCCTTTTACCTTAATCTCCTTGCTAATTTTATCTGTCTAATTAAAATGAGCAGAAGCATGTCTGGGTTTACATAGAATGGTGTCGGAGTGTGTGTTCCCAGACGCCAGTGGGTCCCTCCCCACGTTATGGGAGAATCCTTAATAACTGCCCTTCTTCCCCTAATAGGGGAGGGAGGGAAACACATACCGGACCCAGGGACTCCCGAGAAGCAGAGTTTGTGAGAATCACTCTCACGGAAGTGACCCAAAGGAAGAACTAAATAAATAGGAGGCTCTGAAGCCTCAAATATGCAGCGTAAGAAGTCACTGGCAATAAACATAAACAATCACCCATAACGCACGATCTGCCCTGAGCTCAGTTTACACACTGCATTTGGGAAGTTCACATCCAGGCCAAATTTGTAAAAGCCACTGAAGACTATTCCAGACTGCTTCCTTGTGGGGTCCGTGAATGTACAGTTCAGGGGGGTGGGGGGATGAGGCAGCGAAAGAAGCTAGGTTTCCCACATAACTTGTTTCAAACATATTTAAGGTAAGATGAGCCTTCGTCCCTATTCCGAGGTAACTTTGTACTTGGAGAGATCCTTACCTTCTGAGGCCCCTTCAAAGAGGCTCTTAGGCCTGGGGGTACAGCTCTGATGCAGGGAAGCCCCGTCTTAAAGGTCCACCCTTTGCTTAGTGGGCTGGGAGAAGATGGAGAGAACTGTCTCAGCAGATTGGCGTATGGCTGCAAAGGGCCCCCATCCAGCCATATAGCCGGTAGAAGAGAAAACTTCCCTTATTAATAGCTTACCAATTCCATGCACAATTTGCTAATTACCCCAACAACCTCAATCCATGCCGTGTCTTACAAGCCTAAACAATTCGACTAATCTACTCTCAGTTCTCCACAGGAATGAATTCTAATTTGTCACCAAATTCCTCAGGCAGCCTCCTGAACCCAAAATCCTCACTGTGCCTCCACCAAGGCCAGCCCATCTTCTGGCTGTGGACAAAGCAAGGTCAAGGTGAAGGTCATGTCACACCCTTTAGTTAGTTTTGTCTATAAGATCCCACAAAAGAGAGAAAGAACCCAACATACACAAGGGGAAAGCATGAGGGGTCAGCAGAGCCAAGGCCTGGGCACCTCAAGGCATAGTTCCCAGTGGGAAGAATGTCACCAAGTCTGGACATGGCCCCTCCCTGTAGACGCCCAACATGGCTTCACAGGCCAAGCTCGCCCCCTCCATAGCTCGAAAGGCAGTGTCTCTCCGGTGAGTGGAACCCTGCGTACTCCCTCTGAGCAAGGGCGGGTCTCTAACCTCTCTGACATCAGTTTCCTCAGGTGCACAGTCAGCTGGTGATAACTACCTTGGAGGAAGCCTAGCTAATACTCCGGGGCAGGCCCTCCATGCCAGGCACGTTTCTAAGGACTTTACATGTATTAACTCTCAGCAGATGCTTTATCATTCCCCATTTTCAGGTGAGGACACTGAAATACAAAGACCTATCTCAGATCACACAATGGTGGAGCCAGGATGTGGCTCAGGCTCTCTGACTCCGTGCTCTTACCCTCCATCCCAGAGGGGCTTACCCCTAAGTCTGCATCAGCATCACCTGGAGGGTGTGTTAAATAAAACACAAGTCACTGGACCCCACCTCCGAGTTTTCTGATTCAGTAGATCTCAGGAGGGGAACCCAAGAATGTGCATTTCTCACAAGTTGTCAGGTGGTACTGATGCTGCTGGTCCGGGGACCACACTTGGAGAAGCACTGCACTGCACAGACCTACCTTCCTAACAATTAGTAATAATAGACATGAAGCCCTTGACTCAGGCGATGATAGGCATCGAGGTTCTTGGGCTGCCCAGGAAGAGGGGAATGAACCCTCACACTCTTGGGCGTGAGGGATGGGAGAGGCTGGTCTCCTGCACGAGATGTCTGTGCCCACCTGCACTTTGGCACCAAGGGACTTTACTCACACCATGAAAAGAGCTCCCTGGGGAGAAGGCTAGTGGCAGCAAGACCCCAGTCCTCTGAATTTCAGTTAGACAGGCTGCCTCACCATGTGGTAGAGAATTAATTCTAATTCAGATCCTTTCTTAAAAACACACTTTGCACAGTGGTCAGTGGCCTGTGGCCCTGAGAGCCAGGCTAGAAATGGAACCTACAGCCATACAGTGCAGCCCAGGTCATGGCTCCCAGAGGAGCCACCTGCAGCCACCAGGAGTCACAGGGGCGGGGACAACATAGGAGGCAGGTGGGAGATGTTTAATTAATGTTCTTGGGTCAGGGGTTATGGGAATGGAGGCGATTTGTGAGAAAGGCTTGGAGATTATGACTCACCTCCTTGTGGCCCCTCCCTGCCCTTCTCTAATACTCGAAGATAGGAATGAAAAATAGAGTAGATAAATCTACAGACATGTGCTTATTGCATCATCTGAAAATCACTGAAGTTCTTAGATGTTGAACAGGTATATATACTTCTAAGATCATATGCCTCCTTCCACCTCCCTGTAATCCCCCTCCCCAAGTTATGTGTAGAACCAGGTCACTGGGCTCACGCCGAGGACCCCTAGGATAATTTAAATCCAATGAGCATTAGAAGTTACCCTTGACCATCCATTTGTGAAGAAGAACAGAAACCAGTGAGGATTGGGGACTAGGACTCCAAGAACATTGGGGGGCAGGAAGGACGAGACAGGCAGGAAGGTGAGAATCTTCAAAGCATCAGTTAACAAAGATGCTAACAGCTATGTTTCATTCCAGGAAAGCGTCTGTGGGCTGGCCTGGAACTTTCATGATCATTTCTGAAACAATAGTGATTAAGCATGATGAGTTCCTCCCCCAGCAAGTGAAGCAAGGGAGAAGCACAGCGTGATGGGGTACCAGCAGCAGACAGGCACCATCCAGGGTTCACTGCCACCAGGAAGGCTCAAAGGACACTTAAGATCCCTGTCAGAGTGAGCTCCGTGTTCATTGCCACACCTTGCAGTTCATATAGAAGTCACAAGGTCATTTTCAAAAGTAGCCAGAGGGTTTGTATTGTCCAAATTATCAATGGGGCTGAAGGCTGGGGGCTGTACAGGGCAGTCACTGAGGTCACAGAAAGGTTATCAAATGGAGGAAGGTCATTCAAGTTGATTGAGGTCAAAAGGTGAATTATTCACCACCAGGAGTCTTTTGAGATCAGCAATTTCCAATTGAGAATAGAACAGGAGCACAGAGGTCTGAGAACAAACTCTCTGTCCCTCTCAGAGAGCAACAGTCCTGGGGGTAGGGGTAAGGATGGGGGACAATGCATTCTGCAGACCCCACTTCAGGGTGGGTGGGCTGGACAGACCCATGGGCAGTGGTAGCTGGACCTGTATCACCCGAGAGAAAAGAAGAGCCCTCCACACCTTTCCCTCCATGCTTGCATCCCTCCTGGGCTGACCATGTTATCACAGGCCCTTGATGGGTCGCATGTTGCTGGGAGTCATGATTGGCACACAGCGTTCCCAGACAGAACCTTCTGGTGATCCCCAGAGCAAGAGTGGACACAGGGCACGTCCTATTCACTTCTGTACCTGGCACACCGCCTACCACAAGGAAGGTGCTCCATACATATTTGGTGGCTTAAACAAGTTTGAGTTGAGAAAGTCTAACATGTCCTACATCACCTGCGTTGGTCCATGACCTTAACAACAGGCTTTTAAAGAAGTGAATCCCTAGGTATTTGGTTGGTATCTTTCTCATTACTCTTAACTACAATCAATTGTAGGCTATTCTAATTTTAGTATTGTGAAGTTAAACACACTCCTTTTCAACCCTGCATCTTTGATACGATGTCACGAACTTCCCCAGAGCACCAGCCTGGGAAAGCAGCCTCCCACTGAGTGTCAGTCACTGTGCAAAGTTCCTGAGATGCAGAAACGAAATCAGCACCATTCCTGGGGCAATAGAGGCAAACTGGAAGGGCAATGAAGCACAGTGAGTGGTCCAGCCTTCTGAAAGCAGAGCCAGGCCCTTGTCCCTCCACGAAGATGTCCGGCTGGACAAAGAGGATAGACAGGACTTTCCTGGCCAGGGAAACTTTATTTGCATCTTTGCCACTCTCTGTCCACTAAGACTTTCTTCTAAGAGTTGTTTTACCTTTCTAAAGACACCCTTACTCCTGTAGATTTCCTGTAACCACACATTCACCAGAAGAAGTTAAAACAAGCAAACAAAATGATGGGCAAATAAGCCACTTCTAAGCTACTGAGATGCTGAGCCCATGCTATGCTGTTCTCCTAAAAGAGAGAGGTTCTCTTCACTCCAATAAGACTTCAATTTCCTTTTCTGATCTTTAAATTCATATTGGCAAGTACATTATGAACAAATGTAGCTCTGGAAATGGCTTTCAGACACAGAATACGATGGCAAGTCCCAGCTACCTTCTTTATTGCAGAACTCAACTTCGTAAATAACTTCAATGGGGAAATAAGGAGCCATAGGAGCCCAGAGAAGGGCACTGCCATTGTCCTAGGGGGTCAAAGAAGGCATTCTCGAGGGAGTTCACTGAAGAGTGAAAGGACTTCTCAAATTGGGAAGAGGGAGATGTTAGTGATGGAACTTGTATTGTAGGAGGAGGATACAGCAGCATGGACAAAAGTTCAAAAGCCGTAGAGTAGGTGGCATGTTTGTGGGATCATGGGCTGTTCAGCAAGGCTGTAAAATAAGATTCTGGATATGGGTACCTGGAGGGGTAGGCAGTGGCTAGATCACGAAGGGTCTTATATGGCATAAGAAATCTGGATACTATTCTGAATGCAGTTGGTGGAAAGTGGGTTGAAACAAGGGACTTATATTTTCTATAAATCACTCTGGCCACAAAATTGAAAATGGAGTGGAGGAACTAGGCTCAAGTCTGGGAGCCTGGTTAAAAGACTGGTTGGCCATAAAGTAGGCAAGAGATGATGGTGGCCTGGGTGGGGGTGTGAAGTAACATTGGGAATGGAGAAAAGTGGACCCGTGCAAGAAATATGAAGGAGGTAAGACCAGCAGAAGGCAGAGGTGGATTAGCTGTCATGGGTGAGGGAGGGAGGAGTTGAGGATGACACTCCATTTCTGGCTTGGGAGACTGAGTGGGTTTTGATACCATTCACTGAAAAAAGGGATACAAAAGGAGGAAGAAATGGGGGAGGGGGTAACAAGATGAATTTGATTTTCCCATGGCCCATTGGACACAGAAGTTCATAATTCAGCAAAGAGATTTTGGCTGATGATATAGATTTGGGAGCCATCTTTTTTCATCATGACACTCTTCCGCTCCCGTGGTCATCAAAGCCACGGGAGTGGAAGAGTGTCCTGCACGAGAATGTGAGGGTGGAGAGAGGACATGGAATCCTGAGAACAGCCATATTTAAAAGATGCCCCAGCAAAGGGAGGCCCACAGAAGAGTGGGGATGGAGCCACTGCAGGGAACAAGGAAAAGCCAGAGTGTGCTGTGTCTGTGGAGCCAAAGGAAAGCCTTTTAGGGAGAGAACAGCGGCCCCAGGGTTCAGTGCCACCAAGCAGGGCTAATACAAGGCAAGGGTTGAAAACTGCCCATGGGTTTGGCCACAGGAGGCCATGGGTGACCTTGGTAAGGGCAGTTTCAGCAGAAGTGGTAGGGGAAGACACTGGCTGGATTGAGGACAGGGAGGCCATCACGATCTTTCAAGAAGCTCGACTTCGAAGGGAAGAAGAAAAAGAAGGAAGTAGCTGGACAAGTGTTCCTTTGGTTGTTATTTTTTAGTGGGAAAGACTTGGGCATGTTAAAAGCCGATGAAAAGGAATCGGGACTTCCCTGGCGGTCCAGTGGTTAAGACTCTGCGCTTCCACTGCCGGGGGCATGGGTTTGATCCCTGGTCAGAGAACTAAGATCTCGCATCTTAGTTCAGTGTTGCCAGAAAAAAAAAAAAAAAAAAGGCCAATGTAAAGGAGTCCATGGGGAGAGAAGAAGAGAAGGAGGCTCATGGAGAGGGTCAGGCCCCAAGAAGGCAAGGGGTGTGGCCGGATGGGTGCTATGGCTGAAAATGCAACCACTGTAATTTGGTGTGGAGGGTGAAATGAAGAATGACATGAGTTCCTAGCAGAACTCCTTGAGCTCACCTTCCCAGGTCCTCCCAATCTAATCACATGGTTCCCGCAGCCCCTTGTGCAGACCTCCAGAGCCGTGATTGAACCCATGGGCCTTGCCACCACAATGCTAGAAAAACAGGTAAGCAGGCCCATTTGTGATGAAATGGATAAGTGAACAGTGAGAGGATGGTGAGGAACGCATGTGGAGCAGCCCAGGCCCCTCTCCCACTCCGATTCAGTGGCCACTCACCACCAAAGGTATAAAGTCCAAACTTCCCACCACAGCACCTGCTGCCTGCCTTGCCCTTTCCACCTCTGTTTCTGCACTCATGGCTGTCCTTGTGCTAGGATCCCTTCCACTTCCTTGCCTGTAAGCCCACCAGGCCCCAGCTCAAACGTCACAGGTCTTGTGAGGGTGGCCCCATCTGCCTGGTCACTCACCTCCTTCTCATCTCCTATGGCTCACCTTCTAGTCTGTGAGCTCCCTGAGGGCAGGGAATGGACTGTATTCATCTGTGTGTCTCCAGCATCCTGCCCAGGGACCACGTATAATAAATACTTATGGGAGGAGAGGCATGGCCAGGCCCAGGGAAACTAATCCCAGAAGGAAGGGGCAGCCTGGGTGCCCTGGGGTCAAGAAATAGATAACCTCTGGGCATTGGACAAGAGAGCGTCAGACGCAGAGAATGGAAGGGGAAGAGGCTCAGGGGAACAGGGGAACTGTCCAGGGGAACAGGCTCAGCTAGGATGGTAGTGAGAGGCCACAGGTGGTCCCCCTGGCACATAGGGGTCAGGACTGGGAAGTCCAGGAGAAGTTCATGGACATCCTAATGAGTGGAAGGGCTGAACAACAGGCAGGCAGTGGGGTTGGGCTATCTATGCTTCAGGGTTAGACGGTCTTCACCAGAGGGCAGAGCCCAGGATCAGGACCCCAGACTTCCAGGAACTAGAGTGGGGGGTTGGAGAGTAGAACCTGGTAATAGCAAAGCAGGATTCTTCTCATTTATTCAACCAACATGCATGAGACTGCTGCTGGGCTCTGGGGGCTTTGCAGAGTGGTGGGTGGATACCATGGAGTCATAAAGTTAGCATAGCCTTGTGAGCTATGTAAAGGGAAAACTACAGCTCAGGGCAAGGAGAAGCCTGCTTGGGGACCAAGGCTTCAGCCACAGGGAGAGCCAGGCAGCCAGCAGACAAGGGAAGGTAGGAGGCAGCACTGCCCATCCACAGACAGGCCAGGAAGACAGGTCAGACGGATCGGGGAGGACCCTTGGCTTTTTCGCTCAGGCTTGGTGTGTGTTTGGGCAGGTCACCAGCCTCCTCAACTGTGGCTTCCCCAGCGCTCACACAAGAGGGACACAACAAAACTGGGGGTGCGGGGCAGGGCGGGGCTGTTCTCCCAGGAGCTTTACTGCTGCGGGACACGATCCTGAGTGTGCACAGCGATGTCTCCCTCTCCAGGTGCTGTGGCTTCTGTTGAATGAACAGGTGGGCGGTGACGTGTGAGCTCAGGGCTCTATCTGCCCATGTCAGGGGCATGCGCAGGAAATGAAGACCTCCTCAGAAACTGTCCAATGTCTAAGCTGTACAAATAGAACATGCTGCTTCCAAGTCCGACCGAGCATTTAGCCCACCTTTGCTGGATTGCTGTGGTTCTGTGTTGACAGAGTCCCCTCCATGCTGCTGGGGCAATAGGACTTGGTGACAGCCAAGCCCTATCAGAAGAGGCATTAGGAGAGGTCTAGGGGTAGAGTGCACAGCACTTAAGGCTGGTGGGGTTTGGTGCACCAACTGGGCTTCCTGTGTGACCACAGACATCTCCAGGACCTCTGATCACAGCCAAGAGATTTTCCAAGGCAGATAAGCGGATTAGGGCTCCTATACCAGGTTTCGGTCTGAATAAGAGCTAAGAGTATGCTACATTTAGAATTTAAAGGGAGTCTTTCTATCAGCTAATTAGAGGAGGTATTCCTGGGGTGAGGCCCGAATTATGGCCACTTGAGAAGTTCTCAAAAATAATAATCACAAATTCAATTATATAATTGGTAATAGCAATTCCTACTTTTTTTTTTGAGCACTTGCTATGAGCCAGGCACGCCAAGTATTTATACAGCTGGTATTAGTATACCCATTTCACAAATGAATTAACTAGTGAGGCTCAAGTTCAAGAAGCTTGTTCTAGATCACAGTGAAGAGTGAGGATTTGAACCCAGGTCGTTTGTCTGAAGTGTGTTCCCTGAATCTCCAAGTGTACTGCTGCTGGAATGAGGAGTCTCACAGGAATTCCTGCTGGCCACCCCAGTCCTGTCACTCAGCACTGGTGACATTATTAACACTCCGAGGCTTTGTGTCTGTAAAATGGGGATAATACTATCTACTCCACAGGCTAGTTTCTGTTTTATAGGGAGTGCTCCATAAATGTTGCCTGGTATCAGTTAGTTTATTTTGCTTCTAGAGATTTGGAAACATGACCTAAAAATAGAAAGCTAATCAGGGCCTGGGGTTTGCTGTAAAAAGCCTTCTTGCATCTGATAAGGTCAATCCTTAACATCTGTGGATGTGGGGTTTGTGTGAACTTCACAGTTGCGTGTTGTCTGTCATCTTGATCATTTCTGCCTTCACCTTGCCTGTTTGCCCAGGTTGGAACTGAGCTTTGCCTTGCTCCTGAGTGGGTTCCCAGGCTGCCTGTCATCCTGGACCAAGGGTTGGATTCTGGAAACGTCTTCAATATGCTGCCTAGGCATGCTGCCTGCTCTTGTCCTTTCTGGTGCTAAACCAAACCTCTTCATTGGATTAAAACCCAATTTCTGGGTCTCTTGGTCCATATGAGGGGCTTTCTTCAGCTAATAACTATACAGAGATTTTCTTGTGACTGAAATGCAGTCCTTGGGGTCAACCTGCTGGGTTTCCAAGAATGCATCAATTGGCAAGAGGGTTTTAGGATGTACATGTCCAAATTCTTTAAAACCATAAAAGTTATACATTTATCTTAATGTATACTAGAGAAAAATATATATAGTGCATAAAATACATACTACATTATTTCACAGATATCAGGAAGTTTCCTTTTAAAATAAATTTATTCAAGTAAAACAGTGCCTTGGTTTTAAGAAGAAAGAGTAACTAAATGATAGTATAATTAATATGTGGATATGGCAAAAAAACTTAAAAGAGAGACTTGAAAAATGGAAGTTCTGAAACCTATGAATCCTCCTCACTCTTTTTGTGTTTTCCAACCCCCGCTCTGGCATCTCCCATGACATTCACTTTCCCTGATACCCATGGCCTTGCCTTCTGTCCTGGGATTCCAAGCTGGAGCAATGCCCTGGCCCACCTCTTCTCACCAGAAGGCTGCTTCCCGGCTGTGCCTTGAGCCTCAGCTCCACTTGAAGGCATCCCGGAGGCCTCCCACCTGGTCAGCTGCTTCTCCTCTGGGGCCCCTCAGCTCCCCATGCTTCTCACCATCATAATGCTCACTCTCTGTATTATAATGATCTGTTTATGTGTCTGTATCCAACCCTCCCAGACTGGGAGCTTCGTCAAACTGGGGAGCATGTCTTATTCATCGCTGAATCTGCAGGCCTGGGGCACAGTCATCACACAGTAAATCTGTTGAATAAATGAACTAGTAATTGAATCCATGTACCTCTGACAACAGTTGCTTCCAACCGAGGAAGCCAAAGGACCAACAATACTCATTGATTACACTGATTCCTCTTGAAGTTACTTCACTACAGGCTCAAGACTGGGCCACGTTTACTACAACTCTTTAGAACCGTGTTTACACTGTCTTGCTCACATGGTTTTATTTGTGCTTTCTCTAAAGGAAAATGCAGCAGCTGAGCAGGGCACCTGGTGATGGGTCTCTCTGCAGAACAGAGCAGGTGGCGCCAAGCCTCACATCCACTTTGCCCAGTGGGGGAAGGGCTCCTTTGTCTTATTGGTGACCTCCAGCCTTATTCACAATCTGATACTTTCCAAATGCAAACTGCCTACTGAAACTTGGAAAGATATTCTCTCTGACAACCAGTTTAGCAATTAACAATTTTTTTTATTGTTTTTTTTTTTTTTCCACCATGGGGCTTAACTCCTGCTGGGATGTTTCACAGAGAGGGCAGTTTGCCAAGCATTAACTTGTCTGGCCCAGAGGGCATAACTGTATAGCGGATTTCATTCGAGTGAACATCATTCCTTTGGTCTTATTTGCAAACTGTCATATAGTGCTGAGATTTAGTTAACCGTTTGTGGTTCTGGGTCCTGCAGATAGCCAGAGAGCAAAACTATCCAGCATCTCTTCTAGAATCTAGAGCAGCAGATGTAATCCAGGGGACGGTAGAACCTTTCTATTAAGTGCCTGAGAATAAATATTTGAGACTCGTGAGCCATATCGTGTCTGCCACAACTATTCAACTCTGCTGTTGTAGCGTGAAAGCAGACAGGAGTGATATTTAGATGAGTGGGCATGGCTGTGTTCCAATAAAACTTTATTTACAAAAACAGGTAGAGGGCTACCTAAAGTACACAGGTATTACCTTGCCGAGCCTGGTCTAACTGGTGGTTAAGAGCCCCTGCTCTGGAGTCAGGCCAACCTGGATGCAACCTGCCTCAGATGGATGAATGGGCAGTGCCTAGAGTCAGGAAGACTGTGGCAAAGTGCAGGAATCCAAAATACTCATAAAAGCCTCCCCAACTACATCCCGATTCTGGGACTGTCTCCTCAGTGGTCTCGCACAGTCATCCTTGAAAGCCCATTTTAGGAGACTCTTACGGAACTCTAACCCTGCTTGTTACCACCCATCGTACAGAAAGGTGGAAACAAAGCACTCTTCTCAGAACATTACTGTGAGTGGTGAAAAGTAGATGCTCATGGTCACTGTTAAACTGATCGTGGTCCTGGACTAAAGTACTAGGAAAGGGAAGAGTCGGCCCCACGGACTCTGTCTCCTTAGGGATTAGGGAAAATGATGAGATCGTCTCCAGGCAACCAGCAGGGGGTCAGGGGAAAGTAGAGACATCCAAGCAGGTGACTCAGGAGAGAGTGGTAGCAGTCAAGATCAAAGAGAGTCTCTAGGAGGTAAAACATATATATTTATTTATGTATTCATGCAGTCATTGGCTCACACCTCTTTACTGAATCCCTACAAACGCCAGGCACACTCTTTGCTCTAATGGCACTCAACAGTCAAATCAGGGAGTAGAGAAAAATGATGTGAGAGTTGCTGCCATAAGGGCAGGAGTCCTGAAGGAGGCAGAGGAGGCCGATGTCTGAAGCTCTGGCCTCCTGGCTGAGAGATCTGTTAGGAGACAAGGTGGCCGTTTCCATACACGCAGGGAGCAGCAGACATGCTCCAGAGAGAGGCCGGCTCGAGAAGCTTGGCCCCCAGCTGCCGGCACCCTCCCAGGCGGGGTCCCCTGGCACTGGCCGTGATGGAAATGGCCCTGATGGTCCAGATGCTGCGTGCTCCTCCCCCTGGCTCTCAGAGCCATCAGCGCACCTCTGCGGCCTCTGGGGGCCCCGAGAGAGGCCTCGCTAAGACTTGCGCTCTCCAGACCCCACAGGGAAATTGTCCCTTTCCCGGCCCCCGCAGAGCAGCAGGCATAACCAGCTGCCTCACATGTGTAATTAGGAGAAATAAGAGCAATGAGCGAAAATTGGTTAAGTAAGCTCAAAATGACCTTTTTTTTAAAATGAAGGAATAAACCTCAGGGAAAAGAAGTGAAATTAAGGCAGAGTGCACCACTGTGTTCCCTTTTGCCACACATCAGGTTTTTAGAAGGAATCCCAAGGTCCCCTGGCCGACACCGGGCTCCGCCTCACCCACACCAGAAGGCTAGTGGGTGGTCCGACTGCTGGCTGAGGGCGGAGGGAATCCAGACGGTCCCTGTGGCATGGCTGCATTTCTGCAGACCCTGTGTTGTTTGTGTCTCTTGCTCTAGGACTGCATTCTGATGTCAGCCCTGCCCTCTGGCAGGATCGGCGCTCCTAGGCGGGGACCTCTCTCCATATCTTCCTTCCTCCAAACACACATTATGCAACTGCCTATCGATCAGCTGCTCCTCTCGCCCCGTTCGTCACCCTCCCCTCCTTCTCCTTTGCTCTGTGGAAGCTTCTCAGTTGTCAGTTCCATTTCTATATTTCTATGGCAACCACAACCCCCAGCCTCATTGCCTTTACCCCCTCCTGCTTTTCTCCCCATCCCCTCCTCCTTTTGCAAGTAGGATTTGCAGGGAAGCTGTTGACAGGCTGGTCTTCTAGTAATCTCCCTCATAAAACAAACAGCTGAGGAGAGGGAGTTGGGAGGCGGGGCTGCAGGGTGGGCGGGGGGAGCAAGCTCCTCGGAAGACACAAGGGGACAGAGAAACGCGAGAGAGTGGTGTGCACGCGAAGAAAGAGTCCGGGGCACAGTGAGTGACAGCAGTATGAAGTCGGGGCCACCCCATCCTGGGGGGCTGAGCGAGGTGTGGAAGGCTCCCTCCAGATGTGCAGGGATGATGGGCCAAGTGCCAGCCTGACTGTTGGCCATCCCAGAGGCCCCCAGGGGAGGCATGCCGGCGCGGCTGCTGTGACACAGACCAGGGCGAGTGAGGACACAAGCTGCAGCCCACAGGGGACATTATCCCAAATACCCTCATTATTGAGGCAAGTGTCTCTGAACTCATCAGTTCTTACCAGCTGCAAGTGCCCTCGCCCTGGAAGACAGGGCCATTTCACCAAATCTAATGGCAATTTTCCTCCATCCCAGTCGGTTGCGAGTCACAGGATCCTCTGGGTGCTGGAGGCCACCAGGCAGGTGTCAGGTACAGGGCAGGTGTGCGGATGCAAAGGCCAACAGGGGGCACGTTGCTGGGGGCCAAGGTGAGGCAGGAGGCTTCAGCTGGAGCGAGTCAGCAGGCCAGAGCTCGGGAGGAGAGTAAATATTAATAGCTTTATTACATGTCTTTTTTATAAATAAAAGAAATATGTTTTTGGCTGCTAATGACCTTCAAATTAGCAGCTCTTTCAAAAAGCACTTATGTATTTTTAATTCCAAACGTAGCTGAGTGTCAGTTGCAGCAGCAATGGAAGCAGCAGGGTAGCTGGGTAGTTTTAAATAAGAGGAAATCCAGATCATTATTTTTGAAACTGTCAGCTTTTACGCCTTTTAATGGATTCACTTTCTCTCATCTCTTCCCCCACTTCTGTGCTCTTTGAAGATTCCCAGGCATTCTCCGTGGGAGAAAGGAACAGAGGCACAGGTCTGCCATATGGGAGGACCTGGGCTTTAGTTCCCACCTGGGCACGCAGGGTGTCACAGTCCCCGGCAGGGAGGCTTTGGGACAAGGGCTTGCAAAGAGCATCAGAGAGAAGAGGAGAGAGAGTTCCAGCCTGGGATGCAGGGTGCTGGGTAATGGGAACTGGGGCTTCCTTCTCTACCCTGCTCCTGATTCTAAGTAACCAAAAGAGAAATCAGCGACCTCAGAGCAGCAGACAGAGAGATTAGCAGGGACGTAGAAGATAGACCAATACAATGAGAGAGAGGACACAGAGGCAGAAGTAGATAGAGAATCAGTGAGAAGCTGAGTAGAGAGGAAACTAGCAATAGAGCAGGGCTTCTCGGCGTGTGTACCCCAGACTGGCAGCTGCAGCATCACCTGGGAACTTGTTAGAAATGCAAGCTCTCAGGCTCCAGCCCAGAAGCAATGGATCAGCACCTCTAAGGGATGGGCCCCACCACCTGTGTTTTCATAAGGCTTCCAAGTAGTTCTGATGTTCGCTAATGTGTGAGGACCACTGATCTAGAGCAGAGGAAGGAAGGCAGGAGGGCAGCGAAGGGAGGCGAGAAGGAAGGAAGAGGTCTTGATGGTGGCAAAGGAGGAGGAAGAGGCACCTAAGAGAGAAGAGAAATGTGGGTGTGAGTCTATCCCTCCACTCATTCACTCCTTGTCGTTTTCAAATAGCCCACAGGTGACTGTTCCACGGACGCCACAGACACCTGCCCTCACACCTGGGACCTCTCTTTCCCAGTGGGTTTCTTAGTTGAGCTGACCTCCAAGTCGCCAGTAACCTGCAGCTGTACCAGGCTTCTTCCGACACTGGGGAGGATGCTATGTCATTTCACTGATCTGAAAAATGGGGGTGGTGTTCATCCTTTGCTCTTGTGGGCTCCTGACAATCCTTTCCAATGGGCACTCTATTTTCATTTCAGCTACCAGAAGGATCAGCTTCCAGGCTGAATTTTAGATAAAGCTGAGCTTTTCTCCAAGTTGTCAGGCTGATGGACAACGAGCAAGGGTATTTCTCGTTTGGTCATGGAGCTCTTGGTGCTTAAGGCATAAATGTCCGCATTTTCAAAGTTAACAAATGCATGCCACCTCCAAATCCAGCCAATAGACCTTTAGTAAGTGCCTACTCCATACAAAGGTGACTCTGTCTAGCTAAACCCCCCCAAGGACCTCTGATCTCCTAGATAGTGATTGATAATAAGGACCCCGACCCCACACAGACCTCAGCCTGGTGTTTGTCTTCTCCAAAGACTTACTTTCTCAAGCATCCATTCTGGCACTGTGAAAAATGGGGCTCTCAGGACTACTCTGATTTTAGCAGTGCTAAGTGTAACTATTCATTCAACAAATGTTTACTTAGTAGGGACTTCAAGCCAACTGGAAACAGGCATTCTTTCCAAGTGCTTAGGATCCATCAGTAGACAAAACACAGATCTGGGTCTTCAACGGGATCTAGGAAGGGGAGACAGACAAGTAACAATAAACATAAACATAAATAAATTTTCTAACATTTTTGAAGGTAAAAGTGCTGTGGAAAAAGGAAAAGTTGGAGAGTAGAAGAGTAGTTTGTAATTTTAATTATGGTGATCGGGGCAGAACTCATTGAGAAGGTGGGACTTGGGCAAATACTTGAAGGAGGTAAGGGAGTGAGCCAGGATGGGAGTCCTGCAGGCAAAAGCCACTGGAGCTATGGTCTGGTATGTTCAAACAACAGCCTGACATCTTCAAAGAACAGTAAACAGACTTTCCATGTGCTATCTCACTATGCCTTAATGCACCAGCTATTGTTATTAGCATTTCACTGATGTAAAAACTTAGATGTAAAAACTGAGGCTTAGGAAGTCTGCATGGTTTGGTTAAGGTACTGGGTTGCAGAACAGAGATTCCAATCCTGATTGAAATGATCCTAAAACATACGTTGTTTTCTAAAACTTACCTTGCTTCCCTGTGTGTAAAAGTGGATGTGGGGATGTGGATCACAAATTGGATACAGAGCCAAGCCATGAAGACAAGGGAATTGCCACAAAGTATGGCCCATCTTCCAAACAGGGCAGATGCATCTTTGCCAAGGGGAATGGTCTTACACTAGAAAAGGGAAAACTCAGGGCCAACAGAAGATACAAGTCCTCAACAGTAACAGAAGAGTCAAGATCAGCCATTTTAAGTGATTTCAAATCTCCCAGCTGGCTGACTGATGTCACAGGACTCTACCAGGAGTTGTCTGATGGTAAGAAGTCAAGGCAATCTGGGTGCCCATTGCTGAGGAAGTCAATAGTCAAAATGTGCTGGATGCACACCAGGAGTGCTTGTGTTCCAGGTAATGGACTGTTAGATTTTTTTCACATTAACAGTTGCATAGAGTTTAAGATCATAGGGCTCAATAGGCAAAGCAAGAATTAGGTTGGATATGTAATATAATACCTATTCTACAAGAACATACATAACCAAATTATCTGCACTGAACACAATAGAATGGTTGCCTATGGTTGGGGATAATGGGGATAAGCTACCATTCCCCATTTATTTCCCTTGCTCTGCCTTTAAACTAGATCAATACACTTATGTGTGTATATATATATATATATATATGTATGTATATGTATATACATATATATATGTATGTATACGTATATACATATATGTATACATACATATCTGTTTCTGGACATATGAGATGCTTCATGAGTCTGCCAACTCTTATTCTAAGGCAGCACTATCTTAATTATCACAGCCTCATTACACATTTTAATGTTGTGTAACATGGGTCATCCATCCTTATTCACTTTCATAATTCTCATGACTATTTTCACCTGTATATTTTTCCAATTGAATTATGAGATAATTTTGTAAAGTTCCAAAATACTGGTATTTTTTTTGATATAGCTCTAAATATTAAATTAATATGGGAGAGTGGAAATCTTTATACCAGATATATCTTCTAATTTACAAATATGGACATTTCTCTCCATTTCATCAAGTAGTCTTTTATACTCCTTATCAAAGTGTTGTACTTTTCTTACAGATGCTGCATATTTTTTGCTAAAAATGCCTATAATTCAAGTTTTGCTGTAGTCAAGCGAATCTTCTTTTTCATTACACTTTCTAATGTTTTTTTTCAGTGATAATGAGTGTTTTATTTTTTTTTAACATCTTTATTGGAGTATAATTGCTTTACATTGTTGTGTTAGTTTCTGCTGTATAACAAAGTGAATCAGCTATACATATACATATATCCCCATATCCCCTCCCTCTTGCGTCTCCCTCCCACCCTCCCTATCCCACCCGTCTAGGTGGTCACAAAGTACTGAGCTGATCTCCCTGTGCTATGCAGCTGCTTCCCACTAGCTATCTATTTTACATTTGGTAGTGTATATATGTCAATGCCACTCTCTCACTTCTTCCCAGCTTCCCCTACCCCTTCCCCGTGTCCTCAAGTCCATTCTCTACGTCTGTGTCTTTATTCCTGTCCTGCCCCTAGGTTCTTCAGAACTTTTTTTTTTTTTTTTAGATTCCATATATATGTGTTAGCATACGGTATTTGTTTTTCTCTTTCTGACTTACTTCACTCTGTATGACAGACTCTAGGTCCATCCTCCTCACTACAAATAACTCAATTTTGTTTCTTTTTATGGCTGAGTAATATTCCATGGTATATATGTGCCACATCTTCTTTATCCATTCATCTGTTGATGGACACTTAGGTTGCTTCTATGTCCTGGCTATTGTAAATAGTGCTTCAATGAACATTGTGGTACATGAATCTTTTTCTTTGTGTGTGTGTGTGTGTGTGTGTGTGTGTCTGCGCGTGTGTGTAAGACATCAAAAGCTGGGACACACCCAAGGAAAGAGATGAAGTTACTGATCTGAAATTTTTTTTCTTTTTCAAATGTAAATATTACTGTTTTAAATTTCCTTCTAAGCATTGCTTTTTATGCTTTCTGTTGTTCAGTGGAGTGTTCTCCAAGTATCAATAAGATAAACTGGTTGATAGTGTTGTACATGGCGGCTATATTCCTGCTGATTTCTGACTACTTATTTATTGAGGATTAAGGTCTGGAAGTGTCACTGTAGATTTGCCTACTTTTGCTTTCAGTTTTTTTTCTTTAATGTATATTATTTATTTATTTATTTTTCTTATTAGTCATCCATTTTATACACATCAGTGTATACATCTCAATCCCAATCTCCCAATTCATCACACCACCACCCCCACCCCCTGCCGCTTTTCCTCCTTGGTGTCCATATGTTTGTTCACTACATCTGTGTCTCAATTTCTTCTCGGCAAACCAGTTCATCTGCACAATTTTCTAGGTTCCATATATATGCGTTAATATACAATATTTGTTTTTCTCTTTCTGACTTACTTCACTCTGTATGACGGTCTCTAGATCCATCCATGTCTCTCCGAATGACCCAATTTTGTTCCTTTTTCTGGCTGAGTAATATTCCATTGTATATATGTATCACATCTTCTTTATCCATTTGTCTGTCGATGGGCATTTAGGTTGCTTCCATGACCTGGCTATTGTAAATAATGCTGCAATGAAATTGGGGGTGCATGTGTCTTTCTGAATTATGGTTTTTTCTGGGTATATGCCCAGTAGTGGGATTACTGGGTCATATGGTAATTCTATTTTTAGTTCTTTAAGGAACCCCCATACTGTTCTCCATAGTGGCTGTATCAATTTACATTCCCACCAACAGTGCAAGAGGGTTCCCTTTTCTCCACACCCTCTCCAGCATTTGTTGTTTGTAGATTTTCTGATGATGCCCATTCTAACAGGTGTGAGGTGATACCTCATTGTAGTTTTGATTTGCATTTCTCTAATAATTAGTGATGTTGAGCAGCTTTTCATGTGCTTCTTGGCCATCTGTATGTCTTCCTTGGAGAATTGTCTATTTAGGTCTTCTGCCCGTTTTTGGATTGGGTTGTTTGTTTTTTTGTTATTGAGCTGCATGAGCTGCTTGTAAATTTTGGAGATTAATCTTCTGTCAGTTGCTTCATTTGCAAATATTTTCTCCCATTCTGAGGGTTGTCTTTTGGTCTTGTTTATGGTTTCCTTTGCTGTGCAAAAGGTTTTAAGTTTCATTAGGTCCCATTTGTTTATTTTTGTTTTTATTTCCATTACTCTAGGAGGTGGATCAAAAAAGATCTTGCTGTGACTCATATCATAGCGTGTACTGCCTATGTTTTCCTCTAAGAGTTTTATAGTGTTCAGTCTTACATTTAGGTCTCTAATCCATTTTGAGTTTATTTTTGTGTATGGTGTTAAGGAGTGTTCTAATTTCATTCTTTTACATGTAGCTGTCCAGTTTTCCCAGCACTGCTTATTGAAGAGACTGTCTTTTCTCCATTGTATATCCTTGCCTCCTTTGTCATAGATTAGTTGACCATAGGTGTGTGGGTTTATCTCTGGGCTTTCTATACTGTTCCATTGATCTATATTTCTGTTTCTGTGCCAGTATCATATTGTCTTGATTACTGTAGTTTTGTAGTATAGTCTGAAGTCAGGGAGTCTGATTCCTCCAGCTCCGTTTTTTTCCCTCAAGACTGATTTGGCTATTCAGGTTCTTTTGTGTCTCCAAACAAATTTTAAAACTTTTTGTTCTAGTTCTGTAAAAAATGCCATTGGTAATTTGATAGGGATTGCATTGAATCTGTAGATTGCTTTGGGTAGTATAGTCATTTAAACAATATTGATTTTTCCAATCCAAGAACATGGTATATCTCTCCATCTGTTGGTATCATCTTTAATTTCTTTCATCAGTGTCTTATAGTTTTCTGCATACAGGTCTTTTGTCTCCCTAGGTAGGTTTATTCCTAGGTATTTTATTCTTTTTGTTGCAATGGTAAATGGGAGTGTTAATTTAATTTCTCTTTCAGATTTTTCATCATTAGTGTATAGGAATGCAAAAGATTTCTGTGCATTAATTTTGTATCCTGCAACATTACCAAACTAATTGATTAGCTCTAGTAGTTTTCTGGTGGCATCTTTAGGATTCTCTATGTATAGTATCATGTCATCTGCAAACAGTGACAGTTTTACTTCTTCTTTTCCAGTTTGTATTCCTTTTATTTCTTTTTCTTCTCTGATTGCCGTGGCTAGGACTCCCAAAACTATGTTGAATAATAGTGGTGAGAGTGGACATCCTTGTCTTGTTCCTGATCTTAGAGGAAATGCTTTCAGTTTTTCACCACTGAGAATGATGTTTGCTGTGGGTTTGTCATATATGGCCTTTATTATGTTGAAGTAGGTTCCCTCTATGCCCACTTTCTGTAGAGTTTTTATCATAAATGGGTGTTGAATTTTCTCAAAAGCTTTTTCTGCATCTATTGAGATGATCATATGGTTTTTCTTCTTCAATTTTTAATATGGTGTATCACATTGATTTGCGTATGTTGAAGAATCCTTGCATCCCTGGGATAAATCCCACTTGATCATGGTGTATGATCCTTTTAACGTGTTGTTGGATTCTGTTTGCTAGTATTTTGTTGAGGATTTTTGCATCTATATTCATCAGTGATATTGGTGTGTAATTTTCTTTTTTTTGTAGTATCTTTGTCTGGTTTTGGTATCAGGGTGATGGTGACCTCATAGAATGAGTTTGGGAGTGTTCCTTCCTCTGTAATTTTTTGGAAGAGTTTGAGAAAGATGGGTGTTATCTCTTCTCTAAATGTTTGAGAGAATTCACCTGTGAAGCCATCTGGTCCTGGACTTTTGTTTGTTGGAAGATTTTTAATGACAGTTTCAAATTCATTACTTGTGATTTGTCTGTTCATATTTTCTATTTCTTCCTGGTTCAGACTTGGAAGGTTTTACCTTTCTAAGAATGTGTCCATTTCTTCCAGGTTGTCCATTTTATTGTCATAGAGTTGCTTGTAGTAGTCTCTTAGGCTGCTTTGTATTTCTACGATGTCTTTTGTAGCTTCTCATTTTTCATTTCTAATTTTATTGATTTGAGTCCTCTCCCTCTTTTTCTTGATGAGCCTGGTTAAAGGTTTATCAATTTTGTTTATCTTCTCAAAGAACAAGATTTTACTTTCAGTGATTTTCGCTAATGTTTTCTTCATCTCTATTTCATTTATTTCCGCTCTGATCTTTATGATTTCTTTCCTTCGCTAACATTGGGTTTTATTTGTTCTTCTTTCTCTAGTTCCTTTAGGTGTAAGGTTAGATTGTTTACTTCAGATTTTTCTTGTTTCTTTAGGTAGGCTTGTATAGCTATAAACTTCCCTCTTAGAACAGCTTTTGCTGCATCCCATAGGCTTTGGATCATCATGTTTTCATTGTCATTTTTCTCTAGGTATTTTTTGATTTCCTCTTTGATTTCTTCAGTGATCTCTTGGTTATTTAGTAACATATTGTTTAGCCTCCATGTGTTTGTGTATTTTAAGTTTTTTTCCCTGTAATTGATTTCTAATCTCATACCATTGTGGTCAGAAAAGATGCTTGATATGATTTCAATTTTCTTAAATTTACTGAGGCTTGATTTTTGACCCAGGATGTGATCTATCCTGGAGAATGTTCCATGCACACTTGAGAGGAAAGTGTAATCTGTTGTTTTTGGATGGGATGTCCTATAAATATCAATTAAATCTATCTTGTCTATTGTGTCATTTAAAGCTTGTGTTTCCTTATTAATTTTCTGTTTGGATGATCTGTCCATTGGTGAAAGTGGGGTGTTAAAATCCCCTACTATTATTGTGTTACTGTCGATTTCCTCTTTTAGAGCTGTTAGCAGTTGCCTTATGTATTGAGGTGCTCCTATGTTGGGTGCATATATATTTATAATTGTTATATTTTCTTCTTGGATTGATCCCTTGATCATTGCGTAGTGTGCTTCCTTGTCTCTTGTAACATTCTTTATTTTAAAGTCTATTTTATCTGATATGAGTATTGCTACTCCAGCTTTCTTTTGATTTCCATTTGCATGGAATATCTTTTTCCATCCCTCACTTTCAGTCTGTATGTGTCCCTACGTGTGAAGTGGGTCTCTTGTAGACAGCAAGAAAAGTGGGTCTTGTTTTTGTATCCATTCAGCAAGCCTGTGTCTTTTGGTTGAAGCATTTAATCCATTCACATTTAAGGTAATTATCGATATGTATGTCACTATGACCATTTTCTTAATTGTTTTGGGTTTGTTTTTGTAGGTCCTTTTCTTCTCTTGTGTTTCCCACTTAGAGAAGTTCCTTTAGCATTTGTTGTAGAGCTTGTTTGGTGGTGCTGAATTCTCTTAGCTTTTGCTTGACTGTAAAACTTTTGATTTCTCTATGGAATCTGAATGAGATCCTTGCCAGGTAGAGTAATCTTGGTTGTATGTTCTTCCCTTTCATCAGTTTAAGTATATCATGCCACTCCCTTCTGGCTTGTAGAGTTTCTGCTGAGAAATCAGTAGTTAACCTTATGGGAGTTCTCTTGTAGGTTATTTGCCATTTTTCCCTTGTTGCTTTCAATAATTTTTCTTTGTCTTTAATTTTTGCCAATTTGATTACTATGTGTCTCGGCGTGTTTCTCCTCGGAACTCTCTGCGTCTCCTTGACTTGCGTGGCTATTTCCTTTCCCATGTTAGGGATGTTTTCAACTATAATCTCTTCAAATATTTTCTCATGTCCTTTCTCTCTCTCTTCTCCTTTTGGGACACCTATAATGCAAATGTTGCATTTAATGTTGTCCCAGTGGTCTCTTAGGCTGTCTTCATTTCTCTTCTTTCTTTTTTCTTCATTCTGTTCCACAGCAGTGAATTCCACCATTCTGTCTTCCAGGTCACTTATCCGTTCTTCTGCCACAGATATTCTGCTATTGATTCCTTCTAGTGTATTTTTCATTTCAGTTATTGTATTGTTCATCTCTGTTTGTTTGTTCTTTAATTCTTCTAGATCTTTGTTAAACATTTCTTACATCTTCTCGATCTTTGCCTCCATTCTTTTTCTGAGGTCCTGGATCGTTTTCACTATCATTATTCTGAATTCTTTTTCTGGAATGTTGCCTATCTCCATTTCATTTAGTTGTTTTTCTGGGGTTTTATCTCATTCCTTCATCTGACACATAGCCCTCTGCTTTTCATCTTGTCTATCTTTCTGTGAATGTGTTTTTTTTCCCACAGGCTGCAGGATTGTAATTCTTCTTGCTTCTGCTCTGTGGTACATGACTCTTTTGGAATTATGGTTTTCTCAGGGTATATGCCCAGTAGTGGGATTGCTGGGTCCTATGGTAGTTCTATTTTTAATTTTTTAAGGAAACTCCATACTATTCTCCAAAATGGCTGTATCAGTTTACATTCCCACCAACAGTGCAAGAGGGTTCCCTTTTCTCCACACCCTCTCCAGTGTTTATTGTTTGTAGATTTTTCGATGATGGCCATTCTGACCAGTGTGAGGTGATACCTCATTGTAGTTTTGATTTGCATTTCTCTAATGATTAGTGATGTTCAGCATCCCTTCATGTGTTTGTTGGCCATCTGTATGTCTTCTTTGGAAAACTGTCGATTTAGGTCTTCTGCCCATTTTTAGATTGGGTTGTTTGTTTTTTTGATATTGAGCTGCATGAGCTGCTTGTGTATTTTGGAGATTAATCCTTTGTCAGTTGCTTCGTTTGCAAATATGTTCTCCCATTCTGAGGGTTGTCTTTTTGTCTTGTTTATGGTTTCCTTTTCTGTGAAAAAGCTTTAAAGTTTCATTTGGTCCCATTTGTTTACTTTTGTTTTTATTTCCATTTCTCTAGGAGGTGGGTTAAAAAGGATCTTGCTGTGATTTATGTCATAGAGCATCCTGCCTATGTTTTCCTCTAAGAGTTTTATAGTGTCTGACCTTACCTTTAGGTCTTTAATCCATTTTGAGTTTATTTTTGTGTATGGTGTTAGGGAGTGTTCTAATTTCATTCTTTTACAAGTAGCTGTCCAGTTTTCCCAACACCACTTATTGAAGAGGCTGCCTTTTCTCCATTGTATGTGATTGCCTCCTTTATCAAAGATAAGGTGACCATATGTGCGTGGGTATTTCTCTGGGTTTTCTATCCTCTTCCATTGATCTATATTTCTGTTTTTGTGCCAGTTCCATACTGTCTCGATTACTGTAACTTTGTAGTGTAGTCTGAAGTCAGGGAGCCTGATTCCTCCAGCTCTGTTTTTCTTTCTCAAGATTGCTTTGGCTACTCAGGGTCTTTTATGTTTCCATACGAATTGCAAAATTTTTTGTTCTAGTTCAGTGAAAAATGCCATTGGTAGTTTGATAGGGATTGCATTGAATCTGTAGATTGCTTTGGGTAGTATAGTCATTTTCACAATGTTGATTCTTCCAATCCAAGAACGTGGTATATCTCTCCATCTTTTTGTATCATCTTTAATTTCTTTCATCAGTGTCTTATAGTTTTCTGCATACAGATCTTTTTTCTCCTTAGGTAGGTTTATTCCTGGGTATTTTATTCTTTTTGTTGCAATGGTAAATGGTAGTGTTTCCTTAATTTCTCTTTCAGATTTTTCATCGTTAGTAAGAGATTTCTGTGCATTAATTTTATAACCTGCTACTTTACCAGATTCATTGATCAGCTCTAGTAGTTTTGTGGTAGCAAGAGATTTCTGTGCATTAATTTTATAACCTGCTACTTTACCAGATTTATTGATCAGCTCTAGTAGTTTTGTGGTAGCATCTTTAGGATTCTCTATGTATAGTATCATGTCATCTGCAAACAATGACAGTTTTAGTTCTTCTTTTCTGATTTGGATTCCTTTTATTTCCTTTCTGTCTCTGGTTGATGTGGGTAAAACTTCGAAAACTCTGTTGAATAATAGTAGTGAGAGTGGGCAACCTTGTCTAGTTCCTGATCTTAGTGGAAATGGTTTCAGTTTTTCACCACTGAGAACGATGTTGGCTGTGGGTTTGTCGTATATGGCCGTTATTATGTTGAGGTAAGTTCCCTCTAGGCCTACTTTTTGGAGAGTTTTTATCATAAATGGGTGTTGAATTTTCTCAAAAGCTTTTTCTGCATCTATTGAGATGATCATATGGTTTTTATCCTTCAATTTGTTAATATAGTGTATCACATTGATTGATTTGCATATATTGAAGAATCCTTGCATTCCTGGGATAAACCCCACTTGATCATGGTGTATGATCCTTTTAATGTGCTGCTGGATTCTGTTTGCTAGTATTTTGTTCAGGTTTTTCTCATTTATGTTCATCAGTGATATTGGCCTGTAGTTTTCTTTTTTTGTGCCATCTTTGTCTGGTTTTGGTATCAGGATGATGGTAGCCTCATACAATGAGTTTGGGAGTGTTCCTCCCTCTGCTATATTTTGGAAGCGTTTGAGAAGGATAGTTGTTAGCTCTTCTCTAAATGTTTGATAGAATTCACCTGTGAAGCCATCTGGTCCTGGGCTTTTGCTTTTTGGAAGATTTTTAATCACAATTTCAATTTCAGTGCTTGTGATTGGTCTGTTTATATTTTCTATTTCTTCCTGATTCAGTCTCAGAAGGTTGGGCTTTTCTAAGAATTTATCCATTTCTTTCAGGTTGTCCATTTTATTGGCATATAGTAGCTTGTAGTAATCTCTCATGATCCTTTGTATTTCAGCAGTATCAGTTGTTGCTTCTCCTTTTTCATTTCTAATTCTGTTGATTTGATTCTTCTCCCTTTTTTTCTTTATGAGTTTGGCTAATGGTTTATCAGTTTTGTTTATCGTCTCAAAGAACCAGATTTTAGTTTTATTGATCTTTGCCATCGTTTCCTTCATTGCCTTTTCGTTTATTTCTGAGCTGATCTTTATGATTTCTTTTCTTCTGCTAACTTTGCGGGGTTTTTTTTGTTGTTCTTCTTCTTTCTCTAATTACTTTAGGTGTAAGGTTAGGTTGTTTATTTGAGATTTTTTTTGTTACTTGATGTAGGATTGTACTGCTATAAACCTCCCTCTTAGAACTGCTTTTGCTGCATCCCATAGGTTTTGCATCATCGTGTTTTCATTGTCATTTGTTTCTAGGTATTTTTTTATTTCCTCTTTGATTTCTTCAGTGATCTCTTTGTTATTTAGTAGCGTATTGTTTCGTCCCATGTGTTTGTATTTTTTACAGTTTTTTTCCTGTAATTTATATCTAGTCTCATAGCGTTGTGGTTGGAAAAGATACTTGATATGATTTCAATTTTTTTAAATTTACCAAGGGTCGATTTGTGACCGAAGATATGATCTACCCTGGAGAATGTTCCATGAGCACTTGAGAAGAAAGTGTATTCTGTTGTTTTTGGATAGAATGTCCTATAAATATCAATTAAGTCCATCTTTTTAATGTGTCAATTAAACCTTGTGTTTCCTTATTTATTTTCATTTTGGTTGATCTCTCCATTGGTGAAAGTGGGATATTAAAGTCCCCTACTATGATTGTGTTACTGTCGATTTCCCCTTTTATGGCTGTTAGCATTTGCCTTATGTATTGAGGTGCTCCTAGGTTGGGTGCATAAATATTTACAATTGTTATATCTTCTTCTTGGATTGATCCCTTTATCATTATGTAGTGTCCTTCTTTGTCTCTTGTAATAATCTTTATTTTAAAGTCTATTTTGTCTGATATGAGAATTGTTACTCTAGCTTTCTTTTGATTTCCATTTGCATGGAATATCTTTTTCCATCCCCTCACTTTCAGTCTGTATGCGTCCCTAGGTCTGAAGTGGGTCTCTTGTAGACAGCATATATATGGGTCTTTTTTTTGGATCCATTCAGCCAGTCTATATCTTTTGGTTGGAGCATTTAATCCATTTACATTTAAGGTAATTATTGATATGTATGTTCCTATTACTATTTTCTTAATTGTTTTGGGTTTGTTTTTGTAGGACTTTTCCTTCTCTTGTGTTTCCTGCCTAGAGAAGTTCCTTTAGCATTTGTTTTAAAGCTTGTTTGGTGGTGCTGAATTCTCTTAGCTTTTGCTTGTCTGTAAAGCTTTTAATTTCTCCGTCAAATCTGAATGAGATCCTTCCTGGGTAGAGTAATCTTGGTTGTAGGTTTTTCCCTTTCATCACTTTAAATATGTCCTGCCACTCCCTTCTAGCTTGCAGAGTTTCTGCTGAAAGATCAGCTGTTAACCTTATGGGGATTCCCTTGTATATTATTTGTTACTGATTTTAATATTTTTTTCTTTGTGTTTAATTTTTAATAGTTTGATCAACATGTGTCTTGGCATGTTTCTCCTAGGATTTATCCTGTATGGGAGTCTCTGCACTTCCTGGATTTGATTGACTATTTCCTTTCCCCTATTAGGGAAGTTTTCAACTATAATCTCTTCAAATATTTTCTCAGTCCTTTCTTTTTCTCTTCTTCTTCTGGGACCCCTATAATTCGAATGTTGGTGCATTTAATGTTGTCCCAGAGGTCTCTGAGACTGTCCTCAATTCTTTTCGTTCTTTTTCTCTATTCTGCTCTGTGGTAGTTATATGCACTATTTTATTTTCCAGGACACTTATCCGTTCTTCTGCCTCAGTTATTCTGTTATTGATTCCTTCTAGAGAATTTTTAATATCATTTATATTGTTGTTCATCATTGTTTGGTTGCTCTTTAGTTCTTCTAGGTCCTTGTTAACAGTTTCTTGTATTTTCTCCATTCTATTTCCAAGATTTTGGATATATTTACTATCATTACTCTGAATTCTTTTTCAGGTAGACTACCTATTTCCTCTTCATTGGTTTGGTCTGGTGGGTTTTTACCTTGCTCCTTCATCTGCTGCATATTTCTCTGTCTTTTTGTTTTTCTTAACTTACTGTGTTTGGGGTCTCCTTTTTGCAGGCTGCAGGTTCATAGTTCCCCTTGTTTTTGGTGTCTGCCCCCAGTGGCTAATGTTGTTTCAGTGGGTTTTGTAGGTTTCCTGGTGGAGGATACTGGTGCCTGTGTTCTGGGGGATGAGGCTGGATCTTGTCTTTCTGGTGGGCAAGACTGAGTCCAGTGGTGTGTTTTGCAGTGTCTGTGAACTTATTATGATTTTAGGCAGCCTCTCTGGTAATGGGTGGGATTGTGTTCCTGTCTTGCTAGTTGTTTGGTATGGGGTGTCCAGCACTGGAACTTGTTGGTCATTGAGTGGAGCTGGGTCTTAGCATTGAGATGGAGATCTCTGGGAGAGCTCTCGCCGATTGATATTACATGGGGCTGGGAGGTCTCTGGTGGTCCAGTGTCCTAAACTTGGCTCTCCCACCTCTGAGGCCCAGGCCCAACACCCGGCCAGAGCACCAAGACCCTGTTGGCCACACAGCTCAGAAGAAGAGGGAGAGAAAAAAAAGAAAGAAAAATAAAATAAAATAAAAATTATTAGAAAAAAAAATTTTAATATTATTAAAATTAAAAAGTAATAGAAAAAAAGGGCACAACAAAACCAATAAACAAATCCACCCATTATAACAAGCACTAAAAACTAAACTAAGATAAACATATAAATCAGAAACTAGTCAGTCACATACAGCAAACCCCAAGTCTACTGTTTCTCACAAAATCTACCGCCTCAATTTTGGAATGATTCATTGTCTATTCAGATATTCTGCATATGCAAGGTACATCAAGTTGATTGTGGAGATTTAATCCACTGTTCCTGAGGCTGCATGGAGTAATTACCCTTTCTCTTCTTTTTTCGCACAGCTTCTGGGGTTCAGCTTTGGATTTGACACTGCCTCTGCATATAGGTTGCCCTCTGGCATCTGTTCTCCACCCAGACAGGAGGGAGTTAAAGGAGCAGCAGATTAGGGGGCTCTGGCTCACTCAGGCTGGGGAGAGGGAGGGGTACGGAATGCGGGGTGAGCCTGCGGTGGCAGAGGCCAGTGTGACGTCACAACAGCCTGAGCCATGTCATGTGTTCTCCTGGGGAAGTTGTCCCTGGATCACAGGACCCTGGCAGTGGTGGACCGCACAGGCTGCCAGGAAGGGAGGTAAGGATAGTGACCTGTGCTTGCACACAGGATCCTTGGTTGCTGCAGCAGCAGCATTAGCATTTCATGCCTGTGTCTGGAGTCCACGTTGATAGCCGTGGCTCACACCCATTTCTGAAGCTCAATTAGGTGGTGCTCTGAATCTCCTCTCCTCACACACCCCGAAACAATGGTCTCTTTTTTCTTAGGCAGGTCCAGAGTTTTTCCCAGACTCCCTCCCAGCTAGCTGTGGTGCACTAGCCTGCTTCAGGCTGTGTTCACACAACTAACCTCAGTCCTCTCCCTGGGATCTGACCTCTGAAGCCTGAGCCTCAGCTCCCAGCCCCCACCCGCCCCAGCAGGTGAGCAGACAAGCTTCTCAGGCTGGTGAGTGCTGGTCAGCACTGATCCTCTGTGCAGGAATCTCTCTGCTTTGCCCTCTGCACCCCTGTTGCTGTGCTCTCCTCTGTGGTTCCAAAGCTTCCCCGCCCCGCCCACCCCCCATCTCCGCCAGTGAAGGGGATTCGTAGTGTGTGGAAACTTTTCCTTCTTCACGTCTCCCTCCAAAAGGTGCAGGTCCTGTCCCTATTCTTTTGCCTCTGTTTGTTCTTTTTTCTTTTGCCCTACCCAGGTACATGAGGAGTTTCTTGCCTTTTGGGAAGTCTGAGGTCTTCTGCCAGCATTCAGTAGGTGTTCTGTAAGAGTTGTTCCACATGTAGATGTATTTTTGATGTATTTGTGGGGAGGAAGGTGATCTCCACATCTAACTCCTCTGTCATCTTGAAGGTCCTCTACACTTTCTAATTTTTAATGTATATTTTATAAATATCCAACACGCTGAGCATTATTATTATTTAAAATTTCTTCAATGGAATTTATTATTTCATTTGTTTGTCTTTTATTCAGGCACATAATATCACAGTCTACAATACAAGAGAATATTAATTTCAGGTTATCCATATTTTTAATTTAATTTGTTTTCCTGCCTTATTGCATTGTCTGGAGCTTCTAGAAAAATATTCAATAATATATTGGCAGATGTATTTCTCTTTTTTCTCATTTAAATGGAAATGCCTTTATTTTTTCACAATGAAGTGTGTTATTGGTTGCTGCTATTATATGAATATTCAAATAAGGGAGTTCCTATCCTTGTTTTACTAAGAATTATTATTTTAAATAGGTACTCTATTTTTTTCAAATGCATTTTAACATCTACAGATAAGAGAATATATTGAACCAGACTTGAATTCCTGAAGTAAACTCTACTTCATCATGGCATGTTTTGTTTTTAATTTACTGGTGGATCTGATATGATATAATTTTACTTAGGATTCTTGCTTCCATATTAATAAATATGATTAGGGTGTAGTTTTCTTGTTTGTATATTTGCTAGCATTTTATTTTCAATGGCCCTGAGTATTTAATTTTCACTTTTATGAAAGTATAGTATAGAAGAAAAACTGTCCAAATTATATCAACAGCCTGATGAATTTTCATAAAGCAAACTTACCCATGTAACCACCACCTACATCAGGAAATAAGAAAGCCTCTAACATCAAGTTCCCTCCCAGTCACTATTCCCCAAGCTTTGCAAAAGTAAACAGGTAGCCATCTCCTGACTTCTAAAACCAAAGACTGTTTTGCATTATTTTGGACTTTATATAAATGGAATAATAGTGTTTATTATTCTGTGTCTGATTTGTTTTGCTCAAATCATATTTGTGAAATTCATGTCCTTATAATTTAATTCATTCATCTTAATAGCTGTGTGATATTCATTTGTATGAATATACCACAATTTGCTTATTTACTCCATTGTCATACATTTGAGCTATTTCCAGTTTTTGATTGTTATAATTGTACTATGAATATTCTCACACATGTCTTTTGGTGTACATGTCTTTCAATAAACACATGTCTGCATTTCTGTTAGTATATATCTAGAAGTGAAATTGCTGGGTCCTGGAATATCTATATGTGCTGTTTTAATAAGTACTTTCAAGTAGTTTTCCAAAGTCATAGAATAGGAGATGAAGTTTCTCCCAAAGAGATAGCTTCCACTTTTTCATGAAAAACCAAGGTGCTGTTGGGCCAACCTGGCTAAGGACTTGAATATAATATTTCCATTTGACAAGTGAGGCTCATTGGACACTCCCCAATTTGTTAATCATTGATCCTGGGTCACAAGGACTTCATGATCAGGCATTCACTTTCCACAAGAGCAAACTAATAGATGCTTTTCAAAAGGGATGTACTTGAACACTGTGAATCCATCCACATAGTCCCATAGACTCAGAGAGCAGGATTTGAATTTTATCAGAGTTCATCGGCCACCCCAGAGGCATGATCACATTACAGTCAGAACCACAGAGACCCAAGCTTCTGACTTGCCAACCAACAGGACATCATTTATGTAGGAAAGCACTGGACATCAGGAAGTAGAGACACTCTTGTTAAAATCTGATTCATTCACCACTGGCAAATCACAGCACAGTTTAGGCACCCATGGGGAAATATTAAGCATTCAGTGAGCACTTCTCTTCTGATCAAGAGACCCTCCTCTGGACTTTACGAGCATTCACAATGCATGCATGTAAAACATCAATATCAATTACACATTCAGCAGTGAAAGCCACAACCATAGTACATTTAATTGTCCTGAAGGGTCCCAACCACAAAATTACATTAACTCCCTTCCTCTTCTCTGAACCTTGTCTAAACCCCCATTAACTACATCTGCTTTTTTATTTCCTGATCTGGGTGGTGGTTACATGGATGAGTTTGTTTTATGAAAATTCATCAGGCTTTTGACTTATAATTTGGACAATTTTTATTCTATATTATACTTTCATAAAGGTGAATATTAAATTATCAGGCAATGGGCACAATGGTGACTTGGGCAACTGTGTCCAACAGAGCCACAAAATTTGAATCTCTTTCCTCCCTGAAGTTCCCTAGCACACACAGACAGGTGCATATTGCCTTCAGTGCTTCTGAATAGGAGGAGATCTCAGCCCCAAGTCTAATCATCTTTCTCCTTAAAGAAACTGAGAAAGTGAGGGAAAGATGAATCAAGGGGAATGGAGAGAGAGTAGCTTCACACCGTAAGCAAGGCACATTTACTTTCCATTTCGAGCAGTGCAGCAGCTACTCTCAACTCAAACAAACAAAATTCCATTGTTTCAGCCTATCCAATACTGTATGGAATGGTGATGTCCTCATGGCTAACACCCTCTGTTTCATCCTTGGGAATCTCTTGACTCAACAATCACAGCCACATTGATTTCCAGCTGGGGTCACGGGGTGTGTGCCATCTGGCTGGCTTGGGCTTGGCTCCCACAGCAGTAACCTTCTTTGAGGAGCCCATATTAATCTGGGACCTCATTTCCGATTAAGAAGATAACACTTCCTAAGTTCTTACTCGATCTCCACATAAGGGCTAGGGGAATTTTCCAGGGTGGCAGGGTTGACAGCAAGCATTTATCTAGATTTCGTTGGGTCAGTTTCTCATTCTACAGTGGGTCACTTTCATCATTATAGTAAACCCAGTTCAGAGCAGTAAGACCCTGAATACTAGTCAACACCTCATTTATGGTTTCCCAGAGGAGTTTGTCTGTTTTAGGGAAAACTCCCTTATTGCAGCCAGTACCTACTGCAAAAAAAAAAAAAAAAATCTCTAAACTTATTATTGTCAGCTCCAAATGGACCTTCAGTTGTCATGACAGACTGACAGAGCCCTAAGATGAACCAGCTGTTCCCATTCTTCCTTAACAAGCATCATGCATCCCACCCCCTTCATCTCCCAAGTGAATCGGCCAAAGGTCTATAGATTCTCCTGTTTTCTGCACATTGTGGTAACAAATTTCCCTCCTTTCATTATCTGTGTATGTGGGTGTTTTTGTAACTGTTATTTAATAGAGACAGAACCTTTAACCAGCTGCCCTCAAGAAAAATCTTAATATCAGTTATAGGGTCAATTTGAAGTTGACCACTGGACTGGTGAAGTCCACCCACTAGAGGAGAGTTACAAAATCCAAGGCCCAGTTCAGGCAGCTGTCTTTGAACCTATTTCCTAGTATTTGATCTACAATTTCTCCCCAATTCCTTTTCATTAACAGGCAATGAAGTAGAGGACAATTTATTGCCTGGTTGAACAGATATTTTGGTCAACATGTTTTCTGAAAGTGTCAAAACTGTGAAGGGTCAGAGATTTGACCCTACTTGCAAGCTAACAAGTTACCCTGCCATTGTTTCATGAATGCTGTTCTACCAGACTCCTGGGTCAGAGACGAAGGACAGTTTATTACCACAGAAATAGTAGTAACCAGAATATCGTAACTTTTGGACCGGTTCCCTGAGTCCCAGTTCCCACAGGGTGTCACGACATGGGCCAAAGGACACCTGCACGTGCAGCGTGTTGCATTGCAGAAGAGGAACCCTGAACTTACTCAATAGTAAGTTTTCTTTTACTGGGTTTTCCATACCCAGAGAGAGACATTTTCCTTACTATACCTGACAGTAAGTATGCCTCTGTTTTGTTCCAGACAGCGTCTCCCAAGGCTATTTGCTACGCAAACATTCTTGAAAAAATAGTCCAGAACAAAGGGTAAGCATTGCCTTACCCATAAGACATGCAAGAAATCTAATTTACATAAAGTTCACCCTTTCGAGGTGTGCAGTCCTCTGAGTTTTGAAAAACATATACTGTTATGTAATCACTAGCACAATCAATATAGAATATTTTATCATCCCCAAGAGTTCACTTGTGCTCCTTTGTTGTCAGTTTCTTCCCTCCACCCACAATCCCTGGCAACCACTGATCAGACTTTGAGCTCTATTGTTTTCCTTTTCCAGAGTGTTATATAAATGGAATCATAAAAAATATAACCATTTATGTCTGGCTTCTTTCACTTAGCGCAATGCTTTTGAGATTTGTCCATGTATTTTTAATGCTGAGTAGTATTCCATTGTACGTACAACGATTTCTTTATCAATTCACCAGTTGATGGAAATTTGGATTGTTTCCAGTTTTTTACTATTATGAATAAATATGCTATAAACATCCACATACAGGCTTTTGTGTGAACCTATGTTTTCATTTCTTTTGAGTAATTAGTTTGAAATAGATTCTTGGACCATATAGTAAGTTCATGTTTAACGTTATGAAAAAACTGACTGCGGTTTTCCTAAGTGATTTGTACCATTGTTCACTTGTAGCACCAATGGATGAAAATGTTACTTCACATCCTTACACTTGACATGGAATTGTTTTTAATTCCAACCATTCTAATAAGTGTTCAGTTATACTTTTCATTTACATTTCTCTAATGATTAATGACGCCAAGCACCTTTTCATGTGCTTATCGTTTTGTATGTCTTATTTGGTGAAGCAGCTATTCAAGTCTTCTTTCCATTTTTTAATTTTTTTTTTCTTATTGAGTTTGGAGAATTCTTTACATATTCTGGATAGACTTTTTTTTATCAGACTTTCTTTTTTTTTCCCCCAGATGTTTTCTTCCAGTCTATGGCTTTTTATTTTCTTAACGTTCAAAGAACCTAAGTTTTACATTTTAATTAAATTCAATTTATCTTTTTTTATCTCATGGTTTGTATTTTTGTGTCTTCTCTGATAAATCTTTGCTTAGCTGAAAGTAAAAAACATTCTCTTTTATGTTTTCTTTGTTATGCTTTACAGTTTACTGCTTTCTTTCTTTTTTTTTTTTTTAACTTTTTAAATTTTTTTGGCCACTCTGCGCAGCTTGTGAGATCTTAGTTCCCCAGCCACGGATTGAACTGGGGACCCTGCAGTGGAAACCCAGAGTCCTAACCATCAGACCACCAGGGAATCCCCAGTTTTTCATTTTATATTTAGCTTTGTGATCCATTTTCAGTTGTTTTTGTTGAGGTTTTGTTTTGTTTTGTGTTTCTTTTTACATGTGGATATCCAACTGTTCCATCAATATTTGCTGAAAAGACTTTCATCTATTAAATTACATTGAGAACTTTAGTGAAAATCAATTGATTACATAGGTTTGAACTTATTTCTGCTATCTTTATTCTGTTCCATTTATCAGTATGTCTAACCTTTCACAAATATTACTGTGTTAATTATTGTATTTTATGGTAAGTGTGTAAATGATGTGGTCGTGTCCTCTGTGGTCTTTAAAAAATTGTTTTAGCTATTCTAAATAATTTCTTTACTTTTCCATGTAGATTTTAGAATCAGCTTTCTGATTTCTACAAAAAGCCTGCTGGTATTTTGAATAGAGTTGCAATGAATTTATAGTGTAACTCTCCATTTATTTAGTCCTTCTTTGATAGCTTTCATTAATATTTTATAGTTTCAGGATACAAATATTGGAATATATTTTGTTAATATTTTGTGTTTATGATGCTATTATAAGTGAAACTAATTTATATTTTAAATAAATGAACTATTTATTTTATTTTATATTTAAGTGGTCATCTCTACTATATAGAAATGCAATTATTTTTTAATCTTGACCTTGTTAAATTTACTCATTAATTCTAGGAGCTTTTTGGTACATCCTTTAGGATTTTCTACATAGACACTCATGTTATCTGCAAATAAATACAGCTTTATTCTTTCCTTTCTAACCTAGATGTCTTTTCTTTCTTTTTTTTCTTCCTTGTTGGCCTGGCTAGAAACTCCAGTAAAATGTTGGATAAAAGTGATGAAATGAGAGCAGACAAACCTGCCTTATTCCTTAGGGGGAAAGTATTCAGTCTTTCACACTAAATATGGTGTTAAATGTAGGGTTTTTCTAGATGCCCCTTTTTAGACTGAGGGAGTTCACTTCTTTTCCTAGTTTGATAAACATATTTCATCATGAATAGATACAGAATTTTGTCAAATGCTTTTTCTGCATCTATTGAGATGATCATGTTTTTCTCTTTTTTAGCTGGTAATATGGCTAATTGAATCAATTAATATGCTAGTGTTAATCGAGCCTCATATTCCTGACATAAGCCCAGTTTGGTCATTGTGTATTATCCTTTTTATGTATTCAGGTTGCTAAAGTTTGGTTAAAGATTTTTGCATCGATGTTCATGAGGGATATTAGTCTGCTGTTTACTTTTCTTGTAATGTCTTTGTCTGGTTTGGTATCAGTGTAATGCTGGCCACATAGAATTCGTTAGGAAGTTTTCCTTCCTCTTAAATTTTCAGAAAGAGTTTGTGCAGAGTTGGTATTTTTCTCCTTATATGTTTGGTGGAAATCCCCACTGATGTGAACTAGGCTTGGGGTTCTTTGTGAGAAGGGATTTAGCTACATATTCAATTTCTTTAATAATAAAGGGCTATTCAAATTACCTTCTTCTTAAAAAAGCTTTGACAGTTTGTGCATTTCAAGGAAATATACCATTTCATCTAAGATTTTAAAATTTTATTGCTATAAAATTCTCTATAATGTTTTCTTAAAATTTTTTATAGCTATAGAATCTGTTTTGCTGCATATTTGTTTCTTTTAATTAATTTTTTACTGAAATATAGTTGAATTACAATGTTGTGTTAATAACTGCTGTACAACAAAGTGCCTCGGTTTTATATATATATATATATATATATACATTCTTCTTCATATTCTTTTTCATTATGGTTTATCACAGGATATTGAATATAATTCCCAGTGCTATAGTGTTGGATCTTGTTGTTTATCCTTTCTATATATACCAGCTTGCATCTGCTAATCCCAAGCTCCCAATCCAACCCCCTCCCCCTTGGCAACCACCAGTCTGTTCTCTATGTCCCTGATTCTGTTTCTGTTTCATAGATGATTCATTTGTGTCATATTTTAGATTCCACATATAAGTGATATCATATGGTATTTGTCTTTCTCTTCCTGACTTACTTCACTTAGTATGATAATCTCTAGTTGCATCCATGTTGCTGCAAATGGCATTATTTCATTCTTTTTTATGGCTGAGTAGTATTCCATTGTATATATGTATACAATATTTACACATCTCCTTTACCCATCCATCTGTCTTGCTGTGTATTTCATTGCTGACATTGATAACTAGTGTCTTCTCTCTCTTTCTCATAATCTGTCTGGCTAAAGGTCTATCAATTTTTTGATCTTCTGAAAAAAACTTTTGTTTTTATTGACTTTGTTTTTCTGTTTTCTATTTCATTGTCTTCCACTTTGATCTTTATTGTTACCTTTTTTTCTACCTACTTGAACTTAATTTATGCTTCTTTTTCTAGTTTCTAGAGATGGAAGCTGATTTGGGATATTTTCTTTTCTTTTTTCTTTTTTTTTTTTTTAGTTCCAAATATTTTCTAACTTCCCTTTTGATTTTTCTCTTTGATGCATGAGTTATTTGAAAGCATGTTATTTACTTTCAAGTATTTGGGAATTTTCTAGATATTGTTCTTTTACTGATTTCTAATGTAATTTTGGTTTTGGTCAAAGGGTAAACTTTTCATCATTTCAATCCTTTCAAATTTATTGAGATTTTATGGCCCATAATATGGTCTATCCTGGTAAATAGTTCATGTGCATTTGAAAAATGCTGTACTACACTGCTGTTGGGTGAGTGTACTATGGATGTCATGTAGCCCAGGTTGGTTGACAGTGTTGTGCAAGACTTCCATATCTAGTTTTCTGTCTACTCATTCTGTCAATTATTAAGAGAACAGTATTGACATTTCCAAAAATGATTGTTTGATTTATCTATTTCTTTTTGTAGTTTGTCAGTTTTTGTGTATTTTCAAGCTCTGTTGTTTAGAGCATAAACATTTAGGGTTGTTACATTCTCTTGATACATTGATATCTTTATTATCATGATATGCCCTTCTTTATCCCTGGTAATATTCTTTATTCTGATTAATGTTAGCATGCTGTATCATTTTCCATCCTTTCATTTTTAATCTACTTATGTCTTTATATTTAAAGTGCATTTCTTCTAGGCAGCAAGTACTTGGGCCTTATTTCTTATCCAATCTACAATTCCACTGTGCAATTAGAGTGGTGACACCATTTGCATTTAATGTAATTATTGAATAACAGTGTTATAAGGGTAACTTTTAAAATACTATTGAGAGACACAAAATAAGTTTTTAATAATGGAAAGGCTATTGTATTATTGGATAGAAAAAATCAATATTATAAAGAGTTCACTTGGTCTTAATTTAATATCTACATTTAATTTTGATCCCTATAAAATCAGTAGGTTATTTCTGAAGTAGAATAAATTGGATCATATGTTGTTAGAAAAATAACCACATATGTATCTCTAAGAAAATTCTGAAAAATAAAAATAATGAGGAAAAATCAGTCTTACAAATAATAAAATATTTTATAAATATAGAGTAAATAGTGTACTATTGACATGACTGGAATATCTATGAGTGGAACAGAAAAGAGAATGGAGAAATAGACACAACATTGATGTAAAAATTTTGTATATGAGGAATCTGGGTCAAGATGGTAGAGTAGGAAGATCCTGAACCCACCTCGCATGGACACACCAAAACTACAACTATATATAGAACAAATATCTGAGAATGACCTGAAGACAAGCAGAACAGGTTTTTTGCAACTAAAGATACAAAGAAAAGGTCACTTTGAGACAGGTAAGTGGGGGCAGAGATGCAGTCTTATCAGAACCCTCACCCCTGGTATGGGGGCCCACAGGGAGGAGGGTTATAACAATAGCATGAGTTCCCCCTGAGGAGCCAGGATTCCAAGCCCCACATAAGGGTCCTCAGCCTGGGAGACCTGCAGCAGGAAGAGAGTCCCCATAACATCTAGCTTTGAAAACCTGTGGGGCTTACATCTGGGAGAACCAGAAGGCTGTGGGAAAACCAAGACTCCACTCTTGAAGGGTTCACACACAAATACTCTCTCCAAGTCCCAGCACAGAAACAGAGGCTTGAAAAGCACCTGGATCATATGGGAGGGAGATTCATTGACTAATTTTAAGGTATATGCCAGAGGGGGCAGGGATTAGGTGGAAGTTTCACCAGGGACAGAAGTGCTGGGAGCCACTTTTTTTTTTTTTTTTATCTTTTTCTTTGGTGAAATTATTGTGTAGGATACTGTGTTGTGTACTGGCTTGACATGATTTCAAATCCACTTGTTTATTATTTAAAAAAAGTAGTTTCAATCCATTTGTTTATGACAAAGACCAAAAAAAGTTGTTTTTAGCAATAAAGTTGTTTTGATAGAAAAATGAAATAAATTGTGTCAAGATTTCATCATGTCATCTGTTCTCATTGATAAACACTTAGTAGCTTTACTGCTGAGGGCTCCCACTGGGGGTTTATCAATAAAAACAGATAAAGAAGCAACTATGGAAAGGGGACACTTAAATGATAAATATTGAGAGTTTGTAAGGAATATCCTAGAGTTTCGGTCAGAGGAAAGCTACCCTTTGCTGACCTGCTCTCTCAAGATCTTGAGACACTTGCTCCTGCCATAGCCAAGCGACTCTTTTTCAGTCGGCAGTGGTGTTAGGTAGTGCAGCAGTGTCAGGAAGAGAAGGTACATTTGCCTCTGCCCTAATAAAGGTGACTCCTTTATTGGCAGTGGTGGCAAACTTTGCAACAGCCTGAAAAGATCAGGCAGCCAGTCAACACCATTGTTCCCTAGCAATGTGCTCTAGCACCAAGGGACTTTTATTTTTGTTCTGGCAGCTGAACTTCAGCAAAGCCATCTCTCCAGAGAAACTCTAGAAAAGGTAAACCTCCACTTAATTTGAACTTTATTCCTTTCATTTTACCTTGCTTGGAACAATAAAGTAATAAAGCTTTATTTAAGCTTTAAGCTTTAAGTAATATAGCTAATAAAGCTATCATTTGTTTGGAGTATGTTATTTATTGGCTTATTAAGAAACATTATTCTGTATGCTATTGGCTTGCAAAATTATTATAATTCCCACTGTGAATCTATGTTAAATAAAATATTGGCAAAGGCAATTTCAGTCTCTGAGCATAATTTGCCACCCCCCAAAACAAAACACACTGTAATTGTAGCTGTATGACACTATACAATTGCCAAAACCCATAGAACTTTAAAGCACAAAGAGTAAACCTTAACATCTGCAAATTTTAAAAACTCATTTAGGAGGTTGTGAGGGCACCCTAGGATGGAAAGTAGAATGTGACAGAAGAAGCTAACTGTATTACAATGTATGGAATGTATGGAACAACCTCACTGAAGAGGATGAGGGAAAAATTGCTAATCTAAATAACTTTGGAAGTGAGTAGAATCTGTAAGACTAAAAGCAAAGGGACATGTACTTCAACACTGTACTCTAATTGATAAAGTTGTTTTCCAAGGAGTACAGGTTAACAATTCTGAAAACACTATACATGTATACTAGAATTGAGCAATTAAGTAAGTGCATGACAGATGGTAGGAGCCAGGGTTCTCAATGTTAGAGTAGGCTTTTCCTGATAGGCAAAGAAGGAAGCTAGAAAGAACATGTGGTGCTGGATTATAGTTGATGACATCAATAGGAACTCATGTTTAGCTTAGTATACATTCAGATGGTTATATAGAAATATTTATAGATATGTGTATATACACGGGTTATTATACACACATATATTCCTTGTTCTGTTAGCTGAGAGGGCCTAGAAGCAATGACATTCCAATTAAAATGAGCACACCTAGAACCCATACCTTGGTTTGTAATATCATTCTCCAGTGAAAGGAATAGGGCTCCTTAGAGAAATGGTTGATTCTAGGACTGGGACAGGAAATATAAAGATGAGCCTGGAGCATCTTGCAGTAAGGAAGTACTTTAAAAAACACACATTCACAATGATGGGGGTATGCCAAAGGGACATAGGGTCCAGCTAAAGAACTCCCAATGGGCAAAGCAAAACAATTGGAGCAACAAAATAAATAAAGTGGTATTGGATTATAAACCAACGTATAAAATAAATATTCATGAGTCCATACTGACATAAATAAATCATTGACTAAATAAATAAACAAACAAATATGTACATACCTACATAACTTATAAATAGTGGGAGAATAGACAAATCTGCCATGCAGAATTCTCAATAATTCATGAAGAGACTCCGCTTCAAGAAAGTGGAGCATAAGTCCCCACTCCTTAGATGTGAGCTGCACATAGCAACTTCCTTCCAAAGAGTAAAGTGTAGAAAGGAGGAAAAACAGAGTGACTTTACAGTGGAGAAACCTGACTACCTCAGCCAGGTAATCAAGGTTAACATCAACAGTAATTTAGTCATGTGTATAGTATGTTCGTTTTACATGATGTGATGAGAATGGTACTTTACCTTTGTGGTCTTCCTGCCAGTCTAATCATGAGAAAAACATCAGACAAAGCCTAACTGAAGGACACTATACAAAGTACCCAATCAGTGCTCCTCAAAATTGTCAAGGTCATCAGAAACAAGGGAAATCTGAAAAACTGACTAAGAGGAATCTAAGGAGATGTGATGACTAAATGTGATGTGATAAGATCCTGGAACAGGAAAAGGACATTAGATAAAAACTAAGGAAAATCTGAACAATAAAGTATGGACTTTAGTTAATAATAATGTGTTAATATTGATTTATTAATTGCTTCTATTGAATCATACTAATCTAAGATGTTAATAATAGGAGAATCTGGGATGGAGTATATAGAAACTGTACTACCTTCACAATTTTTTAAAAAAATCTGTAACTATTCTAAATTTATTTTTTTTCAGTAAAAATTTGTTGAAAATTTAAGATGGAAAAAAACTCCATAAATAGTATCTAAATAAATGTTTTTAACTCACATGATAGCAAAATACTAATTTCTGTAACCCATAAAGAATTCCCATAAAACTTTAAAAATAGCAATAACTTAATAGATATGTGGCCCAGGTTTAACTAAATAGTTAACAGAAATTAAATTGCAAAAGACTTTTGAACGTATAATAATTTGATCTATAGCACTCATAAAAAGAAAAATGCAAATTAAACTATACTAAAATACCATTTTTCACTGATGAAAGTGGTCAAGTCTGACAGCATACTTTGTTGAAGAAGGGGTAGGACACAGAACTCTCTTCCCTCTGTGGGATTGTAAATAGTGACTCAGTGGATGAAGATTTGACAATACCTATCAAAATGAGCAGTGCATATACACTTCAACTTAGCACTTTTTGTTTATTTATCTAGTGTACTGTTTAGGTGTCAACTCTTTTTTTTAATTGAGATATAACTGACATAACATTATATTCATTTCTGGTGTACAATGTAATGATTTGATATTTGTATATATTGCAAAATGAGCATCACATTAAATCCAATTAACGTCCATCACCACACACAGTTACAACTTTTTTCTTGTGATGAGAACTTTCAAGATCCACTCTCCCAGCTACTTTCAAATATGCAATACAAATTATTAACTATAATCGTCATGCTATACCTCAGCACTTTTTACAACTATGAATTTATTCCACTGAAATAATAACCTATATGCACAAAGATATTCATACAAGGAGAATAACTGCAAAATTGTGAGTGTAATATCAATTCTATATTTTAAAGCCAGATATCCATTATTAGGACACTTGTTAAAGAGTTACACATATGTAAAATATAAAATGAGATACAATGTTGCTATTAAAAAGAATTGAAATAACCTCATGGGTGCTGACATACAACAATTGCCAAAATAAGCTGTCAGGTGAAAAAAAGCAAAGTTCAGAATATTGTGTTCCTAATAATAATTCATATTAGTATGCATAACAACAATTTAAGAGAAATTATATCCCTAGAAGAAGAATTAGATCATTTAAAAAGTATCATCAGGAAAAAAAAAAAGTGTTCTAAGTAATCAAATATGATTGCAAAAATAAAAAATTAAATTGCATTCTGAATAATAAGTGCGCAGCTGAAGACAAAGTTGATCCTCTGGCAAATAAAGTTATGTTAATGTCTCAAAACAGAATAAAGTGAAAAATATAATTGAAATTTCGGGCACTGTAAGACAGATGTAGCCGTTCTAATATTCATACAGAAGAGATTTAAAAGAGAAAACTGAGGGGAAAAAATGATAATAGCAAATTATCAAAGAAGTATTAGAAGAAAATGTCCTGAAGCTGAAGAAGAGATTCTTCTAATAGAAAGATGTGACCAAATTCCAACCGGTATTAACACAAGAAAAGCTCACATTGAGAGAAATCTTACTGACATTTCTGAACTCCAAACAGAAAGAGACAAATCCTAAAACTTCCTAGAGAGAAACAAAGAGATGACCTCAAAAGAAGAAAAATCAAACTGATCCAGACTTCTCATATGCAACAACGGGTTCTAGAAGACAAAGGAGGAATGCCTTTAAAATTCTGAGGGAAATCATTTGAATCCAGAATTCCATGCCAGTCTGAATGATCAATCAAGTGTGAGGCTGAAATGAAGACATTTCAGACATTCCAAAATTCGTAAAGTTTAAATTCCGTTCACATATATTGATATTTTCTGAAACAAAAACTCAAGGATGTATCCCAGATACCTGAATAAAAGAGGAAAACATGGACTTCCAAAATAACGTAACTGCTGTATAGCTGTCCTAGAACAGAACTGGTCACATAAAAACAGGAGCATAGAGGATTTCTGTGAAGACTGTTTGGGTAAGAAAAGGGAGATTTCATTCAACCAACAGCATGATTAGGCACTTAAAGATCTTCAAATGTGAAAAGAATCTCAGTTACAATGTCTAGGAGAAATGAAAGGCTACCCAAGAAAAACACTGTTCTTTATTTAAAAGCAAGTTAGAAATGAGGCATGGTTATGTGCTAAAAGGGGTGTAAGGAAAGAGAAAGCACTTGGCTTTTACATTCTGACCAGTCTTCCTTAATAATGAAGGAGAACATACATTTTTGAGAGGAAAAATCTCAGTATTGGAAGTGGCATTGAACAACTGTTATGTATTCATAATATTTTAAGAGATATTTATTTACTTTTGGAATTAACTTATGGATAAGTGCTTAGAGGACTAAATTATGTTTACAGAATAAAAATAAATGTTACAAACTTTGACCATGTAGAAGGTACAGGGGAGAAATGGATGTCAATTTCTTCTCCATACATTGTAGGGAGTAGATAATGTCTAAATTTGAAAATAAAAAAATAGAACCTAACATTAATGCTGTCTGAAGTTTGAACAATTACAAGAGGATAGCAGGTTATTTAGTGACACAGTGATAAATGACCATCAGACATGCTAAGTACAGGAGAGGTTATGAGTGGCTAACCCAGGGGAGAGGGACTTGTGTGTTTGGGCTGAAGGAGGACAACGAGGGTTATCAGTTTCCATAGCAGGCCCTACTGTACAATTTGAAATTGTTTAGCAATGTGCATGTTTGCTTCCATAATAAAAAGTGCGAAATAAATTATTAAACCAATGATCAGGGAAAATTAGGAAGTAAAACTGCAATCAGGTAGAGCCTTCATAGATTTTTTTTTTTTTTTTTTAATCTCCTTAATGTGGTCTTATGAAAACCGTAGTGGAAAACCAGTATTCTAGTCCTGGCTTTGCTGAGAACTCACTCTTTCCGAGTCGTTTCCTCTTTGGGGCCTCAGGTTCCTCGAATAAAATGGAGGCTTGAGCTTGACGATGTCTAGGTTCTTTTCAGCTCTAAATTTCTAACATTCTAATTTGAACTTTATTTCACATTTGATAAGCTCACTAGCTTGGTCGATTAAGAGCATCCCACAGATCCTTGTATTTTGAAGCTGTCAGGTTTGGGCTGTCTGGTTGATCTATTCATGATGAGCCATGCGGTTGATGAAGCGCTGGGCTGGAAGGCAGGCCAGCTCGTGGTAGAACAGTCGCTTCTAATGAGTAGGGTCATGGGCTTATGGCTACGTGGAAGGCAGGCAGGGTACATAGCCCTGTCTTTATTGACAGGGTTATCAATGCATCCACATGGGACCTGCAGAGAGGTACTTAGGGTTCATTTTGCAGAAAGATAGTCACCACAAGCACGGTGGAAGAGTTTGTGGCAATAGATGCTAGACTCCGGCATTGAGTCCATGAGTGGAAGGAGTGGGGTGGGGGGTGAGGGTGGCTTTGGCACGGCATCACGTGCTCGGAAAGGACTGGTTCTGAAGGAGGAGGAGTGGGGAGAGAACATCTCACCTGCTCACTCACACTCAAGGTCAGCCGGCCCCAGCTGCTGGGGGCAGGGAGCAGTAACGCAGAGCTGTACCTCCAGGGGCACTGAAAGGACAGAAAAACTTGGCTGTGATGTGATATTGTGATTTATAATAAGAAATATATATTTGGTCATTATTCCCATTCCTGGCACAGAGATCCTAAACTCTTGTAATTTCCGGTGATAAGAGCACTAAATGTATCTTTTGTTATGTTAATGAGGTGACTTTCAGAAAACATCTAAGGATGGAGGCAGTTGCCAAGAGAACCAACCATGGGATTAGAGGTTTGGAACTTTCAGTCCCATCTCCCTGACCTCTGGGAAGGGGAGAGAGGCTGGAGGTTGAATCAATCACCAATGGCCAATGATTAAATCAATCACGTCTGTGTAATGGAGCCTCCATAAAAACCAAAAAGATGGGATCTGGAGAACTTCCAGGTTGGTGAACACATGGATGTGCTGGGAGAGTTGCGAGCTTTGAAAGAACATAGAAGCTCCAAGCCCTTGCCCCATACGTTGCCCTATGCGTCTCATTCATCTGGCTGTTCCTAAGATGTAGCCTTTTATAATAAACCACTAATCTAGTAAGTAAAATGTTTCCCTGAGTTCTGTGAGCTGCTCTAGCAAATTAAGAGAATGCAAGGAGGGGGCTATTGATACCTCCCATCTATGGTCTGTCCTTCAGAAGCACAGTTGACAACCTAGGCTTGCGATTACCATCTGAAGTTGGGGGAAGCAGTCTTGTAAGATGAGCCCTTAACCTGTGGAATCTGACACTATCTCCAGTAGGTAGTGTCAGAGTTGAGTTGAATTGTAGGACACCCAGCTGGTGTCAGAGAATTGCTTAGTGTAGGGAAAACACCCACACATTGTAATTGCAGAATCTGAGGTGGCCTCAGCTATTAGTTTCCTAGCACTGCCATAAGAAAGTACTCCTCAAACTGGGTGGCTTAAACAATAGCAATGTATTGTTTCAAACTGCTGGAGGCTGGGAGTCTGAGATCAAGGTGTCTGCGGGGCTGCTTCCTTCGGAGGCTGTGAGGAAGAATCTGTTTCATGCTTCCCTCCTAGCTCCTGATGGTCTGCTGACAATGCTTGGCATTCCTTAGCTTTTAGAAGCATCACCCCGATCTCTGCCTTCAGGTTCACGTGGTGTTCTCCCTGTGTGTGTGTCTGTCTCCGTGTCCAAATTCTCCTTCTTTGATGGACACTAGTCACAATGGATCAGGGGCCCGCCCTACTCCACTATGACCTCATCTTAACTAATCACATCCGCAAAGACCCTATTTTCAAATAAGGTCACATTCTGAGGTGCTGGGGGTTAGGACTTCAACAAGTGAATTTGGAAGGGACATGATTCAACTCACAACAACTCATAATTAAGCTGTAGAACAGAGCCCTTTCTACTGCATAGAACAGGAACGTTTGGAGAAAAGAATGTTAGGACTAGCCAGGAAGTGTGGCTTCTACCTCCTTACCTGCGATGTAGGTGATGGTGGGAAGCAGGTGACTCAAGGGCAGGAGTCGTTGAGCGTAGCTGCGGTGGCTGGCGGGGAAGCACAAAGCAAGGAGAGGGTGGCTACAACAGCTGGAGGAGGGTGGACAACTATTGTCAGGACACACTGGTCAGCATGGGAGGAGCTGACTCTCCCTTCTAGTCAGTTATTCCTGTAATTATGCTATTATTTTAAAAACTCCCCTGATTACATTTATTTTTCTCAATCAGGTTTCCGTGGGTTGATTGGGGATTGGGGATTCCTGCCTTGGGCTATGGACCAGGTTGACATCTGCTCCAAGGGCTCTCAATTCTGGGACCAACGGCTACCTGGGGCACACCCTTCTCTTGGTGGATGGTGGGCTGCAGAAGCACAAGGGGCCAATCAGACCACACAGACAAGCTGATGCCTCTGCTCACATCACACCAGGTAATATCATACTGGCCATAGCAAGTCACATGTTCAAACCCCAAACCCAACGTCAATAGATCAGGCACGAACACAGTGCTTACTCCACTGGGAGCCAGTACAAAGTGTCCCAGCAAAAGGAATGGGTGTATCATCTCTTTCAGGAAGACAATGAAGAGATGGAAACAATATCCAATCAGTAAAATTCCTGCTTTTATTTCTTTTTTAAAAATGACAAAATTAACCCATGCTCATCGTTAAACATTTGGAAAATAAAGAAAAATACCCATCATGTGGAAATAGCCACTGCTGACATTTGGTATATTTCATTGTTAATACACTGACCCTCATAAACCATCCCTATACCCTATTCACGCCAGCCCTGCAGTTGCCCCTTTAGGCCTTGGAAAATAAGGGTATACTTATTAGACTTATGAAGGAGAAAGCTTCTAGGCTTTAGATTCAGAAGTAAAAAAAGATTTAATTCACTGGAATGCTTGAACACAGCCAGCTACATGAAACTCAGTAAGAAGACATAAAATATCCTACATTTAGGTGACAAAAAAAAACTATGCAAGATGGAGAGATGAAAACTTAATAACACTTCATGTGCGAAAGATATGGTTGTTCCAATTCATCATAAATAAAACAGGAGCCAATCGCAAGGCTGTTTAACAGATGTAGCCAAGCTAAGAGTGGATCGTGTGTGTGTTATATATGTACCTATGTGTGTATATGTGTGTGTGTTCATTATTTTAAATGAAGAACACATTTTTTGAAAGACATACAAGAAACTGCTAACAGTGATGATCTCAAAGTGGAGGAGGGCTACTGGGGAGGGAGCTCTTTACTTTTTATTTTATATCCTTTTGTGTGTATGATTTTTTTTTTTACCATGAATGTATATTATACATGTATTGTAAACATGGTTTAATTCGAAAGAAAATGTAATGAAGTGGTAGAAACACTGTTGGAGCTGGATAAAGCTGTGTTCTCTTTGGGGCACGCTGCTTTTTTATTATTTTTATTACAATAGCACAATCTGACAGCATTAGTGCATATTCAGTATATATCCTCATAGCTGCCATTACAGCTTATATACAGTTCTGTATCTGTGGCTTTATCATTTTAGCAGTGGTCAGGCACAGTTACTCTCAAACTAAACTGCCTGGGCTCTAGCTGTATGACTGTGGGCAAGTTACTCAGCCTCTCTGGGCCTCTTTCACTGCTTTTAAAATGGGAATAACTGTGTTACCTAGCTTGTGATTCAAGGAGGTAATCACTAATATACTTTGAACAGAGTCTGAGGTGTAGTCAATACTCTCTTTAATGTTATTATCATGAATACTTCCTTAGGTTTCTATGTAGTTTCTACATAGTTTCTATGCATAATATCTCATAGCCTAAATATGTCATAATGTAATTAATCTTTCTCCTATTGTTTGGCATAGAGGTTACATATGAACGTGTGTGTTGCTATGAAGATGCTATAAGCCAGTGTTTCCAGTATTTCTCAAAGCTTAACATGTGTGTAAATCACCTAGAGAACCTGTTAAAAGGAGGATTCTAATTCAGGAGTTCTAGGATGTGACTTAAGATTCTGCATGTCTAGCAGGCTTCCAGGGGATGCGAAAGCTGTTGGTCCGTGGACCGCGCTTTGAGTAGCAAGTTACGAACATCCAGTGAAAATAGGAGGATTAAGAGGGGTTTAGAAACAGTCCCTGGAGAAACAAGGGGTAACTTGCCTGGATCATATGGATGCTGTGACTCTTGAATGCCTTTAAATACTGGGAAGACTGTCACACAAAGAAGAAGCCTGATTTTTGGAACTTCAGAATTCAGACTAATGGGCAGAAATTGTAGGGAGGAAAAATTTCCATCAGTACAAGGAAGAACTTTCTTATGGGTCCCATTGATCTCCACAGCTCTAGAGGTCTGGGAACTAACATGGCTCAGCTAGTGACCACGGTGACAAACCTGGCACCCTGCAGCAAAGCGAAGAAGTGGCAGGGATGAATGACCCCACACACAGTGACAGCTTGAAGGGAGGAGATGAGCCTCCGAATGTGGTCACAAAGGAGTCCTGGAGTCCTCACTATATTCTTCATGCCCCTCTGGATCTTGCCAGTCCTTCCTCTGCCCTGAGCGGCTGTCGTGAGACCCTGTCTAGTGGCTGGATGGCTCTGCCTCCAAGTTCTTCCTGTGCCAGACTCTTTGAGCCTGCCTGCAGCCACGTTGCTCGCTAACTCATTTCCTGGCTCTTGGTCTCTCCATGAACTTGCAGCCCGGAGACTGCCAAGGCAGCAGACTTCAGTGACAGATTTTTGCTCACCACGTGGCCAGGAAGGATCTGGGCATGTCCTTCAGTGGGATGTAGGCATCTCATCATCCCGCTGGCAAAAGTCAGTGGCACCTAAGTTCTCTCCTCTCTTGAAGTGGTGGGCCTGGCTCTCCACCCGCTGAGCAGGAACAGCTGTGCCTCTGCAGGAGCGGACGAGCCCCAGATTTCCTGTCCCTGTTCTGCCTGGAAGCAGAGTATCATTAGGGTCCTAGGTGGCTTCTGAAGGGCAAAGGAAAGGGGGGAAGGGTGTGCAGGCGATAAGCAGGGCAGCCCAAGCTCTAATTGGAGCCACCCCCACAAGCCAAGAGGGGAGGAGGTGTTCCAGAGTCATAGAGTCTGGCCCGGGGAGGGGATGTCATAGGAGAGACCCCCTGTCAGTGACGTCCTACAGTGGGACCACTTTTGTCCCGAGAGACAGCTCTCACTCCAATGCAAACCCATCTCCTTTCATCTCAACACAGAACAAAACTTGCCAGGCAGAGCCTTTTCTTCTCCTGTCAGTCATGTTTGCTACGAGACATACGGGGTACAAGGTAAGTGAGATGCTTTGCAGAATTAGAACTCAAGCCTAATGTCCTTCCTAAGATGCTGGAATGAGAAAAGGGTGTCAGGAAAGCAAAAGACCACACTACTATCAATAGTAGTTCACAGATGCCGCTGTGAATGATGCAGAAACAGGAAAGCCGGAAGCGAGCACCTGATACCATCCACCTTGCCTTGGGATGGGGTGGACGAGGTGGTCTGTCTTTCACGTGTTTATCTTCTGGTGCTGACTCAGAGCAGACATTTGATATTTATCTGTTTGTCTTGTATCCCCAGTGCGTGGTTCCAGCCCCACACTGAGAGCTGATTCTCAGTAAAATCTTGTTGAGTGACTGTGTCTCTGGCTGAAAGGGGAGGGAAGGAAGGGCCGAGAAGGAGAAGAGAAGAGCAGTGTGAACTCCGCAGCACAGGGCTTGGCACGTGGTGTGTACCCAACACTCGTAACAGAAGATGGGCCTTCTTTTTTCATGACCATCTGAGAAATGATGATCATTTTTCTCAAGGCCAAAGACAGGAACATTAAGTAAATCAACGGAAGGTATTTCTTGAGCACACCTTGTATTTTCCCCGGTGCTCAATATGGTTAAAATATACAAAGCCCTCCACTCAAAGTTACTCACCTTGACATAACCAATATCTTTAGAACAGAGGAGGCTTCTGATGAACATTTGTTTAATGAATGAATGTGAAGCACCAATAACAATGGGACATAACATGGAAAACTTCTATTCAGTTTATTTCAAAGGGGAAGGAGAAAGATGTGAGGAGAAGAGAAAAAAGAGAGGAGAGTGATCCCTAATTCAGCCTGAAGGAATTCGGAGCTGAGCTTGTGTGTTGAGTGGCCAGGTGGAATTCTAGCTTGAATCTTGGTGGTGGACACTCACCAGTGGGGGATGGGGCTGGGTGGGGGGCCACCAGCTCACCGTTGCATGTCCTCATGCATTGTCAGGTTCTCTGTCCTCCCAGGCCTTGCTGTAATCTCCCTCTTTTTGATTACCTTATAAACACCCTTATTAGACAATTAAATGCTTAAGTTGGATAAAAGAAGAGAAGGTGTGAAAATGTTAGTTCACATGCACACCTAATTACTATTGAGTGGGACAGATTGCATAAGGCCCAACTTGGATGCATAAAGAGAACTAAGCTGGAGCTGCAAAACCAAACTCTTTGTTGAAATGGGCAGGGAGATGGGTGTCAGCCTGATCTTCCCACTGTTTGCCAGTGACATTATTTTATTGTCTCCCCACCCCTCTCAACCCACACATTCACTTTACATTATTGTTTTCTTTAACAGGAAGCTCACAAAGCTCTTTAGATCACCTGACTGTGATGGTAGAGTTCAAATGCATTATCAAGACATCTTCAAGGGATAGAGAGCATAAAAGGAAGGTCTCGCACACTCCGCATGCATGGTTTGTTCTCTGGCACCTTCCAGAGCTGGGGCCTAGCAGGTGGAGGGAACTGCCAAACAGTGGGTTGGCCTGGACCCAGAGACTGGATCTGTCCTCAGGCCCGAGGAAAGGTGCAGGTCCAAGCATCAGGCAACAGAAGATTGACCGAGCAGGATAGTAAAAGGAAATTGCCTCCTTCCTGAATAAAACAAACCCCAATCACCCAAGGTTGGAAACATATTAAATTTGATAGATACCATTTACTGAGAATTTACTATGTTCCAGGCCCTATGCTGGATATATTATATACAGCATATATTATCTCAATTAATTCCTATAATCCAAGTATTAGAGTTTTTACTTTATAAGTGAGAAAAGTAAGGAAGAGAGAGTTTAGGTAAATTGTCCAAATTGTAAACCTAGTGAGTGATGGAGGTGTGTCTGTAACCCAGGACCATCTGCATTCAAAATCCATACTTGTAAGTACTCCACCACCGCCAGACTCCTAGGGATGGTGGGTCTCCAACAGGAGGGCTAGTGGAACCAGTTCACTCAGATTCTCACCCCCAAGGTTCTGATTCCCTTTGAGATCTTGCTAATAGTTGATGCTATCCTCACCTGGTTTCAGGTGATCTGATTTGTGATTTCACATTCCAGGCCAAACAGAAACCCTGAACCCTACCTCATGTGGCTAAAACCAGGCTGCCAGATTGGAATAAGGCTCAATACTTCATACTCAGGATACCACCACACACCTCCCTGTAGTCAGGATGGTCTTGTTTGCTTTTAATACAGTAGGTACTCTATAAATGTTTGTAACATGACATTAGGTAACTGACTACAAAATAGAGTCCATTTTCAAGAGCCCATTGCCCCAGCCCTTCCTACTGGATGGTCTGCACCCTTCTGGTGGATAGCATCAAAGCACCCTTTACAACCAAGAAGCACATGCTTAGCTTTCTTAGCATAAAATATGGTCCCTCTTGGTACCTTCAGAGAGGCAACTGGTGTCGCCTACCCAGCTGGCCTATATAAAGCTGGCATCTGAGTAATTGTCCAGAGGGATGGCCCTACCCTTCAGGCCCAACCCACAGACACAGGGCACAGCACAAGCCCAGTAGATCGTGGGATCAATGAAGGCAGCATTGGGTGGGAGGAGGTCTTGCCAATATCTGCCAGCAAGCAGGACAGTGACAAGAGGCCAGAAGGTAGCACTAAACCCACCCAGGAGGAGCTGGGAGCCTAGACCCCGAGGGCAGGGAGATAAGCATATGTCCCGTGGGTATGGCATCCTAAGATGTAGTCTTGGCAGACATTTAACAGGAGGATGGGGCACAGGTGTTCAAGTCTGGAGCAATAAGGGACTCTGATAGGTGTGTAAGGCATGTAGGGGTATTAATGGCTAGGTCCAGGGATGGGATAGAACCTGTGGGTGGGGGTCAGAGGAAGGCAAAGGCTGAGAATGAGACAAAGTCTGAGTAATATCAGGGTCCCAGACACAGACTCAGGGCAGGACCAATCTCTGGAAGATTTGAGGTCAATCAGGACCTGCCATAGGTCGGGAGGAGCTGGAACCCAGAGATACAAATTCACTGTAGAGGATAAGGCTGGTGACTATTGGGTCAAAAGAAGATAAAAAGAAAGGCTGATCCTAGAAAAGGGGTGAATGCCTTGGTTCTGTAATCCAGGACACTTGACATGGTACCACAACCAGGCTGATGGAATCCCAAGGCAGCAAGTCACAGAGCCCAGGCTCCTTACAGAACACCTGCCTGAAGCTGGACGTGGTCTCTGAGACTGGAAGGGCTGCAGCTGCCTGTGAGGGTTAAATGGTCCAGTTACAGAGGAGGGCTGCGGGAGCCAGGATCTGAGCAGGCAAGCCATCTCATCACTCTCCTTCTGTCCGGTGTGATATCAACTGCAGATCAGCCATCTGTGGCAATCCAATAGACATATAACATGGACATGTCAAGTAAATCAGTCTCCAATTGACCTGGACCAGACGTTTCTGCTTCTTGCCCTGAGTGGGTGCCACTCAGGAGCTGGCTGACAGCTCACACCACAATGTCATGACCTTCCTGCAGGCTTCCCGGGGCTCCACATTCACTGTACCAGGCTCTTCTCCCTGGGACTGGAGTGGCTTCAAGGAGTGTGTATGGTCTGACAGCAGTCCAAGCCTTACAAAGGGGACCTTCAGGCTGGAAAACACTCCCCATGCCTTATCATGCCAGTGTCCTTAGCAGGCTCAGAGGACAATTACTTCACTACCAAGAGGAAGCAACCCAGCATTTGGCCATCAGGAGTCAAGCCACCAATCTAGAAATCTCTGCTCCTTCCTCAAAAATCTCTAATGGCTCCCCATCCCCTGGGCCCCCAGCACTGGTCCTGAGGCTACCCTCCTCCACCCTGCCTGGCTTTGGGCTAATCCCAATTTAGCCATCCAAGAAACAGAGAAGCCCCCTTTCCTACCATGAGTTGGAATCCCTGGCCGGAACATGGGACCTTATTCCCATCAGTCCCTTCCCAAGGGTCAGGGTTCTGTTGTGATAAACAAAGGAGACTGTGGTTCAGGAAGATGACACATATTCATAGTCATAAGTGTAGTAAGGGCCTGGCACTGGGGAGGGGTCCCACAGGTTGAGGGGTAAACTAATGAATGGATGAAGAAACACAGAATCACACCAATGGGAATCATCCTTATCCATGAAAGGGTTTGCTAAGAAGATGTGTACAGAGCAGATGGTATTTTTTTTTTTGCTTCCACTGCCCAGACCTTAGTAGAGTATAAGTGTGCCCTGATGAAGGAAAGGCAAGTGTAGAAAATGGCGGAGTAGGAAAACCCTGAGCTCACCTTACCCCATAGGCACAACAACAGTATAACGATTTACAGAGCAACTGTCGGTGAGAACAATCTGAGGACAAGCAGAAAAGATTTTCCACAACTAAAGAGAGAGATGGGTAAGAAGGCTGGTGAGTCAGTATAGTCAAGACCCACACCCCCAGGTAGGTGCCCATAAATGGGAGGCTTATAATAATAGCGGAGGTTCACCACAAGGATCGAGGGTCCAAGCCCCACATATCGGGTTCCCTAGCCCCGGGAGTTCTGCATCAGGAAGAGTGCCCCCAAAACATCCTTCTTTGAAGGCCAGTGGGGCAGGTGCACGGGAGAGCTAGAGGGCAGTGGAAACAGAGACTCCTTTCTCCAAGGGCACATGCAGAATCTCACACACTCTAACCACCCACCCAATTCCACAGCCACTGTCAGAAATTGTGCGGATCCTTAACCTCAGCTCATCTACACTTCCAGGCTGAATTGGCCTTCCGGGATGAGTTCCCTTCTCCAGTGGTGGTTCAGGCCATCTCTGAGAGGAGATGCATTCACTTCTTGGTGGGACTGACAGATGCTGTTGGAACCACCCGAGGGTCAAACTCTCATTTTTTTCTCATTGTTGTGTAAAGGCCTCAGGGAATGTTCCCATAGTGTCATAGGTGCTGTGTGATAAACAAGTGAATAGGGTGGTAGTAAGAATTAGTTTTGTTTCCCAATTATTTTCATCTCTCCACTTTTAAGTACACAGTAGACTGTGTTTCCTGGCTTCCTATTGGTTGGGTGGGCCTGTGTGACTACTTCTGCCCAATGAGAAATCATATGTGTCCCTCCTTTGAGGCTGAGTATGAGACCCGCTCCCCAGATCTCCCTCTCCTGGGTGTGACCCACATCATTTGAGATAGTGGCTACTTCATCCCCTTGGGCCTATATATAACCATGAGGACCACAGCCCTCCCCAGTCCCCTCCTCTGAGTAACCCTCAGTGGAAAATGATATTGAGTGAGAGGGACTTACATCTTTGTTATCTTAAGTAACTGACATTGCAGGAGTTGTTTATTACTGCACCATGACCTAGCCTGACCTGAGTGATACAGACTCTGAGGTGGTCACAGTCTCTGGGGCACATGACTGTTTGATCACAACTAGTTATTGCTAGGTGTAAGACCCTTCACTGAGTCCCAACCACACTTACAAAACTGTCTGGGAATGAAAACTGCTTTGCTTCTAGCTGTGCCCTGGACCATATCATTCTAAGATTCTTCCATCACCAAGGATACCAAGGGCCCATTTTGAGTGAGCCCCATCCACAGTATTCTTGCCCAGAGGGAACTATCAGTAGAGTATTTTTAAAAGATCCTGACATTTCCCTTACCATCTCTTCCTCAAGGCAAGGGAAATAGAAGAGTCTTTGGGGCCCTGTCAAGGGATAAGCAAGAGAGTGAGTTTCTGAATTTCCTTCTCTGCATTGCTGCAGAGCTTTCTGGCCATTTGGTTCCACCCAGCATGGGCCAATCTTCAGGAGAAATGTTCATTAATGAAAGCATCCAATCGTTGGAACCCAGCTGACTGTCTAAGCAGGCGCACAGCAGGTACAGCATCTGATGGGCTCACCTATGACAATAGATTCTGCCTCATTTAAAATTATATTTCAACTTCATTAGTTAACTCTCAAAATGTATGCCTCCAAGTTACCCCAGGTGATGGAGCTATAATTATTTCCAGGCACATCATTTTTTTTTGTATCCTGATTATCCATTTCACCTCCAAGCCATGTCGACTCCAACTCTTGCTTATTCAGAGAGGAACTGTGAGGAGGGGGAGCAGACTGTCAGCCCCTTCTATAGGCAAGAGAGGGGTAGGGTGGGTGTGTATTTCAGAGGGGTTTGGAAAGAGAGGGTCCTCAAGTCCTCCCATGCTCAGAGGTCCCCATGCCAGTATCATGAGCTCCCTTCTCCACACCCCTGGGTCATGAGGTTGTGAATTAAGGAGTGTTGTCATTCAGAAACTGGAAGACTCAATCTTTGGAATTTTTAAAGGTGCATCCGCCCAACAGCCACAGAGAGGAAATTATCTACTTTAAGGAGAGATTTTTGATTGAGCTGAGGTTAGGACACTTGCTTATGCTATCGGATGCTCTGCCAAGGACCCACCATGCCCACAGCTTGTCCCTTACATGCTCTATGGCAGGGCTGCTGGTCTCCAGCACTGCACCTTCATTGGAGTCTCAGGTGAGCACAACAGGTAAGCAAGTCACTGCTCCTTCTCTGTCTATTCACGCATTCCATCTGGGCCCATGAGCAATTCTACACACCCCGAGGGCCTGCTGACAACCACTTATTTCTGGAACCAATTTCTATATCAGCCAAGATTTTGCTGCAACAACAGAAACCAATTCTGACCGACGTAAGCAGGGGGAAAAAAACTGCGAGGAAAGAAGGGGGTTTGTGTGTGTGATTAATTGGAAGGAACCTGAGGTAGCTCGCAGAACTGAGGAGTGAAAAGTTGGCCTCGGAACCTGGGATCTCAGGGACGGGACTGTTCCACGCATCTCAGCAGCAGCAGGAACCAGGAGTCCTTCTCGGGTGATATATGTGACCCTTTATCTTCCTTTGCCCCACAATTATATTTTCCAGGATAGGATATGAGATTGGTCCAGCTTGATCACGTGTCCAGTCCTGGGAAGAGTCAAACTCTGTTACCAGCAGAAGGGGAAGAAATAGGAGTCCATGTAGAAATGCCTTGACCCCTTCACCCATCCCGAGGCCACGCAGCCCTTTCTCCTGAGCACCCTTCCTACCAAGAAAGCAATATGGGGGGAGAGGGGGCACGGCTGCCTGTCAATGAGCAGGCCCTTGTCTAGTGGAGAGGTTGGTGTCTCTGAGACCCTAGACACAGGGACCCCTGGGTCACTATCCAGACCCCGCCCAGAAGGAATTCCTCTGAGCTTCTCTTCATCAGCCTCCCAGATCCGCCTGCTTTCACTACAGAACAGGTTTCTCAAGCATCACAGGAGCCTGGAGAAGAGACACAGACCCAGTGGGACTCTTCCCCTAGATGCAGGGGTACACATTCTTTTTCTCTTTTCCATCCCTGCTAGGAGATCGTAGTCAGGAAAGATACCATTCTCTACTTCCACTGGGTGGAATTAACATGACCTTAGGTGAACCCCCTTAGCACACTTGGCAAAAGGGTGGGTTTCACTCAAGAAATCCTTTCAGCACCTTACCAGCAGCAGACTCTCTTGAGAAGACTGATCCCCACGTGAGTTCACTGACAGTATGAAATCTCCTCCCTGCGAGTGTGAAAGCTCACTTCCCTGAAAATATGCACCCCCCACCCCTGACAGCGCAGGGAGGACTGGGCTCTAGGGAGAACTATAGTTTGGAAGGCATATGCCCATACGTCTCCATATCCCAGCCTGAAAGAGCATTGGCAACGGGCCTGTGAGTTTCCAGAGGTCTGTTTGTATGACCAGAAGCCACGTCCCATCATGACCAAATGCCCATCTTACCACAGGGCAGGGCCTGATCCTCACACCAACCCAGCCTCTTACAAGGGGTGATGCTGACAGGAAACAGGTCAGGGCCTTGTCCAGGAATTTGTGGCTAGGCATTTACTTCTTGTCATGAGTTGACTCTAGGATAGCCTCTTCCCTGCTAAAGCCCCACCATGCTCCTTCCTGCCTGGTCCCTGTCTACACTTCACTTCATTCTCCCCTTCACACTTGACTCCCATGCCATCTACTATTTACCTTCCAAACTCATCTTCTTTGGATCCCTCCTAACCACATGCTCAGTCCCTCTCTCCGGGATAACTGGTTACTTTCCTGTGCCCCCGTGTCTCCCGTATTTCTGTTAGAGCACCGTAGCAATTGTGTGCAATTACTTGCTTAACCTCCTTCCTTTTCCTGTACACTATGAGCTCCTCCTGGGCAGGCACCACACGTCTTTCTATCTGAGGGTGCAGCGGAGTGCTTAGCGTGAAAGCCATTCCAAGTCAGACAAATGGGTGCATGGGTGCAGCAGCCCGTGCCCTGTGTGCTCAGGACAACGTTGGGATCCAGGCACCTGCACAAGCCCTTCTTCAGCCTAACTGGCTCCACACTCAGCTTTCTAGAGCCTCCTCTTATTCACGCCCCCGATGCCACTTTGTAGAGCTTCAAATAGTATCAAGGCTTTAACTCTCCACCAGCAGCCTTTTCACACTGTCTCTGCTGACGGAGAAGAGCAAGTTGGGAGAAGAGTTATGAAATGCATCTTTCCGTTTTTAGTAAATTCCAATTTTGTTAAAGCCAGGTATGAGAACAAGTTGGGAAGCAATATCAGCTGACAGGGAGAGGCAAGCAGACTGGCCTGGGTCTTCCCTACTTGTTCTACAACTCCCCTCCATGATCATGGGTTTTTCCATCTATGAAAGAAGCAAACCCTCCACAGAGGCTTGATATGAATTGTAATGGAGTAAATTAGGTTAAGCACTTAGCAGTGTTTGTCTTATTCTAGGCATTGACTGCCCCTAGTTTGAGCAATAAAATAGCTGGTTAAATGAGAATTTCCAGGAAGCATCTAAAAATATATATAAAATCTAGGAAAATCAGCAACATGGAATCTGAACAAGAGCTTGTATGAAGATGCCATGAACTCATTATACTTTGTATCAGAAGCTCTTTCTCCCCTGCAAAAGCCAGAGACCCTACTGCTTTCAGAGGAAGGCCCAGCCTGAGGTACCGAGGGCTAACAGTGCCTATCGATTCTGAGAAAGAAGCAGCACGTGTCTACTAAAACTGTACATACACATACTGCATGACACAGCAATTTCATCCAACAGAAACACATCCTAAATTCATCAAAATCATGTACGTTATTACTATTCATAGCAATTCTGTGCATGACAGCCTAAAACTTGAAACTACCTACATGACCATTAACAAAGAATGGATAGCAATGGTGGTGTATGCATTCAATGGAATACTGCACATCAATGAGGATGAATGAACTACAACCACATGTGTTGACATGGGTGAATTCCGCCTTGTAATACTGAGTGAAAGAAGCCAGGCACAAAGGAAGACATGCTCCATGATTCTATTTACATGAATTTCAAAAGCAGGTGAATCACATATATGCTGTTAAAAGTCAAGAGAGTGTCCATCGACAGATGAATGGATAAAGAAAATGGGGTATCTATATATACAATGAACTCAGCCATAAAGAAGAAGGAAATCCTGCCCTTGTGACAACATAGCTGGACCTTGAGGGCATTATGTTAAGTGAAATAAATCAGAGAAAGATGAATACTATGTGATCTCATTTATATATGGAATCTAAAAAAAAAAAAAACTCATGGAAACAGAGATCAGATTGGTGGTTGTCAGAGGCAGGAAGTAGGTGGTGGGGGAATTGGGTGAAGGGGGTCAAAAGGTGCACACTTCCAGGTACAAGATAAATAAGTTCTGGGGATGTAATGTACAGCATGGTGACTATAGTTAACACTACTGTATTATGTATTTGAAAATTGCTAAGAGAGTAGATCTTAAAAGTTCTCATCGTAAGGAAAAAAACTGTTGCTATGTGAGGTGATGGATGTTAATGAAACTTACTGTGGTGATTGTTTTGCAATGTATACATATATCAAATCATTATGTTGTACACCTTAAACTTATACTGTGTTATACATCAATTATATCTCAATAAATATTGAAAAAAATCAAGAGAGTTGTCACTTTTGGAAGAGGAATTATTGACAGGAAGGGGTGCTAGTAATGTTTTTCTTCTTGATCTGGGTGAAGGTTACATGCGTATGTCCAGATGATAAAAAATTCATCAAAATGGATATTTATCATTTGTGATTTTTTTTTCTTTCTTTTTTTTAACATCTTTATTGGAGTATAATTGCTTTACAATGGTGTGTTAGTGTCTGCTCTTTAACAAAGTGAATCAGCGATACATATACATACATCCCCATATCTCCTCCCTCTTGCATCGCCCTCCCACCCTATCCCACCCCTCTAGGTGGTCACAAAGCACGGAGCTGATCTCCCTGTGCTATGCGGCTGCTTCCCACTAGCTATCTGTTTTACATTTGGTAGTGTATATATGTCAATGCCACTCTCTCACTTCTTCCCAGCTTACCGTTCCCCCTCCCCGTGTCCTCAGGTCCATTCTCTACATCTGCATCTTTATTCCTGTCCTGCCCCTAGGTTCTTCAGAACCTTTTTTTTTTTTTCAGTTTCCATATATATGTGTTAGCATACGGTATTTGTTTTTCTCTTTCTGACTTACTTCACTCTGTATGACAGACTCTAGGTCCATCCTCCTCACTACAGATAACTCAATTTCATTTCTTTTTATGGCTGAGTAATATTTCATTGTATATATGGACCACATCTTCTTTATCCATTCATCTGTCGATGGACACTTAAGTTGCTTCCATGTCCTGGCTATTGTAAATAGAGCTGCAATGAACATTGTGGTTCATGACTCTTTTTGAATTATGGTTTTCTCAGGGTATATGCCCAGTAGTGGGATTGCTGGGTCGTATGGTAGTTCTATTTTTAGTTTTTTAAGGAACCTCCATACTGTTCTCCATAGTGGCTGTATCAATTTACATTCCCACCAACAGTGCAAGAGGGTTCCCTTTTCTCCACACACTCTCCAGCATTTATTGTTTGCAGATTTTCTGATGATGGCCATTCTGATGGGTGTGAGGTGATACCTCACTGTAGTTTTGATTTGCATTTCTCTAATGATTAGTGATGTTGAGCATTCTTTCATGTATTTGTTGGCAATCTGTATATCTTCTTTGGAGAAATGTCTATTTAGGTCTTCTGCCCATTTTTGGATTGGGTTGTTTGTTTTTTTGTTATTGAGCTGCATGAGCTGCTTGTAAATCTTAGAGATTAATCCTTTGTCAGTTGCTTCATTTGCAAATATTTTCTCCCATTCTGAGGGTTGTCTTTTGGTCTTGTTTATGGTTTCCTTTGCTGTGCAAAAGCTTTTAAATTTCATTAGGTCCCATTTGTTTATTTTTGTTTTTATTTCCATTTCTCTAGGAGCTGGGTCAAAAAGGATCTTGCTGTGATTTATGTCATAGAGTGTTCTGCCTATGTTTTCCTCTAAGAGTTTGATAGTGTCTGGCCTTACATTTAGGTCTTTAATCCATTTTGAGTTTATTTTTGTGTATGGTGTCAGGGAGTGTTCTAATTTCATACTTTTACATGTAGCTGTCCAGTTTTCCCAGCACCACTTATTGAAGAGGCTGTCTTTTCTCCACTGTATATTCTTGCCTCCTTTATTAAAGATAAGGTGACCATATGTGTATGGCGTTATCTCTGGGCTTTCTATCCTGTTCCCTTGGTCTATATTTCTGTTTTTGTGCCAGTACCATACTGTCTTGATTACTGCAGCTTTGTAGTATAGTCTGAAGTCAGGGAGCCTGATTCCTCCAGCTCCATTTTTCGTTCTCAAGATTGCTTTGGCTATTCGGGGTCTTTTGTGTTTCTGATTTTTTTCCTATGTGTATGTTATACTCTAATTTTTTTAATTACTAAAATCTTACTACACATGCACACAAAAAATGTGGCCTATGGCAAGACCTCTGAATAAGTGGTCACGTTGGATGTCTGGGTGAGCCATGGTTCCTACATCTGTGGCAATGTGATACCCACTCCATGCCAAATGGGATAAAGAATTTTTCCAGTGATGACACAACATCTGATGAACTGACTGGAGCCAAAGAAGAGAGGTTTTAAGATGAATTCTGATTCTAGGATTCCGTTAAAACTGCACTGGATTGTGGACTATGATTCTTACAAAACATTTTACTCCAGATAATTGGGCAGGTTTGCCCCAAAGTCTATTTAATGACTCTAAAGAAGGTAATCCTTGGCTTCCCCAAATTTTAGCTACATCAGCCCATTGAATGTACCTTCAATTTGGTGCCAGCTCTATCTTAGATAAACAAGAGACCTAGGTACTTCAATTGGAAATACTCTGTGTGGTCCGTTTTCCTCTAATTGGAAACACAAGTAAAGATAACCTAAGACCCGGAAGCATGTATTGATCTTGTCATCAACTATTTACACCACAGACAGAAATCAAACCTGGCCTAAGCTGTACAACCTCATTATTGACCCAAGCCTATTTAACTCTCTTTCAGAGACTTTAATGCAAGAATCAGACTGCAAGAAATGGCCTTATTCCTCACAAAATTACCAATATCATAAAAAAAATCTGTGCCCTATACCCATTCTGATAGTTTTCAGATGATTTGAATTTATTTTTGTCTGCTGAAGCAGAAAACAGTGGCCAGCTTCTTTTTTCTAAAGATAGTGTAGCATTCTGGGGAAGGGTCTCACGAGACAGCTTCCGTCACCAAGAGCAGTTGATGACTAGTTGTGCCTGTGGCAGACACTGCTGGTTGGTGTACCCTCCAGCCATTCCCATTCCCCTCCCCCCTTGCCACTTGTCACTACAAGAATATGAAAAGCTAAATACTTTGCCATCATCTGCCACAGCTAGAGGTAGTCATACTACACAGTTTCAGCCAAGGAGACTTCAGCAGAAGTTTTCCAGAAGGTTGTTTTTTTGATTAATGGGAAAGCCAGCTGGCATTTCCTTTATCATTTCTTCCTGCATTGATTATGAATGATGTCTGGAAGTTCAGTTGCCATCTTGCCACTGTACCATGTAAGACAACCTGCTAAGGATGGTGGAGAGGAAAAACAGAAAGATCATGGAATGCCTACTTCCAAACAAGAAGGGACACTGTGGAGATAAAAAACAGACTATTTGGTAGAACCATAATATATCTAGACAGTAAAATTGTAGCAATGTACTTCCTATGGTTGCCAGTGTATCATGAAGAACTATCTATAAACTAGGGCCTAAGTTTAGGGAGCCAATTGTTCACAGGGAATTTCCCATGATGCCACATATGTGTACGGAGGGAGAGAGGCAATGCAGCTCTATAAGGAAGGAGTCTGAGTCACTGGTGAATTTGACTTGTTTGGGCCTGCAGGACCTGCGTGAGGCTGATCATTTGTATCATTTATATTTTTACTTGATAATAAGTTGCTTTTATGCATGCCCAGCCTTATGACTTGAAATGTCCAATAATACTCAATTTAAGATGAGCAGCTCAGATCACTTGGAGTCCCATGGTCACACAGTCAGGCACTACCAGGGCCAAATAGCAAGCAAAAAGCTATTTCTCAAAGGAATAATTATCTACAGAAGAGAGATGAGTTTTTATCCAAAATCCTAAGACTCGCCACAGTGATTCTTGCCAGAAGACATGAAGAGCTTCAGAAACTATGTGACATTGGCTCTGCTAGGTCATAGGGAACAAACATCAGAGTGTCTTGCCCTGAAGCCTGGATTCTTGCAGAGCCTCTCTTTCTCTGAGACCCATTTAAAACTTTCAGTTCACTTGATAAATAGGTCTGAACATCACACTCAAATGTGCTATATGTCACCTCCAATATTCAAAGAAGTTTGAAAAATGTTGTTCCCTCTTCTGTGGTAGATGGTACAAGGTGCAGGCACTTTCATTCGCATTGAAGGCTATATCCCATATGACACAGATCATAGGAACCCTAGACTTGTCACTGACATTGTAGGCCCTTGAAATTTTATGGGATTTATCTCCAGTCCTCTGGCACCAATGTGTCTTACTAAAACTTCTAAGGTACCTGATACTTTCAGATTTTCAGGGCCAGCAGTGATCAGTGGGATATTCTATAGAATGTCAAGATGACTAATATCTCTGGATAAGATGGCAAAGAGTAAGAGAGTTGGCATAGCCTGAGAGCAACCAGGAAGGCATACTGCAGCCCCAGCCGGGTGAAAGAAAACCACTTCTTGTAGCCCTTGTAAACTGATATAGTGCTAAAAGCATTTGCTATACAAATAGCTGTGTAATAGGTTCCAGGCGCTGTGTCGATTTGTTCCAGGAGAGAGTCCACATCTGGAACAGCTGCTGTAATTCGTGTCAGCACATAATTAAGTTTACAATACTCTGCAGTTATTCCCCAAGATCCATTCACCTCCTGCACAAGCCCAGGAGACCAAATTCAATGGGATCTGAGAAAAATTACCGTCCTTGCACCTTTCAAGTCTTTAATGGTGGCACTAATCTTTGCAGTTTCCCCTGAGGTATGGCTTTGCCTTGGGCTTACTATCCTAATAGGGACAATAAGTTCCAGAGGCTTCTGCTTGGCCTTTCCTGCTATAAGAGTCCTTATTTCTTAAATCAGGCAGCCAATGTGGGGGTCCTACTTGTTGCTGAGTATGTCTATTCTAATTGTATGTTAAAAAACCAGGAAAATACACACTAAGAGGACCTATAGAGCAGCAGATGGGACAGAATTGGGCCCAATTTATCACCAAGCTTCTGTGGCATTTTGGGTCCTCAAGGATTAACATTAAATCAGAGCCAGTGTCTGGTTAATTCCTGAAAGGTCTTGATATTACCCATTAGCCTGTGTACAATCATCCTAGTAAATGTCTTCCTACACCTTTGGAGAATTTGCGGAGGCAGACATGGAGGTGATGTTGCAGGGACTTGTCTCAAGAGAACTCAGTCTTCCCAGCCATCAAGGGCTCTGGGTCTGTGACCTGATTTAGGCTTTGAAGCTGGGAGAGAGACCAGTATCCTCCATTCTGGCATCTCTCTCCAGGTTTCAGACAAGCAGACTGTAGTTTTTCCTGTTATATCAATTAAGATAACAGTCTAAGAGGCTGCCTATATATTTTATTCCTTGGGACATTGTGATCAACTAGCCAACTGCCAAAAATACCTTCAGGTTAAAACTGTTCAAATGTTGAGTACCACTTCGTCCTTGCTGCTCATTATGGTCATTCTATCCACCTTGTCTCTGACAGTTTGGTGTTATCACTTGGTTTCTGCTACTTCAGAATTCTATCAACCTCGTTGAAATCAGGAAACCACCTCAGAGACAGCATCTCCCAGCCTACAGATGGCCACAACAGAGCTATTAAGATTTCAGGTGTTCCTTCACTAACGCTCTTCTCAATACCTTAATTAAGGAAATGCACCCTGGGCCCTTTGGTGGGCTGAGGAAGTGTGGAGTCTGCACAAGATAAATCCACCTCAACATTTTTATTTTCTTCCACATTTTGACTTTCCTCTCATTATGCCAGAGAAGTTTGAGTATCTCAACATCACTAAGCTTGGGTTTCAGTCGACTAACCAAGAACCATATAGATAAATTCAGCCTGATTCACTATTATAGACAACTCTTCTTGCTCTATCACCTTATAAATCATCCCCAGACTATTTTCCAGGTCTCTGCTTATGTAAATTAGCAAAATCTTGCAGATATTTGGGCCTCTCAGCTCTTTCCCTCTGAGACAGACTTTGCACCTGTCCTCTGGAACATGTAATCTACCTCTGGGTATATGTCCAGAAATAAGGAAGGCGAAGAACTAGAGGCAATAGCTCAGGCAAGAATGGTTCTGGAAGGGCCAAAAGAAGCTGGGGCTGGGGCCAACCTTCTGCTGTTATTGGAAGGAAGATGAAGGAAACATGAAAACTGAAATAAATTCCCGTTTTTCCTCTTCTCTTTTCTAGTCTTCCTCTAGTGTCTCCCATTGGTAAAATTTAATAGAAACCTTGCCAACAAGGGAGCCTGGGGAATAGAGTTTGCAGGGTCTCTGCCCCAGCATCACAGGGCAAGGTATGAAGGAGTGGTCTTGAGGGTGAGATACAACAGGTGAATAGCTGATCCTTGTATGGCCCCAACATTGTTTCATTTATCCCTTTTGCCACACAGCATCCATCCACTTTCTCCTGGACAAAAGCAATATCATTAAATTTTTTTGGAACCCATTTTTCTCAGTCTCAGTCCTTGCAAATTAGGTAAAATGATTCACCTCCAGTTCCAGAGGTGAGGCTTAGATGGGTGTAAGCCAATCAGAGCACCACATCACACTGGTCACCATGAAGAGGAACTAAAAGGCAACATGACAAAATTCAGCCAGAGTGAATGTGGTGCATGGAGACCATCCTGTGATTTCTGGGACAAGGGCAGAAAGAAGATTAAGGCTGACCTGAAAATTTTTAGACTGAAGCTCCTACCAGTATCTTGCTGGAACTTGAGTCTATCCATAAAGTCAACACATGAAGGAAGGTAGAGCTGAGACAAGACAATCCATGTCCTGGTGACATTGTATAAGCCCCAATCAAGCTTTGCCTGAAACCAGCATTATCTCTGAACATTTCCATGTTATCAACTATATCCTCCCTTTTTGCTGGGCCAGTGTACCATTGCTTTTGGTATCTACCTGACACAATACTCCAGAGAACTGCCAACGAACAGTAGGATCTATTACAAGATGAATGGCTGTTCCTATAGGAGACCACCTACCACATTACATTTACAGATTGTAAATCCGTAGGCTGGGTTGTAAGCTTATGGCCAAAGACCAGGGCATAGGTCAGCTCTCCACAGAGGGATAAAATCCAGGTGCGCAACCTCATTAACATGGTGCTGATAACCAAATAAATTGACTTAGTAAAACTATTATGGACTTAAATCTGCCAGTTTCAAGAGTGTATTTGAGGTGGGTATAAAACATAAACACATACAAAGTAGAATGATGCAAAATGAAAACAAAGAGAAATCTGAAAAAAGGGGACAGAAGAATAGATGCTGGCAGTGAGCTCTGAGTTTCCTGGTAGAAAAGAAGGAAAGAGAGAGAAGCTGATTTATACCATCCTCACACTAAGATGAAATGAAGCCCACAGATTTGTTTGCAGAACGAAGAAGGCATCAATGTTCATTCAGCACCTACTGTGTGGCAAACTCTCTCCATGTATTATTTCATTCACCTCTCTAACTCAGTGGAATGAACGTTAGTCTCCAAGATTTAGAGATAAAAGAACAGTGGTTCAAATAAATTAAATAAATACCTGGCCCATGGTTTCAGCTGTAGAAAGTGGTGGAGCCAGGATGTGAGCTCAGATCCGGCATCTGGTTCCAAGCCCATATCCATCCACCACCTCTTAGAATTAAAGGTTATGTGTAAATCATGAGAAGTTACAAGATGCTTATTTAGTACCCAAAGGATCCAAGGATCATCACACATGTGGCCACAGTCGACATTCCCAACAGCCCAGAAAGGTAATTATATGACCCCATATCACAAATAGGAAAGCCATGTTGGATGTTTTTCTTGATGCTGAAGGAAACAAAGCTCTAAAAGGGAGGCTCCTAATAAGGGAGGGTTGTTGTGGGATTATATGAAATCATGTGTGTGAAACTTTTGAAAATTGTAAAGCACTATAGAATTATTTAAAGACTCTTTCATTCAATTAAAAAAAATGATGTGAGAAAAATTTTGAATAAAGGTAAAATTTTAAATTAATAAATAAAGTAAAAGAGAGGCTCCTCAGATAAAAGATATTGATTACTTGATGGTAATTACTTGATGTCTTTAACCTCAGTTTGAGAAAAACGCAGAACATTTTTCCAGGTGGATGGTTCTTGTATAAATGAAATATCGTTAAATTCCAACTCTGCAATGGCATGTCTGTGGGGGAACTAAAACAGCCCAGGCCAAGCATTTTGTTTTCTGATGACCTTGCTAGATAAAAGTACAGAGCTTAGGGGGGTCCAGGAAAATGGGGAACTAGTGTGCTGTCTGACTGTCTCTTTCAAATCGCCTATGTCTGAAGCAGACCTGTGGGAAGGGTTGGATCTCTGTATATCTGTGCTGGATTCTCTAGACTGCAACTAGAATGATCTTTCTAAAATGTAAATCTGAGCATGACATTATCCTGCTTAAAAACCCTTATTAAAGCTACACACTGACTTTGGGATAAAGTCCAAGATTCTTAATGTGTTCCTTTATGACTAAACCCTCACACTCTGGACTCATGTACCACCTCTCTCTTCTTCCCCAAACTCTATGCTCTAGTCACACTGCACCCTCCCCTCACCTCCTGGCATTTCTCTGTGCTGCTTCTTCCTCCAAGAATGTCCTCTCTGACTATTCCCTCCTTTTGCCCTTTCCCAAGCCATCTTTGCCTGTCTTATATTTACTCACATTTCAGGAGCCAGATCAGACCTTTCCTTCCCCGAGAAGCCTTCTCTGACCCCCAGTTCTGGACTGAGATGATCACAGAACCTGGGCTCATGCCCATCCTGGCACTCCCACCCCAAAACATCATTGCCTCTTTTTGCATTGGACTCACTCATTTCTCTGCCAAGTCTCAGGGGAAACACTAGGTATACAGTGCTTGCTGGATGAAACAGTTCATGAAATTCACAAAAAGAGTTTTGGGTATGAAGTGTCTACACTGAAAGAAATTTCCCTAAGTTTCAGTTCCTGGATGTATAGGTAAAAAAGATGACCACTTGTTGTGGAAGCTTGATTTCTGAGTTAAATGTTAAATTCTGCTCTAGACATAACAATTAAGCTGTGGACAAAAATGAATAATGTACTGGAGTGGGTTCAAAATGAGCTGAAGTTCAGTCACTGAAAGACGATGTCACTACGGACTAGTTAGACCAGCAGCTTCTGAGCCAGAGCATCTGACGTTCCTGCTCCCAGGGCCAGGCCTGGGCTGAGTCCAGAGGTGGGGGAAGAAGTAGCCACAGCTGCGGGAATTTATGGAGCATGGGAGCTCGGGACGAGATCTGCCAATGGTCAGCTTTATTTCTAACTTAAGCTTGCTCCATTGTAGCCAGGGAAGTCTTAATGGGGTCGATTTCTACACAGTCTCCAGAACAGGGCACAGAAAGCCTCAGGGAGCACATACATCTCCTACGTTGGACGGAGCCAATGTCAAATATCTCAATCACCCCAGCTTCTCAATCCCTGGTCCCTCAAACGCCAACAGGGCAAGGCAGTGCAGTTTGGCAGAAAGAGCACTGATGTAGCCATCAAAGGCTTGACACTGGTCCAGTCTCCTCAAGTTTGGGGGTTGTTGTCACCTTGGGACAAATCTCTATCTCTCTGAGCCCTAGATTTCTCATCTGTAAAATGGGGATAAAGATACCTGCCCTGCCCACCTCAGGGGTTGTCGTGAGGATCAAATAAGAAAACGGCTGTGAAAGAGCTTTGAAAACTGTAAAGTGCCGTGGAAATGCCAGAGAGTGTGATTAATAGACAGCGGCTGCCCCCACACTTACTTCAAAGGGGAGAAACAGGGTGGAGAAGGCTGACATGCCCTGCTTTTGAAGTGCACAAGAGCAGCTCTCAGCAGAGAGAAAACAGCGTTGCTGCTTAAAAGGCAACTTTCAAAACAACCATTTTCTCTCTGAAGGGAGAATATAGTTGGGAGTACTTCAAAGGCTGGGGAAAATTTCCAGAAAAAAAAAATGACGTTCTCAATCCAACTTTTAGTCAAGTCAGAGTTATTTAAAAAACCTTCAGAACTCGTCACTTATTTAAAAAGGATTTTAATGCATTGAAAAGTTAAAAACCATTAAGAGGGGCAGACGAAGGCACTGTTTTCCCCGTTCCTGAAGATCACACTGCAGAAGGCGGATATCTGGGCAGAAGTCTGCCCGTCGTTCGTCGTTCACCACTTCCTCTGATTAAACGTTCTCTCCAAGGCTTTTCTCCCTGTCCTGATACATTTCATACCAAGAATAAGTCACCAGGAATAGGCCTTTATCTTCCTCTCTGACACCTAGCTATCAAGCATGGTGAGATTATTTATTCGGTTTTTCTTTCTCCTTCCTTTAAATATGGCAGCCTACCAAAGATCAACTTTAAAAAGCCAGAGCAGAATTACAATATCCTACATAGAGGGAAAAAGACATCTCCACCTCCAAGCAAAGAGAGACCCCTCTTTTAAAACAACTAAGTACAAAAATCAATAAACCCGGTCTTAATTCTAGTGGGCAGTGAATAGCGATGCAGAAGAAGTGCCTGGCCATGATGCCCGGGAGGTCAGCCAACTGAAACTTGGCCAGACTTATATGGAAATGTGACCATGCTCCCCTCCCAGCCCACTGTCCCTTCATGTTCCCAGAATTGTGCTGAGGAAGAAGCTTGAGACTGAGGTCCCCAAGGTCCTGAAGAAATAAGCTTTCCCCTCAACTCTGTCCTGAAAGGACTGACTCTTCAGGCCTCTGTGGACATGATGGCAATACGGTTGCTGGAAGACTCGGGTTATTTTCCCCACAGGTTGTACCCCTTTCTACAGGATATGAGCAAATGAGATACCTCTTAGACAACATGCAAAGCTCAATTGGACAGTCACATTTCCTACTCTTATTACACACAACCAGACAGGAGTAGGGGGTGAACAGAAGAGGGTACAAAAAGACTTCCCTCTTCCCAAAGGGGCAACCCACAGAGAGGAAGCTTTTTCTGCCTCCACTCCCCACTAGATTTGGCATCAGAGTTTATTTTTGTAAAGGGCTTTGAAAGCAGAAATTAAAGAAATCTCAATGGTCTGAAGTCAGAGAATGGCAGCTGCCAAGGGGAGATTAGTCCAGAGGAGAGGAGAAAGAAAAGCCGCAAGCCAGGTGATGTCATAGGAGAGAAGAGGCTGTCTGAGCCCCAGCGCTCCTGCCACACTTTTAAGCAACCTTGTTTAATTAAAGTTGTGCCTCGCGCTGGCATGAGAGCAATGGAAGTGTCAGTGTGCTTGTCAGGAGCTCCTTTGCCCAGAGCACAGATCGGTATACCCATGGCTGAGTGCCAGGCTTCATCTCCAGCACAGATTGGAAGGCCAGGGGTAACAACCCCACCTTGGCCAGTCACCTTCCTGGGTAAAATCACAGAAAATTAGGAGATAGCATCTCCGTCTGATTCTTAGTCAGCATCATTCCCAGGGAAGGAATGAAGACCGTCAAGCATGACATCCTGATTTGGGCAGGAAGGCAGCCCTGAATCTCTCCATGCCATGGACCGATTTGTAGGAAAGTAAGTCAGAGACATGGGCATGCTGTGAACTGGCCCCACAGTGGTCCACTCTGGCACCCGGCTCCACAAATGTAGCTAATTGAACCGTCTGAACTCTTCAGGACACATACCTGAAGGGGTTTTCCTCCAATATCTGTCTCCAGTTGTGCTTTGTCCAATCTCCCCTTCCCATCTTTCAAGTATTTCTTGGACTATTTTGGGCTTTCTAGTCATCTCCAGTCTAGATTGCTACTTTAGATTTCCCCTTCCTCATTGTAGGCCTGGGGGGACTTGGAGTGGGGAGGAGAGGGCACCGTCCATCCTCCCACTTGACCCCAAATTTCTCACCTGCATTGAAGAGGGTGTGACCTGCCTCTGGGGCACATCAGCCAGTGGCCCATGTGCCCAATGCCCTTCCTTGCACGTGTTCACTAGGCAGTGTTCCCTTGGTGTCCACCTTTATAGCTACAGAGCCCAGGTCTCTTCCTCATTCTCTCCATGTTCCAAAAAGGCTATCAAGGACCACGTCTGTGTCCTCTGGAGACCACCGGCAAATGAGGACCACTGCCCCATCTGCTTTTGGGACAGACCATCCATAGTTCCTCCCTGCAGATGCCTTTGAAAAGCCCTTTCCTCCAACCAGGGGAAAAGCTCTGTGATGCCACCCTCCTTGCATGCACAACCACTTATTTTGTAGGTTAGGAAACTTGGATTGAGTAAGCACAGGTGACCTGGGGGTCATGAACAAAGTCTACAGGAGAGGGGCTCAGGATGCTTTGCTGAGTGTGCAATTTGTCTGAAGTTGGTGCTGATACACAGTAGAGGACACTACATGTAGCTCTGAGGTTATTGGGAAACCTGGTTCTGTGCCAACACGATGACCAGGACCAGCGTGTGGCTGACAAAGTGTGAACGTGACCTTGAGTTTGCATTAATTGTGATGAGAACAAGAAGAAGAAAAATAACAAAGATTTATTGAGCACTGTGTATCGGACACTTCTTGCAACCACCTTTACTCAAGTGTAACCTGATAACACCTTGTTTCTCCTGCACCTAGTCCCTGTTGCTTTTGAGGGTTCTCAGATTCCTCAGTGTGGGACATTTGGGGAACCTGCTGGCACTTCCATACGCAGTCAGAAAGTGTGAGGAAGTCAACACCCAAGAAGGCAATCTTTGGCCAGTGAGCAACAATAAATTCTCTTCTCTTCCAGAGAGGCAAATACCATATCATATCACTTATTTGAGGAATCTAAAATATAACACAAATGAACTTGTCTATGAAAGAGAAACAGACTCACAGACAGAGAACAGACTTGTGGTTGCCAAGGGGGGTGGGAATGGTGGAGGGACTGGAAGTTTGGGGTTAGTAGATGCAAACTATTAAGTAGAGAATGGATAAACAACAAAGTCCTACTCTATAGCACAGAGAACTATATTCAATATCCTGGGATAAACCATAATGGAAAAGAATATATATATATATGTGTATAGCTGAGTCATTTTGCTATATAGCAGAAATTAACACAACATTGTAAATCAACTATAATTCAATAAAAAATATGTAAATTTAAAAAAATTCCCCTCTCTTCCATCCCTCAGGTGGACAATTCCAAGATATGCTGCTTTGCAGAGGATCCCAGCAGGATTGAGCCCCAACTGGCAACAGTGGTGACCAGCTCAAGGACACGGGTATGTATTGGCCCTACCTCCCTCTTTTCTCACTCTTCCCAGGACTGTACGTGGCCCTCCCAGTCCCCCATTCCTATTCCCTGCCATCTTTTTCCAAAATAAATTCTCTGCCTACAAATCTTTGTCTCAGACTCCAGAGGTGACCCAGCTAAGTTCATAAACCATGTTTAGTCAGTGTGTTAGGTGCTTTACATAGATTATCTGCTTTAACCTCAAATGGCCTAATGGGGTTAGTACCATTTTTGTCCTCCTTTGATGGATCAGGAAAGTGGGATACCGAGAGATGAAATAACAGAATTAGAATGTCTGCCTTGGGTCGTGGGGCAGGAGGGTGGTCGATGACCCCAGTGAACTCAAGTGAGAACACTTCCCCAACCTGGGGTGCTGGGTTTAGCTCTGAGCTCTGACCCCATCACAGGGACTATGGCCATAGGAAGCCCAAGGATGATGAGGGAAAGTAAAACCAAGCCTTAGGAGGGAGAATAGGAAGAAATGGGTGGCTGAGCCCAGGAAACATCCAGAAGGCACCTGAGAGCAGCCTTCTCCTCAGGACTACCTGCAGAAGAGGGGGTGGTTTGCTCTGAGTCAGCTGGGAAGACGGAATGATCACCATACAGGGAGGCAAGTCTGCACTCAATATAAGCCAGAACTTTATGACAGAACTGCCCAAGCACAGAATGAGCAACCCTGGCAGAGAACAAACCTAATGTTGCAGGAGGGAGAGCTGAGGGTGCATGGCCAGCCATTTCTTGGGAATGTTGTGAGGAGAATCCTATAGGGGGATTCTATCAGATTAGGGTAGCAGCCTAATTTTGGGCTGACAAAGATTTGCCTCTTCATTGACCAGCCCAAGACAGCCTTGTCTGCCCTTAGGGTACCTGCGAATCCTTACTGCTGGGAGAGCCGCCAAGAGGTAAGATTTCACTGGGGCGTAGGGCATGCCAGATGCCTTTCTAAGTAGGAAAGACCCTGCTGTTTGCTGAACGAATAAGGTGCTTATTCTCTCAGGTAAAGTGTAAAGGTAAGGACCTACCTTGAGATTGATTTCTATTCTCTACAGTACTTGGAACAGAGATGCGCACAAAGAAGATGCCCAGTAAATACTTGGTATGCAAACGGAGCATGCAAATGAGTTGAAAAAGTTATTGGCCTTAAGCCCTCTGTAAGCTCCAAACTGGTCTGATTCCTCAGCTGTAATAGCCCAGCTCTGTCCCAAGTCCTCCATGATGAGCTTGGAGCATCCTCCTGACTTTGAAAGTCACTTCCCTTAAAACAGTGAATGCTCTTCTTCCCAGAGAAGAAGCCTGGAGCTAGAAACTGTGCGATGTAGGACTGGGCTCAAGAAATGGGTCAGTGGGTCTGGTGAGTAGATTGTCCATGGACTTTGGGGGGCTCTGAGGGCTGAATGGATAAAAAGCTTACTGCTCAGAGCTGGGTGGTCAAGACTGTGCTCCACCTGCAGACACACGATGCAGAAGGACTGTTGCCCCAGACTTTGCCCTCGATGTATGAGTTACACATGCATGGAAGGGGGCTAGAAGGGGCCATTACTTCTATCCGTTCCTCAGAGAGAAGAGGAAATGGGCTGGAAAACAGGCAGTTTAGGGAGGAATTTAAGGAAATGAGTGAATCAGGGTCCAGGTTTCCCACTGCCTCAAAAACCATCCAAATTACTGGAGACACCGCCCTCATCAGGCTCTCTCTGTTTCCCTCCCCTAAGTCCACTTTGATACAATCAGTGTAAGTGGCCTCTGGCTCTGGTGAATTTTGCCCAGTTTCTGGAAGAAGAGGCCCAGAGAGTCAGGAAGCTCCAAGGAAGGAGAAATGAATCATAAGTGTTTTAGGACCACGAGCTACCCCAGCTCCAGCCCAGCAGCTCTCAGGCTGAGGAGAAAAGAGCTCAGAAATCAAGGAATGGAGAGAAGTTATCTTAGACTAAGAGGATGCCCAGGAGTTTGGGCCCTACTCATCCTCACTAGGCCAAGGGGGAAAGGAAACGTACTTGGACTTTGCCCTGTTCTCTCCCTCCCCACTGCCACCTCCTGACATAGATGCAACAGCCTCCCCTGGGTCTCCCTTCCTCCTCATGTGACCCAGTCCAATCCCTCCCCACACAGCAGCTAGCAAGAATCTTTCTTCTGCCCAGATGTGTATTCATCAGACTGTGCCTCAGCTAGTATCTCTGGTAGTTTGGACGTCTTTGGAGGCAATTAGATGTCTTTGAAGGGTGTTAAGTGGAGTGAGGGGCATCATCAGTTTACTGTTTAAAAAGATCACTATAACTGCCCAGTGGAAAATGTGTTGGATTTGGGGAAACGATTTAAGAGGAAGTCCCAGTGAGAAATGATAATGGCTTAGACTGTGGTGATTGCAACTCAGACGGAGAGAAGTGGACAGATTAAAGTTGTCTTTGAAGGAAGAACGATCAGAGCTTGGTGGCTGGATGTGGTGCTTGAGAGAGAGCTATGATCAGGAATGACTTCCAGGTATCTGACTTGAGCAAATGGTAGATAGAGTTGCCATTTATTGTGATGACAGCAGCGAGGGTGGAACTGGTATGGTTCTGTTCACAGGGGAAACATTCTTATTTTTTCCTCGGATCTATTTTTCCCCTATCCTGTAATACCTTTTATCTACGTGAGTAACCTATTATCTGTCACTTATGTATCTATTTATTATTTATCTGTCATCTATCAATCATGTCTTGAAATTTAAATTATAGTGTATATAATCATGCTGTGATTTCACTTTCCTATTATTCGCTGCTACTATATAGACATTCATTTGCATTCTGTATTGACTTTATATTTTGTCCTTTGACAGTTTCATAAACTAGATCCTGTAGGTTTTCTTGGTGTGTGAATTCCTGAAAGTTTTCTACATGAACAATAACATTGACTGTGGAAAAGGACAGTTTTACTTCTTTGTTCACATCTTTGTAACTTTATTTCTATATCTTGCCTTATTACAATGGCTAGAACCTCCAATAAAATGTTGAATAGAAGTGATGAGAATGACCATCCTTGCCTTGACACCAATCTTAGCTGTAAAGTGTTGAATACTTCATCATCAAGTACAATGTTTAGCTGTAGGATATTTTTTTTGTAGATGCTCTTCATCAGATTGGGACAACTTTCTTCTTAGTTTCTGAGAATATTTATCATGAAAATTTGAATTTTGTCAAATATTTTTCCTCTATTGAAATAATCACATTTCCCCCTTTATTCTGTTAATGTGGTAAATTACAATATTTTTGAAATGTTAAGCCAACTTGCCTGGGATAAATCTCACTTGGCTAAAGTGTATTACTTTTTTCATATAGTGCTGGATTCAATTTGCTAATATTTTGTTAAGGATTTTTTGTGCTTTTGTTAATGTCTATTTTTTTCTTTCTTACAATGTGTGTGACTTTTGTAGCTAAGATATGGCCTTTTGGGGGTTTCTGGAATATTCCAGAGGTATAATAAACACTCTTCACTCTGACTCAGTTGAAATTCGAATGTCTCCCAGCACTGTGGGGTCTCAGGTACCTCTGTTCAGCTTTTGTCCTGCAACATCTGCTCCCTGCTGGGCATGTCAGGTCTCTGTGTGCTCATAGCCATCCCTCTAAGCCATGTCAGCAGATTCAAACCTCCATATCTTCCTCCTCAGTTCAGTGAGATAATGGTCCCTCCAGCTCTCTGCACTGTCTTAAGGAAAGTAGCCCCAGACAGAAAGCTGGTGAACTTGGGGCCAGCTCTTGTTGTTTCCCTTCTATATTTTTTTCAGTTGACAGAAAAAATGATGGCTTGATACCTAAGACTAGAACTGGTAGCCCACAGTTACCAATGGGAAGCAAGCATGCCAAGTTTTCCAAATATGTGCAGTGTTAAGATGAATATAAACCTTTTTCCCAAACTCCACAGCAGTAGACTAAGAAAGCAAGCCTTAAATTTGAAGATATGATAAAAATGAACATCTACCCACTGTAGATGGAGAGCATAGGAAACTCATTGTCACATGAACTGGTACAGGCTATTGATTTACATACAGTTGTTTTCCCAAATGATCAGAAAAACCTTGGGAAGCAAAGCTGTAGTAGATCCCATAAGGCAGCAGCATTTGGGACCCATTCAGGAGCCCATCTATCTCTATGATAGCCCTTGCCTCCTGTGCTCACCCACATTCTGAGCTTAATACCCCCAAATCCCCTCTCTGGCTCTTGGTCACAGCTACCTCCACTCAGACCCAGCAGGAAGATGCTTTTTCATTATTACGGCCGATTGATGGAAAAAGCATCCCTCCCTGTGTCTAGTTTAACTTATTTAGGACTCTGTGGCTAGCTCTGTTCTCAGCTGTAGCCCTCAGACTCTATTCATTTGGGGCAGTAACTACAGTAGCTATCAGCTATTTCCAGAAGCCTTGAGGAGACAGTATTTCTCTAAGACCTTCTTTCCTAAGAAAGTGAACACTCTTCCCATGATCTGCAACCCTCAGAAGCAGGGAAAGGAACTTGGTACAAATGGACCATCATATCAAGGTGTCTGTGCCTCCTGATTTGGAAGGTACGTCTCCCCCTAGTGCTAGGCCCCGGGCACTACAACCTACCTCATCCCCACAGGTGCTTGCACCCAGCCTCCGGAACACCATTCTCTCCAGGGCACAAGCCTGACAACCACACCCTGTCTGCCTCCAGCCTCCAGAAATCCACAGACAGTCCTGCGCTTCCCATTAACCCTCAGAGAACAGCAGTAAATATAGAAAGGGCTGGACAGAGGGCATTATCAGATAGCATTTTCTCCTGCAGGTTGAGAGATTTCAATTTGATTCTGTCTTCAGCGCTGCGTTATGATACAGCAATGTCATGATCACTTCACAGCCACGGAAGGAATTATTTTCACTGGCATCTTTCATTTCTGATCCGCTCATCCTCATGTGTCTGCCTGTTGACAAACCAGAGCTGTCAGAGCCACCTGTCACTGTGGGGGGAAAAATACCTTTTTGACAACTGTATCTTCCTCTAGAAGATACTCTTTGTACCCGATGTCTGCTTCCCAACCTGTATTTGTGACACTTCTGTTATTTCAAAGGGCTTCATGAAATTCTCCAAAAAGGAATCTCAAATCCAATTAATTTAAATTCATTTTCATGTTGAAGGTGCAACATGACATATTTAGGAGGGAGTGTGTGCAACATAAAGTTAAGCAATAGGAGGGCCTTGTTGTAAAGAACCAGCCTCCCTCATTAAAAGCAAAGCCAGGAACCTTGAAGGACCTAAGCAGGGAAGGGCACCAGGAAGTGGCACGTTGCAGTCGGCGTAGGGTGAGTGGGGAATGTTTGGTTCTAATTCTGATGTTACCTCCATGCTGGTAGAGATTTTTCTAGGTGGAAAGAAATAGTCATTTCTATTTCCCTTTAAATAACACCACCCAGTGATAATAACAACCTGCCCTTCATCCTGCCAGTCTCACCTTCCCCTTGGACAACCTGCCAAAGCCACGTTGGTCCCCAGGAGTCCCCTACTGCATTACAAAATCTAAACTTGCATGCTCTATCCCCTGATTCCTGAATCTGGCTGCTTTTGTTCATTTGTTGACTTTTGTTTTAATAAAGACCAACAGAAAATAGAAAGAAAGTAGTCTTTATAGAGGAGAAATTCAGTGGAGAATTTCTTTTTTTTTTTTTTTTTTTTTAAATAAATTTATTTATTTATTTATTTTTGGCTGTGTTGGGTCTTCGTTTCTGTGCGAGGGCTTTCTCCAGTTGCGGCGAGCGGGGGCCACTCTTCATCGCGGTGCGCGGGCCTCTCACTGTCGCGGCCTCTCCCGTTGCGGAGCACAGGCTCCAGACGCGCAGGCTCAGTAGTTGTGGCTCACGGGCCTAGCCGCTCCGAGGCATGTGGGATCTTCCCGGACCGGGGCACGAACCCGTGTCCCCTGCATTGGCAGGCGGATTCCTAACCACTGCGCCACCAGGGAAGCCCCAGTGGAGAATTTCTTGTTCTCCATGTTCAATAGCAACATTTTGGCTTTAGATTTGAGGTGGTGGCCGATGCATATGCATTGTCCCCACCTCCTGCAGGACTCCACAGAAGTGTCAAAGACATTTGGCAAAAGAGAATAAATTAATAAATGCAGCCTTAAATATATGGAAGAGTGTCATTGATGGAACAGGAATGATAAAAAATTTATGGACAGTGGAATATAGATGTGACTGCATTATTGCAACTCAAAGCCATGAGGGAGAAAGCTCTAGCAGCAGTAAGTGCAGTACTTCCCAGGGGAGCCCCAGAGGATCTCCCCGTTTGAGTTTGGCTGTGGAGTGAAAATCAGAATCATTTGTTGGAAGACTATCTACAGAAGTGGTTTCCAAATTATTTTGAGTCACATACTCTATCACTTAAAAAAATTAAGCACATGTCCACAGTTTATGTAAATTTATTTATTGATAAATTACATACATATTAGCAAATATCTCAACAGAATTTATATTTAGGTGAGATTAATCATTAACGATCATGCGAGACTACATCTTCCAAGTAGTCTTCATGATAGTTTGAACTTTAAGGACCAAATTCCCATCAAATCTCATAAAATTATCATTATTTTCATCACATAATGCAGTCAATAAAAGTTAGACATTGCTATTCTCAAGGTATTTACTAGTGTTGGCATTTTCAAATTCTCTTTGATTCACATTTCCTATGCCAGAATTTTTAATCACTTAACCATTTTGAAAGAATTAGATTTTTTAAATGGAATATATTATCCATAAATCTCCTTAACCAGGAAGATATGAACTGCAATTCATCACAAGACAATCAAACAAGCAAATAAGTGGATTAAGGAACTCTTGGACTTACTGGAATGACAATCTATATGTTAAAATTAATTTCTTATTGTCTTTCTTATTTGAGATAAAATTCATGTCAGTAAAAGTTCTAAGCATTTCTTTGCACACCCAGTGGATCCACATGCACAACCCTCAGCCCCCCCACCCCCACCACTAGCACCCACGGTGTGTTATCCGGGCTAATTGGCCCTATGCCTTCCTGATTCACAAAGATGTTGGCTGCAACATCTGTACGTGGCTGGCCCTGAGGCCTCAGAAGTGGAGAGGAGAGACTGGACATCCCCCAACCTCCTCAGCAGACTAACAAACAGAAATGGAGGCAAAGTAAAATACAGTGAAGTGCTATGCAAAGGTCAAGAATAATGTATTTAGGCAGTGATGGGAATCATGAACCTGCTTGTCTGCCCATGCTCAACACCAATACTCCCACCCCCAAGGCCTTGCATACAGTGGCAAAGGGTCCCTTTTGTGCCTTTTGTACCAAACAGCCCTGTCTTTCACTCATAAATGTGAGAAGTCAGCCACGGATCACAAGGCCTTTAAGGACTTTAAGGAAAATCAACAGCATGAAAGAGGAACCCAAAATGAACCACAACAACAATGTATGAAAGAAATCAAGGAAAAGAAAGTGATTTAAAAACTGTACTTCTTACTTGAATACTTAGGGTCATTTGGGAAAATATTTAAAAAGAGTAATCAGAAGGGAAGAGAACTATTGAAAATTGGAATTTTGAAAATTGAAATTAAAATTAAGTAGCAGAGCAGGAAAAAAAAGAATGAATAAAATGAAAACCAAAATAGTGGATGGGAAGATAAGGAAATCTTCCATAGCAAAAAGACAGAGATGGAAAATTTTTAAAGTAAAGATTTCTTAAAGTGAAGGAAGAAAACAGAGTCCAAAGTACCTTTAATAAGAATTCTAGTAGGAGAGAGCAAAGTCAATGAAGATGAGGAAATCGTCAAAGAAAAATGGTGGAGTTCCATTCAGACATGATGGTGTAAGCCTGTTTTTCCTGTCTCCTCCATGCTAAGCATAACCCTGGAAATGGAGCAAGAGACAACCAGAGAAGAACTCTGAAAGGTGATAAGAGAAAGGTGAATTGGTTTGGGACTTCAAGACTAGAGCAACAACACAGAGGCAGACATCTTGCCTCCCCCCAACCAACACAGGAAGGCTATCCAGACCAGTCCCCAACCTTGCAGTAGAAGGCAGCCCAGGTAGGTTCATTCTTCCCCCAGATCCAATAGGAGCCCCTCTGACAACGTCAGGTGAGCCCAACACAACGGGCAAGGGGAATTCATCAGGAGCCAGGAGAGGCATTCTCTTTCCTCCCCAGGCCCAAGATTCCTCTTTTTCACAAAGAGATATAAGAAGTGGGCAGGAGAAGCCAGCAGGAGAGACACAGTTACAGCAGGCAGCCTGATCTAAGAAGAATCTTTGTCCCCATGAGTCCAAGACTTTCCTTCCCCACCCAGAGACACCTGGAGATGGGACATAGGTGAGGAAGTGAAGGGTGAGTGGGCTCTGGTAGGGGGATCCCATTACATGCCCCTGCACCTAGAGCCACCCGGTGATCCCACCTGGGGAATCTCCTTCTACCCCTTAAAGGCAGCACCAACAAGGACCAGAGAGAACCCCAGTGGCACCAGATACACTCTGCAGACCAAAATAACACTGTAAAGGCTTTGATTAATTAGTCTGCCTTTTGAACAACAGCCCACAAAAGTAAGCCAAGACCTGCATGTTAAACCTAAACAAGGTGACTGCTACCCCAGGTGTAGAGGAGAGAGGGGCTGAAAGAGTCTTTGAAGAAATCATGGCTGAAAACTTTCCAAATTTGGTGAAAGACACAAACTTATAGAAACAAGACACTAAGTAAACCTCAAAAAGAATAAACCCATGCCAAGACACATCATAATTAAAAATTTTAAAGTAAAAATAAAGAAAAAATACCTTGAAAACAGTCAGAGGGAAAGAAAACATTACCTGTAAAAGAACACCCATTTGAATGACAGTAGATTTTTCATATGAAACCATGGAGGTCAGAAAGAAGTGGTGCAATACTTTTGAAGTACTGAAGAAAAAGAATTGTAAACTGCAAATGTAATATCTGTTGAAACTATCCCTTCAGAAATAAAGGGGAAATAAAAACTTTCTCAGACAAAGGAAACTTTTAAAAATTTATCATTATCAAACATTCTTAAAGATTTGCTAAAGAAATTTCTTCAAAGGGAAAGAAAACAAGAAAAGGAGGAATCTTGGAGTTTCAGGAAAGAAGAACAAAGGAAGGAGCAGAAATATGGTTACATCCAAAAGATATTTTCCTCATGAGTTTTATAAATTGTAATTGATGTTTAAAACAAAAATTATAACATCTCATGCCCAAGAAAATGATATTTAAAAGTAGATAAGGTAAAGTGATCTAAATGGTAATAAGGTTACCACATTTCAATGGAAGTGGTAAAATGTTGATACCAGTTGTGGTAGGTTAAATAATGGCCCCCAGTCATGCTCCTCTAATCCCCAGAACCTGTGAATTTGTCACTTTACACAGTAAAAGGGACTCTGTAGATGTGATTACATTGAGGATCTTGAGATGGAGAGATTATCTTGGATTATCTAGGTGGACCCAGTGTGATCATAAGGGTTCTCATTCTAAGGAAAGAGGGTGATCATAGTCAGAGAGAGAAGAAGTAAGGATAGAAGTAGAGGTCAGAGAAGAGAGAAGCTGCTACACTGCTGGCTTTGAATGTGGAGGAAGGTTCCAGGCCAAGGACTGTAGGCACCTTTAGGGGTAAATCTTTTACAAGCATGGATTTGGCAATGATTTATTAGATATGATACCAAAAGAACAAGCAACAAAAGAAAAAAATAAATAAATTGAACATCTCTAAAATTTAAAATTTTATGCCTCAAAAGACACTGTCAAGAAAATGAAAAAAACCTACAGAATGGGAGAACCTATTTTCAAATCATACATCTGACAAGTATATGGTATCTAACATATATAAAGAACTCAACAACAAAAAGACAAATAACTCGACTAAGAAATGGGCAAATGACTTGAATTAGACATCTCATCTCTCCAAAAAAGATATACAAATGGCCAAGAAGCACACAAAAAGGTCCTCAACATCATTAGTGATTAAGGAAATGCAAATCAATACAATGAGATACCACCTCATACCCACTAAAATGGTTATAATCGAAAAGCAGAAAATAATAAGTGTTGGTGAAGATGTAGAAAATTTAGAATGCTTGTGTATTGCTGGTGGGAATGGTGCAGCAGCTAAGAAAAATAATTTTACATTTCCTCAAAAACTTAAACATAGTGTCATCATACGACCCTGTAATTCCACACATAGGTATATACCCAAAAGAATTGAAGACAGGTATTCAAACAAAAACTTGCACAGGAATGTTCATAAGCAGCACTTTTCACAATAACCAAAAGATGGAAATAACCCAAATATCTATCAACTGATAAATGGATAAACAAAAATGTGGTTTATCCATACAATGAAAACAGTATTCAGCCATTAAAAGGAATGTACTGATACGTGTTACCTCATGAATGAACTTCAACATTACGCTAAGTGAAAGAAGCCATATACAAAATGTCACATATTGTATGATTTCATTTATACAGAATATCCAGAATAGGTAAATCCATAGAGACATAAAGCAGATTATTGGTTGCCAGGGGCTCCGGGGAAGGGCTTTGGGGAAGGACTGCTTAATAGGTTTGAGTTTCCTTTTGGAATAATGAAAGTGTTTTGAACTTAGTAGAGGTGACGGCTACACACTGAGAATGTAGTAAGTACAACTGGATCGTGCACTTTAAAATAGTTAATTTTACGTTATGTGAGTGTTACTTTAAGGAAAAAGCCAATTTCATACTTATGGTTACATACAGTACTATTCTGTTCACATAACATTTTTGAAATCACAAAATTTTAGAAATGGAGGATAGATTACAGGTTGTAGAGGGAGGGGTATAGATGGGAAACAGGTAGTTATTAAAAGGCTACAGAATTGGTAGCCCTGTGGCATTGGAACCATTTAGTATCTCAGCTGTGGTGGGTAGATACACAAGCCTACACAAATGATAAAGTTGTATTGAACTTAATTCACATGTACGCACACACACACACATGAGTACAAGTAAAACCAGGGAAATCTGAATAAAATTGGTAGATTGTATCAATGTCAATACTTTGGGTGTGATATAAGCCTATAGTTCTGCAAAATGTTAGAGCAAACTGGGCAAAGGATACAAGAGATCTCTCTGTATTACTTAAAACTGCAAATGAATCTATGAAAACTTCAATTGTAGGTATCGAGATACATATATTCTTGTGGTGAGGGGATACAGATGACAAACAATGAACAAATAAACACATATAATATGTAAATGAAAGATACGGGGACTACTATTTTTTTAAATTAGTTAGTGAAGGCCTATCCAATGACAGCATTTAATCAAATTATAAACAAAAGAACACTAATGTGGCAGTAGTCATTTCACTCAAGATATTATATATGGCAACGTAATAGGAGTAAAGAATAATTACACAAAATGATAAAAGGAACAATCTAGAAATGAGATACAACAATCATGAACTATCAACAGAGATCCTGTTACGAAACTTGCATGATTAAGAACATGAAATTCTGTAATGGTTAAATGAAGGCAGACCCATCATCCACTAACAACAACAACAACAAAATTCTAAACAAGAGAGTAGCCAGTTTTAGAAATTCTTCTTTCTCAACTATAGCAGCTCGCTATAGTGTAGTATATACCAACAGAAATCATGTTTGAATTGGGGAAGTAAGCCAAGAGGTGAGGGGGACAGCAGACTTGCAGTGTTTTTGTGAAGATTAAACGAGGTCATATTACTTACTCATGCGTCTAATTTACTGTTTAATACATAGTAGACATTTGTGTCTGTCAGGATAGTATAAGCAATACTGCAGTAACAAATAAACTCCAAAATTTCAGGGTCTTAACATGAAAAGATTTATTTATTCCTCAGATAAATCGTAATGCAGGTCTAGTAGCCCTTGTCCATTGTGCAGCTAAAACACATGGAATGCGTGATCTCAAGGTCAATGCAGCAAGGAAAGAAAGGTTGGGAGGATTTTGTAAAATGTTTGTAAGTGCAAGCCAGGAACCAGCTCCTAACATCATTTCCACCTGCATCCCACTGGTCACAATTCTGTCACGTGGTTCTAAACTAACTGAAGAGGAAGCTGGGGCATGTGGTCTTCTGGTGTGTCCAAGAAGACAGAATGGTATGGAGACCACAGATCACTACGGTGCCACAGCATTCAATAAATGGACACCCTGCTCTCCTGCTACAGCTGCTATTTCCACTGCCATTACTTCTAAAGCCCCCAAAATACAACCGCAACACCCAACCCTTGTTGCCAGGCACTGACTGCTTTTTATTGTTTCACTTTGTAAAACAACCCTACCAAATGAGTTTATAATTTATTATTATAAATCAAGACACAGAGATGTAGAAATTGCCTGAAGTTACAAGTTAGTACGTAGTTGTCTTATTACCAGTACTTCTCCTACTAAAAAGAGAGACTGCCCTCCACAGGGCTGGGCAGCCCCAGTGCAGACTCATGGCAGACACCAGCCTTCTCAGCTCTAAGCGACCTGCCGGCAACATAACCATTGGCACATCTGTAGAAAGCTTCCTTCCACGGTAATTTTTTCTTTGATTTACTGGCTGTGTTAAAAATGTTCTATAATGGTCAATTCCGGAGGATGTTGCACTTAAAGAGAAAACTGCCCTAAATAAAAACGAATGATACTAGAATCCCTTCTCTCCCAATGAAATGATTCTCCTGCATTTTGCTCTCCTTGTGAGCACACCAAAAAAGCTTCTTTGGTCTATTATTTCCCAATTACCTCCTCTAGTGCTAGCTGAGAGCAGAGAAGGAAGATGGGATCATGAGGCTCATAACATTTGATCTTTTCCAGGCTTCAGCAAACCTGTGAATCACTTTCATAAGCTCAATCAATATCAGGTGTCACCTGGTGGCAGGTAAGGGCAATTTGATGGCTTCTCTAATACCTTGCAGGCATTGATTTCCCCACATATCAGGAGAGAGGAGACTGAATAGAGTGTGGAGAAACAGGAAAAGGCAGAGTGGCCATGCAGCTCAGCGGGTCGGCCCCGAGATCCCAGAGCTAGCCTCTGCCCTGACTGCATGATGATTTCCCAGCCTCTCCCAGCCAGGCCCGCTGCCCTCAGAGCCTGCCCAAGACCACCAGCCAGGAGCACACGGCTTAGCATCCATGTGCGAAAATCCACCTGGATCCCGCATTCGCTGGCTGAGATAGGGCAGTTCTTCTGCTTTCTCTGTTTTAAAAGGCTGAGCAACCCAGATGGTGTGACTCAAAACTGCTCTCAGAAGATGTAAGGCAGAAAACATGGTTCTTGAAGTCTGGTCCCCGACCAGCAGCATCAACTTGGAAACTTGTTTGAAATGCAGAGCCTCAGGCCCCACCCCAGACCTACTGGATCAAAGTCTCTCTCTGGGGGTGGGGCCTGGCCATCTGTGTTTTAACAAACCCAAGAAGATTCGAATACAGCTATAGTTTGAGAATCACTATACTAAAAGACATTGTGAGAGGCTGAGCTCCCTGTTTCCCTGAAATAAAAAGCAGGGTTCAGGGCAAGGGAGAGTTACAGCACATGAGGATGGGAACCCAGCTTCCATCAGGAAGCTTAGATTGGTTAATTTGGCACTGCCCTTTGCTGCTTCCTCTAGGTAGCTGACCAGGCAACCTGAAGCTGGGAGGGGTGATCCTCCAAACCGCAGAGTGGCAGCTGTGATGCAGAGCTGAAGCCCAGAGCATAAGAGCAAAACAGCAGCCATGGCTGGGAAATGCCATTGGGGGGCCCTGGTGAGAGCCACAAGGGCCTGGCAGCAGGAGGCACTTCTCAGCTGAGGGTAACCCACTGCTCCAAGAAAGAGTGGGCTGAGGGCCTTTAAAGTCCCACCAGTGGAGTCATTGCTGAACTGAATCCCAAACGAACCCAGCTCAATACAGGCGGGCTTACTACTTGGGCATGCTTCTTCCCTAAGAAAAGGTAAAGGCAGAAGGGTGTGCTCATCCTTTATTCTGGATCCCCAGATTCTTTCCTGCTTCCCTGCCCCCCAGGCCTGGCTACCTCTCTCCTGGTCCAGTACAGGAGCATCCTACAAAATTGCCTCCTCCAGTGTCACTGTCCTCCAGCCATTCTCCATCCAGAGCTGGGGAGAGGTATGAGGTATCTCTCATCTGACCATGCCTCTCCCATGCTTAAAATCTTTCCCCGGCCTCCCAGTGCTTCAGAACGAAATCTACCTCCCTCGCTGGCATACTCAGCCTTCGATACCTGATCCCTGGCCCTCTCCAGCATCCCCTCCTACCACTTCCGTGCCAGGGCCCTTGCCTGGCAGGGGAAAACATTTGCAGTACCAGGGATGCTGCTTCCTCACACTCTTGTCACTTAATTCCCACTTCTTTCAAATATTCAGATTGAGGTCCTTTCATCCAAAGAGTCAGAACCCCTTGCCCCATCGGCACTCTCACAACAGCTGGACACACATCTAACTCAGCCCAGATCATAGAATATATTTGTCTGCCTCCCCCACCAAACAGCGAAAGACTGAGTGCAAAATAAATTCCCTGATGATGCTGTCCTGAAACCATTAGCATTTATGTGTGTCCACACCGTACATTCACCAGATATTTTTAATCACTTGGGTTATTGCCCAACTCATCTTCTTTGAGTGCCACCTCAGGTAGGAAAGAGGAAAGGCACGGAAGTTCAAATTCTGATGGTTTCTTGCTTTTTATCCTGATTATTCATTCAGGCTGTAAGATCCGTTGAGAGGTCATCTCATCCAGCCCCTATCTCTGAGCAAGACTAAAGGAGGCTTTTGGGCTCCTTTTTACAATAATTCTCAGTACATCTAAGTCAGACTGGAAAAGATACAGATCAGATGCCGATGGGTGGTATCCACACTGCACAAGACCTGTTCTCCCAACGTTCCACTGTCAGTGGGCAGAATATGAAGCCCTCTGGGCGGGGTGAGACCCAGCATAGAGTATTTACCCAGAGACACCATTTTAAATACGTTAAGTGTCACTGAAAATAAAAATTAACATGTCTTTTTGCTTTTATCTAAATTTAACCCCATTACTTTTCCTATCTTGGTAATAAAGCAGATTGAAGTGTGTAGTTGGAGAAGTTTGAAAAAAGAAGATTGCTTTCCTCCTATTTTTTAATTTTTGTTTATATCCAACTTTGGTTTTAAAAAAAAAAAAATGAGGCACTCAGGGAGGATTATAAATCCTCACAAGGCTCCCTGTCTTACAGATGGAGAGATGCTCAAAACAGTCTCTTGTTCATTTGGTTGTTTGAGGCCCAGATCATGTTTCCTATAAGTAGAGGTTTCCCAGAGCAACATCAGGTGAGCTGCAGCAGGAAAGGGAAAGTTTAACCTTGAGCTTGCCTTGGGCCCTGGGGATCATCCGAGGATGACCAGGAAAGCAAGTGAGTCTACCTGATTGGTAGACTTTTCACCAAGAAATCCTGGACCTATACAACCAAGAGGGAGGGGAAACAAGTTAGGCCATCCTCAGGACACACATACCAGAAGGGGACATCTGGGTACATCCTCCAGCTTCCTTGGAGGCACCTCAACACAGACTGGCTTGAGTGCTGGGCCAAAGTGCAAAGGATAGGACCTGGTGATAGGTCACCAGGGAAGACAAGGCTGTCAGGTCTGCCTGGAGACCTTGGGTTCTCCTGGGGTTGCTTTAACCACACTTCATTCAGCCTGTTCCTCAACATGGCATGAGTCATTATATCTGTGCCTCCAGAGTCTAGCTGCTCTTTATTGCCTGAAATAGCCTGAGAGCCACATGGTTGGTTATTCTTAGGTATCAGAATGAGAGAGAAGTGTTCTTGAGATGGGTGTATATCAGTAGATCCTCTCGCTTGTTTTCATACCAGCAATCCCCATATTGCTCCTCCAGGAACCCTTCTTTTCCTCAGGTGAAAGTGGCCCCATGGGAACTCCCCAGAGAGTGAAACTGGGCTAGCTCTAATCACAATTGTATTAGTCAGGATAGAGCAGGTTTTGCTACACCAACAAAACTTTCAAAATCTCAGTGATGTAACACAACACAAGTATCTTAGGCCGATAGGAGGGTGCTGCTGAGATTAGACACTCAGGGACACAGGGTGACAGAGGCTTTACCTTGACATGTGCTTCTATGACCACTGAGGACGTCTGGCTCTTTAAGTCTTCCACTTGTATGGGACACAGTTCATACCTGTCCATATTTCATTGGCCAAAATCAATCACACAGCCCCATAAAAAAGATGTATAGAAGCACATGTAGCCCCAGATAGAGGCCCTCAAAGAAGGACAGAAGCATGGTCCTACTATGTGCTCAGAAGGTAGATGGTGAACTGGAAATATTTAGTGAACACATGCAACCAGCATCTCACGGAGCCAGACAGTACACCTTCCCAAGCATGACAAGGCTATAGGTCCCTCTTGCAATGTATGCCAAGAACTACACAGATCGTGCTGATGCCTCCAGACACAAACCCAGTCTGTTCAGAGACCACATGCTCTCCCATCCCTCTTAGGGGAGCTTTAATTATAGCAAACAGCCCTACCATCTCTGCCACAAGAATCCCAGGATATCAGGGAGAGTGAAAGGAATCTCTGCATCACACAGTCTGCTCTGCAACCTCCTTGAAGTAGACTAGTGCTTTTTAAGAAAATTATAAAAAGAAGGAAAATCCCAGAGCCTCCTCCCCTCACCCATTCTAGTGCCAAATAATTATGTCCTTTCCATTCCTCCTTTCCTGACTATAGAAAGCACTTGGAAAGCAAACTAGTGAAAAACAAAACAAAACAAAAAACAGTTAACAAACATTAAATATTGAAAGAAGATATCACAGTGTGTGTGTGTGTGTGTGTGGGTGGGTGGGTGAGTGAATAAAATAGATCTCCCCTTACCCACATACTCTCCCTCAGAAAGGCTGTCTAAGAGACATACCCAGTTGGACTGCAGGCTATGATATAATTAGAAAAATATTGCCCAATTGCAAAGACATGTGCCTGTTTGCATGAAATGGAAGCATCTGTTGAAATTATTTGAGGTGTCCCATCACTAATTAAAAGAGCTTTCATTTATAGAGGATGCACCATATGGATGCTGTTGCTGGATGTGAATGAGTGCTAGGGGAGCTGTTAGGGCAGGTGTATGGTGAGGAATATCTGGGAAAATATGATTTAGCCTTCCAAAAATTCTCCTTACAAGGAGGTGGGGGGTGGGGGAGGTGCTGCTGGAAGTTGTTTTAGTGAGACACGGAAACGTGACACACCATCCCAAATTACACCTGGCTGTGTCTGTGACCACTGAGGAGCTTTGACCCTGGAGTCTTGCTATGCCCCTTTTATTTGCCAAGTCACTACTTTGTCTTCAATGGGCTTTCCAGGTAAACAAGATCAGCTAAAGAATTTGGGCAGCTCTGTGAAAAATGAAAATATGGGGACCCTTGCTAAAAATTATTAAGAATTTCCAGACAGTGACAGCAGAGCATTAAACCATGTGCATGCCATTCTGAGTGTGGGGTCCTGTGCAGCTGGAAGGATCACATACTCATGAAGCCAGCCCTGAAAGTAAGAAAAAAGGAAGAGCTGCTAGAGAAATAGAGGCCAAGGGGTGGGGCAGTTAAAGCAGAGATGAATGCCAGACAACAGTCACCCCAGCACATTATAGCCCATAAGGGACTTTCACATCCACACTCTGCTCTGTGGGCCTCATTGCCCATGCTCTTGGCAAGACAGACTCAGAGAGAAGAAAGGACTTGTTCTCATATCTCCTTACTGTGTAGACCTGTAATAAAACCCAGAAGCTAACTTCTGGCCCTACTTGTCTTCTCCTTCTTTATACCTTACCTACTCAGCAAGTTCTGCCGCCTATGGACTCTACTCTGCATCATTCTCTCCCAGCACATACCTACTCTAGGAGCCATGTGCATCCCACTTAGCACAGTGAACTAGTCCAAATAGGTATCAGGAAAATTAAAGTCAGTCCCAGCTGAGCTGGAGACATATGCATCCAGGAGACACTAGTAAAGCTGATTCTTATAATTCTTCCCAGTTAGAAGAGAGGTATCAGATTATTCAAGATGTGATTTCCAACCAACTTTGGCTTAGAGGTTCAATAACTGTAACATACTTGAAACAATTATAGAATTATTTCTCTCAAAGAAGATATTGGGGACAAGGAAATAATGGCTACTGATCTAAGGCTTCTGGTCTAGGACTAGCATTCTTTTTTCAAGTTCAAGTGAGTAGTCCCATTGCAAAATCACTTTGGGGTCCAGCTATATCCTTGTTTCAGATTCCAGTTTTTAAGAAGTGTCTTAAGGAGACCGGAGACCTGTAACATCCAATGGATACAATGATCTTTTTGAAAAACAACAGACACACAACACATCAAAATTTGTCACATGTAGTAAAGCTGTACTTGGAAAGAAAGACTTAACATCAATTCCCTAGAGTTTCAACTTAAGAAACTAGAAAACGGAGAGCAAAGTAAACTCAAAGTTAGTAGAAGGGAGGGAATAAAGGTTTAGAGCAGAAATTAATGCAATAAAATGCAGGCAGAAAGTAAAGAAAGTTAACACAGCAAAAAGCTCATTCTTCAAAAAGTTCAACAAAATGGACAAACTACATAGATCAAGCAAAAAAGAGAAAGAACACATATCGCCAATTTAGTAATGAAAAGGATTGATCACCATAGATCCTACATACATGAAAAGAATAACAAGAGAATTCTATGAACAAATTTAAGCCAACAAATCTGACAATTTAGGTGAAACAGAGAATTTTCTTTAAAAATACAACTTACCAAAATTGACAAAAGAAGAAACAGAAAAGCTGAATAGTGCTATACCTATTAAAGAAGTTGAAAAAAAAAAAAATTAAATCCATCTCACAAAGAGAACTCCAGCCTGAGATGGTATGGTAGGCAGAACAATGGCTTTCCAAAGATGTCTACATCTTAATCTCTGGAATTTGTGACTGTGTTATAGCAAAAGAAATTAGGATAGCAAATGGAATTACTGTTTCTAACCAGCTGACCTTAAGGTAGAGAGAGTATCCTAGATTAGCCAGATGGGCCCAATGTAACCATAGGGTCTTAAATGTGAATGAGGAAGGCAGAAGTGGGAGTGTCAGAGATATTCAATCGGAGAAAGACTCAACTGGCCACTGTAGACTTTGAAAATGGAAGGGGCCATGAGCCAAAGAAGGCAGGCAGCATCTAGAAGCTGGAAAAGGCAAGAAAAGAGATTATTCCCTAGAATCTTTCTTCAGAGAGGAATAGAGCCCTGCTCATGCCATGAATTTAACCCATTTCAGGTTTCTGGCCTCCAGAATTGTAAGAAAATAGATTTATAATATTTAAGCTACAAATTTTGTGGGCATTTGCTACAGCAGCGATAAGAAAGTAATGCACACAGTTTCACTGGTGAATTCTATAAAACAATGAAGAAAAAAGTAACACTAATATTACACAGGTTTTTCAAAAAGTAGAGAAAGAAGGATCAATGCCTAACTCATCTTCTGAGGTCAGGATAGCTTCAATTCCAAAACCTAACAAGGATGTAGCAAAGAAAAAAATTGCAAACCAATATTTCTTATGAATACAGATGCGAAAATCCTTAACAAAATAATAGCAAGCTGAATCCAACAGTATATAATAAAAGGAAAAATACATCATAACCAAGTAGGGCTTATCCCAAGAATGCAAGTTTAGTTTAACATGTGCAAATTAATCAACACAATCTAACATGTCAATGAAATTAAAGGAGAAAAATGCAATATTAATTTATTAGATGTGAAAAATAATTTGACAAAATTAAACACCTATTCATAATTTTTTTTTAAATCTCTCATCAAACTAGGACTAGAAGACAACTTTTTCAACCTAGGCATCTATATCTAAAAACAAAGCAAAAACAAACAAACAAACAAAAAAAAAACCCAGCTAACACCATACTTAATGGTGAGAGACTGAATGTTTTACCTCCTAAGCTAGGGACAAGGCAAGAATGCTCATCTTCACCGAATCTATTCACATTTTTCTGGAGGTACCTGTACTAAGGCAAGAAAATAAAATCAATACTGGAAAAACTGGAAAGAAAGAAATAGAACTCTTCCTATTTGCAGATGATATGATTGTTCATGTAGAAAATTCCAGAGAAGCTACAAAAATGAGTATTAAAATTAATTAATGAATTTAGCAAGGTTGTAGGTTATAAGGTTAATGTGCAAAAAACAATTTTATTTTTAGATACATACAGCAACCAAGTAGAAAGTGAGATTTTAAAAAAATCCATTTAGAGTGGTACAAAAATATTGAATATGTAGGAATAAGTCTAATAAAGAGGTCCAAGACCTCTATACTGAAACTATAAAATATTGCTAACAGAAATTAAGAGACCTAAATAAACGAAAAAAATATTGTTTTATTCTGTGGATTGGAAGATTCAATATCATTATGTGACAGTTATCTCCATATTCAATGCAATCTCAGTCAAAATTCCAACAGGCATTTGGTAGAAGTTGGCAAGCTAAAATGTATATGGAAATTCTATATAAATTCATATAAACTCTAAAATTTGCATGGAAATGGAAAATACCTAGAATAACCAAAGCAATTTTTTAAAAGAACGATGTTGGAGCACGTACGATACCTGATTTCAGTAATCAAGACAGTTTGATATTGGTAGAAAGATAGACATATAGATCAAACGAACAGCACAGATAGTCCAGAAATATACTACATATATTTGACCAATTGATTTATGACAAAGAGGTTGAGGCAATTCAACTGGGAAAGGAAAATGTTTTGGAAATGATGTCTAGATAGCTACGTGGTAAGAAATAATAAGCATTGATCTTTCCCTCACACCATACAAAATAATTAATTCAAGATGGATCATAGACCCAAGTGTAAAGCTCAAAAGTACAAAATTTCTAGAAGAAAATATAGTATATCTTTGTGATCTTGGGATATGCAAATGATTCTTAGAGGACAAAAATCATGACCCATAAAAGAAAAAATGACAAATCGGACTACATCAGAATGAAAACTTTCTGCTCTTTGAAAGAAATCATTAAGAAAACAAAAAGGCAAGCCACATACTGGGAGAAAATGCTCACAACACACATAACAAAGAACTTGAATCCAGATTAGATAAAGAACTCTTATAAGCTAATAAGAAAAAGGGCAAAAGTGTGAACAGTCACTTCAACGAAGAAGTCATCCAAATGGCCAATATTCACATGAAAAGATGCTCAACATCATTAGTCACCTGGGAAATGCAAATTAAACCACAATTAAATACCACTAGATACCCATTAGAAGGGCTAAAATTGAAAGACTGACCATGCCAGTGTTGGACAGGATGTGGAGGAAATGAAACTCTCATGTACTGTGAGTGGGAATAAAATAGTTGGTCAGTTTCTTAAAAAGTTAAAGGTACACCTACCATATGACCCAGCCATTCTACCCCTAGGTATTTACCCAAGAGCAACGAAAACATACATATACTTATATACAAATGTTCATAGCAGCTTTATTCGAAATAACCAAAAAAACTGGAAACAACCCAAATGTTTATCCACAGATAAGTGGTTAGACAAATGTGGTACATCCACACAATGAAATACTATTCAGCAATAAAAACTAATAACTTGTTGATATACACAACAGGGATGAATCTCAAAACAATTATGCTGAATGAAAGAAGCCAGATTAAAAGAGTATAATGTATGATTTCATTTATATAAAATCCTAGAAAATGCAAAATAATCTACATATAGTGATGCGAAACAGATTTGTGGTTGCCTGGGGGATGAGAGTAGAGGGAGAAATAGATTACAAGGAAGGGGAAAATAATTTTGGGGAATGATGCAAAGTTTGTTGTTTTAATTGTGGTGACGATTTAACAGGTGAAGGCAACTGGCTCTCAGAGCACTGCAGCTACCAGGAAAGGGTACCCAGGGATCCAGAGGCAGGTCTGTCTCCCCACTCCCAGTCTACAGCCCATTACCTGCACCACCACACCTCTAAAAAGAGGGATTCTTCTAAAACCCATGTGCATGGTAATCTCTAAGACACATCAACACATTGAAACAGACCTTTGCGAGGCTCGTTCAAAGAGATCTGAATTGGTTTCACGAGAGTAAGAGGAAAACCAGTTTCTGTATACTAGCAGATTGGGTCCCAGTTGCCTTCCAGCAATAATTTCTATCTTTTGGGCTCTCTGTTCTTAGCACCATTTTTTGATTGCTTACTATGAAGTGAAGGTATGTATAAAAACATTGCCAATTTCACACAGAAAATCCATGGCAGAATCAGGATTCAAAGGCCGGCAGCCTGACCTTAGTGCTTGAGTGCTTAACTGGGATGCTGTCCTGCCTCCCTTCCTCTGCCCTGGGTAGTCTCTCCCCTAGGGCGCCCAGTTGTGTTTCCTTGGCACCTTATCCACATCATCAATTCTGGTTTTCCAAGGTGATAGACGTGTGGAGTCGCACCCTCAGTCATCCATTTATACAAAGACAGTAACAATATAATTGCAGCAAAGCAGACAGTCCTCTCATTTGATGGCCATGGTGGTTCAACATATAGAACCAATCTCCTTGGATTGAGTCCCTTCAACAAGGACCATTTCCTATTAGTGTAAATGGCAATGAACAAATGGTCGTGGAGGGGCCTCTGGACCACTTCTTGGGTAACTAGATAGGATAGAGATTCTAAGACCTCAAGGAGTTTGTAAGTGGGTTGGGGTAATATGATTAACATATAGGAAAAAATGAGAGCTAATATAGGAAGAGTAGCTGAAAATGCTTGTAAGAGGCTCAAACAGAATTCAGCTGATGGGAACTGGGTTGGAGAGGTGTCAGAGGCCATGAGGAGAAAATGATACAGTCAGAAAACTTTAGGCTTGATAAATAAAATGACAAACTTGTGATGCATCCTCATCTTCTTCCTGGATCCTCTGTTTATCTGGAAGATGGTTTCTGATCATCCTTTCAGTGGATCTTCAAAGGATTTGCCAGAAAGCTCTACCTTGGACTTCTTCAAACTCCTTGGCCCTGAAATGCTGGAGAGAAACAAAACAGCACCATTTGTGTGACTTGAGCCTGAAAAAGAAGCAAATCAAGCAGCTGGGAGATCCAGATTTTGCTCAATAACCATCTTCAGAGAAGACAACAAAGAATCCTATAATCTGTTTAAATGCAAGATAGGAAAATGATTGTTTTAACCAATGTAATTTTGTATATTTTTGAATTGAAATAATTATGTTTCTGAATCAATCAAAATTTCCAATACAATCAACCTCCTTGATAAAATTACCCAGACTTATTTAAAGAAAACAAGGAGCACTTCCCTCTTTCAATTTAAAAATATCAGGAATCAATTTCCAATTTGTCCTCAAGGAAGCTTTCCCAATTGGCCCAAGCTATTCTTGGTGCATTAGCACTTCCTTGGAGCCATCCTTCTCATCAACAGATGTGTCAGCTTAGGACAAAACAGCATCTGCACTGCCTCCCTATGAGCCCACTACCCTGCAACACACACACACACACACACACACACACACACACACACACACACACACACACACTCCCTCTCTGCCCACAGAGGGAGGTTAGAAGACAAGATCAAAGTGGCAGATGCTAAGAGGGCTTTCAGCCACAGGGAAGATGCTAACTGATCAAGAGTTTTGCAGGGCACCAGTCAGGGAGACATGCAGCCCTGAGTTTGGGGAGACAAAACAAAACAAACAAAAAAAAAACACAACAGAAATTGTTGAAAAGAATTAGCCGGACAAACCAACTGTTTGTACAGAGAAAGCAAAAGGCAGAGGCAGATCCAAAGTGACAACCAATATCCTTCCTAAAGGATGGGAGAGGTGACTGTTCAACCACCACAGTGGAGAAATCAGGATCAGGGAGAAGACAGCTGAGCTCTCTGTTGTCCTGTGCTAGTGTGGGGACCTCAGTGTGGGCAATCAATGGCATGGCTATCAGGCCCAGATAGGAAACCTGTAGGAAAGAGCTAATGCCTATTGCTGAGTCTGGATGAGACACATTCCTCTGCAGCAGAAAGCTTTGTCCTGCTGTGTCTTTGCAAGACAAAGGGAATTTTTAAGGACAGCAGACTGCCAGTGAGTCTCTGTGGTTTCCAGAATAAAGCACAGTCTCCCCAGCCTGGCCCTTGAGATCCTCTGTATGCTAATAATTGGGGTGATCTTCCACTGACCAATCAAAATTGGTCACTGGCCATAGTGCTAGAGCAGGCTGGCCCTGGAGGGCCCCTGTAGTGTTGGGCATTAATCTTTAGTTCTGGTTTGGGAAATTTCCTGGGTTGTCCCAGGTTGATGACAGTATGTGGGCAGATTTCAGTACTCTAATGTCCAGTATGGTCTCACTGCAGGCACCAGCTGAAACTCTGCCCAACCCACAATGTTACTACAGCAGGCCCTTAAGTTGAAACCTTCATTTCTAGCCAGATTGGTCTCCTCATATACAAACACACACCCCAACTTATCACACTAGGCCAAGCCCCTCTGACTTTGCTTCTTATGTCCTCTTACCTGAAATGACCTCACGTCATCCTGGATTGTTGCTTAGAGCAGAGGGTATATCCTGCCCCTGCTCTCTCCTTGCCTGAGCTAGTGCAATACCAAGTGTCTATAACAGATAAGAACACACTGCATAAAGTGTCTTCTTTCAGATGGAGAGCTCCCTGGAGGTAGAAATGATGCCTCATACTCCTTGCTCTTACTGTGGGTCTTCTACAGAATCTTGCACACTGCTTGGCACACAGCTGGCCCTCCTTAAATGCTTTCTGCAAGGACTGAACTGACAAAAAGGGATGTTATTCAAATGGTGAGAGAAATCAGAGATGAAGAAGTGAGAATCCCCATCCTCTTCTCTCCCACCCCTGCCTCTGTGGAGCTACTTTTTGGCTTACTGCACTTAATCCACGTATTATCAATAACATCTGATGAGTATTCAGCATTTATTAGCTTCTAAGTGCTATGTACATGTATTTTATCTTTACAACAAACCCATGAATCAGTTATTGTAATTATTCCCATTTCACAAATGAGGTATCTGATGCAGAACAAAGCAAGGTGTCTTGCCCATTGTGACTCCAGAATCCAGTCACTTTGCTGTATCAGCTCTGTCAGATGAGTGAGGCTCTCTCCAGCATAGCTCGTTTCTTGGGTTTTCTTTACAGCTATTTTGAGATTGATCCTTCTGTACCTCCTCCATTCCAAGATGATGCTGATTTCTTCCTGGCAGCACTGTAATGGAAGACAAGCCAGCACTCACATAAGATCAATTTCTCAACCAATAGAATTTATCTAAATTTGTTGTGGATCAATGGAGTCCTGTCTGCAAACCCATGAGGGAAACAGAATATAGATCAAACCCTCTTTCTGAAAATTCCAGACCATTGTCCACACACTTTTTGGCTGTGCTGGTAGGGTCATGATGATTGTGTTGATGACTCATTGGAAGATGTAAGCTGCCTATTGCAACTTAGCAATGTTTTGATATTAATATTAATGGATATTTTTGGACACTTACTATGGATCAAGTGTTGCCCTAGGAGATGTACATGCATTTTCCCATTTAATCCTCCCCAAAATCTGATGAGGTAGGTGTAATTATTATTTCCACTTTAAAGTTGAAGAAACAAAGGCACAGCCAAGTCTAAGTTGTACAAACTCTCATAGGTAGCTGGTAATGGAGCCATGATTCAAACCTTGACATGCTTGAATTCAAGCACTGTTCTGTGCTCAATGGGATGTCCTGATCAGGATATATGTCTATCTCCTTCTTGTTGTTTAAAATTTTTCATTGGAACTGGGTTTGATGCCACACACTAAAATGTGATGTGCCGGGAAGCATGCTTAACTGAGGATCAAACACCATTCAGAATCCTGAACCAGATAATCTCTTAGGAGTCCCCCAGTTCCAAGTCTGTATGAGCTTATGGTTCTCTACCTCAGCTGATAACACAGTACGAGGTATAGGCATACCTTGGACATATTACAGGTTTGGTTCCAGACCACTGCAATAAAGTGAATAATGCAATAAAGCAAGTGACACAAATTTTTCAGTTTCCCAGTGCACATAAAAGTTATGTGGGCTTCCCTGGTGGCACAGTGGTTGGGAGTCTGCCTGCCGGTGCAGGGGACACAGGTTCGGGCCCTGGTCTGGGAGGGTCCCACATGCCGCGGAGCAGCTGGGCCCATGAGCCACGATGGCTGAGCCTGCGCGTCTGGAGCCTGTGCTCCGCAACAGGAGAGGCCGAGGTAGTGAGAGGCCCGCGCACTGGGATGAGGAGTGGCCCCCGCTTGCCGCAACTAGAGAGCCCTCGCGCAGAAACGAAGACCCAACACAGCCATAAAAATAAATAAATAAATAAATAAATTTAAAAGTTATGTTTACACTATACTGTAGTTTATTATGTGTGCAACAGCATTATGTCTTAACAAAAAAAAATGTACACACCTTAATTTAAAAATGCTTTATTGCTAAAAAATATGCCAACCATCACCTGACTCTTCAATGAGTTGTAATCTTTTGCTGGTGGAGGGTCTTGCTTCGATGTTGATGGCTGCTAACTGATCAGGGAGGTGTTTCCTGAAGGCTGGGATGGTTGTGGCAATTTCTTAAAATAAGGCAATAATGAAGTTTGCCACATTGATTGATACTTCATCTCATGAAAGATTTCTCTGTAACATGCATTGCTGTTTGATAGCATTTTACCCACAGTACAACTTCTTTCAAAATTGGAGTCAATCCTCTCAAACCCAGCTCCTCCTTTATCAACTATTTAGTAATATTCTAAATCTTTTGTTGTTGTTTCAACAACCTTCACAGCATCTTTACCAGAAGTAGATTCCATCTCAAGAAACCACTCTCTTTGCTCATTCATAAGAAGCAACTCCTCATCTGTTCAAATTTTATCATGAGATTGCAGCAATTCAGTCACATCTTCAGACTCCACTTCTAATTCTAGTTCTCTTGCTATTTTCACCGCATCTGCCATTACTTCCTCCACTGAAGTCTTGAACCCCTTAAAGTCATCCACAAGTGTTGGAATCAACTTCTTCCAAATTCCTGTTAATGTTGATATTTTCACCTCTTCCCATGAATCACCAATATTCTTAAGGGCATCTAGAATGAGGAATCCTTTTCAGAAGGTTCTTAATTGACTTTTCCCAGATCGATCAGAGGAACCACTATCTATGGCAGCTATAGCCTTATGGAATGTATTTCTGTAATAATAAGATTTGAAAGTCCAAATTAGTACTTGATCCATGATCTGCAGAATGAATATTGTGTTAGCAGGCATGAAAACAACATGAATCTTGTCAATCTCCATCAGAGGTCTTGGGTGACCAGGTGCATTGTCAACAAGCAGTAATATTTTGAAAAGAACCCTTTGTTTTGTTTTGTTTTGTTTTTTTCCTGAGCAGTAGGTCTCAACAGTGGGCTTAAAATATTCAGTAAACCATGTTGTAAACAGATGTGCTGTCATCTAGGCTTTGTTATTCCATTTCTAGAGCACAGGCAGAGTAGATGTAGCATAATTCTTAAGAACCCTAGGATGTTTGGAATGGTAAATAAGCATTGGCTTTAACTTAAAGTCACTAGCTGCATTAGTCCCTAATAAGAGAGCCTATCCTTTGAAGCTTTGAAGCCAGGCATCGACTTATCCTCTCCAGCTATGAAAGTCTTAGATGGCATCTTCTTCCAATAGAAGGCTGTTTCATCTACCATTGAAAATCTTATTTAGTGTAACCACCTTCATTAATCATCTTAGCTAGATCTTCTAGATAACTTGCTGCAGCTTCTTTTTTTTTTTTTTTTTTAAACATCTTTATTGAAGTATAATTGCTTTACAATGGTGTGTTAGCTTCTGCTTTATAACAAAGTGAATCAGTTATACATATACATATGTTCCCATATCTCTTCCCTCTTGCATCTCCCTCCCTCCCACCCTCCCTATCCCACCCCTCTAGGTGGTCACAAAGCACCGAGCTGATCTCCCTGTGCTATGCGGCTGCTTCCCACTAGCTATCTACTTTACACTTGGTAGTGTACATATGTCCATGACACTCTCTCACCCTGTCACATCTCACCCCTCCCCCTCCCCATAGCCTCAAGTCCTTTCTCTAGTAGGTCTCTGTCTTTATTCCCATCTTGCCACTAGGTTCTTCATGACCTTTTTTTTTTTTTTTTCCTTAGATTCCATATATATGTGTTAGCATACTGTATTTCTTTTTATCTTTCTGACTTACTTCACTCTGTATGACAGACTCTAACTCCATCCACCTCATTACAAACACCTCCATTTCATTTCTTTTTATGGCTGAGTAATATTCCATTGTATATATGTGCCACATCTTCTTTATCCATTCATCCGATGATGGACACCTAGGTTGCTTCCATGTCCTGGCTATTGTAAACAGAGCTGCAATGAATATTTTGGTACATGACTCTTTCTGAATTATGGTTTTCTCAGGGTATATGCCCAGTAGTGGGATTGCTGGGTCATATGGTAGTTCTATTTTTAGTTTTTTAAGGAACCTCCATACTGTTCTCCATAGTGGCTGTATCAATTTACATTCCCACCAACAGTGCAAGAGGGTTCCCTTTTCTCCACACCCTTTCCAGCATTTATTGTTTCTAGATTTTTTGATGATGGCCATTCTGACTGGTGTGAGATGATACCTCATTGTAGTTTTGATTTGCATTTCTCTAATGATTAATGATGTTGAGCATTCTTTCATGTGTCTGTTGGCAATCTGTATCTCTTCTTTGGAGAAATGTCTATTTAGGTCTTCTGCCCATTTTTGGATTGGGTTGTTTGTTTTTTTGTTATTGAGCTGCATGAGCTGCTTGTAAATCTTAGAGATTAATCCTTTGTCAGTTGCTTCATTTGCAAATATTTTCTCCCATTCTGAGGGTTGTCTTTTGGTCTTGTTTATGGTTTCCTTTGCTGTGCAAAAGCTTTAAAGTTTCATTAGGTCCCATTTGTTTATTTGTGTTTTTATTTCCATTTCTCTAGGACCTGGGTCAAAAAGGATCTTGCTGTGATTTATGTCATAGAGTGTTCTGCCTATGTTTTCCTCTAAGAGTTTGATAGTGTCTGGCCTTACACTTAGGTCTTTAATCCATTTTGAGTTTATTTTTGTGTATGGTGTCAGGGAGTGTTCTAATTTCATACTTTTACATGTACCTGTCCAATTTTCCCAGCACCACTTATTGAAGAGGCTGTCTTTTCTCCACTGTATATGCTTGCCTCCTTTATCAAAGATAAGGTGACCATATGTGCGTGGGCTTATCTCTGGGCTTTCTATCCTGTTCCATTGATCTATATTTCTGTTTTTGTGCCAGTACCAAACTGTCTTGATTACTGTAGCTTTGTAATATAGTCTGAAGTCAGGGAGCCTGATTCCTCCAGCTCCATTTTTCGTTCTCAAGATTGCTTTGGCTATTCGGGGTCTTTTGTGTTTCCATACAAATTGTGAAATTTTTTGTTCTAGTTCTGTGAAAAATGCCAGTGGTAGTTTGATAGGGATTGCATTGAATCTGTAGATTGCTTTGGGTAGCAGAGTCATTTTCACAATGTTGATTCTTCCAATCCAAGAACATGGTATATCTCTCCATCTATTTGTATCATCTTTAATTTCTTTCATCAGTGTCCTATAATTTTCTGCATACAGGTCTTTTGTCTCCTTAGGTAGGTTTATTCCTAGATATTTTATTCTTTTTGTTGCAATAGTAAACGGGAGTGTTTTCTTAATTTCACTTTCAGATTTTTCATCATTAGTATACAGGAATGCAAGAGATTTCTGTGCATTAATTTTGTATCCTGCTACTTTACCAAATTCATTGATTAGCTCTAGTAGTTTTCTGGTAGCATCTTTTGGATTCTCTATGTATAGTATCATGTCATCTGCAAACAGTGACAGCTTTACTTCTTCTTTTCCGATTTGGATTCCTTTTATTTCTTTTTCGTCTCTGATTGCTGTGGCTAACACTTCCAAAACTATGTTGAATAATAGTGGTGAGAGTGGGCAACCTTGTCTTGTTCCTGATCTTAGTGGAAATGGTTTCAGTTTTTCACCATTGAGGACAATGTTGGCTGTGGGTTTGTCATATACGGCCTTTATTATGTTGAGGAAAGTTCCCTCTATGCCTACTTTCTGCAGGACTTTTATCATAAATGGGTGTTGAATTTTGTCGAAAGCTTTCTCTGCATCTATTGAGATGATCATATGGTTTTTCTCCTTCAATTTGTTAATATGATGTATCACGTTGATTGATTTGCGTATATTGAAGAATCCTTGCATTCCTGGAATAAACCCCACTTGATCATGGTGTATGATCCTTTTAATGTGCTGTTGGATTCTGTTTGCTAGTATTTTGTTGAGGATTTTTGCATCTATGTTCATCAGTGATATTGGCCTGTAGTTTTCTTTCTTTGTGACATCTTTGTCTGGTTTTGGTATCAGGGTGATGGTGGCCTCGTAGAATGAGTTGGGGAGTTTCCTCCCTCTGCAATATTTTGGAAGAGTTTGAGAAGGATAGGTGTTAGCTCTTCTCTAAATGTTTGATAGAATTCGCCTGTGAAGCCATCTGGTCCTGGGCTTTTGTGTGTTGGAAGATTTTTAATCACAGTTTCAATTTCAGTGCTTGTGATTGGTCTGTTCATATTTTCTATTTCTTCCTGGTTCAGTCTTGGCAGGTTGTGCATTTCTAAGAATCTGTCCATTTCTTCCAGGTTGTCCATTTTATTGGCATAGAGTTGCTTGTAGTAATCTCTCATGATCGTTTGTATTTCTGCAGTGTCAATGGTTACTTCTCCTTTTTCATTTCTAATTCTATTAATTTGAGTCTTCTCCCTTTTTCTCTTGATGAGTCTGGCTAATGGTTTATCAATTTTGTTTATCTTCTCAAAGAACCAGCTTTTAGTTTCATTGATTTTTGCTATTGTTTCCTTCATTTCTTTTTCATTTATTTCTGATCTGATCTTTATGATTTCTTTTCTTCTGCTAGCTTTGGGGTTTTTTTGTTCTTCTTTCTCTAATTGCTTTAGGTGCAAGGTTAGGTTGTTTATTCGAGATGTTTCCTGTTTCTTGATGTAGGCTTGTATTGCTATAAACTTCCCTCTTAGAACTGCTTTTGCTGCATCCCATAGGTTTTGGATCGTCGTGTCTCCATTGTCATTTGTTTCTAGGTATTTTTTGATTTCCCCTTTTATTTCTTCAGTGATCACTTCGTTATTAAGTAGTGTATTGTGTAGCCTCCACGTGTTCGTATTTTTTACAGATCTTTTCCTGTAATTGATATCTAGTCTCATAGCGTTGTGGTCGGAAAAGATACTTGATACGATTTCAATTTTTTTAAATTTACCAAGGCTTGATTTGTGACCCAAGATATGATCTATCCTGGATAACGTTCCATGAGCACTTGAGAAAAATGTGTATTCTGTTGTTTTTGGGTGGAATGTCCTATAAATATCAATTAAGTCCATCTTGTTTAATGTATCATTTAAAGCTTGTGTTTCCTTATTTATTTTCATTTTGGATGATCTGTCCATTGGTGAAAGTGGGGTGTTAAAGTCCCCTACTATGATTGTGTTGCTGTCGATTTCCCCTTTTATGGCTGTTAGTATTTGCCTTATGTATTGAGGTGCTCCTATGTTGGGTGCATAAATATTTACAATTGTTATACCTTCCTCTTGGATCGATCCCTTGATCATTATATAGTGTCCTTCTTTGTCTCTTGTAATAGTCTTTATTTTAAAGTCTATTTTGTCTGATATGAGAATTGCTACTCCAGCTTTCTTTTGATTTCCATTTGCATGGAATATGTTTTTCCATCCCCTCACTTTCAGTCTGTATGTGTCTCTAGGTCTGAAGTGGGTCTCTTGTAGACAGCATATATATGGGTCTTGTTTTTGTATCCATTCAGCCAGTCTGTGTCTTTTGGTGGGAGCATTTAATCCATTTACATTTAAGGTAATTACCGATGCGTATGTTCCTATTCCCATTTTCTTAAATGTTTTGGGTTTGTTATTGTAGGTGTTTTCCTTCTCTTGTGTTTCTTGCCTAGAGAAGTTCCTTTAGCATTTGTTGTAAAGCTGGTTTGGTGGTGCTGAACTCTCTCAGCTTTTGCTTGTCTGTAAAGGTTTTAATATCTCCATCAAATCTGAATGAGATCCTTGCTGGGTAGAGTAATCTTGGTTGTAGGTTTTTCTCCTTCATCACTTTAAGTATATCCTGCCACTCCCTTCTGGCTTGCAGAGTTTCTGCTGAAAGATCAGCTGTTAACCTTATGGGGATGCCCTTGTGTGTTATTTGTTGTTTTTCCCTTGCTGCTTTTAATATGTTTTCTTTATATTTAATTTTGGATAGTTTGATTAATATGTGTCTTGGTGTGTTTCTCCTTGGATTTATCCTGTATGGGACTCTCTGTGCTTCCAGGACTTGATTAACTATTTCCTTTCCCATATTGGGGAAGTTTTCAACTATAATCTCTTCAAATATTTTCTCAGTCCCTTTCTTTTTCTCTTCTTCTTCTGGGACCCCTATAATTCGAATGTTGGTGCGTTCTCCTCAGTTCTTTTCATTCTTTTTTCTTTATTCTGCTCTGCAGTAGTTATTTCCACCATTTTATCTTCCAGGTCACTTATCCGTTCTTCTGCCTCAGTTATTCTGCTATTGATCCCGTCTATAGTATTTTTAATTTCATTTATTGTGCTTTTCATCGTTGCTTGGTTCCTCTTTAGTTCTTCTACGTCCTTGTTAAATGTTTCTTGCATTTTGTCTATTCTATTTCCAAGATTTTGGATCATCCTTACTATCATTATTCTGAATTCTTTTTCAGGTAGACTACCTATTTCCTCTTCATTTGTTAGGTCTGGTGTGTTTTGACCCTGCTCCTTCATCTGCTGTGTGTTTTTCTGTCTTCTCATTTTGCTTATCTTACTGTGTTTGGGGTCTCCTTTTCACAGCCTGCAGGTTCGTAGTTCCCGTTGTTTTTGGTATCTGTCCCCAGTGGCTAAGGTTGGATCAGTGGGTTGTGTAGGTTTCCTGGTGGAGGGAACTAGTGCCTGTGTTCTGGTGGATGAGGCTGGATGTTGTCTTTCTGGTGGGCTCGTCCACGTCTGGTGGTGTGTTTTGGGGTGTCTGTGGCCTTATTATGGTTTTAGGCAGCCTCTCTGTTAATGGATGGGGCTGTGTTCCTGTCTTGCTAGTTGTTTGGCATAGGGTGTCCAGCACTGTAGCTTGCTGGTCGTTGAGTGAAGCTGGGTCTTGATGTTGAGATGGAGATCTCTGAGAGATTTTCGCCATTTGGTATTACGTGGAGCTGGGAGGTCTGTTGTGGACCAGTGTCCTGAAGTTGGCTCTCCCACCTCAGAGGCACAGCCCTGATGCCTGGCTGGAGCACCAAGAGCCTTTCATCCACACAGCTCAGAATAAAAGGGAGAAAAAATGGAAAGAAAGAAAGAAAGAGGATAAAATAAAATAAAATAAAGCAATTATAATAAAAAATAAGAAAAAAAATTATTAAGAAAAAATTTATTAAGAAAAAAAATTTTTTTAATTTTTTAAAATATGAAAAAACTTATTAAAATTTTATTTTAATTTTTTAAAAATAGAAAATAAGGAAAAAATTATTAAGAAAACATTTATTAGGGAAAAAAAATTTTTTTAAGTAAAAAAAAAAAAAAAAAAAAACGGACGGACCTAACCCTAGGACTAACGGTGAGAGCAAAGCTATACAGACAAAATCTCACCCAGAAGCATATACATATACACTCACAAAAAAAGGAAAAGGGGAAAAGTTAATATATCCAGCTCCCAAAGTCCACCTCCTAAATTTGGGATGATTCGTTGTCTATTCAGGTATTCAACAGATGCAGGCACATCAAGTTGTTTGTGGAGCTTTAATCCGCTGCTTCTGAGGCTGCTGGGAGAGATTTCCCTTTCTCTTCTTTGTTCCTACAGCTCCCGGGGTTCAGCTTCGGATTTGGACCCGCCTCTGCATGTAGGTCGCCTGAGGGCGTCTGTTCCCCGCCCAGACAGAACGGGGTTAAAGGAGCAGCTGATTCGGGGGCTCTGGCTCAGTCAGGCCGGGGGGAGGGAGCGGTACGGAGAAGGCGGGGCGAGCCTGCGGCGGCAGAAGCCGGCGTGACGTTGCAGCGGCCTGAGGCGTGCCGTGCGCTCTCCCGGGGAAGTTGCCCCCAGATTACGGGAGCCTGGCCGTGGCGGGCTGCACAGGCTCCCGGGAGGGGCAGTGTGGAGAATGACCTGTGCTCGCCCACAGGCTTTTTGGTGGCGGCAGCAGCAGCCTTAGCGTCTCTGGGGTCCGCGCTGATAGCCGCGGCTCGCGCCTGTCTCTGGAGTTCGTTTAAGTGGCGCTCTGAATCCCCTCTCCTTGCACACCGCGAAACAAAGAGGCAAGAAAAAGTCTCTTGCCTCTTCGGCAGCTGCAGACTTTTTCTCGGGCACCCTCCCGGCTAGTTGTGGTGCGCTAGCCCCTTCAGGCTGTGTTCACGCAGCCAACCCCAGTCCTCTCCCTGGGATCCGACCGAAGCCCGCGCCTCAGCTCCCAGCCCCCGCCCGCCCCGGCGGGTGAGCAGACAAGCCTCTCGGGCTGGTGAGTGCTGCTCGGCGCCGAGCCTCTGTGCGGGAATCTCTCCGTTTTTCCCTCTGCGTCCCTGTTGCTGTGGGATCCGCGCTGATAGCCGCGGCTCGCGCCCGTCTCTGGAGCTCGTTTAGGCGGCGCTCTGAATCCCCTCTCCTTGCGTGCCGCGAAACAAAGAGGCAAGAAAAAGTCTCTTGCCTCTTCGGCAGCTGCAGTCTTTTTCCCGGACTCCCTCCCGGCTAGCACCGAAGCCCGAGCCCCAGCTCCCAGCCCCCGCCCGCCCCGGCGGCTGAGCAGACAAGCCTCTCGGGCTGGTGAGTGCTGGTCGGCACCGCTCCTCTGTGCGGGAATCTCTCCGCTTTGCCCTCCGCACCCCTGTGGCTGCGCTCTCCTCCGTGGCTCCGAAGCCTCCCCCCTCTGCTACCCGCAGTCTCTGCCCACGAAGGGGCTTCCTAGTGTGTGGAAACCTTTCCTCCTTCACGGCTCCCTCCCACTGGTGCAGGTCCCGTCCCTATTCTTTTGTCTCTGTTATTTCTTTTTCCTTTTGCCCTACCCAAGTACGTGGGGATTTTCTTGCCTTTTGGGAGGTCTGACGTCTTCTGCCAGCGTTCAGTGGGTGTTCTGTAGGAGCAGTTCCACGTGTAGATGTATTTCTCATGTATCTGTGGGGAGGAAGGTGATCTCTGCGTCTTACTCTTCCGTCATCTTGCCCCTCCCTCTCCCTGCAGCTTCTACATCAGCACTTGCTGCTTCACCTTGCACTTTTATGTTACGGAAACAGCTTCTTTCAACCTCTGCTAGCTTCAAACTTTCCTTTTGCAGCTTCCCCACCTCTCTCAGTATTCATAGAATTGAAGAGAGTTAGGGCCTTGCTCTGTATTAGGCTTTGGCTCAGGGAATGCTGTGGCATTCTAGATAATCTCCTATCTAGACCACTAAAACTTTCTCCATATTAGCAATAAGTCTGTTTCACTTTGTTATCATTTGTGTGTCCACTGGAGTAGCACTTTTAATTTCCTTCAGAAACTTTTTCTTTGCATTCAAAACTTAGCTAACTTGTGCAAGAGGCCTAGCTTTCAATCTATCTTGGCTTTCAACATGCCTTCCTCACTAAACTTAATCATTTCTAGCTTTTAATTTAAAGTGAGAGATGTGTGACACTTCCTTTCATTTGAACACTTATAGGCCATTGTAGGGTTATTAACTGGCCTAATTTCAATATTGTTGTGTCTCAAGGAATAGGGAGGCCTGAGAAGAGGGAGAGGAACAGTCAGAACACATACAGTATTTACGGATTAAGTTTGTCATCTTATATGGACATGGTTTGTGTTGCCCTAAAATAATTACAATAGTAACATCAAAGACCACTGATCACAGATCATCATAGCAAATATAATAATAATGAAAATTTTGAAATATTGCAAGGATTACCAAAATGTGACACAGAAACACAAAGTGAGCAAATGTTGCTGGAAAAATAGCACCGATAGTCTTGCTCCATACAGCGTTGCCACAAACCTTTCATATGTAAAAAATGCAATATCAAAAAAGTGAGGTATGCCTGTACTTGTTTTTGTCATAGCAACTAGGATTCATATGTTCTTTGAAGACAGGTATCAAAAGATAAATATAAATATACATATGGACACAGATATTAATATAGATACAGATACTTAGAATTATTTAGCCTAATTTTGTGCAAGCCCCCATACCAGATACTTTGGATTCAGTATAGCCTATTAAATCTCACAACAAACATTAGAAGTAGTTATTACATACTCATTTTACAAATAAGAACTGGGATTCAGCAAGGTTGAGAAACCTGCCCATTGTTATACAGAGAGGAAGTGACAGAACTGTACCCTTCTTTCAGATTCCTGACCTAGTGCCCAGCTGAGAATCAGGTACTCTTTTTTGAAAATATTATTTTCAGGTACACAGCATTATAATTCAAATCTGTAAACACTACCAAGTGATCACCACCACAAATCTAGTTATCATCGATCACCATACAGTTATTCCCCTCACTGATTTTGCTCACTCCTCAACCATCTTCCCTCCTGCCAACCACTAATCTGACCTTTGTACCTATGAGTTTGTTTTTGTTGTTGTTGTTGTTCATTGTTTTGTTTCTTAGATTCCACATATGAGTGAAATCATATGGCATTTGTCTTTCTCCATCTGAGTTTCTTCACTTAGCATGATACCTTCAAGGTCCATCGATGTTGTTGCAAATAGCAAAACTTTATTCTTATTTTTTGTGGCTGAGTAGTATCCCATTGTGTATATATACCATATCTTCTTTATCCATTCATTCACTGATGGACCCTTAGGTTGTTTCCATATGTTGGCTATTGTAGATAATGCCGAAATGAACAACAAAAACCCAGGACCAAGCAGCTTCACTGGAAAATTCTATAAAACATTCAAAGAAGATTTAATACCTATCTTTTTGAAAAAAATTGAAGAGGATGGAAACGTTCCAAACACACTTTACAAAGCATAATTACCCTGATACCAAAACCAGAAAACGACATTGCCTGAAGGGAGGAGGGAGAGAAAATTACAGGCCAATAACCTTGATGGACATAGATGCAAAACTCCTCAACAAAATATTAGCAAACCAAATCCAACAATACATTAAAAGGATCATACAGCACAATCAAGTGGTATTTATTCCAGGGATGCAAAGATGGTTCAACATCCACAAATCAATCAACCGGCTGTATCACATTAACAAAATGAAGAATAAAAATCATATGATCAAATCAATAGATGCAGAGAAAAGCATTTAACAAAATTAAGCATCTATTTATGATAAAAACTCTCAAGAAAGTGGGTATAGAGAGAATGTACAGCAACATAATAAAATCCATATATGACAAACCCACAGTTAACATCATACTCAACAGTGAAAACCTGAAAGCTTTTCCTCAAAGATCGGGAACAAGACAAGTATGCCCATTCTCACTTTTATTCAGCATAGCATTGGAAGTCCTAGCCACAGCAATTAGGCTAAGCAATTAGAAAAAGAAATAAAAGCTATCCAAATTGAAAAAGAAGTAAATTTGTCACTGTTTGCAGATGACATGATACTATATATATATATATAAAACCTTAAAGCCTCCACCAAAAACTGTTATAACTAATAGATGAATCAGTAAAGTCACTGGATACAATATACGTATTTGTGACATTTGTATAAACTAATAATAAACTAGAAAGAGAAATTAAGAAAACAATCCCATTTACAATTGCATCAAAAACAATAAAATACCTAGGAAGAGATTTAGCAAAGGGGGTGAAAGACATGTACACCAAAAACTATAAGACAATGATGAAAGAAATCAAAGAATATGCAAATAAATGAAAAATGAAAAGATATTCCATGTTCATGGATTAGAAGAATTAATATTATTAAAATGTGCATACTACCCAAAACAATCTACAGATTCAATGCAATTCCAATCAAAATACCAGCAGTATATTTTGCAGAACTAGAACAAATAATTCTAAAATTTGTATGGAACCACCGGAGCCAGGTGTTCAATGGGTGTCCCCTATGTGGGCTACATGTGCCCTGTTGTTGTGGTGGGGATGAGGCTTCTGCTGCAGCATGATGGTGGATGGGGCTGGCCCCAGATTGGCTGTAGGGCCTGATTGTGGCTGCTGAGAGGCACTGGTGGGCAGGGCTGGCCCCCAGACTGGCTCTGAGGCCCACCCAAGACTATTGCACTGTCCTGGTGGGTAGGTCTATCATCCCAACCAGCTGTGAAGCCCAGCTGAGGCACAGGGGTGCGTGGGCTCTTAGCAGGGTATGCCCACTGGCATTAACAAGTTAGAGGGAGAATTCCAAAGTGGCACTTGCCAGCATTGGCATTAGCAAGTAACCTGAGATTGCAAAACTGGCCTTCACCGGTGTCTCAATTTCCAGGAGGCATCCTAACTATTTCCTTTCTCTTTAGCATGTACTTCCAGATTAGTAAGTGGGTCGCCTTCACCTATGGTCCATGTGATTTTCAGTATGGTGTTTTTGCACTGGTTTTCGGGTTGAGTGAGTCTATGTGTGAGCCCTTTAAGAGCGGGTTTTCTAGTCCCTGCAGTTGCTGGATGTATTCCCTATTGGTTTTCAAAGCCATGTGTTTTGGGAACTACCTTGTCCTGTGCAGGATCTGGGGGTCGGGGCGCCTGATGTGGAGCTCGAATCCCTCATTCCTCAGGGAAAAGATCCATACCTTTGTGATCCCTCCTGATTGTGGATCGCTGCAGCTGGGGTGTGGTTTTTCCCTTGGCAAGACTGTATCTCTTCCTCTCCTACCCTTCTCCTTGCTTTCTTTTTACCCTTTGTTGTGGAGACGTTGTTCAGCCAGTTTTCAGGTCCCTTTCCAAGGAAATTATTTCATATGTAGTTGTAGATTTGTTGTGTCCGTGGGAGGAGATGAGTTCAGGATCTTCCTACACTGCCATCTTGAACCCTTCCCAAGAATCAGGCACTCTTCAGATGCATAGACAGTGATCACTAGCAATGGACTGTGCCACAGGCAAATGTCATGGGGAATCACTAAAAACAAGGATGGCACCTGTTGTTTGAGATGACCTGAGGAAGTTTTACTGCAAGTAGCAGGACTACCTCATGACCCATGTTTGCCTCTTTGCCTAAGCTATAATTCTGTCCTTGTCAACTATCCTTCCCTTTGTTCTTTGTCAAGCCTATGTCAATTTATCCTTGAATAGTCAAATGTCATTCCCTCTGGGAAATCCAGCTGGCTGAGCATCTCCTCACCTTCCTGAGGCAAAGTGAGTATCTTCCTCCTGGGCAGCCCTGCAGCACTGGGCATTCACCTTTATGGGGTACTCCTTGGTGTTGGGGTCATGACTTTGGCAACACACAGCAAAGGTCCAGGACTCAAATTGCACTGGAACCAGCATTAGCACCTTTAACAAAAGCAGAATTCTTGGGTTTGATTTCCAGCTTTGCACTTGCTAGCTAGGTGACCTTGGGTGGGTTATATAACCTTGTTGTCTTTGTTTTTTTAATCTATAAAATGGGGTCTTCTTGTGAGGACTGAATAAGACAGCGCATGCCAAGTGCTTTGTGCATTGCTCGTCACAGAGTAAGTCCTCCATCAATGGGAACAAACATTACATCACCCTGTCCTGTTGCTGTTTGCACATCTGCCTTCTCTAGTCCATGAACCCCTCTAAGACAAAAACATTTTTTTATTCATCCCTGTCCCTGCAGAGCCTATGAAGGTGCCTCTACCTTGTGTGCATCAGTAGTTGCACAATAGATGTCTGTGGAGCAACTAAATTGGATGGTTTTGATCCTTTGATATCTCTTGGACTCCCCTCTTGCAATGCTCAGCTCTGGAGCTGAAGGGCTCTGCAGCAAAGGGCAGGGCTTGATCCCCTCCCCAGGTTTGGCAGGTGTTTCTTTGGCTCCAGCCCATAAGGCACCAACTCCCAGGCTCTCTCATTTCCTCTGATTCATCACTCCCAGAGCTCCATGTCCAACATAGCTTTATGTAGCCACATAAGTGGCAGTTCAGTCATGTGTGCAAGCTTTGCTTTCATTTTGAATCAATTGAAGTTTAAGAAAGTCTTACCTTATTCCTCAAAGGCCCATAAAGCCCTTCATGGGGCTCAAGAGAATTGTTCACTGTAAGATTTTAAAATTGCTTCCAAGTTATTTATCATTCATTCAGGCTCACGCTATTCTTTAAAATTCTTATTGATTTTGGAAACAGTCCTTTAATTGATATCAAAAAGCAATTACATTTTCCAGGCTGTAAATCTGCTTCATTCCCAATATTAAATTCATCATCTCTGTAAATAGTTTTCTCTTATTATGCATACATATTAACCAAACTATAAATAGCATCATTAGTGTACCCATGGTTGCCTTAACAATCAGTGACCCTTGAATTTGATTTAGAAAAATTGATTCCTGCTGAAATTTTCTCTTAAATGAAATTGCCATCCCTGCTGATTGTCTGGGCAAATGAAGGCATTAGAGAGTCGTTACCTTCCATTTCTTCCTGGACTTCAATATAGCAGTTTTAAGCAGAGATCTACATAGACTCACCTGTTGATGAGCAGCCCTTAAAAATCACTGATTTAGCAGCATGCGTATTATTTCTTATTCGATGCTTAAATTTGAATTTTTTTTAAAAAGGGACTTCTCAGCATCAAACTCCCTTCTAAACACACAGAGGGACATGGAGCCCTCATCTTATAGTCTGAGGTTCAGCTATGGAGCAGCTAATGGGAGGTGGAATGGGGAGAAGGAGGAGCAGGGAAAGCTTGGGGTTTCTACCAGAATAATCTACAGCCTTGATTATATCGAGCATGGTTATATCGAGGACCACACAACAACATGGGAAAAAGCCCATAATGTGACACCAGGAGAAGAGAGCAGAATCCAGGGGTATGACTTAGGGTATGATCAAAGCAACATAAAATATGAAGAAATGTGGATAAAGACCAAAAGGAGACTTAGGAAAGTTAAAATAGTTGATTTAGGGTCAGTTATATATAAATTTCTTTTCTTTTCCTTTCTTCCTCTTTTTTCTTTTCTTTATACTTATACTGCTATTTTAATAAAATAATAAATATATGATTAATAATTTTAATAATATTTTAATAAATATAAAACTGGAGGAAAATAGGGGGGAAATGGAAGGAAAGAATATTTGGGTTAGGAAAACCTTACTCTATGCGTTGGTTAGAATCATTTACCAACCCGATGACTCTAAGGAACTATGGTATGATGAAATGTCGTGAATTTTGTGTTAGACCCAAGAGACACCCAAGTGAGCAGACTGCGGAAGCTTCACATCCCACAGGTCTTGTGATAAGTCAATGAAATAATGTTTCCAAGGCATACAACACATGGGAAGCACACACCTTCCACATCTGTAAAATAGTAATATTTATGCTTATGCTGTTTAAACATTGACTTATTTAAACTATATACAGGAAGTTAATTTTTAAGTTATAAAATTTTGTACAAATACAGTTTTTATTGGCCCAGGTGAGACTAGATTTCAAAGGAGGAAGGGGAGGTGGCTGCCCAAGAAGACAGGTCTGTAAGCTCCCCTCTCTTATGGCTCCCTTTCATGGGTCAGGGTGTCTAAACATCTGCCAGTGCACCTACACCTCCTAGGGTCATGATGCCTTTGAGGCATAAGGACTTCTTATTATAATGCAGAATGCAGCTTCTCCATGGGGCAGAGAGGAGAGTGGATGGTCATATTTCAAGTCTTTATACCTGAAACAAATTTTGAGGGGTTGATCTGGAGACAAGACTCTTCAGCCCTGGGACAGAGGGTATGTGGGCTCCTCAAAGACACTGGAGAGGGGCTTCCCTGGTGGCGCAGTGGTTGAGAATCTGCCTGCCGATGCAGGGGACACGGGTTCGAGCCCTGGTCTGGGAAGATCCCACATGCCGCAGAGCAACTAGGCCCCTGAGCCACAGCTACTGAGCCTGCGCGTCTGGAGCCTGTGCTCCGCAACAAGAGAGGCCGCGATAGTGAGAGGCCCGCGCACCGCGATGAAGAGTGGCCCCCACTCGCCGCAACTAGAGAAAGCCCTCGCACAGAAACGAAGACCCAACACAGCCATAAATAAATAAATAAATAAATAATTTTTAAAAAAAAGAAAAAAAAAAGACACTGGAGAAATTGGGCTGAAAAGGCACCAAGACAGTTTTGCCTGAGGGAGTCTCCCCTTTGGCCTCCTCTACCCTAACCAGTGTGTAATTGTGGTTTCAGAAGAAAAGAGAGAAAATTGGACAGAATCAAGTACTTGAGGCCGTAATAACTGAGAGTTTTCAAATGTGGCAAAAAACATCAAGCTTCAGATGCAGGAATTACTATGAATTACAAGTAGAATTAACCACCAAGAAAAACCAAACCTGAGCACATCATAATACAATTGCAAACATACATACAAATCAGAGTTTATCAATAAAATTTGACACATGTATATATCCATTCAGCCAACATCCAGAACAAAATAGAGAACATTTCTATTGCTCCAGAAATTTTCTTCATGCCCCTTTCCAGTCAATCCCCACACACAGAGGCAATCACTGTTCAATTTCTATTACCATAGATTAGCTTTGGCTATTCTTAAACTACTGAAATATAAGATCATACAGTAGGTAATCTTTTGTGTCTGTCTTCTTTTCCTCAGTATGTTTTTGAGATCCATTCATGGTTTTGTATGTCTTGGTAACGTAGTTTAATTGCTGAGAAGTATTATATTTTGTGAATATACCACACTTTGTTTATTCATTTTCCTATTCATGATAAACAGTCTCAGTGCACTCCAAAGATAGAAGAAAGAAGAAGGGAACTTCCAAAGGTAGAAGAAGGGAACTTCTTCTATCTGATAAAGTGTATTTATGGAAAATCTATAACTAAAACATGCTTCCTCATTGGCCCTTAGGTTATGTCTTAGTCTTTTTAGGCTGCTGTAATGAAGTACCATAGACTGGGTAGCTTAAACAACACATTTCTGGAGGCTTGGAATTGCCACAGTCTGGGAATCCAGTCGATTCAGTTTCTGATGGGGTACTTCTTCCTGGCTTGCAGATCACTGTCTTCTTACTATGTCCATATATGGTGAAGACAGAGAGCGATAGCTCTCTGGTTTCTTCTTATAAGAGCATTGATCCCATCATGAAGACCCCACCCTCATGGCCTCATCTAAACCTTATCACCCACCAAGCGCTCACCTCCTAATATCATAACATTGAGGGTAGGGCTTCATATGAATCTGGGAGAGACATAAACATTCAATCCATAACCTTCTGCGCCTGGTCTTCCCACATGCATGTCCTTCTTGAATGCAAAATACATTTCTTGCATCCCAACAGCCCCAAAACTCTTAACTTATTCCAGCATCAACTCCACAGTCTAAAGTCCAAAGTCCCACCTAAATATCACCTAAGTCAGATATGGGTGAGACGTGAGGTACAATTCATCCTGAGGCAAAATTCTTCTCCAGCTGTGAACCGACAGCACCAGGCCAGTTATGTGTTTCCAAATTACAATGATGAGACCAGCATAGGATAGGCACTCTCATTCCAAAAGGGAAAAATCAGAAGGAGAAAGGGGATGATGTGTCCCAGGCAAGTACTAAGTTTAGCAAGGCAAATGGGTTCCACGAGATCTCAAGGCTCAAGAATAATCCTCTTTGGTCTGGTGCTCTGCCCTCCAGGCTCACAGGAGTGACAGCATCACCGTCACGGGTCAGCAAGGTGGTCCTGCCCCTTCAGCTTCATGGGCTGCTGCACACATGGCTCTCTGGGGTGGCTCTGCCCCTGAGGTACTGGCCCTCCAAATTGGAGAGAGTGGCCCAACCCTTTCAAACCAAGGGAGAACTAGCCCTACTCCCCAGGATGTGGTAGGAGTGGCAGCTCTAATGATCTCTGAATCGCCTTGGGTGTCTTTCTTCCCTTTTCTTGAGAAATAGCACATGTTTGCAGCCTTCCTTCATTCTGTCCTACTGTCCCTGGTTCTTTTGTCCCAGCTTGCAATATTGGTACAATTTCATGTCTATTCCTGGCTTCTGCTGAAATTGCTGATTAGGTCATTAGTTCACACCCACACTAATCTCCTTATTGGCTAGGCACACGCTTAGGGTTCTTTTCCAAACAGGATTTCTTGGGGTGTTTTGTTTCATTTTGTTTTGTTTTCAATATGGATAGGCTAAGAATTTTCCAAATATTTTAGTTCTGGTTCCTTTTGTTTAACAATTCCTTCTTCAATTCATTTCTCTCTTCTTGCATTTTACTATGAGCAGTCAGGAGGAACCAAGCCTCTCCTTCAACACTTTGCTTAGAAATCTCAGTTTAATATCCAATTTCATTGCTCACAGGTTCTACCTTCCACAAAACACTAGAAAACAAACAGAATTCAGCCAAGTTTTTTTGCCACTTTATAATAAGGATCATCTTTTCCCCATTGTTCAATAACATGTCTCTCATTTCATGTCTCTCTCTCTCATGTTCAATAACATGTCTCTGATGAGGTTTGAGACCTCATCAGAACGGCCTTTATTGTCCATATTTTTACGAACATTCTGTACATGATTGCTTATGTATTTTCTAAGAAGATGGAAGCTTTCTCTACAGCCCTCCTCTTTTCTTTCTGAGATCTCACCAGAATCACCTTTAAAATCCCTTTCTGACAACACTGGGGTTTTCTAGCATGCACCTCAAAGCTCTCCCAGTTTCCACCCATTACTCAGTTCCAAAGCTGCTTCCACATTGTAGGGAATTTGTTACAACTGCACGCCACTTCTCATTCCAATTATTGTCTTAATCTGCTCATGCTGCTATAGCAAAATGCCATAGACTGGGTGGCTTAAAAAGCAAAACAGATGTTTATTTCTCACAGTGTGGAGTCTGAGAAGTCCAAGATGAAGTTGTCAGCATATTTGGTTTCTAATGAGAGCTTGCTTCCTAGCTTGTAAGACAGCTACCCTCTCTCTATGCGCTCACATAGTTTTTCCATAGTGTGTGTGCACGGGGCGGTGGCGGGGGGGCGTAGTTTGAGAGAGGGAAATCTATTCCTCTTCTTAAAAGGGTGCTAATCCCATCATGGGGGTCCCATCCTCATGACCTCATCTAAACCTGTTACCTCCAAAAGGCCTCACCTCCAAATATCCTCATGTTGGGAATTAGAGGTTCAACATATGAATTGTGAGGGATACAAACATTCAGTCCATATCAGTTTCATTATGCCAGTTCCTTATGCCCTTACCCTGTATAGCACAGGTCAAGCACAAGGCACAGGTGTACATCAATAAGTGTCACTTGGAGAAGACTGATATCAGTCAGCTTTTGCTACCGTGAAGTTGTGAAACACAGAACCTTAAAATCTCAGAGTCTTATGTGGACTGAAAGAAACTTCACAATGTGAAATTTGTGAGTTAAGTTTTATTTGGGGCCATATGAGGACTGTAGCCTGGGAGACAGCCTCTCAGAAAGCTCTGAGGAACTGCTCCAAATAGGTAGGCGGGAGGTCAGTATATACATGATTTTGGTGAAGGGAGTATAAGCAGTCAAGCACACATTTTGGCAGAAGGTTGCTGCTAGTCTCGAGGAGCAGATGTCTCCATTAATGATTTTAGTGCCTTTCTAAATATGAGAAGGTGCAAGAAATTGGGCTCATAAAATCTCCTGAAAATATCTATCTGAAGACCAGTTCTCCCGTTTGTTTTCCCAGAGCACAGAGTGTCTCATTCCTGATCTCGGCTCCTTTCACTCCTTTCAGGGTGTGTTGAAGGTCAGTGACTGCAGTGGCTGGTAACTTCGTTCTAGTAGAATCAGATGGAGAGCAACACTTTTTAGTTGGCACTTAAAACAACAACTATTCATATCTTTCTCATGTTGTATGTTAATGGTTGTGGTCATGTGCTGTGTCTGTGTTCCGCGTCTTTACGTTCTAGGACCCAGGCTGAAGGGCACCCCCCTAACCAGAATATAATGTTCTTTAGACAAAAAAAGAAGACTGACAATCCCTCTAAAAGCCTTTGTTTAGAAGTGGCACACTGAGATGTCTGCTCACATTCTCTTGGCCAAAGCTAGTCATTTGGCCAAGTCCAGTGTTAATGGGTTGGGTAGACTCTTCCCAAGTATACCTCCCAAGGTGGAGTGTGTGGTGGGGGTCTGGGGAAAGGAAATGTATACTATGTGCTGAACACTGCCACTGGCATGGCACTCATGAGCAGAAGGGCCAGTGAGTACCTAGGTCCCCCATTCTCTCAACATCTGTGGAGACGCATGTGAGGACCAGCTGTGAACACACAGGAGGCATGCTCTAGTGGAGAGAGCCTGCCCCTCTGCTACTCAACCTTTTAAGGTGTGCACCTGAGAACAGCCTTGTCTGTGAGTAATAAACAGTCTAACCCCAGGTTCTAAGCCATCCAAGTTGCTGGCTGTGGAGGGAGTTATCTGAGAAGGCCAGCCTCTAGCACCCCACTGCCCAATAAAGTTAGGTTTCAGCAGAGGAGGAAGCTATGGCCCCCAATCCTGTAGGAAGCCTCCATCCCAGCCAGCTTGTTGCCAGGAAATATGAGCTTCCACAGTGGCCCTCTTGAGGGGGGTCCACACCTACTCTCTTCCTCAGACCCACCTCTGACTGGGAGAACTTCACCCTTATCCATCACTTGGCCTGCAGCTGGCTCTGGAGCTCTCTCTCCACTGCACAGTCCTCAGCTCTTGGCTTCCTTCTCTTCAGGCTTCTCCATTCCTGGGGTTCCTCACTCCAGGGGACACAAGACAGGCTCTCTGAACGGTTCTTCTAATGCTCTATCTCTTAGGTTCAAAGGGGTCCCTTAATTCTTCCACAGACAGGGGAGGGGACATGCCACGCCACTCCAGCCACTCCTGCCAAAGAAATTCTCCCTTCTGACCTCTCCAGCATCACCCCTTTCTAGAAGCTGGAGGTAGGCAACCAGCTAATGCCATCACCTTGTTTTAGAATATGAGGCTACTTGGCACTTACCTAATTGTTATTTGGGTCAAAACTGAGTCATAGAGATCCTCATTTTAATAAACTCATATATTAATATATATTATATATATAGGAGTTATATTATATAACTCCTATATTATATATTATTATATTATTAATAACTCATATATATATATATATATATATATATATATACACATTAAGCCTTGATAAAGCTGGATGGTGGTATGACCCTATTGTTTCCTATAACTTTTTCTGTTTTTAAAATTTCCTAATATAATTTTTTTTTTAATGAGGGGTAGTTGGGTGGTCAAACAAATCCTCTCCAGGGAGGCAGTATTTTAGCAGAGAACTGAATGAAAGGGGAGGTGGGAATTCTGTCACAGGCCAAGGGGACAGCCAGTTCAAAGACTCTGAGTTATTGTAACTCCAGCATGTTCTGGGAACAGAAGGAAGACCTGTGGGGTGGAGTGCAGTGAAAGGCGGAGTAATAGGAAGTGAGACCAGAGAGAGAGGCCAAGTCAGGAGTCCAGATTTGAAGGGTTTTGCACGGGAACGTAGCATAACATCATTCACACCTTTAAAAGATCCCTCTGTCTACTGAGTGGAGATAGCCTATTAGGGGGCCAAAGAATCCTCAGGGGACGTTTGCAGTGGTCTGAGGGAGAAGCAGGGTATGGCACAGGCCGTCTGGACCTTCTCCTTCTTTGGTTCACAAGGAGACTGCATTTCCCAGCCTCCTGTGCTGTTAGGACTGGCCATTTTGGCATTTTTTTTTTTTAATTAATTTATTAATTTATTCATTTATTTATTTTTGGCTGTGTTGCGTCTTCGTTTCTGTGCGAGGGCTCTCTCCGGTTGCGGCGAGCGGGGGCCACTCTTCATCGCGGTGCGCGGGCCTCTCACTGTCGCGGCCTCTCCCGTTGCGGAGCACAGGCTCCAGACGCGCAGGCTCAGCAATTGTGGCTCACGGGCCCAGTTGCTCCGCAGCATGTGGGATCCTCCCAGACCAGGGCTCGAACCCGTGTGCCCTGCATTGGCAGGCAGACTCCCAACCACTGCGCCACCAGGGAAGCCCTGGCCATTGACTTTTTAACCAATGAAATATACATAGAAGTGATGTGTTTCACTTCCAGGCAAGGCAGATAGGAAGCAGTGGGCTGACTCCTCCTTCTCTTTGCCCCTCTGCTGTAAGCAGTGAAGACTCGGGGGGGATGGTGGGGCCACAGGATGGAGGTGGTGTGTGTCCCTGAAGCACCCCCGGAGGAAGGCCTCTTGCCAATCATGAGCACCTGTGTTAAACTTTAATATGAGGGGGGAAATATGCTTTTATTGCATGAAATGACTGAAATCAAGAGGTTGGTTTGTTGCAGCAACTAGTATTCGCCTAACTAGCAAAGGATGCTACCGTGACATTGATGAGAAGTGATCAGACTTTGAATCTACAGCTTTTGAAAATAGATACTACCCAGAGATCGTCCAGAGGCTGAGCGAGGCAATGTGAACATTTTGACTATAATGCTCGCAAGACTCCTGAAAAGAAGGCATTATTGTCCTGGTTGTACCACTGATGAAATGAGGCTCAGCAAAGTTAAATAACTCACGTGGGCTCACACAGTGGCAGAGCCAGGACTAGAATTCCAGGACTGTTTATCTCTCATGCGGCCCCACTGCCCTGTATGTCATCATAAGTGTTGTTTACAGGGAGAAAATGAAATAAAGGGACTAAAGTGCTCCAGATATGCTAGATGTTATTATCATTATTGAAAAGAAGACAAGGCAGTCAAAGAAGTGAACTTCTTGTCTGCACCACCCTGGACGATACTCATGCATCTCTGAGGGGCCTCTGCTGGTGTATAGGTTTGATTCATGCATCTACCTTGTGCTGCATACTGTGAACTCTTCAGGTCAGGAGAAGAGTTGGGCTTGGGGGGCTTGTTCATCACCATATCCTCAAGGATGGGCCCAGTCCACAGGAAGCACTCAGTATATGCTCTTGAAATGGTAATATTGGGTATGGGGTAAAGGGTTTGCTCAGTGACAACATGCCCAGTGATGATGGAGTCCATTGAAGGGATCACAGGGCCACCCATGGGTGAGGCCGGTTACAGAACACTGAGCCTCCAAGCCATGATTTCTCACTGTGCTCTGGTCGTGGGCCAGCTCAGGTCTCCTTCAGTAACCATATGTGGTGGGCATCACAGATATGGGGCCTCCTCCTCATTCTGGGGGAACATGTCCCTCAAGGAGTGGGCAGGAGAACTCATGCTGACATTTTTTTTCCTCTCACCAAAATACTTACAAGTATTAAGTTTCTGGAATCCTGCAAGTTCCTTTAATTATGCTAGTTCCTCCATGGGGTACTGAATGCTGGTCCCCTTTCCTCTCTCTGTGCTCTCTCACCTTGCAGCTTCCTTCCTGCAGGAGAGAAGCATGAGTGCGTTTGCTCAGGCCATACTGAGTGATGGGTGTGCCAGGCACTCAAGAAGGCCACTGAGATTTATGGCTGCCTCTCCCTGTTTGCATTTATATTGTGTGGTCCCTGGAGACCAGAGCCTTTCCCTTGAAACTTGAACACTGCTGGGGAGGAAAATGGAAGAGAGGAAGGGTCTGCAAGAGACACTGAGACAGAGGCAGCCACAAAAGTGCCAGGATGGGATGGAAGCCGCTCAGACTAAAAGATAATCACCCGACCAGACAGCGGAGAGCTTGATTCAACTGCCGGAGTCGAGGCTCCTGAGTTCTGTAACTGTGGGCAGTATAATAACACCCCCTGCTAAATTGTATTCTGTGTTGACAATTATTCACTCCCTCTCCACCCAGACCATGGTTCCCTGCAGGCAGAGTATATAATTCCCCACCCCAATGATGTTAGGTTTAGCCAAAAGACGTGCTAATGAAATGAGAGTGCAGATAGGATGTAGGCCACATCTGAGCAGAAGTTTTCAATACACTTCGGGGATCTGGCTCTGCCCTTTTTGTTCAGACCCTGCACCCTGAGAACTTCTTGTCGCAGAGAATGGCAACCCTTCAGTCTGTACGTGGAGCCAGCTCAGTCCACCCCGGCAGAGGCCAGCAGAGCTACCCTAACTGCAGCCCCTCGTGCAAAGTCAGTAAGAAAAAAGTGGTTGAAGGTTGTAAGCCCCTGACAAACTGGGGCTGTTTGTCACCACGATGAAAGCTAACACAACCCCCCACCCTGCCCCTGTGAGCATTAAGAGGGCTTTCCCAAACAGTACCTTCCTAGCTAATACTTGGGCGTCTGTGTGTGTGTGTGTGTGTGTGTGTGTGTGTGTGTGTGTGTGTGTGTGTGTGTGTAGGGGGAAGGGCTAGCCCAGGCTTCATTTTCCTTGTGATCAAGTGCAGAGACTGAGACTGACAGTGATTAGAGGGTAAGCCTAGTGTCACACAGAATTCCAAGCCAGGCCTCAGCATTGCAAACACAATGTGCTCCCCAAACACACCTCCCAGCTTCCTTACCACACCAGTCCTGTCCCAGCCTCTGGATGACATACATCGGGGGTCCCCAGACCCGAGGTGTGTCAGAATCCCCTGGGGACCCAGCTGATCGGCTGGATTCCCATCCCCCGTCCTGACACCATGAGCCCCTTCACCAGGGCATGGGGGTGGGGGTGAGTCCCAGACATCCATATTCTTAAGAGATGATAAAAAGCTCTAGGGAAGGTCCTGGTCTGCTAATTAGAAGAACCCATGTGCAGCCTCACCTCTGCTCCTCATTAGCTGTGACCGTAAGGCAAGTCACTTAACCTTTTATCAAAAATTGCAATAAGAATATTTGAACTCTCTTGTTTTTAGAGCTCTTGTAAGAACCCAATGAACTAATTGGTAGGTGTGAACATGCATTGCCTATGGCAAAGTGATGTGAAAAGCGGTGTGACTGCGTGCATTTTGGGCCTTTAGAGATGCTGCTGAGAAGCAATCACTGATCATCTCTCCCTTTAAGGTCAGCACCTCAAGGTGACTCACTTCTCTGGTATTTGCAGCCAGAGTGGGAGGCTTGCTGCCTTCCCCAAACAGCCCTCAGTGTGAGCCTGGCCTCCAGCGCCAACCCCAGCTGCCCAGGGTGTGAAAACTGGAGGGGTGGGGGCCATGTCAAGGGGAATTATTTGGACACCTGGAAAAGACCAACAAAAAGCCAACCTGAGTAATAGGTCTGAAGGTGCCATACCAGATCAGCAGGTTACAAAATCGTTAAATGGGAAGACAGCAAGATTCATCTCTGTTCCCTCATTAATCATTTAAGCATCTTCTTTGGTTTCCGAGAAGCCCTCACTGCGGGAATGGTGGGAACACATCTTGAGCAAGAGTGATTCTCCTCCTGCCTGCACTGGGACTGTGCAGCAACATAGGGTCCACATCCCTAATTTCCCAGGTGGGGAAACTGAGGCCTGGACGGGGTGAAGCATCTGCCAAGTTCACTCATCTAACCAGATCTTCGCATGCCCAGCCGAGAGTCCCCCCACTCCATTCTGCTCAAGAATGATACCTTGGGGCTTCCCTGGTGGCACAGTGGTTAAGAATCTGCCTGCCAATGCAGGGGACACTGGTTCGAGCCCTGGTCCGGGAAGGTCCCACATGCCGTGGAGCAACTCAGCCCGTGCGCCACAACTACTGAGCCTGCACTCTAGAGCCCGCGAGCCACAACTACTGAGGCTGCACTCTAGAACCCATGCTCCACAACAAGAGAAGCCACGGCGATGAGAAGCCTGCGCACCGCAGCAAAGAGTGGCCCCCGCTCACCGCAACTAGAGAAAGCCCGCGCGCAGCAACAAAGACCCAACACAGGCAAAATTAATTTAATTAATTAATTAATTTTAAAAAAACCAAGGATGATACCTTGTCCTCTGGATTACACTTCCAGAAGGTTTATACGTGTCTGTGTATGCATGTGTGTGTGTGAGAGAGAGAGAGAGGGTGTGTGTTTGTATGTATGAGTGTGCAGTATAAAGTGTGTGATTGTGAGTGGGTGTGAGAATGCTCTATGTATGTGAGAGGGTGTGAGTGTGTGTTTGTGTGTGCATCTGTGTTGTGAGTAGGGTGAGAGGAGGTGAGGGTGTGTCTTGTGTGTGTGAGGGGTTGTGAGTGTGTGTGTGGTGGGGAAAGCATTGATGAATGAGGCTTTAAAGGGAGACTAAGCATAGGGTGGGGTGCCTCTCCCTTTCCAGGGGTGCCCGGCACTAAAAAGCCTGACTTCTCTCTCTCAGTTCCCTTCAGCAGCCATCACACTTCTTTCATGGATGATAAGGAACAGCCAATTTTAGTCCGTGGTTTCATCTTCTTCCCATACTCAATTCTCTCAGACTCTAGCACTTTACTAAAATCACACAGACTGCCCTGCTTATGTCCTGTACACCCTCTACCCTCCACTGAGTGGACAAAGGGTGTAACCCATGGGACAAAAGACAAGTGGCCGAGGAACGACAGTGTCCACCCCTAGATGATCCACACCCAGGGCCTGGATGGAAAATGTAAAGTTTTGACATATTTCCAAATTATTCTTTTTAATCTCACAAGCCTAAAATGGAAATGTTGGCAGGCCCCAGAAAATTAGTAACTTGGATATATGAAAACTACTATGCAGCTCTGTTTAACACATGCTCTGGCATATTTAAGATATATTTTAAATTTTGGAAAGGCCAAGAGAGTTTGGCTTCTTTAAGAAAAGGGTTGTCAGAAGAAGGCTGTACAATCCTGCATGCTCCGGGCTCAGAGGCTGAGTCTTCAGTGGGTCTGAGGGGTCCAGTCATCAGAAAAGGCAGAGCAGGCGGATGGAAGGAGCCGGGCAAGGGGCAGAGAGCAGAGCCGTCCCGTGTCAGTGACCCATTATCAGGGAACCACAACCTGATTAGAAGATTGTGAACCACAGGTGTTTTCATTTTCTTTGTCCTCTGATGACAAAAGGAAAGGAAAAAAAGAAGTCAATTGTCTCTTAAAAGGACTCGGAGAGAGAAGAGAAAGCAGAGACCCCAAGCAAAAGCCAAGCCAGAAGGAACGTGGGCCAGAGGTTCACGGACAGGCAGGAGCTGAAAGAGTGTTAAAAGGATTCCTGGAGGATAAGACGAAAACCTTAGGTCAAGGACCAATTAATGACAGCTCTCATTCAAAGGCACGTTCTACTTCTCTCTACACCCCATCAAAACCTCAAACTTATTCGCTTCCTATGGAGTAAAGTTAATTAATGTGTAACATTTGTGGGTTTTTTTCTTTTTAACCTTTCCTTTTATAGAAGAATCTTGACTGACTGGACCTTAAGCACTATCATTGAGATGTCAACTCCTTACACCTGGAGAAGAAGCTGCGCGGCACCATCCATCCTCAACTGAACCTTCCCTGTGTGATCCATGACAATTAGCTGCTCACTAGCAATGGTCCTCATGGCAGGAAAGATGTGGCAGAAATAAGATAGGTGGCAGGCCATGCAGAATGTCCTTCCAGAGCTGTAAACCCACCCCTTTCCATGCCACTGGGGAAAAATTCAAATATGAATGAGTGAGTTATAGTGTTATAGAAATAACTTGGAAACTATCAATATTATGGGGAGGCACATGAATTACATTAAGTTATTACAGGTGTGGCCACACATCCTTGTGCTGTGACATCAAGCTGGAGTCATGGCTGTAGATAAATGAAAGAGCCCCTGTTGGGGTCTCAGGTTCCATGTCCCAAAGATAGAGAATGCTGGAATCCCTTCCCTACCAGCCTCAAGGACACTTTGACAAGTTCCCAAGCAGGAAAGAAATCACATTCATATGATTTGGGCATTCTTTTCTTTGTATAGGTACTCAAACTCAAAATACTTCTGCTATTAATTTGGAATATTCTTCATCTCAAAACCACAGCAAAACACATCCCCTTCGTACCAACATTAGGACATTTGTTCAGATGCCAGGACCTTCTGAAACCTTCTTTACTTTCAGCAATTTTGAGAAAGCACATATAAGAAGGCACTTATTCCTCACCCAAAAAGGCACTGACTATTTTAGGACATTTGTGACCAATGTTTTAGTTTGCCCGTATCCTGATTTAGAAAAAAAAAAAAAAATGTATTTCAAGTTAGTTACTTCTGCTATGTTCCCCAGCTATTTCGTTCAATTCACTATTATGGAATTTTCAAGTAGCATTTTAATTATTTGTTTAACTTATCTTTCTCTCCCGTGCCCAGATGACGATCTCTTTGAAGAATGGGATCATGTCTTATTCCTGTCTTTGTATATTCCTCATCAAAAGGTCTGCATATAGAAATTGATTAATAAATGTTTGGTTTTGGTTTTATTGATGGACATACAAGTACAATATGATCTGCGTCCCAAAATATATGAATGTGATCTGCTTCCCTTTAATGAGAGGGGACCTATAATTTAATAACCAAGTTTATACACCCCTCCCTTTCCAATTAGAAAGTCTACAGCTATGGGATCAGTAGCCAGCAGCCTAGAAATAAATGGTCTTTATTGCGGCAAACTGTGGTCCCTCTGAGTTGTCCAGGGTCCTGATTTCTGCTCGGCTCTCATTCAAACTAGTCCAGCCAAGGAGTTAGAAAGCCTTGAATCAAGTCTCATGGTGCTCCCTGCTTGCTCACAAGGGCTGTTGTCAGCCAATGGAACTCCACCTGCCTGATTACAACTTTCCTGGTGCACTGAGCCAATTGCCCCGTGTTGGTTCCTGGGATTGACTGTGATGACATTTTCTAGACTTAGCCATTTCCTCTCACTCCATATGCCTTTTTAGTTCTCCTGGCCAAAAAGTATTCTCTGTAAACTACTGAGAAACTCATTTATTCCAAAGAGTAAATGATTCGCAAGGCTTGGTGTATTACTCCTCCTCGGAACCTTTGCAACTTAACGGGGATGATGCCTTAAGTCAAAAAAGGAATTGTGGCATTTCAGGCATAAGCATACCCTCGATTCTTTCCTCTTGGGCATACAGCCCCTGCCAAGGGCTACCGGCTATCCTGCTTTTTTCCCCTCCTTGGTGCTGCCATCTTCCCACCATCCTCATTTGTAGATGACTTTGGTCCCTGAATCTTGAGACTGCAGGGTCCCCATGGATGACCATCCAACACTCTGGTCTTTCAGTCTCTTGATCTTCTCATTCCCATTGGCCTTCTCTATTTCACATTGGTCACTTACTCCCAAAACCACTTAAATCTTGGAATCATGATTCATTTTATGCATAGGTCTCAGCTTCCTCTCCTGCTAGCTTGGTCAACTTCTCCCCAAATGGTTTTTGAGCCTCTTCAGAATCTTCAGGCATTGAACCCCCTTCAATCTCTGCCAATCCATCAGCTAGCTTCTTCCTTCATTCTCCTCCTTATCCAACTTAGATCTCATGGCCCATCACTCCCTAACAATTTCTTCAGAACTCTAAACTCCTCTGCCACTCTGTCCTTTTATTCCCCCCTCTGGCAAAAAGCCAAGTCTGAATGGACCCAACTCCCCTCTTGCTCTGAGACAGAGCACGAGTGGCTGAGTCTTAATGAGAAAGCAGCACACCAGGGCAGACCAATTTCACCATGTATTCATGATAACTATTCTCGGGTGCCTCTCAACACTACCCAGCAAGCATGCCCCTGTTCTCTCATCCACTCTGCAACACGCTTCCGATCTAATGTGCCCTCCTCAAACCTCTGACTCCCCCACTTCTTTCCTCACTCTTGGCTTACATCCCTGCCTCCTATTTCTCAGGGAACACTGAGTCTGTTACACGGAACTCTCTCACCCTCCCACCACCAAGTGCTCAAGCCCACCCCCTCCCTCCTGTTCCCTGGCCTTTTCTCCCTCCCACCAACAAAGGCTGGTTCGTCCACATGGCTTAAGATCCATCTTCTCATGCCCTGTCAGAAAATGCATATTATCCAGGGTCCCTTCTTTCTCTAGCTCCCTCTCTAATGGATTTCTCCCAAAGACATTTAAATACCCATAAGTCTTTTCCTTTTAAAAACTGTCTTCTCTCAACCTTGCAGACCCCTCTAGCTATTGCCTCCTCTTTCTTTACCCTTTAAGCCAAACTTCCTAAAAAGGTTGCTTTATTTACAGTTCCTCACTCTTCTCCTCAACCTACTCCTGGCTGGCTTTTGTCCCCATCATTCCACTGGAACAGCTCTTGCTTGGGTCACCAGAAACTTCCATGTCCCCAATCCAGTGGGCACATTTCCATCCTCATCTCACTGCATTTACCAGGTTCTCACTGGTCCTTTTGGACCCTCCCTATTTCTCGATACCCACTCTGTTCCCTTTGCTCTGATGACACAGCACTGCCCCACTCCTAGATTTCCTGACAAGTTTTTTCTGCCTCTGTCACTAGTGTCTCCTCCTTTTACTGACTACCTCATATTAGAATTCCTCCAGACCTGGTCTCAGACCCCCACCTCCTCAAACTCTAAATTCTAATGGTGTCAGATTCTACCTACACACAGATCAACTCTGAAATCCTTCACTGCTTCACACTCTTTATTCTGCCAGACTCTCCCGAAGCAACCTGGGTACTCATTTCTTCGTCTAGAAGTCTTGAGACCAAAGTGTCAGGGAATTCCTAAATCAGTTCACCCAGCATCCAACAATCCTCCTGACCCCAAGCTCCTGATGAACATCCTGTGACAAAGCTTCACTTCAACCTCAGGGACTGCACTGTTGTGTTTCTCCAGTTGGCAAAGGATTAAGGCTGACTTTGGTGTCCAGTTGACTGGTTAAAATCCTAGTTCTGTGATTTTCTTGTTGAATGACCACAGGGTTGTAGTATTTAATGGGGTTATGTTATTTAACCTCTCTAAGCTTCGATTTCCTCATCTACAAGGTGGGGATAATAATACTAATAATGTCTAAGATTTCTACTAATTACATGAATTATTATCTAGTAGGCATAGAACAGTGTCTGCCATATAATTTGTGACCATAATGGTAATTTTATTATGATTGTACTTATATTCAGCCTTAATGATTCCCTGTTGTGTTCTTCTCTGTATAGCCCCTAAAATGTTTCTTTTATTCCCAAGTCCCTGATGGGCAGATATTGACCTCTCGACATTGACATACTTCACTACAAAGATCAAGGCCTCCCCCATGTACTCCTTCAGCACCCTCTCTATGCTGTAAATGTCCCTCTATGTAGCTGTGCTGCTCTCCTTCCTGCAGGCCCAGAGGGTATGTCCTGTCTTCTTACAGGGCTGCCCCTTCTTCTTCAGGACATCCCAGCTGCCACAAGCTCAGGCATCTCCCTCCACCAGTTATCCACTCTATCTTTCTTATTCAGACTCTTCTGCTTCTCCCTCTGTCTCAGGACAGAAAGAGCCTCAAGTCCTTTCTAGCCCTAAGCAAAACCAAGAACAAAAAAGAAAAAAATTAAATCTTCTTTCCCTTGCCTCTCTTTACTAGCAATCTTCTTGAATGGCGTCTACACAAGTTTCACTTCTCATCCTCTTCTCAGCCCTTGCCATGTGCCCTCTGTGCTCTCAAAGGCTTCCCCTCCCTGCAGGTGGGTCACCCTCCCCGTCAGGCCTCTCTGCTTCATGTTACACAGCTGACTACGCTCTCCTTTCCATCTGCCTCTTCCCTAGGGGGCGCTGGTTCTTGTCCTCCTTGTACTGTCTCTATCATGGTCTCCTCCTACTAAACAGACTTACATTGGGGATGAACTTCTGTTCAGAGACTCAAGTGTTCAAGAAATATTGCATTTCTTTATTTTCTGTTAAGTACCTGGATTTCAACCCCAAGTTCTCATCCTGCTAGGTTGGTGAGAAATTCAACCTCACTCCTTCTCGGGGCTTCCTCTTCTTTCTCTGAGGAGCTTTGCCATGGTTCTAAGGCAGAGCGGAGACCTCTTTGGAAATAGGACATTGATCTGCTCTGATTATCACTGAGAGTTCAGCTAGCTCAGGCTCTGAAGCCCTGCGTGCCCTGCTCCTTCCCACAAAGCTTGCACCCATGAAGCTTTGGCAGGGCTGGTGGGCCAGGCACCATGGGCTGCCCATTCTGAGTTCCTGCCAGGGCTTGGAGTAGTGCCAGGGCCAGGGAGACGGACCCCACTGCTCCGCTCCGGGACCACTGAACTTGCCCAGGGAACGCTCTTCAATCCCTGGGAAACCATCCTTGTCTCTACTATCCTCATCTTCTACAGACAGCCTTGACCTCATAAACATCAGAGCCCTGCCTCCTGAGGCTTATAAGCATAGAGTCTGCGATCTGCCTAGATCAGGGAAAGGAAAACACAGAGAGAAAGATGAATCGGTATCTCAAAGATGCATCTTGCCACCAAACTCATGAGACTCATGAGTGTGTTTGCCAGGAGTTGAGGGATTGGTGTTGTAATATTTTATTTCATTTTTCTTCCAACATAGCAGATATGACCAAATATATTCTGGATGGGAATATGAGGATGGGAATATGAGATTATGCTATATTTTCCTTGCTTGCTATTGCATTTTTAATGTCTCAAAATGAATAACAAAATTTTAAATCTCCAATAAAAATTTATCTTCCAAATAGACATTTCCCAATTTATGCCCCTATATGATCTTCCTTGACAATCTCACCTATTTTCATGGTTTCCCCTTTTGCCATAGTGCAGGTGACCCTGAAATCGATCTCATGGCCTCTAAACCATCTCCTACATGACACTGCTACAGCGTGTCATTTCCAAGTGATCGCTGGACACCTGCATTTGCATATCCGACAGGCAGCTCAGGCTCAACCCACCACCACTGACACAGAGCCCCCTGCCCCCACCATTCCCATCCATCATCAAGCCCAGTCAACTCAACCTCAAAACCTCTCAAATCAATCTCTTTCTCCCCATCTCCTCTGCCACCCGCACCCTTCACCTGAAAAACTGCAACCGCCCCTGAATGTCTCCTACTTGCGCTCCAATCTGTGCTCCATGCAGCAGCCTCAATGAGATTTTAACCCCACACATCAAATGGGGTTGCTCCTGCCTAAAGCCCTCCAGTGCGTCCCTTTAGGATAATGCCCAGCCTCCGTAGTGTGACCTCCAAGCCCTGCTGTGGTCTGAGTTCTGTCACCACTCAGCTTGGTCTTCCCCTGATTCCCTACAGTCCAGCTACCCTCAATTCTTTCAGCTCCTCCAACAGGCCAAACTGTTTCCCACTGTCACACCTCACATGTGCTAGGTTCTTTCCCCAGGCTGTACCTCAGTGCAGAATGCCTTTCCCCTTATCTGTCACTGGGACAACCCCTACTCGTCCAGGTTTCAGCTGAAAGGTGATGTCCCCAGAGAACTCATTCCTGATTTCCTACTCGAATCTGGGGCCCTTCATCTTCCCAGGGCCCTTGGGACAGCTTGCTTGCAATGATGTTTTTGTTTCTGTGATTTTTGGTTAATGTCTGTCTTGCACTCAATGTGAGTAGAGATCTCTATACACCCCACCCTACCCTGTTCTCCTAGCAGGCTACTTCAGTGCTGGGCATATATAGGACTCAGAAACTGTTGACTGAATAAACAAATGAATACCTAGGTTTGAGGCTATCCTATTCTCTCCTCCTCTCCCCACCATACCCTGGTCTTGTATTGTGCTTCCTCCTTCAATTATTGATGCTCGAAAACAGCCCACCCTTCAGGCTTAAAATCCTAGAGTCCCTTTTTACTCCTTCTCCCCCTCACTCCTTCTATCCAACATGTAGTCAAAATACACCAAGTCTACCTCTAAATAGGTCTGACACACACCCCCTTTTCTCCACTCCCAGTACTTGGCCCAGGTTACCTCTCATTTGGATGGTTAAACTTGCTGCCTAGCTGCCCCCTTCCCTAATGACTCCAGTCTATTCTTCCCAGAATCTGCAGAATTGTTTTCCTGAAGTTCAGATAGACCTCTTCCTCAAAACAGCTTACTCTTTCACACAAATAAAATCTGAATGGAGCATTATGCAGCAATTAGAAACAACAGATTAGATTTAAACACAGCAGCATGAGCAAATCTTAGAAACATAAAACGGCAGTTGCATATGGGAAGGAAAGGAATGGGAAAGTACAATAGTAGGGAAGATAAAAGGGAAAAAATAAAAGAAGAGAAGGGCTTGGCATGTATCTATAATGATGCATGGGCAATGAACTCAGGACAAGGATAAACTCTACCTACTGTAAGCAAGGCCCATAGGAAAAAACAAGCAATAACAACAAAACAACTTGTATCCCAGACAAGTAAGATTCAATTCATTTTTGCAACTCTCTTCATAGTTCTTAGGACATTTCCTTCAATATTATGGGGGGAATTAATCGATGTGCATAATAAAAGTGTACATTTATTTTAATCAAATAGACTCTATGACATGCCTCGGCACTGAGAAAATAAACCATCCACGTCCTCATCTTACCCGACAGGAAACAAACTCCCAGGTACTGGCTTCTCTTCCTGATCACCTTCTGCTAATGATCACTTCACTCAAGCACAGTAATTCTTTTAACAACTTGAGCTACAGCACCACTTTAAAAAAAATCTCATAAACAACTCTGAGCCTTTAGCATAGATTTTAAGTACATTAGAGACAGTATCCTAATTTTATCAGGTATAGTCACCTATAGTGTACAGCCACATATTTCAAAGGAACTAGAAATTATATTTTTATCATTTTGGGTACCTCATGCTTAAGCTCCTACCTGCTAGGAATTACAGAAACCAAATGAAAGTACAATTTCAGAAGGCATGAGGTCACTCGGAGATCAGCTTTGCTGGTGAAATCCAGGTTTCAAGGAGAAGTAATAAACATTGTGGTCTGACTGGTCTAGTAACTCCCATTTGTCCCCTTCCAGCCAACACAGAATTGAAAAGGATAAATAATTGTTCACGAATTCCTAATCCCACCTGGGTCTGCAAGACACTGAGAATATCTGCTTGCCTTAGGATGAGCCTGCAATGTTTTCATAAACTTTTATTTAAAATCTACAGACAAAATTGATCTTAGGGAAGTCAATCCTTCCATGGCCCTTGAATCTAGCTAATGAAAGTGTTAATGGTTTCAGTAGACATCGTAAAATAAATACTCATAAAAATTTGCACAACACACTATTATATGGCCCCATAAAATCCACAAGGCAATTACCCAGTTATGAGCTCCCTGCCCACCTCCCAGGGCACCAAGGTTTGCACAAGTGGAGGTAATGGAGGAACCTAGCAAAGGGGAGGGGCTGCTAGAGCAGCATCAGACACTGACCTGTGGGGACCAGAGCTCTCTGTCAGCCCTCGACTTCCTTGTCTGTGAAATGGATGGTTGATCTCCAGTCTACACCGCTCATTTCTCTGTGCTTCACATGGAGGAGAATGCTGGTAGGGGAAATGCAAGTGTGGGCTCAATCCCTGTTTCATTTCTTGAGGCTGAGTGATCTCAAGCATATCATCTGATCCAACCGCCCTTCCGCTCACACTCATAGCCGACATTATGTGTTCATGGTGGGCCAAGTGGGGTGCTATTACACTCCGTATCCCATTCAATCCTCACCCCATGCCTATGAACTGTGCATTATCATTATCCCCATTTTACAGATGAGAAGACGTATTCAAGAGCCTGAACAATCAACCACTGCAACATATGGGCCCATAATAGGGAGAATGCAACCTCCCAAGCAGTAGAGTGCTGGACACTCAGTTATGCTCAGAAAGTGTCAACCCCCTGCTTTTGCCTTTGCCATACATCACTCTCACTGCTCCAAAGAGGAAGGGATAAATATGCCATAATTTTGCAGCCACGGAGCACAGATGTGGATGGAAACAGAGGCAAAAGCATCAGCTGAATGTTGAACACTATCCAATGTCCCTGTGCCCCAGCATTCCTGACCTATCTCTGTTCCCTCTCTGTCCACCTGCTGCTCCTAGGGGTCCCTTGCAATATGATAGTCCCTGGAATGGTGCCCCATTCAGTCATTTTCCTCACCAGAATGGACCCCATCACAGAAAAAACTACAAGAATGATCTGACATTGGTTTGGTGTTATGTAAGTTACAAAACACTTGGATAGAGATTGCCTTAAAATTAATAAAAATTACTAAAATGATATTAAGGGAAACAGGACAGTTATTTTGTAGAATGAACCTTGGGTTGGTTTCTTAGGTTGTACATTTTTGCAGGAATGTCACAGAAGTGATGGTGCGTCCATCTAGCATGTCCTAGAAAGACACACATGGGGTCTATTCATCCCGTTGCTTATGATGTTAAGGTTGATCACTGGGTTAAAGTGGCGTCTGCCGCGTAACTTCACTGTGAAGTTACTTTTTCCTGTATATAATTGAGGGATGTATTTTGAGACAGTGTAAACATCTCATTTCTCATCATTCTTTCTGTCATTAATTTTGCATCCATGGATGAATCTTATCTGAAACAACTATTACTATAGTAGGATAGATAAAGAGATAAGAGAAGGAGAACACAAGTGTGGGAAAATGTTAGCATTTGAGGAATCTGGGTGAAAGGTTTATGGGTTTATTATTTTTGCAATATTTTATAAATGTGAAATTGTTTCAAGATAATGTTTTTTTTAAAAGGATATTGGTTCACTCACAGAATTGGCAAGAGGGATAAAGAGCCAGACTTAGGACTACCCAGCTAGGAGCAATGTTCAAAATGTGTTCAAAATTGCACGGCCAAACAGACCACCCAGGTCCCACTGCTGACCCCAAATCCTTGTGCTGCCACACACACCCGCCAGCACTGAGCTGGACAAGGCCACCAGCCCTGCAGCCACCAGAGCAGCTTCCTCGAGGTCTCCGCTTCCCTGCCACCTGTATGCAACAAAGCTGGGTGGATGTGGGTGAGCAGGGGAGCCTGGGTCTCCACCCGGCTGCAGGGGAAGCTGGTGGTGATGACTGGCCATTTCCAGCTTCTCTTCTTCAGCATAAGCAAGAGGGTTTGGTTTATGGAGTGGCCAAATAGAACGAAAAAGTCCATCATGTGCCAGAAAGCAGCCATGCGATCTAACATCACTTGAATTCTCTCTGTTGCTTGGTAATCAATCCTTTTATTCTTCTCCTATCACATTCAGTTCTGTAGTTATTTCTGATTATTTTCAACTTTCTGGAAACCATCCTCCTTCTCACCATTGACCCCTCGCTCTCAGGACATGTCTTCACTTCCTTCTTTACAGAGATAAGAGGCTTCCTGCTTTGAGAGTTCTGACCGGTCCTGTGGGCATAAGGTCAGGCTGATGTGGGTTCAGATCCCAACCCCATTACCTACTGCCTGGGGACACTGGGCAAGTTACTTTCTCTGAGTCTCAGCTTCCTTGCCTGTAAAATGAGGCTAGTGATACTGACCTTGCAGGGTGTTGTCTGGGAATACATGTGAAGCGCAAGTGGAGTGCCTGGCAGGTACCCTTATTTCCCCTCCCTTCCCTTGGCCTCTTATAAAGGACACTGTGGTGTGTTGCCCAAACTGGGACTGAAGGACTCCATTCCCCACTGAGGGAAGTGTTGCTGAACCTGCCTTCCTCGCTGGGAGTTCTCCCTGACTGAAGTGAGCTGCCTCACCCCGAGTCACACCACCTCCGGGGGCAGCCTGCACCCAGTGACAGGCCAATGCAAAGGTATGAAGGTCCAGTCCCCTTGTCCCAGTGCAGGACAATTCTGAAGGGCCATCCCAGCTCCGGAGTTCCCCTTGGGGTTGGCTGAGGCTCTTGTTATGACTGCATCACAGCCTAGCTCCTCCTTCTGCCCAGTCCTGACCCCTCCCCTCTTGCTTGTCTATGCTGATCCTGAGAGCTCGTCCTCATACACTCTCTGCATGCCAATCTCTGTCTGAGAGTCAGCTTCCTGATCAAGTCGATCCATGACAGCTATCATCTTGGTCTTGCCTTCAAGCCTAGCCTCTTCAACCGCATACCACGTGGGACCTGGCCCCATTAGTCTGGTCCCATCTCCCACCATCTCAAAACCATCTCTTCCACATATGGGATGTTACCTTCAGCTACAGCTGAGTGCTAAACGTGCCTTTCCATCTCCCATCCCTAACCTTATTGATGAGATCTTCTCTGTCCTTCAAGGCCCATTTCAGATGGTGCCCCTTCTAGAGAGCCTTCCTTGATTTTCCCTTGGAAGTATCTACTCCCTCCTCCGGGCTCTTTCACTATTTGGTCTCCCTCTCCTCATCTGGCCCTGTGCCTGAGTTGGTGGGCCAGTCAATTCCCAGTTCACCCTCAGATCCATCTTTGCCAATCCCCCCCCCGCCCTATTGCTTTGTGCCTCAGAAGCCCAACACTGCAAACTATTAATATATCTTCCAGGTACATGTGCCCATTGGCTTCTGCCAGTGGGAGGCATGGGCAAGAACGTGAAAGACAGGAGAAGGGGAGAATCCAGGGAATTTCTTCCCCTTCTCTCTGCTTCAGGGAGTGGCATCGCTGGCAAGATGGCCTCAGCTCCCACTGGGCAGCCCAAGCTCCTGGGGTCCGTCACTCCATCCCCTCCCTTTGCCTCACCAGCCTGGGGGTGGTGATGGTTTCACTTATTAATCTCTAGGTTGCCTCACCATCCCATTTTCAGTTTTTCCAACCCTGCTGTAACTATTTTCCCATAGTAAACTCCCTCAATTGAACTTTCTGGTCTGGGTTCTATTTTCCTGGGTGATACAGATGAAATTTCTGTGTTGCCTTACCCTCTCTCAGAAGCCTGGGAAGACTTCCTGAGCAGAATGAGTCAAGGCCCCGGGGTCAGCACAACCAGAAGTGGCTCTTCTTATTGGTAACAAGCCAGTTGACAAACAGGGATCAGATGTGTGAGTCTTTAAAACAATCCCACAATTAACCAATGTTGCCTCACCCTCTCACTCTCCGGTATTGTTTGGAAGAACCCAGGAATCCCTTGCCACTTTGTAGAGAATCAACTTTCCCTACCTTAGCTAAACTTCTCGATGACTGGGAAAATCTACCCTCCACACCATCTCCTGACGTGAGGCTTAGAAACTTTTACTGCTGAAACAAAATGTGTTTTACCCCGGCTGATGTCTCAAAGAATTATCTCCAGATCTTGCTTATGGTTTTGAAGATAAACACTAATAGTAAATCTGTTTGTAAATATTTTGAACAGCTGCTAAGTCTTTAATTATTTTTTGCATTAAAAATTGACAACAATTGATATTACCCACTGATGAGCTACAAACATTGTGTGTGTACCTAGGTGTACATTCCTTCTAATAGCAATTATTGCTCCACGATGACTGGGGAAATTGCTCTGAGGTTTAAATGCATATTTGCAGTTATACCCAGGGGACTGTGGATAGTAATGCCTACTGTATCATCCACCTTATTTAAAATTTGCAGTAGGAAACACAATTCAATCTAGCACATTTCTAAAGGCCAATGGGAAATAGATTGGGCAGCAGAGTCAGGAAATGCAAATCCAATGCTAAACTCCATCCCAAACCCATCTGCCTGCGTTTTATTTCCTTTTTTTCTTCCCCAAGTCCAGTGGTGCTGACTCAGTAGTGCATTAAACACAAATGCATGGGTTTGGACCTGACCAGCCGTTAATCAATGTATGGCCACAAAGGCAGCATCCATGGATTAGCAATCTACTGCAAGGTGCCAGGCGTGCTTGAGGAGAAATTAAACCAGGCTTTCAGAGGTAGACCGGGGGTGGGGTTGGAGTGAGGGGGTTGGTGGCGGGCACAGGCCACTTTTGAAAGGTCCTAGTTGATCGAAAAGAAATGTAAATGCCAAAACACAGTTGTAAATATGTGGTATATTTTAAAGGCTTACATTTAACAAGTTGACTGCTTTAACTGTGTCAACAAAAAAGAAAAAAATGAAGAAGAGAAAGAAAAAGAAACACACACACACACATACATGAAAGGGCAATACTTGTCCACTTAGCCTCATTTGGAAATAACATTGAAAGTCTACATTTGAGACCTTCTGCAAATGTGAGCCTGAAGGCCTCCTGCCCCTGTTTCCACACTGCAAAGGCACCAGTAAACACAGCCCAGGTTCAACACTCCAGTCACCCCTGGCCCAGTTTATACAAGATAGTCTCATGGGGGAGCCTCACTAGGAGAAGGTGGGCTCCTGGCTCCTTATCCTGATTTTCCACCTTCGACTGGGAGAACCGACGCTGTTCAGCCCAGAAGGCAGGTGCTCTCCCCTCAGAAGCTGCTTGTGTCCTTGGACAAGGGCAGCCTCCTGCCGTCAGAACAGAACTCCTCCTGGGGCCCTCGGAGGATGCAGGATGTGTGCTCAGTTCTCGGGAAGAACTGGGGGGGGGGGGCAGGGAAGGCTCGGAGATGATTCCTCCCGGGGAGTCTCTCAAGGCAGCAACTGCCCTCTTTTATCCCTTCCCACCTCTTTAATCTTGCTTGCAGGAACCACGTGATCTATGCCTCCAGCCCCACCTGGGGAGGTATGCAAGGTGCCCCTGCGACACATGCGCTCTCTCTCATCCATATGAGAGACCCCAAAGTCTCACCTTCATTAAGGGCCATGACGAGCCCTACCCTGCCAGTCCCCTGCCCCTACCATCGCAAGGGGGAGGCGCAGCACCTCGAGCATGGAAGTCAGAGGAACCTCCAGCAACAGTAACCTAGCAACAGTGTCTCAGGATTTGAATGTAATTATACCCGGAGCGTGATAAATACTCGGAAGGGCTCCTTATGTGCAGATCATACTAAACAAGTCTTTGAAATTACCCTCATCAAATATTGATAGATGAAAACTTTCTTTGAAAACGAAAAAAACCTGAAGTGCATGGACAACCCTTCCCAGTGCCCTGGGCAGTGGGAGCACACCAGTCAGGAGAGCTCAAGAAGCCTCAAGACCCCTTTCACGGGTGATGTGGCAGGTCTGGGAGAGAAGTTTGAGCCAGGGACAGCAGTGTTCTTTTTAATAAATTTACTTATTTTATTTATTTATTTTTGGCTGCGTTGGGTCTTCGCTGCTGCGCCAGGGCTTTCTCTAGTTCCGGCGAGCGGGGGCTACTCTTTGTTGCAGTGCGTGGGCTTCTCATTGCGGTGGCTTCTCATTGCAGAGCACAGGCTCTAGGTGCACGGCTTCAGTAGTTGCGGCACGCAGGCTCAGTAGTTGTAGCTCACGGGCTTAGTTGCTCCGTGGCATGTGGGATCTTCCCGGACCAGGGATCGAACCCGTGCCCCCTGCATTGGCAGGCGGATTCTCAACCACTGCACCACCAGGGAAGCCCGACAACAGTGTTCTTGCAAATGAGGTGCAGTGTCTTGGTGCCGAGGGCAGCAGTCTGGTCTTTAGGTCAGGAGAACTGAGGCTGGAGTTCCCACTCTACTCTCAAAACTGAGGTTTTCTCATTTAGAGTGAGTGTGTTGACCAAGAAAGGGGACCTGAAGGATAGACCTCAGCCCAGAAGTGCCGAGGGGGTGGTGCTGGGAAGAGAAGTCCAGGCAGAGGGATCAGCATAGGATAGGTTCCAAGGCATTTGCATCCTCAGCTCCATGTTGACCTTGACTGACCCAAGAGGCTGGGTACACAGTGTGCCAGCCACCGCTGAAGAGCTGAGTGGTCCCAGCGTGAAGGGCCTCATAAGCCTCCCTGAGGAGCCAGGGCTTTATTCCAAGCGGAAACAGAAATCCATGCAGGTGGGGACGTGTGAGGTATGTGGTGGGGTGGGGACGGCTCAGTCCGATGTGCATGGCGGGAAGTGGTCTCTAACTGCACCGGAGGGCAAGGCCTGTCCAAAGGCTGTTGGCAATCATCCCTGTCAGAGGTGGGGGGACCTAGAGCAATGGTCAGGAGCCGCACTGTGGCACAGAGCTGACCTTGAGGTGTCCTCATTCATGCGCTTTGCCAAGATCCCCAGGACAGAGCCCAGGGATGCTCCACCTCACGTGCTGCATCAGGGGACCCCAAGCACGTAGAGTGACAGGATCCAGGAATCAGAGCATGACTGACAAAAAGGAGTCTGGAGTGAGAAAGTCTGCAGGAGGGAGAGAGGCGAGAAGAGCCGGGGATTTCATGGTGGGAGAGGATGTCGGGTCTCTCCTGGCATTGGGTTATTAGTGGTGCCGAGCTGGACACGCTTTTCAGCTCTGAGCAGCGGGCGACTAAGATCTGAGGGCAGGAACAAGAGAGAAATGTCCTTCATAGAAACTCAGCCTGTCTTTATTATTTAGGAGGCTGTGCCCAGCCTGACCACTCACCTCCTGTGTGACCCACGCTGATCCTTTCCCCTCGGGGCCAAGTGCGCAGCGAGGGCCCCTCCGGCTCGGCCTTGCGGGAACCCTGTGATTCTATGACCAGGCTGTCAGCCTAGGCCTGGGACACACAGCGAGCCCCCGTGCCTCCGGGCCTGCTTCCCCTTGCTTCATCCCCGAAAGCCCTCATCACAGGGGACAGCCCCCTTCTCTGATGTCTGTCTCTGAGCCTGATGTGCATATGTCTCCCGCCAGTTAGAGGAAATCCTTCTCTGTTAGATGCAAAATCTTTAAAGGGCCTCAGATCTTGTTGGCAAGCTCTCTTTTCTGGGCCGGGCTCCCTTGACAGCACTGCTGGTGTCTCCCAGCAAGCAAGGGTGAGGAGGCGGGGTTGCAGGAGGATGAAAGGCCCCCCTTTCCTGCTGTGGGATTCAAGGCTGGATCAGGGCCCAATTACACTGCTTCATTCATCCAGTTCAGTATTCTTCCCAAACAATGATGTATCTGACAGATCTGCTCTGGGTAATAATGGCCGGGTGGACCCTGCTTTAAGGAAATTCTATTTACAGAAATCCCCTTGAACAAACTAACTCAAGGAAGGCAGGGCTGTTTGATTATCATAAGAATCTGCCCAGGGATCCCTGTAAACCCCAGCAGCCCCAGCAGCCCCAGGGAATCACCAAGTCCATTTGGAGAGCACTGCAACACGGGCTGAAAGAGTGAAGAGTACAAAAATAGAAGTACCAAATTTAGGGCCATTTCCTGCTAAACTCAGTGAGAATAAAATAGAATGGTAGGAGGAGACATTAGCATCAGAGCAAAATTTTCCCTCGGTCCCCTGTCAGCAGGAGGAGGATTGGAGAAAGTATCTGACCCGTTACTTGGACTGAGTCTCCTGACTTTGGAAAACACCTCTATTGTGTGCGTGTGTGTGTTTTCTGGTGCAAGAAAGGAATTACTATGTATATTTACTATCTATTGCCAAATTGTTCTCACCAACAACTTGTGATGGTTCCCATTTCTTCACATCTGCATGATGTTGGTGGGTTGAATGGTGGTCTCCAAAAAGATATATCCACATCCTAATTCCTGGAACCTGTGCCTGTCACTTTATTTGGGAAAAGTGTGTCATTAAGTTAAAGATTTTGAGATGAGATCATCTTGGATAATCTGGGTGAGCCCTAAAGAGTCAGGCAGAGGGAAATTAGACACAAGAAAAGACAAAGACACACAGAGGAGAAGCTGATGTGAAGGCAGAAGCAGAGACTGTAGTGATGCGGCTACAAGCCAAGGGACACTGAGGATTGCTGGCAGCCACCGGAAACTAAAAGAGAGGCATGGAGTAGACTCTCCCCCAGGGTGCCCAGAGGGATCCTGGCCTGGCTGAAACGTTGATTTTGGACTTCTGGAGTCCAGAACTGTGAGAAAATAAATTTTTTTTTAAGTCACAAATTTTGTGATAATTTATGGCAGCAATAAGAGACTAATGCATTGGTAAATATGATTCTTTTTTCTTATTTTAAAAATTCCCTTTAGTAGATAAGTGATTTAAAGCAAAAGTAGTATCAATGAATTGTAGGGTTATAATATACGCAGGAGTAAAATGTATAACATTAGCACAAAGAACAAGAGAGGGGGAGTGAAGGATTACTGTTGTGAGGTTATTACGCTATACTTGAAGTCATATAATATTACTTGAAGAGGGACTGTGGTAAGTTAAAGATATATACTATAAACCCAAAAGCATCCACTTACAAAAAGGAGCAGAAAAGAAAAAGAAAGCCAACAAATAATATGGAATTATACAAACTACTTAACATCTATAATTTATAATTATTATAATAAAATATAAAATTATTCAATATTGCTAGCTATTCTCCTTCCTAAAATATAGCTTTTTAGAGTTTACTTTATTTAACTCTGCCATATTGTTTTCTATAGTGATTCATTTTTTAAGTTTATGTGCATAGCTTACTATTTTCTGTGTTCCCCATTGTTTCTCCTATCCCATGCCTTCCTTCTTGGCCTACTTTCCTTCTCTATTTAAAGTGCCCCTCTTAAGATTTTTGTGTGTTTATTTGCCTATTTTTCACTGGTAGAGAAATGTGATAGGCAAACTGTCTTCATTTTTTGATGTCTCAAAACGTCTTCATTTTGCGTTTTCTCTTGAGTGAAAGTTTGCCTTGGTATACAATAAAAGTTTGCCACTTCAGTACTGTAAGTATATAATTTCATTCCAGCAACTCTTTCTGCTGAGAAGAAATCAGTTGTCAATCTGATTGCTGTCTACTCTTGCTCTCTCTTTTCTCTCTGTTGACTTCTGAGGTTGTCTCCTACTCTGCGTGTTCCACAGTTGCCTCAGAGTGGACTCTACTTTGAAGCACTTTATTGGTTAGCTCTTATGACTCATGTCTTTCTTTGAGTCTGAAGATGTCTTAGCTCTTTTCAATGATTGTTTCTCTGCTATGACTTCTATTTTCTCTTGAAATCCCTACGAAATGTTTGTTGGATAATATTAACCTATCCTCTATGTCTTTTAAATACACTTTTCTTATTACATATTTCTTTTCCCTCTGTTCTGGATTTGAATACATTCCTCAGTGCCGTTTCCAATTCAATTCATGTCTCTTCAAATACATCCAGTTTAGCATTTGTCTCATCCATTGAGTTTTTATTTCAGTGATGATAGTTTTTTTTTTTCCTAATGTTTGTATTTGATTTTTACAGTATACATCTGTTCTTGTTTCACTTTACTGGCTTTGTTTCATAAGTTCTTATTTCTAATGTAATTATTTTAAAAATTATCTCACTTTTTTCCTTTTTTGAAGTATAGTTGATATACAATATTATATTAGTTTCAGGTGTACACTGTAGAGACTCCACATTTATATACATTATGAATTGATCGCCACAATAAGTCTAGTAACCATCTGTCACCATACAACATTATTACAATATTATTGACTATTTTCCCTATGCTGTACATTACACACTCATTACTTTTATTTTATAACTAGAAGTTTGTATTAATGTCCTTTGCCTATTTTTCCCAACCCCCCACTTGCCCCCTTGCAACCACCAGTTTGTTCTCTGTATCCATGAGTCTGTTTCTGTTTTGTTTTGTTTGTTCATTTGTTTTGATTTTTAGACTCTACATGTAAGTGAAATCGTAAGGTAACTGTCTTTCTCTGTCTGACTTATTTCTCTTAGCATAATACCCTTTAAGTCCATCCATGTAGTCACAAATGGCAAGAATTCTTTTTTATGACAGAGTAATTTTGCATTGTGTATATATATATATACCACATCTTCTTTATCCATTCGTCTGTTAATGGGCACTTCCATATCTAGGCTACTGTAAATAATGCTGCCATGAACTAGGGATGCATATACCTTTTAAATTATTATTTTCATGTTCTTCAGATAAATGCCCAGAAGTAGCACTGTTGGATCATATGGCAGTTCTATCTTTCGTTTTCCATAGTGGTTGCACCAATTTACAGTCCCACGAACAGTGCATGAGGGTTCCCTTTTCTCCACATCCATCATCAAAACTTGCTTTTTACTCTCTTTTTGATAATAGTCATTCTGAAGGCATGAGGTGATATCTCATTGTGGTTTTGGTTTATATTTCCCTGATGATTAGTGATTTGGACCACCTTTTCACGTGTCTGTTGGCCATCTGCTTGTCTTCCTTGGAAAAATGTCTACTCAGGTCCTCTGCCAATTTGTTAGTTGGGTTGTTTGGGTTTTTTTTAATATTAAATTGTATGAGCTCTTTATATATATATAAATATATATATAGGATATTAACCCCTTATTGGGATATACAATATGTAAATATATTCTCCCATTCGGTAAGTTGCCTTTTCATTTTATTGATGGTTTCCTTCACTGTGCAAAAGTTTTTTTAGTTTGATGTAGTCCTGTTTGTTTATTTTTGCTATTGTTTCCCTTGCCTTTGCAGTCAGATTCACAAAAACTTCTCTAAGACTGATGTCAGTGAGGTTACTGCCTATGTTTTCTTCTAGGAATTTTATGGTCTCAGGTCTTACATTCAAGTCTTTAATCTATTTTGAGTTAATTTTTGTATATGGCATAAGATAATGGGCTAATTTCATTCTTTTGCATGTGGCTGTCCAGTTTTCCTAACACAATTTATTGAAGAGATTATCCTCTCTCTATTGCATGTTCTTTGCTTCTTTGCCATAAATTAATTGTCCATATATGTGTGGATTTATTTCCAAGCTCTCACTTCTGTTTCATTGATCTGTGTGTGTGTATGTGTGTGTGTGTGTGTGTGTGTGTGCCAGTACTATATAGTTTTAATTACTATAGGTTAGTAGTATAATTTGAAATCATGGAGTATGATGCCTCCAGTTTGTTTTCTTTCTTAAGATTGCCTTAACTATTTGAGGTCTTTTGTGGTTCCATACAAATTTTAGAATTATTTGTTCCAGTTCTGTGAAACATGCCATTCGTACTTTGATAGGGATTGCATTGAATGCGTAGCTTGTTTTGGGTAGTATGCACATTTTAATAATATTAATTCTCCAGTTCATTAGCAATGTATATCTTTCCATTTATTTGTGTCATTTGATTTCTTCCATCAATGTCTTATAGTTTTCAGAGTACAAGTCTGTCACTTCATTGGTTAAATTTATTCCTGGGTATTTTTTTGATGAAATTATAAATGGGACTGTTTTCTTAATTTCTCTGTCTGATAGTTCACTTTTAGTGTATAGAAACTCAACAGATTTCTGTATACTTATTTTGTATCCTGCAACTTTACTGGATTCATTTATTAGTTCTAACAGTTTTTTTGTGGAATCTTTAACGTTTTCTATATATAGGATCATGTCATCTGCAAATAGGGAGAGCTTACTTCTTCCTTTCCAATTTGGATGATTTTAATCTCTTTTACTTATTTGATTGCTGAGGCTGGACTTTCAAACTATGTTCAATAAAAGTGGCAACACTGGGAATCCTTATCCTATTCCTGACCTTAGAGGAAAATCTTTCAGCTTTTCCCCTTGAGTGTGATGTTAGCTGTGGGTTTGTCATATATCACCTTTATTATGTTGAGGTATATTTCCTCTATGCTGACATTGTTGAGAGTTTTTAAGGGATGTTTAATTTGTCAAATGCTTTTTCTGCATCTATTGAGATGATTATATGATTTTTATCCTTCAAGTTGTTAATGTGGTGTAAACTGTTTATTGATTTGTGGATATTAAACCATCCCTACATCCTTGGAATAAAGCCCACTTAATCATGGTGTACGATCCTTTTATTGTACTATTGAATTCATTTGCTAATATTTTGTTGAGGATTTTTGTATCTATTCTCATCAGGGATATTGGCCTATAATTTTTTGGTAGTGTCTTTATCTGCTTTTGATATCAGGGTAATGCTGGTCTCACAGAATGAGTTTGGAAGCATTGCTTCCTCTTTGATTTCTGGAGTAATTTGAGAAGGATAGGCATTAACTCTTCTTTAAATGTTTGGTGGAATTCAACTGTGAAGTTTTCTGGTCCTGGACTTTTGTTTGTTGGGAGTTTTTAAAATTACTGATCCAATTTCATTACTATGGTCCATTCAGATTTTCTATTTCTTCCTGATTCAGTCTTGAAAGATTATATGTTTCTAGGAATTTATCCATTTCTTGTAGGCTGTCCAGTATTGGCATATAATTGCTCATAGTAATCTCTTATAATCTTATGATCCTTACTATTTCTGTGGCATTAGTTGTAACTTCTCCTCTTTCATTTCTGAGTTTATTTCTTTCCTCTCTCTCTCTCACTTCTCAGTTAGTCTGGCTAAAGGAATATCAATTTTGTTTATCTTTTCAAAGAACCAGCTCTTACTTTCATTGATCTTTTCTATTGTTTTTTAGTCTCTATTTCATTTATTTCCACTCTGATCTTTATTATTTCCTTTCTTCTACTAGCTTTGGGCTTTCTTTCTGCTTTTTTCCCTAGTTCCTTTAGGTGTGAGGTTAGATTGTTAATTTGAGATTTTTCTTGTTTCCTGAGGTAGGCCTGTATCCCTATAAACCTCCTTCTTAGAACAGCTTTTGCTGTGTCCCATAGATTTTGGATCATTGTGTTTTCATTATCTCAAGGTATATTTTGATTTCTTCTTTGATTTCTTCATTGACCAATTGGTGTTTAGTAACATATTGCCTCCATGTATTTGTGCTTTTCGTGGTTTTCTTCTCATAATTGATTTCTGGTTTCATACTGTTGTAGTCAGAAAAGATGCTTGATGTGATTTCAGTCTTCTTAATTGTAATGAGACTTGCTTTGTGGCCTAACATGTGATCTATCCTGGAGAACATTCTATGTGCACCTGAAAAGAATGTGTACTCTGCTGTTTTGGGGTGGAATGTTCTGTATGTGTCTATTGAGTTTTTCTGATATAATGTGTCAAGTTCAATGTCTCCTTATTGATTTTCTGTCCAGATGATCTATTCATTGAGGTAAGATGGGTGTTGAAGTCCCCTACTATCATTATATTACTCTCAATTTCTCCCTTTATGTCTGTTAATATTTGCTTTATGTATTTAGGTGCTCCTGTGTTGGGTGCATAGATATTTACAAGCCTTATATCCTCTTGTTTGGGTTGATCCCTTTACCATTATGTAATGCCCTCATCACTCGTTAGTCTCTGTTTTAAAGTCTATTTTGTCTGATATGAGTATTGCTATTCCAGCTTTCTTTTCACTTCCATTTGCATGGAATACCTTTTTTTCATCCCTTCTCCTTCAGTCTGTGTGTGTCTTTAGATCTGAAGTGAGTCTCTTGTAGGCAGCATATATATTGCTCTTTTTTTTTAAAATCCATTCAGCCATTCTATGTGTTTTGATTGGAACATTTAGTCTACTTACATTTAAAGTAATTATAGGTATATGCCTATTGCCATTTTGTTAATTGTTTTGTGGTTGTTTTTGTAGTTCTATTTTGTTCCCTTAAACTATTCTCATTTTTTGTTTATTCTTTTCTCTTTTTGCATTCTGATTGGGTGATTTCAACTACCCTGTCTTCTAGATCACTGATCTGTTCTTCTGCATCTTCTAATCTGCTATTGATTCCCTCTGATGTATTTTTCCTTTCAGTTATTGTATTCTTCAACTCTAATTGGTTCTTTTTAATATTTTCTATCTCTTTGTTTTATTTTATTTTTTATTGAAGCATAGTTGATTTACAATGTTGTGTTAGCTTCTGCTGTACAGCAAAGTGATTCAGTTATACATATATATATATATATACACATTCTTTTTTCTGTCTTGTTGAACTTGTTGAAGTTCTCACTGAGTTCACCCATTCTTTTCCCAAGTTTGGTGAGCAAATGTATGAGTATTACTTTGAACTCTTTATCTGGTAACTTGTTTATCCCAATTTTGTTTTGTTCTTTTTCTGAGGTTTTGTCTTGTTCTTTTGTTTGGAAAGTATTCCTTTGTCTCTTCATTTTGCCCAACTCTGTGTTTTTTTCTATGCATTAGGTATATCACCTACGTCCCTCAGTCTTGATAGAGTAGACTTATGTAGAAAGTGTCTTGCGGGGCCCAGTGGCACATTTCCCTCCCTTGGTCACCTGTGCCAGGTGCTCCAGGGATATACCCTATGAGGCTGTGTGCACCCTTCCATGGTAGTTGGGCTGTGATTGCTATGGACATGCTGGTGGGAGGGGATGGCCCCCAGACCAGCTGGCTGCATGGGTTGCCTGTGACTGCTGCAGATGCCCTGGTGGGCATGACTGGCCCTCAGCCCAGAGGTTTGAGAGGTCTTACTGTGACTGTTGCAAGCACGCTGGCCTCCCAGAGGAGGAGCCACCTTGGAGGGTTGCCAGTGCTGGCTGGGGCTGCCTGCTGGATGTGGTGGAGTGGGAGCCACTTTGGAGGGTCCAGTCTGGGTGAACAGGTCGAGCAAGGTTGGTCCTCAGGGGAATTCCAGGTCAGGGTACATGGTGTTAGGTAGGTTGATGGAGAGACACAGAAATGTTGCCCTCCAGTGCTGGGCCATCTAGGTAGAAGGAGAGGAAAAAAAAAAAATGGTACCCTGCAGCACTTCTGCCCCTGAAGAAAGTTACACCCTGCCCTCAACCATATACCTTAAAATTAACCAATAAATTTCCTTCTCATATGACCCAAGTACTTTTCTAAGTGCTGTCTCTGTGTTGAAATTCTGAGTAAGTTGGTTTATGTGTGAACCCTTCAAGAAAAGAGCCTCAATTTCCCACAGCCCTCCTGCTCCCCTGGACTCATTGGTTTTCAAAGCCAGACATTATGGGGGCTCATCTTCCCAGTGCAGACCCACGGGCTGAGAAACCCAGGGTGGGGCTTGGACCCCTGGCTCCTCCATGGTTTTGATATCCCTCCTGCTTGTGGATCACTGAACCAGGGGTGTGGGTTCTGACTAGACTGTGTTTCTGCCCCTCCTGTCTGTCTTGATGTGGCCTTTTCTTTATATTCTTAGTTGTAGAAAATCTGTTCTGCTCATGTTCAGGTCATTCTCAGAGATAGTTGTTCTATATGTAGTTGTAATTTTGGTGTGTCTGTGGGAGGAGGTGAACTAAGGATCTTCCTACTCCACCATCTTCCTAATTATCTCAGATTTTTAAGCCTACTTTTCAAATTACTTTTTCAGATCTTAAAGGCATTTCACCTGGAGTAAATATCTGTTCTTTTTTTTTTTTTTTTTTTTTTTAAACATCTTTATTGAAGTATAATTGCTTTACAATGGTGTGCTAGCTTCTGCTTTACAACAAAGTGAATCAGTTACACATATACATATGTTGCCATATCTCTTCCCTCTTGCATCTCCCTCCCTCCCACCCTCCCTATCCCACCCCTCTAGGTGGTCACAAAGCACCGAGCTGATCTCCCTGTGCTATGCGGCTGCTTCCCACTAGTTATCTATTTTACATTTGGTAGTGTATATATGTCCATGACACTCTCTCACCCTGTCACATCTCACCCCTCCCCCTCCCCATATCCTCAAGTCCATTCTCTAGTAGGTCTGTGTCTTTATTCCCATCTTGCCACTAGGTTCTTCATGACCTCTTTTTTTTTTTTTTTTTTTTTTTTCCCTTAGATTCCATATATATGTGTTAGCATACTGTATTTGTTTTTCTCTTTCTGACTTACTTCACTCTGTATGACAGACTCTAACTCCATCCACCTCATTACAAACACCTCCATTTCATTTCTTTTTATGGCTGAGTAATATTCCATTGTATATATGTGCCACATCTTCTTTATCCATTCATCCGATGATGGACACCTAGGTTGCTTCCATGTCCTGGCTATTGTAAACAGAGCTGCAATGAATATTTTGGTACATGACTCTTTCTGAATTATGGTTTTCTCAGGGTATATGCCCAGTAGTGGGATTGCTGGGTCATATGGTAGTTCTATTTTTAGTTTTTTAAGGAACCTCCATACTGTTCTCCATAGTGGCTGTATCAATTTACATTCCCACCAACAGTGCAAGAGTGTTCCCTTTTCTCCACACCCTCTCCAGCATTTATTGTTTCTAGATTTTTTGATGATGGCCATTCTGACCGGTGTGAGATGATACCTCATTGTAGTTTTGATTTGCATTTCTCTAATGATTAATGATGTTGAGCATTCTTTCATGTGTCTGTTGGCAATCTGTATCTCTTCTTTGGAGAAATGTCTATTTAGGTCTTCTGCCCATTTTTGGATTGGGTTGTTTGTTTTTTTGTTATTGAGCTGCATGAGCTGCTTGTAAATCTTGGCAATTAATCCTTTGTCCGTTGCTTCATTTGCAAATATTTTCTCCCATTCTGAGGGTTGTCTTTTGGTCTTGTTTATGGTTTCCTTTGCTGTGCAAAAGCTTTTAAGTTTCATTAGGTCCCATTTGTTTATTTGTGTTTTTATTTCCATTTCTCTAGGACCTGGGTCAAAAAGGATCTTGCTGTGACTTATGTCATACAGTGTTCTGCCTATGTTTTCCTCTAAGAGTTTGATAGTGTCTGGCCTTACACTTAGGTCTTTAATCCATTTTGAGTTTATTTTTGTGTATGGTGTTAGGGAGTGTTCTAATTTCATACTTTTACATGTACCTGTCCAATTTTCCCAGCACCACTTATTGAAGAGGCTGTCTTTTCTCCACTGTATATGCTTGCCTCCTTTATCAAAGATAAGGTGACCATATGTGCGTGGGCTTATCTCTGGGCTTTCTATCCTGTTCCATTGATCTATATTTCTGTTTTTGTGCCAGTACCAAACTGTCTTGATTACTGTAGCTTTGTAATATAGTCTGAAGTCAGGGAGCCTGATTCCTCCAGCTCCATTTTTCGTTCTCAAGATTGCTTTGGCTATTCGGGGTCTTTTGTGTTTCCATACAAATTGTGAAATTTTTTGTTCTAGTTCTGTGAAAAATGCCAGTGGTAGTTTGATAGGGATTGCATTGAATCTGTAGATTGCTTTGGGTAGCAGAGTCATTTTCACAATGTTGATTCTTCCAATCCAAGAACATGGTATATCTCTCCATCTATTTGTATCATCTTTAATTTCTTTCATCAGTGTCCTATAATTTTCTGCATACAGGTCTTTTGTCTCCTTAGGTAGGTTTATTCCTAGGTATTTTATTCTTTTTGTTGCAATGGTAAACGGGAGTGTTTTCTTAATTTCACTTTCAGATTTTTCATCATTAGTATACAGGAATGCAAGAGATTTCTGTGCATTAATTTTGTATCCTGCTACTTTACCAAATTCATTGATTAGCTCTAGTAGTTTTCTGGTAGCATCTTTTGGATTCTCTGTGTATAGTATCATGTCATCTGCAAACAGTGACAGCTTTACTTCTTCTTTTCCGATTTGGATTCCTTTTATTTCTTTTTCGTCTCTGATTGCTGTGGCTAACACTTCCAAAACTATGTTGAATAATAGTGGTGAGAGTGGGCAACCTTGTCTTGTTCCTGATCTTAGTGGAAATGGTTTCAGTTTTTCACCATTGAGGACAATGTTGGCTGTGGGTTTGTCATATATGGCCTTTATTATGTTGAGGAAAGTTCCCTCTATGCCTACATTCTGCAGGACTTTTATCATAAATGGGTGTTGAATTTTGTCGAAAGCTTTCTCTGCATCTATTGAGATGATCATATGGTTTTTCTCCTTCAATTTGTTAATATGATGTATCACGTTGATTGATTTGCGTATATTGAAGAATCCTTGCATTCCTGGAATAAACCCCACTTGATCATGGTGTATGATCCTTTTAATGTGCTGTTGGATTCTGTTTGCTAGTATTTTGTTGAGGATTTTTGCATCTATGTTCATCAGTGATATTGGCCTGTAGTTTTCTTTCTTTGTGACATCTTTGCCTGGTTTTGGTATCAGGGTGATGGTGGCCTCGTAGAATGAGTTGGGGAGTGTTCCTCCCTCTGCAATATTTGGAAGAGTTTGAGAAGGATAGGTGTTAGCTCTTCTCTAAATGTTTGATAGAATTCGCCTGTGAAGCCATCTGGTCCTGGGCTTTTGTGTGTTGGAAGATTTTTAATCACAGTTTCAATTTCAGTGCTTGTGATTGGTCTGTTCATATTTTCTATTTCTTCCTGGTTCAGTCTCGGCAGGTTGTGCATTTCTAAGAATCTGTCCATTTCTTCCAGGTTGTCCATTTTATTAGCATAGAGTTGCTTGTAGTAATCTCTTATGATCGTTTGTATTTCTGCAGTGTCAGTGGTTACTTCTCCTTTTTCATTTCTAATTCTATTAATTTGAGTCTTCTCCTTTTTTCTCTTGATGAGTCTGGCTAATGGTTTATCAATTTTGTTTATCTTCTCAAAGAACCAGCTTTTAGTTTCATTGATTTTTGCTATTGTTTCCTTCATTTCTTTTTCATTTATTTCTGATCTGATCTTTATGATTTCTTTCCTTCTGCTAGCTTTGGGGTTTTTTTGTTCTTCTTTCTCTAATTGCTTTAGGTGCAAGGTTAGGTTGTTTATTCGAGATGTTTCCTGTTTCTTGATGTAGGCTTGTATTGCTATAAACTTCCCTCTTAGAACTGCTTTTGCTGCATCCCATAGGTTTTGGATCGTCGTGTCTCCATTGTCATTTGTTTCTAGGTATTTTTTGATTTCCCCTTTGATTTCTTCAGTGATCACTTCGTTATTAAGTAGTGTATTGTGTAGCCTCCATGTGTTTGTATTTTTTACAGATCTTTTCCTGTAATTGATATCTAGTCTCATAGCGTTGTGGTCGGAAAAGATACTTGATACGATTTCAATTTTTTTAAATTTACCAAGGCTTGATTTGTGACCCAAGATATGATCTATCCTGGAGAATGTTCCATGAGCACTTGAGAAAAATGTGTATTCTGTTGTTTTTGGGTGGAATGTCCTATAAATATCAATTAAGTCCATCTTGTTTAATGTATCATTTAAAGCTTGTGTTTCCTTATTTATTTTCATTTTGGATGATCTGTCCATTGGTGAAAGTGGGGTGTTAAAGTCCCCTACTATGATTGTGTTACTGTCGATTTCCCCTTTTATGGCTGTTAGTATTTGCCTTATGTATTGAGGTGCTCCTATGTTGGGTGCATAAATATTTACAATTGTTATACCTTCCTCTTGGATCGATCCCTTGATCATTATATAGTGTCCGTCTTTGTCTCTTGTAATTGTCTTTATTTTAAAGTCTATTTTGTCTGATATGAGAATTGCTACTCCAGCTTTCTTTTGATTTCCATTTGCATGGAATATCTTTTTCCATCCCCTCACTTTCAGTCTGTATGTGTCTCTAGGTCTGAAGTGGGTCTCTTGCAGACAGCATATATATGGGTCTTGTTTTTGTATCCATTCAGCCAGTCTGTGTCTTTTGGTGGGAGCATTTAATCCATTTACATTTAAGGTAATTATCGATATGTATGTTCCTATTCCCATTTTCTTAAATGTTTTGGGTTTGTTATTGTAGGTGTTTTCCTTCTCTTGTGTTTCTTGCCTAGAGAAGTTCCTTTAGCATTTGTTGTAAAGCTGGTTTGGTGGTGCTGAACTCTCTCAGCTTTTGCTTGTCTGTAAAGGTTTTAATTTCTCCATCAAATCTGAATGAGATCCTTGCTGGGTAGAGTAATCTTGGTTGTAGGTTTTTCTCCTTCATCACTTTAAGTATATCCTGCCACTCCCTTCTGGCTTGCAGCGTTTCTGCTGAAAGATCAGCTGTTAACCTTATGGGGATGCCCTTGTGTGTTATCTGTTGTTTTTCCCTTGCTGCTTTTAATATGTTTTCTTTATATTTAATTTTTGATAGTTTGATTAATATGTGTCTTGGTGTGTTTCTCCTTGGATTTATCCTGTATGGGACTCTCTGTGCTTCCAGGACTTGATTAACTATTTCCTTTCCCATATTAGGGAAGTTTTCAACTATAATCTCTTCAAATATTTTCTCAGTCCCTTTCTTTTTCTCTTCTTCTTCTGGGACCCCTATAATTCGAATGTTGGTGCGTTTAATGTTGTCCCAGAGGTCTCTGAGACTGTCCTCAGTTCTTTTCATTCTTTTTTCTTTATTCTGGTCTGCAGTAGTTATTTCCACCATTTTATCTTCCAGGTCACTTATCCGTTCTTCTGCCTCAGTTATTCTGCTATTGATCCCATCTAGAGTATTTTTAATTTCATTTATTGTGCTTGTCATCGTTTCTTGGTTCCTCTTTAGTTCTTCTACGTCCTTGTTAAATGTTTCTTGCATTTTGTCTATTCTATTTCCAAGACTTTGGATCATCCTTACTATCATTATTCTGAATTCTTTTTCAGGTAGACTACCTATTTCCTCTTCATTTGTTAGGTCTGGTGTGTTTTGACCCTGCTCCTTCATCTGCTGTGTGTTTTTCTGTCTTCTCATTTTGCTTATCTTACTGTGTTTGGGGTCTCCTTTTCACAGGCTGCAGGTTCGTAGTTCCCGTTGTTTTTGGTATCTGTCCCCAGTGGCTAAGGTTGGTTCAGTGGGTTGTGTAGGTTTCCTGGTGGAGGGAACTAGTGCCTGTGTTCTGGTGGATGAGGCTGGATGTTGTCTTTCTGGTGGGTTCGTCCACGTCTGGTGGTGTGTTTTGGGGTGTCTGTGGCCTTATTATGATTTTAGGCAGCCTCTCTGTTAATGGATGGGGCTGTGTTCCTCTCTTGCTAGTTGTTTGGCATAGGGTGTCCAGCACTGTAGCTTGCTGGTCGTTGAGTGAAGCTGGGTCTTGATGTTGAGATGGAGATCTCTGAGAGATTTTCGCCGTTTGGTATTACGTGGAGCTGGGAGGTCTGTTGTGGACCAGTGTCCTGAAGTTGGCTCTCCCACCTCAGAGGCACAGCCCTGATGCCTGGCTGGAGCACCAAGAGCCTTTCATCCACACGGCTCAGAATAAAGGGGAGAAAAAATGGAAAGAAAGAAAAAAAGAGGATAAAATAAAATAAAATAAAGCAATTATAATAAAAAATAAGAAAAAAATTATTAAGAGTAAATTTATTAAGAAAAAAAAATTTTTTTAATTTTTAAAAATAAAAAATATGAAAAAACTTATTAAAAATTTTTTTAAAAATAGAAAATAAGGAAAAAATTATTAAGAAAACATTTATTAGGGAAAAAAAAAATTTTTAAGCAAAAAAAAAAAAAAAAAAAAACGGACGGACCTAACCCTAGGACTAACGGTGAGAGCAAAGCTATACAGACAAAATCTCACCCAGAAGCATACACATCTACACTCACAAAAAAAAGGAAAAGGGGAAAAGTTAATATATCCTGCTCCCAAAGTCCATCTCCTAAATTTGGGATGATTCGTTGTCTATTCAGGTATTCCACAGATGCAGGCACATCAAGTTGTTTGTGGAGCTTTAATCCGCTGCTTCTGAGGCTGCTGGGAGAGATTTCCCTTTCTCTTCTTTGTTCGTACAGCTCCCGGGGTTCAGCTTTGGATTTGGACCCGCCTCTGCATGTAGGTCGCCTGAGGGCGTCTGTTCCCCGCCCAGACAGAACGGGGTTAAAGGAGCAGCTGATTCGGGGGCTCTGGCTCAGTCAGGCCGGGGGGAGGGAGCGGTACGGAGGAGGCGGGGCGAGCCTGCGGCGGCAGAAGCCGGCGTGACGTTGCAGCAGCCTGAGGCGCGCCGTGCGCTCTCCCGGGGAAGTTGTCCCCGGATTACGGGAGCCTGGCCGTGGCGGGCTGCACAGGCTCCCGGGAGGGGCGGTGTGGAGAATGACCTGTGCTCGCCCACAGGCTGTTTGGTGGCGGCAGCAGCAGCCTCAGCGTCTCATGCCCGTCTCTGGGGTCCGCGCTGATAGCCGCGGCTCGCGCCCGTCTCTGGAGTTCGTTTAAGTGGCGCTCTGAATCCCCTCTCCTTGCACGCCGCTAAACAAAGAGGCAAGAAAAAGTCTCCTGCCTCTTCGGCAGCTGCAGACCTTTTCTCGTGCACCCTCCCGGCTAGTTGTGGTGCGCTAGACCCTTCAGGCTGTGTTCACGCAGCCAACCCCAGTCCTCTCCCTGGGATCCGACCGAAGCCCGCGCCTCAGCTCCCAGCCCCCGCCCGCCCCGGCGGGTGAGCAGACAAGCCTCTCGGGCTGGTGAGTGCTGCTCGGCGCCGAGCCTCTGTGCGGGAATCTCTCCGTTTTTCCCTCTGCGTCCCTGTTGCTGTGGGATCCGCGCTGATAGCCGCGGCTCGCGCCCGTCTCTGGAGCTCGTTTAAGTGGCGCTCTGAATCCCCTCTCCTTGTGCGCCGCGAAACAAAGAGGCAAGAAAAAGTCTCTTGCCTCTTTGGCAGCTGCAGTCTTTTTCCCGGACTCCCTCCCGGTTAGCACCGAAGCCCGAGCCCCAGCTCCCAGCCCCCGCCCGCCCCGGCGGCTGAGCAGACAAGCCTCTCGGGCTGGTGAGTGCTGGTCGGCACCGCTCCTCTGTGCGGGAATCTCCGCTTTGCCCTCCGCACCACTGTGGCTGCGCTCTCCTCCGTGGCTCCGAAGCTTCCCCCCTCTGCTACCCGCAGTCTCTGCCCGCGAAGGGGCTTCCTAGTGTGTGGAAACCTTTCCTCCTTCACAGCTCCCTCCCACTGGTGCAGGTCCCGTCCCTATTCTTTTGTCTCTGTTATTTCTTTTTTTCTTTTGCCCTACCCAAGTACGTGGGGATTTTCTTGCCTTTTGGGAGGTCTGACGTCTTCTGCCAGCGTTCAGTGGGTGTTCTGTAGGAGCAGTTCCACGTGTAGATGTATTTCTCATGTATCTGTGGGGAGGAAGGTGATCTCCGCGTCTTACTCTTCTGCCATCTTGCCCCTCCCCCCAATATCTGTTCTTATAGATATTTTTTGGCAATCTTTATTAGCTTTAGATTTCTTCAAGTGGTTTAGAATTTTGGATTTTAGACTCACTCTAAGAGGGCAGCTTTGGGTTGTTACATATTTCTTTCCTCTCTCTCTTTTCTTTGTGCTCACTCACTCTGTACAGCAGTTTTATGGCTGCCTCCATGCAGTACTCCCATTAGGGGAACTCCAATATAGAAGCTCCGGTCCTATACTGGAAGCTCAGAGTCCCTGCCCCAGAATGATGTTGCGGATAAACAAGATCTAGTCATAAGGGTGATGGGTGACTTAGCCTTTTTCTGACTGAGTTTGAGCCCTCACCCTCAAGTTCATAAGCTGCTGAGGCCACCACTCTAGGCAATGGATACTTGGCAGCTTTTTCTTCAGGACTTTTCATGAGCTAAGATGTTCTTCCCCAGGCCCTAACATCACACAGTTAGGTTTTTTCTGACCTCTCGTCTTACATGGGGTACCAATAGATAATGGAACTAACTTACTCCTGGCTGCAATAGTTGATCGCTGCACTTTCTGAAAGACCCAGAGATGAGCGAGCATGTGCCTTGAGCTTTCACTGCCTTTCTGTTTTATTTGAGATCCACAGAGATGATAGTTATCTTGTGTTTGAGCCTTTTTATCCAGTCATAGTTCATCTATCATTGTTATTCATTTACAGCATTGGGGATATCAAATCAAAATGTGAATTTGGTGATAGTCTTGACAGAAGACCCAGATGTGGCTCCTAATCCACTAATGCACAACTTGTCATTTGGCCTTTTGAAACTTAGGAATAATTCTTAGACCTGCAACCTTACATCACTTGGACCCAAAGATCCGAAACCACAAGATTTAGAACCACTGGCATAAGTAATGCAATTTTTGGAGTTTGAATGACCCTTCCCAAAATATCTTCAGCACAGCCTGGCAAAAATGCATCAATTTTAGTGTATATCAAACACACAGCTAAACTGCTGACTGTGTGGAATGTAGAAAGATCTTACTTGAGACCCTGAAACTATTAACCCATTAGCATCTAACAGGAGAGTTTCCTTTGTCTCATGGGCTTCCAATACTGGACTAATAGCAATGTCCCACGGAATGAGACAAGATAGCTGAATCACGGAAGCTGAGGGCAGAATCCATGAAGAATCAGTACAGATTCATTGTGACAGACTACAACCCATCTGAGTCCTCCAGAAATGGGGAACAACCAAAGGTCAGGGTTGTGGTGTATGTGCTGGGCATGTCAGGGACATGCCCAGAACATGGTCAGTTTGTATCTTAGTGCACTTGCTCTCCCACTATGTACATGATGATTCCAATGCTTATCCATCATTGACATCAAATAAAGGTGATCTATTTCTCCTTTTCCAAAAGATTAAGTTAATGGGGGCCCATTTCTTTAAGTTTAAATCCTTCTCCCATAATATTTCCTTAACCTTCAGGCATGCTATACCTTTCAGCCACCAATCACCAGAAGCTAAGATAGCCAGTTGTCATCCAAAGTCAATAGCTTTATGCCTCCTGCCAGCCTCATCTCTACATTAAATTTGATCATTGAACTTTTGTTTATAACTTTTATTCTGCCTGAATGTGATTTCTAAAAATGTCTTATGTATTTTTGGTAAAGACAAGACCCACTTTAATATAGCCTAGTTCTGTATTTCCTAAATAAGTTTTCACAGAATGTTAATTCCATTGGCTATTAATTGGAATTACCTAGAAAAAGAAAGTTTTGCTTTTTTAAACATAGGAGAGGGGGAACTGAATTAAACAAAGTTAAACATTTTTACTTTTTATGTTTACATTAGGAATTATCTAATCCTTTAACAGTCTCATGTGCAGTATGGTTCCTTAGGATGAGGATCAGGTGTTTGATTTTTCTAGGCACATCTGATCATGGAAATTTCTCTTTCAGAGCACCTTCAGGAGCTTCTATTCTGTTGAATCCTCTGTGGGAAATGCCAATAAAGTCCAACCAAAGAGATCTAATGTTGCATGGTCTTATTAAGGAGAACAATATTTCATGGTATTCTGCAGAGGGTAAAGTACTTACTTTCAGGTGCTCCACAGTTTTGAGAACCAGCCATTATTTTTTAAATCAGTCTGGTGGCAGTGCAGAGTGTAGACTGCAGCAGAGCTGCCTGACAGGGTTTCAGGAAGGGAAACTGAAGTAGAGAAACTATGCAGCCTGAATTTTGAAAGGACATTTGGGCTTGAGAAGGGAGCACGGGCTCAGTGTAGATTTGAAAGAACTTGTGTCTCATGGGATATGAGCAGTGATGGAGAGGGGCACCAAGAATTTTATCATTTATTCATACTACAAGTATTTACCGAGCACTTGTCACGTGCCAGGCACTGTTGTTCCAGGTACTGTGGATACAGCAGTGAACAAGAGATAAAATCCCTGGCCTCTTGGGATTTGTATCTTTCCCATGCTTTAGGGGGACTGGGTGGGGTGCTGTGCATGGAGAAAGGGAATACCTCACTTCAAGGAGAAGTAGCCTTGATGGGCATGGTGGGGAGTCTGACGCTCTGGAGGGTGCTGGGCACCCAATGTCCAGGTGGAGATGCTGGTGGGGATGTACGAAATGCAATTTGATGTAGAATTCACACGTGTAGGTGGGTACTGAAAGCCTGAGAACATTTACGGTTCCCAAGAGGGAGTCAGTGGAGTGAAAAGGGAAGAGTTACAGAGCCCCTGTTTTTAACAAGAGGAGTGGAGAAGGGGCCAGAAGCACAAAGAATTTTTTCAGTAAATATTTGGCGAATGTAAATAAATGAGACCCAGACTGAGAGAGTGAACCAGAAGAGAGCAGTGCTGGGAAGACAACAAAGGAAAGAGTGTCAGAAAGGAAGCTGAGGTCAGTCAAATGCAGCAGCCTTAAATCTGGCCAAGGGCCAAAGCAAAAAACAAAATAAGGGTGTGCCTTTCTCCTTCTGCTTTAACTACTGGCTTCCCTTCTGCTCCTCCTGGGGGGCCTCTGGAACTCCCAGCTTATTATAAACATATTTTCCCATAGCCTCAGTCTCTTCACATTCATTGCATGCATTTCCTGTCTCATCTGAAATCTGCGTCTCTGCCTTCATCTCCAGCTTCTTACAAAAATACAGCTTCCCAGAAGTTTTCTCAGGGGGAGGCAGCTTATCCTCACACATCCTAACTAACCCTCTTGGAGTCCAGAGCTGGTCTTTGGAATGGATTTCTTACCTCTTCTTACTTTACAACCACCATGGAAAGTGGTGGACAGCTGGGCCACAGTTACTCCATTTCCATTTTGCAAAACCACTACTCCACCTTTCCTATTACTGCTGTCCACTGGCCCAAACGTCATTAAAATACAGGCACCTGACTTCCATTTTGTATTTCTATTTCAAGCCCACCATCACTCTGGTGATTTCAATGTCTCTATTAATGAAACATCTGGCATCAGTATCAAAGTCCCTTCTTCTTGATCATAATGTCTTTCACACTTTACTTCTGTAGCCGATTTTGTGGCCTCACCCCGGATTTTGTGATTACTGAGAACTCTCCCATTTATGGTCTTCTAAATTCCCAGCCCTGAATTCACAGCCTCTTTCCCCCTCATTTTCTTGACTTCCCCACAGGAAGCTCCCCAGGGCAGTGGACTGAGGTCCAGTACACCCTGCTTGGACTCTGGTTCCTTTCCTTGTCTCCCCACTCTGTGATTCATCTTTCACCTTGCTCTCTTCTGAAACTTTTTATAACCTTCATCTGACCATGACATTGCTCTGTTAAAATTCATTCAATGTTTCCCTTTCGTTATAGAGCAAAAGGCAAACCTCCCAGCAGGACAACCCCTCCCAACAGGACTTAGGAAACCTTCATGGACTGGTCTCCCACTGCTTCTCTGGCCTCGTGCCTTCCATGGTCCTCTCTCCATGCCCCAGACACAACTATACCACACACAAGCCACCCATCAATGCCACATCGAAACTACTGCCAGAAAAGCCTCACATCCCCATCTGCCAGCATTACACCTCATCCTTTCCAACTCAGCCCTCAAAACCCAGTTCTAGCTCCATCATCTCTGTCCTGGGCCAATAGCGGCAGTTCATTGACTGGGCCTCCATACGCCCAGTGTCCACTGTATCCCGGGCAGGCCTCCATCACAGGTCCTGTGAGGTTACTGTGTATCTGGGTGTCTATTTCTCTGTCTCTCACTAGATGCTAAACTTTCTAAGAACTTATCTCCTTTTCCCCCAGAACCTGGCCAGTGTAGTCAATGTTGTCAATAAATGTTTGATGAATACTTAGAAAAACAAGAGGTGAGGGGAAAAAGTTGAGGTTAAAGAGTTCTGATTCCAAATATTAGCTAATAAATTTGAAATCAAAAGATCTAGATTCAAATTCCACTTTATTACCTACTATTATGTGACCTGGGACAAACCACTAGGAATAACAGAACATTCATTGAATGCTTATCTGCGGCCAGGCACTGTCTCATTCAAGCTTGATAATAAGTCCTTATCATACTTGTTTTAGAGAGGAGGAAATGGTGGCTACCTAGTTGAGTAGCTTGCCCAAAATCACAGCTATAAAAAGGTCAGAGCTGAGACTCAAACCTAAACTAATGTCCAGAAACCTATGGTGTTAACCACTCTGTCCTAACAGTGCCATGCCCTGACTCTCACAACCCCTTCCAGCCTACTTTAGCGGGATGTTGTGAGGGTGAAAATGAGTTAATATGCATCACAGAAAAATGCATTTCAAATGTAAGTTCTTATTATATGTTAAGTCGTTAATTCACCAGCCCTCCATCCAACCCCCCCCCAAAGCTAATCATTTGAACATCTTTAATAGCTTAAAAGTAGCTGTTACCTACAATCTGAATTCAACACAGGATCGGAGTCAATTACAGTTTCTGGTAAAGTTAATCTGTTCTCACTCATTATGACTATGATTATCATTACGATTATTATTAGACTAGAATCAAAAATTATTTCCGGCTCGAAGACAGAGACAGCAAACTATTTCTTGATCCAAGACACAAAGACCCTCCTTACCAAGGTGGCATAATAAAGAGCTCCTGGGGTAATCTTTGTGGAGTTGCATTATTAATGCTCTCCTAAGGGACAACCTTGGCTCTAATTGCTCAAGTCAGACTCGGCCTGTCGAGCTACCTAAATTAAGCGGGCGAATTGGAATTTTCAGTGGAACCATCTGGGACATCACCTTTAACCCTCCCCATGTGCGCAGCCCAGACCACTGCTCATTACAGTGGAGAACCCATCACCTCCACCCACCTCCTCTTATGAGTATGCGAGTCTCTTTCTCCTGCTGGACTCTGGCAGAGCATATAGTGAACGGGGTGGAGGGAGTGAGGCAGCAGCCAATACTCTTGGCACCTGAGCACCAGAACCTCAAAATCCAGCTTTTTAACATCACAACCTGCTCAGGGCATGTGCCAAGCTTTGAATTAACCATCACTGGGCTCCAGGTTAGAAGCTCAGGTGCAATCCCCTTCTGCCACTTATTAGTTCTATGGAATTTAGCAAACCACGTACACTCTACGGTGAGTGTACATGAGAGATGAGGGTAGGCATACTGTGAGCCAACAGAGAGGAGGGCTACCTCATTCAGACAGAGCAGGGTGTTAGAGGGACTTCCTGGAAGGGTGACTTAGTTTTATCTAAATGAACCAGAATTTGGGAGAGGAGAAAGATAGTGTCCGTGAAATATGGCTGGCAAGAGAACCTGGGAGATAGGGAAGGGGTACAGGTGTGTGGAGGAGCTGAAGAATTAGAATGTCATGTGCAGGTGAAGGAAAAATCACTGGGCAGTTTGGAGTAGGGACGTTCTGTGGAGAGCTCTGGACTGAAGAATAATCAGCCTTGACACTGCAGACAATTGGAGGTGATCACACCTGGAGGCAGGGGGATAAGTTAATAAACCTCTATATTAATTGAGGTAAGAGATGGGGAAGGAAGTATTAGTAGGGATGGAAGAGATAACTTCTTTTAAATTAGTGAAATAAAAATAAGCAGCCAACATAGAACCATTAAAGAGAGGAACAAACAGAGGAGGATCCAGCTGAACTGTCCAGATTGGTCTTTAGCATCATAAAACTGGTCCCCTTAGAGACCTCTCTGCAAGTATCTTCATGTAGTTTCCTGGCCAACAGTGGGTAACTCTTTTTTTTTTTCCCCAAAGAATTTTATTTATTTATGGCTGTGTTGGGTCTTTGTTTCTGTGCGAGGGCTTTCTGTAATTGCGGCAAGTGGGGGCCACTCTTCATCGCGGTGCGCAGGCCTCTCACTATCGCGGCCTCTCTTGCTGCGGAGCACAGGCTCCAGACGCGCAGGCTCAGTAATTGTGGCTCACGGGCCTAGTTGCTCCGCGGCATGTGGGATCTTCCCAGACCAGGGCTCGAACCCGTGTCCCCTGCATTGGCAGGCAGATTCTCAACCACTGCGCCACCAGGGAAGCCCCAGTGGGTAACTCTTGAGCAACATAACATAACACACACACGCACAGACACATACATCTGCACACTCATGCTTACACAAACATACATACATGAATGTATGTCCATATGTGTAAGCACATGCAAATATGTGAACATGCACACATATACACAAGCACACATGTATATTGCACCACACATACATGAATACATACATTCACATGCACAAACATACTCATGCATGCACACACATGAACCCCTATGCACATGCAGTATTAATCCATTAACGAAAATATTCCTATTAACCCCACTTTGCAGATAAGAAAATAGAAGCATAAGAAGTTAAGTAATTGCCCACAGTTTCAAAAATATTAATTTCCTATTAGAAAAGGACATTAAGATTCTATTTAAAAAATGAGGAAAACAAAATACTGTGTTTTTGAGATTCACCCTTAAAACAAAGCATACAGAAGGCTGAAGAGCAGAAAAGTGGGCAAAGATATATAAGCAAATGCAAATCTTAAAGAAGTATTGTGATATTAATATTTGATAAAATGGAAATCAATAATGGACAAAATAGTCCAAAAAAGGCATTAAAAATATAAGTTTAATATTAAGGATAAGAATTTAATATTGAACAATATATAGAAAGATATTAATTTAATATTAACAGACAATATACAGTGAAAAAATAGTAGTCATCAATCTTTGTGTACTGAAAAATATTGCATCAAAATATGTAAAGCACATACTATTAGAAATATAATTTGCAACAAAGACCTACTGTAGCAGAGGGAACAATATGCAATATTTTGTAATAACCTATAAGGGAAAAGAATCTGAAAAAGAATATATATATACACATATATAGATATGACTGAAACACTGTGCTGTATACCATAAACTAACACAATATTGTAAATCAACTATACTTCAATTAAAAAAAAGAAATACAATTTGCAGAAGAATAAATTTACAAAAACACAATGGAGTTGGGAGATTTAAACATACTTACATTAGTTAGGATTTGCTAGAGAAACAACAGTATGTAAATATATATAGAAAGAGATTTATTTTTAGGAACTGGCTCACAGCATTGTAGAGGCTGACAAGTCCAGAATCTTCAGTGTGGGCCAGCAGTCTGTAAATTCAGGAAGAGTTGAAGTTTAAGTCCAAAGGCAGTTTGCTAGTGGAATTCCCTTCTCCTTGGGGTACGTCAGTTTTTTCTATTAAGCCTTTCAACTGACTGGATGAGGCTCACCCACATTACGGAGGGAAATCTGCTTTACTCAGTCTACTGATTTAAATATTATTGTCATCTAAAAAATATCTTCATGTAAACATCTAGAATAAGGTTAGACCAAATATTTGGGTACCATGGCCTAACCAAGTAATTGAACACATAAATTAACTATCACAATTCCTTTATAAATATTTGATATATCAAAGAAGAGCAAAGCAAAGATGTTGGTGTTGTGAATAATATATTACAAGGGAACATAATTTCATACATTTATTTACACATATGTATTCATTCATACATGTACATATCTATATAGCTGAACTCTGTACTCCAAAAGCATAGATTACACAATTCTTTTTCATGGCCTACATCACACTTCAAAAATACTGATCATATATCATAAAAGAACTAAATAAAAAAGAAATAAATGAAAACTTTACAAGCCACAGTGAATATGCTAAAATTTAATTTTATAATTTATATTGAAATGCTCCAACCACTTTGAAATGATTTTAAAAATCCACTCTCATAAATAATTATTAGATCAAAGAAGAAATAAAATTTTCATTTGCATGTGATTTAGAAAAGAGCAATACTAAGAAGACTCCAGGTTAATACATATTGGGTGAGTCCAAAACTAATCTCAAAGAAAAACTAATAAATCTCAAGTGCTTTCAGCATTAAATACAAATGAATAGAAATAAATGCTACCAACCCCTTTAACTAAAGAGTTAAAAAGATAAATCCTAAATAAATCAAAATTCAAGAATGAAAAAAACCTAAATAGATAAATAATCCAGAAAAAAAGGTAGAAATATTTTCCAAAAATTGAATACCTTCAGTAACAGCATCAGGCCCAGAGAGTTTTATAAGCAAAGGTATTTCAAACTTTTAAAACACAGAAAACTTCCATGTTACATGAGATGTAACATTTTATGATTTCCGATTCATTTTAAAAATCTAGAATAAGCCTGATTTTGAAAAATATCCTAACGAAGTTAACCTTCAAAATAAACTATAAACAAATCTTTTTGAATATATATGTAAAAAAAATTTAAAGGACCACTTTAACAATCTAATTGAACTTACTTTAATATTAGAATCTATCACATTATTTCATTAAAGAATAAAATTCACATTTGATGAAGGATAAGACGACATTTGATGAAATTCAGCTAAGCATAGGAGAGTTATCATAACATAAAAACAAGAGTATCTCATAGAGTGGTCTAACATGGAATAGAATAGGTTTCTTGCCAAAAATGTAGAATCCTGAGCCTCCTCCTAGACCTCTACGCTCTGGAAATGAATTCCCAGATTATGCATTTTTAACAAAAACACAAATAATTTTTATACACTCCAAAGTTTGAGAACCACTAATCTAAACCAAATTAGCTAATGTCATAGTTAACACTGAAATAATAAAGGTCTTCCCCATTAAAGTCAGGAAAACTATAAGGGTGTCTGCTTTCAGTCCAATTAATTATTTCAACTCTGAAAAGTTTGGTTATTGAAATAAGAAACAAAAATAAGAAATAACAGGTATAAATATTTGAAAATAAGATCTAACATTATTATTGTTTGAATAATTATCATCTGGTAAACTCCAATAAACTAAAAATTCTTCAAAATGAATAAGAGCATTCAGTAGTTTAGCTGGATGAAAATGGGGTATACAAAAATAAAGAACTTTCTTATATACTAGCAATAACTGGCTAGAAAAATACTGAGGAGAAAAGATTCAATGTACAATAGAAAAAATAGGTGTATAGGAATAAACTTATCAAAAATTGTTTATAGTCATTGTAAAAAAGACTTTAAAACTTTACAAAGGCACATAAAAATATATTTGAATAAACAGAAAATAGCATTTTCTTAGAAAGAAAGGCTTAATATCATAAAATACCAATTAACCCATAAATGATTTGGAATTTGGCCATCAAATTTTTAAAACTCAAACACTATTGTGTAAAAATACCTAGAAAAATAAACACATAAGACTAGCCATAAAAATTACTCTGGAGAAAACTGAACACAAAAGACTAGCTTAAAAAATTATGAAAACTAATGGCAGAGGCTTAATCTACCTGATATTAAAATCTATCATAAAGCTACAGGAATTAAATGATTTATTATTGGTGCAGAAATAGTTAGAAAAGTCAGACACCAAAGATAATTTAAATAAGAGAATGAAGACTGCCGTGCTTTCTCGGTTCCTTTCTGCATCCCCTTCATTGTTGCAGTCTCTAGAAGTTGGAGTGTCCAGTGCTCCATCCTGAAACTCTCTCCTCTCTGTTACACTCATCCCTGGGGGACCTCATTTCTTTTCATGGCTTCAAATACCTCTGCTCTTTTGAAGAGTAAATTTTGATTTCTCACATTTATCTCTCCTAAAACTCCAGATTCCCGTGCCCATTCACCTGTTCAACATCCCCCTTGGATCACAAGTGTTTCTCATTCAAATCCAAATACTTATTTTTCCACCAAAATTGCTTCTCCCCTAATAACAGTCACCTCCATCCTTTCAGTTGCTCACATCAAAAGCTCTAGAGAAATAGTTTGATCCCTCTCTTTCTCTCAAACCCCATACCCAGTCCATTAGGAAATCATGTGGACACACTTTCAAAATATATCTTGAATACAACCACTTCTCATCACCTCCTCTGTAACCACCCTAATCTAAGCCCAGTCCTCTCTCACTTGGGTCATTGCAAGAGCCTCCACACTGGTCTGCCTGTGTCCCCTCTTAATCTCTAATTTTCTGCAACAGGAATTTGTTATATTTATAATTAGAAAAATTATGAAAGTGTTTTTAACACTTAAGGAGAGAATGAAAGTGCCTTCTGAGAATACCCAAGATACTGGGAACTGTTCAAGATGGCCATACCTATGAAGCACAGGAGGAGACAGGTGAGAAGAAGACAGGGAAAGGAGTGTGGGTATCTTCTGAGTTCTTTCTGACCTTCAAGGAAGAAACATAAGGGCAGGGAGCAGAGACCCCCAGATTGCTTACACTTGGGTATCACTAGCAAAAGGCTCTCAGCTTGAGTGACCTGAGCCTTTCCTAAACTCTTTCTTTAACCCCAAAGGAGATTCAGCAGAGAACTACCAAGACTAGCCTGCCTGGAGGTGCCGTGCCAAATAAAGTTGCCCACAGAAAAGGAAGATTTTAGGGGGTCAATGCCTGCACATCACAGAAGGACCCTTCTCCCAGAGCTGCACAGTCCAGAATCATGTGACCAGAGCTACAGGTGACTGCTGGTTGCCCACCATGTCATGTCTGCATCTCTGGCTGATCCACCCTTGCCTTAAAGCCAGGACAGCCTTAGAGCATCCCTTGACACTGCCTGGTCCCAGTGGTAGGTCCAGCAGATGAACCCATGCAGGTTCCATTCAATTTTTTTTTTTTTTTTTTTTCTTTTTCTTTTTCCATTCAATTTTTAATCAAGATGCTAATAAGTACACTTATGATAAGAAGGGAGAGCAATTTTTTTAAATGTCAGAGAACTTGAAAGAGCAAGTGGAAAGACTGTCAGAATGTGAGAATCAGGCACAGCCACAAGGCAGGGGCGGTGACAGTGGCTCAAAGGCATAATTGGACCCTCTGTTGTGATGCTCCACAGGGGGCTGGTAGCCACATGGTCCAAGCAGGGCTAAGAGAGGAAGTGTCTGATTGGATTGGCTCTGCCTGCTGAGGCAGGCCCAGAAAGCAAAGGCAGATCCTTCCCCAGAGGAGACTCCGTCCCCCAAAGCAGAAGGAGGCCTGGGAGTTGATTACATGGGGCTCTCTTGTGCATCAGAGCTGAGCCCCAGGCATATTTACTATGGCCAGTTTCTCTCATGCAATGATCAATTTAACCCTGCAGGGGTTGTCTGAGTTCTGAGAGTATCAGAAGTTGGAGGGCAGTCAAAGATATGTCTGAATTCCGTGAGAAGTGTATTTAAAGGAAGTATATTCAAAGAAGGACCCTCAGCAACTTGGAGCATGAGAACCCAGACCAACTTTGGAGCTCTCAATGTCCCACTGTGGTAACCAGCATGAGAATTTACCCTAAAACTCTTAGATCCAAGATCAACTGCCAGGCTGGGACCCCTATTATAAGAAGGCACCCATATTTGCCTACAGACAAATCTATCTCTGCAGATTTTCTGCTGAAGTTTGAAGACCAGTCTGGTGTCCAGTGCCAAATGGCAAATACTGCAGAACCCCTCAAAAACGTGAGACAAAGATATGGATAGAATGGGCTCATCAATAAAATAAGAAATAACAATAATTAATTACCACTTCAGCCCATGAATTTAATTCCCTTCTTCCCCAAATTCCCTTTTCAACGGTCAAAATAAAGAGAAAAATAACAAGAAAAAATCCTTATAAGAAAATAGGGAAAATCTTTGAACAAATTTGTAATTTAACACTCTAGATGGAGGAATCATGTACCAGTTTCTGTTGCAACACAAATGAAGGAAAAGCCTCCTTGGAAATCCAAATTAGGAGAGATTCCCCAGTAGAATGTCCCGTTCCCAATCCTCCAAGCTCATAGAAATAGTCTAAAACTGAGGGGGAGTCAAGGAGCAGTTAGAGAGGTAAACTCTACCCTTGAATCACTGAGAGTCACCCCATAGTGTCCCCAGAGAGCATCTTCCTAGAATGTCCATGCAATGCACTCGGGCCAATGGAGTTGTCCTGGGGTCTTGAAGCCAGGCCTTGCTTGGTTCCTAGAGAATGGCTTGGGGAGCAGATTTCTCCCACTGGCCAGTGCAGTGTTTCTTTCATGGCATGGCATGAACTTGAACCACCAGAATAGTGCTGACACACAGATTTGGGGGTGACAGTCGCTTATGCTGGGTCCACATGAGGTCTGGTCTCTGTGCTACCACAACCCTTGGGCTTGGTCTGATCTCTTGGGCTACCACAACCTACTGTAGGTAGGGAACTGTGCAGGTGTTCACCCATCAAGTTTCCAACTACATGCTGCTGCCAGTCTTTAGCATCAAAGTGTGCTGGAGTGGAGGCAGGCATCCTTCACCCTGTGCACCCACCACCAGAGTGGCCATGCCACCCCCTCCACAGGTTCTGCGCAAGGTGTCAGGAAGTCCTCTGGGCGTGGCCGGGCCAAGCTCTTCTGAGGGCTTTGAGATCATTATTTCTAACATGCCAAAGAACCCTTCCAACTCATGTCCTTTCTTGCCTAATAGAATCCATGGCATCACACTCTTCTGGATCAGTCTTAATCTGTGCTGGATGAGAGATAGACATTCTCTGAAGGGAAGGTGCTGTGGGAAGATGTGGTTGGAAGATGTGTCATTCTACATTTGTGCTACAAAATTTCAAGGTGTAAATTTAACATGACCAGAAAACCAATTATCATTCACATTTTCCTTCACACTCCGAGAAAGACTTGCATTAAGAGCAACTGAAACAGAGCAGAGTAACAGCCTTTGAGAGTCCTTGGAAAACTGTATTCACAGGCAGCTTCGAATAATGCAGCATCACAAGGAACAATATAACCAGCATTAAACAAAGACATCAGGGTACTTCAGAATCAAGAAGCGCTATACTGTTTCAATGCAAACAGGTTCAGAAGAGGCATGGCTTTTTTAAAAACTTTTTTTAAACCATTTTTTTAATTGATGTATAGTTAGTTTACAATGTTATGTTAGTTTCAGGTGTACAGCAAAAGAATCTTTTTCAGATTCTTTCCCATTATAAGTTATTATAAGATATTGAGTATGGTTCCCTGTGCTATACAGTAGGTCCTTGTTGTTTATCGATTTTATATATAGTGTTGTGTATATGTTAATTCCAAACACCTAATTTATCCCTCCCCCACCCTGCTATCACCTTTGGTAACCATAAGTTTGCCTCTGTGTCTGTGAGTCTATTCCTATTTTGTAAATAAGTTCATTTGTATCTTTTTTTAGATTCCACATATAAGTGATATCATATGATATTTGTCTTTGTCTGACTTACTTCACTTAACATGATAATCTCTAGGTCCATCCATGTTGCTGCAAATGATATTATTTCATTCTTTTTTTAAGGCTGAATAGCATTCCATTGTATATATATGTACCACATCTTTATCCACTCATCTGTCCATGGACATTTAGGTTGATCCATATCTTGGCTATTGTAAATAGTGCTGCTATAAACATTGGGGTGCGTGTATCTTTCAAATTAGAGTTTTCTCTGGATATATGCCCAGGAGTGGGATTGCTGGATCATATGGTAACTCTATTTTTAGTTTTTTAAGGAACCCACACTGTTCTCCATAGTGGCTGCACCAATTTACATTCTTACCAACAGTGTAGGACGATTCTTTTTTCTCCACACCCTCTCCAACATTAATTATTTGTAGAATTTTTAATGATAGCCATTCTGACTGGTGTGAGGTGATACCTCATTGTAGTTTTGATTTGCATTTCTCTGATAATTAGCAATATCAGCATATTTTCATGTGCCTGTTGGCTATCTGTATGTCTTCTTTAGAGAAAGGTCTGTTTAGGCCTTTTGCCTATTTTTTGACTGGGTTGTCTGGTTTTGTTTGTTTGTTTGTTTTCTGATATTAAGCTGTATGAGCTGTTTGTATATTTCAGAAATTAATCCCTTATCAGTAGAATCATTTGCAAATATATTCTCCCAGTCTGTAGGTTGTCTTTTAATTTTGTTTATGGCATGGCTTTACACATAATTACTAGCTTTTTCTCCTGGTAAGACATGGGAAATTAGTCAGGGACTGTGTATTTGACAATAAATAGAGCATTAATAAAAAAAAAAAAAAAAAAAAAAAAAACAGGACAAGATGATTCCTGGATCTTAACAGGAAGAAATGGTGCCTGGGTGCTAGAGAGAGTCTTTGCATGCACTGATGGACAATAAACAAACACATAAGTACCTCTTCTTTAGCTATTGTTCTAAATCTTCACTGACAACTCCCTATACCCCACATGGGCCCACGGATTTATAATATAAATTTTAATCAGTTACATAGACAGTATTTGCCAAGGTCCCGTCATGCCTTAGAGATAGCCCTGATGTTGTAGGTTTGAAATGGAGATTTGCATGTAGGTGGTTTATTGGAAAGTGCTCTTGGGAACAACACCCAATACTGAGTAAATAAATCCAGTAAAATTTAGAAAAGAAGTCTAAGCAAATATAATGAAAGTATAACATTTAATACAAATTTAAAAGATAATTCTTAAGCAACAGTACATAATATGTAAAAATAAAATAAAAATAATTCATCTAAAAGGCAAGATTATTCCATGAAAATTTAGTGCATGGTGGTCACTAATAGAAGAAGTATTGGTAAATATAAAAAATCGTTTGCCTTATATAGGAAGAGTGTAAATATATTTAGAAAGAAACATGGGTTTTTAATTAAATATCAGTAGAATAAAAATAAGTGTGAAAAAAGATAGGTTACCAAAACAAAACAAAACAAAACAAAAACAAGGTAAGCCACAGAAATATTGCAGAAGGCAGCCAAAGAAAAATAAAGAAGCATAAAAATGACAGAAGTTTAAATAACAGAAGTAGAACAAGATATATCAGATATACATTGAATATGTCAAAGCTAAGCTCATCTATTTTTTTAAAAAATGTTTTCAAGTATAGTTGATTTACAATGGTGCATTAATTAAGCTTGTCTATTAAGGCACCTCAAATGTGTTTGGTAAATAAAATGCAAATAATTACTATTTAACAAGAGACATACCTGGAACAAAATAACATAAATTTAAGATAAAAGGATGATTGGACTTCTGTTTCTGGCAATATTTAAGAATAGATATCTGGATAAACCCTACTAATACAAAATATATCAAAGGTAGGATGCTAGATTATTTTAGAAAACAAACTTTAAAAGGCATTGTTGAGGAACACATATTTACAATCAAAATATATGAAACAAAAGAAGAATGCTTCCATGAGCAAAATCTTCAGGGGGAAAAAACTGCATGACAGTATCTGCAAAGACAGGAGATATTAGAATTATCTAATGGAATAGAAAGAGTATTTTTTAAATATTTTAAAGATACAATAAGATATTGAAAGTACAGTGAATGAAAAAAAGACTATCAAAATGTCTAGTTTGAAACAGTATCAAGTAGAACTTCTAGAAATAAAAAATATTAAGTGAAAATAGATACTAAGTTGAAAGTTACACAGATGCCAAGTTCAAAGTTAGATACAGCTGAAGATACGTTGTGAACTAGGTAGTACACAAAATATATTTCCCAAATTTTGCATAAAGATAAGAAAAATATGAAAAAGAGGTTAAGGGATGTAAACTATGAAGTGAAACATTCCAACATACATCTAATTGTAGTTTATAATAAAGCTTATAAAGATAATAAAGGAAAAGCATTATTCAAAGAATGGCTGAGACTTTCCTCAAATTGTTGAAAGGCACAAATCCTCGGACTCAGGATTCAGGAAGTCCAACAATTCCCAACAGGATGAACTAAAAGACATCTAGAAAAATTTAACATAACTTCAGGAAAAAAGACAAAGATGTTAAAATTAACCAGACAGAACAGATAGATTACATGCAAGAAAAAAAAAAAAAGCCATAAGAGTGTGAAATAATATTTTCAAAGTGCTGGGAGAAAATAATGTCAACTGAGGATCACTATACTCAGTAGTACTTAATTTCAAATACAAAGTTGAAATTAAGGCATTTTGAAACAAATACTAATGAAAAAAGTTTACCACTGACACTCACTAGAGAGAAGGATGCACTTCAAGAAGAAAGGGGGCTTCCCTGGTGGCGCAGTGGTTGAGAATCTGCCTGCCAATACAGGGGACACGGGTTCGAGCCCTGGTCTGGGAAGATCCCACATGCCGCGGAGCAACTAGGCCCGTGAGCCACAACTACTGAGCCTGCACGTCTGGAGCCTGTGCCCCGCAACGAGAGGCCACGACAGTGAAAGGCCCGCACACCGCGATGAAGAGTGGCCCCCGCTTGCCGCAACTAGAGAAAGCCCTCGCACAGAAACAAAGACCCAACACAGCCAAAAATAAATAAATAAATAAATAAATAAATTTTTTTGAAAAAAAAAGAAGAAGAAAGGAAATGATCACAGAAGGTGATGCCAGAAAGACAGGTGAACAAAGAAATGGTTAACAAGGAGCTAAATATAATCAAATACCATTTTTTTAAATGTCCAGAATGTAGAATTTTTAAAAAAACTAAAATAATGAATAGTAGATATACATAGGGGTTATCATCAAGTTAAAGTATTCAAATCCTCATATTGTTCAAGATACAGACAAGGATATGATTAATGATTTTGTTAAAATTTTGTTAACATAAATATGCATTTTAAAAATGTCTAAAGTTATTACTAAAAGGGTAGAATTAGAGTGTAAAACATCAATTATATGTTAGAGTGAAAGAAACAAAAGCATGAAATGGAGGTGGGGAACAAATAAATCTCAAAGAAAAGGAAACAGGGAGAAACAGAAAACTAGTAAACTAGTCCAAAATAAGATAGTAAAAAGTATTCATACACAGACACACACACAATCACAATTAATAATAATGAATAAAATTTTCCAATTAAATAATAAAGTTGTCAGACTGGATTTACAAAATAACTAACCACATTTAAAAAACAAAAGACACATAAGATACAAGAACAATGGAAAGGTTGAAAATAAAACACGAAAAAATATATACATCAGGAAAATTCAAACTGGAAGAACACTATTGTACATATATTAATATCAGACAAAATTGTTTTAAAGAAGCATTTCAAGATATGAGGGCTATTGTGTTTTTATAGGGTTTTTTTTACCAGCTTTATTGAAATATGATTTATGTGTCATATACAAATCACAATTTAAAGTGTACAATTCAATGGCTTTTAGTATATTCACAGATAAGTAAATATCACCACAATTTTAGAATATTTTGTCACCTGAAAAGAAAACCCCATACCTTTTAGCTCTAATGCCCTACCCCCTTACCTCTCCCTCAAGTCTAAGCAACCAAAATCTACTTTCTGTCTTATTATACTTCCTTATTCTAGACTTTCATATTCTATGTGGGCTTTCACATAATATATGGACTTTTGTGATTAGCTTCTTTTGCTTACTATGTTTTCAAGATTCATCAAAGTTGTAGCATGTATTAGTACTTTGTTCTTTTTTATGGATGAATTATATTCCATCATATGAATATGCGACAGTTAATTTATACATTGATAGACATTGTTGTTTCCATCTTTTGGCTATGAATAATGCTGCTATAAACAGCAGTATACACATTTTTTATGTGAACATATGCTTTCATGTCTCTTGGGTGTATAGCTAGGAGTGTTTAATCATTTGAGAAACTGCCAAACTGTTTTCCTTTTTTTTTTTTTAATTTATTTATTTAATTTATTTATTTTTGGCTGCACTGGGTCTTCATTGCTGCACGCGGGCTTTCTCTAGTTTCAGAGACCAGGGGTTACTCTTCGCTGTGGTGCCTGCAGGCTTTTCATTGCGGTGGCTTCTCTTGTTGCAGAGCACACACTCTAGGTGCGCAGGCTTCAGTAGTTGTGGCACGCGAGCTCAGTAGTTGTGGCTCGTGGGCTCCAGAGCACAGGCTCAGTAGTTGTGGCACGTGGGCTCAGTTGCTCCACAGCATGTGGGATCTTCCCCGACCAGGGATCGAACCCATGGCCCCTGTATTGACAGGCGGATTCTTAACCACTGCACCACCAGGGAAGCCCCAAACTGTTTTTCAAAGTGGTTGTACCATTTTACATTCTCACCCACAGTGTGTGAGGGTTTCAATTTCTCCACATCTTTGTCACTATTTATTAATACCTGAATTTTTGATTCTAGCCATCCTAGCGGGTGTGGTTCACAATGAGACATCTCACTGTGGTTTTGATTTATAGTTTGCTGATGACTAATGATGTCAAGCACCTTTGTCTGATTTGGGTGTCAGGGTAATGCTGGCCTCATAAAAGGAGTTGGGAAGCGTTCCCTCCTCTACTATTTTTTGGAAGAGTTTGTGAAGAATTGGTAGTAATTCTTTAAATGTTTGGTGGTGAAGCCATCTGCGAAGCCATTATATGTTGACAAAAGTTTTACTTCATAAGGAAGATAAAACAATTTAAGTGTATAATAATAGATACATAAAGCAAAATGGGGCAGAATCAGGGGAGAAATTAACAAATTATGGGACATTTAAAAGTAATTCTCTCAGTAATTTTGGATCAATACCAGGAATATTACACAGCTAGACTTTGGGGATGCTGCCAATGCAGTACTGACAGGAAAAGGTCTTAAATACAGATATTAGAAAAGAAGATATAATGAAAATAAATGAGCTATGCATCCATTTAAGATACCAGAATAAAGAACAGCAGGATAAACCAGAAAAAAATCAGTAGGAAGGAAACAACAAATATGTGAGCAGAAATGCATAAAATGGAAAAGAAAGATGCGGTAGATAATTTCAGCTAACTCAAAAACTGGTTTTGGGCTTCCCTGGTGGCGCAGTGGTTAAGAATCCGCCTGCCAATGCAGGGGACACGGGTTCGAGCCCTGGTCTGGGAAGATCCCACATGCCGCGGAGCCGCTAGGCCCGTGAGCCACAACTACTGAGCCTGCGCGTCTGGAGCCTGTGCTCCGCAACGGGAGAGGCCGCGACAGTGAGAGGGCCGCGCACCGCGATGAAGAGTGGCCCCTGCTCGCCGCAACCGGAGAAAGCCCTCGCACAGAAACGAAGACCCAACACAGCCATAAATAAATAAATAAATAAATTTATTTTTTAAAAAAACTGGTTTTTTGAAAAGACAAATACGACAGACAAACCTCTAGTAATATTAATTTTATATATATATATATATACAACTTTTTCAGAAAAAAAAGTTTTTTACAACTCATTTCATAAGACTAGTATAAGCTTGATATCAAATACAGACAGGGACAGTCTGAGAAAGAAAATCTTTAGCCAATATCACTCACCAACTTAGATGCAAAGAAAACTAAACAAAATATTAATAACACTATTATAGAAATTCATTGAAAAGATAATGACATTATGATCAGGTTGAATTTACTCCAGGAATGCATGTTTGGTAAGAAAATAAAGGAAAGAAAGGCCATAAGGTCATTTCAACAAAAGATAAAGCATTGGATAAAATCCAACAAGCTTTAACAACCAAAAAAAAAAGAGGAAATTGTTAGAAACAAGGAATAGAAGGAATATATTTAGCTTGAAAAATGTATCCATTCATTCTACAGTTAAAATCATACTGTCGAAAGGCTTATTGTTCATAGCTGGTCCCAGGCAGAGGATCCCTCATAGGAGTTGTAGCATCCATTGGTCTTACTGAGAAAACGATCTCAGCTGTGCAGAACACTGTGGGACAAAGCCTTCAAATGGACTTTTGGCTTCACCTGTTTCCTGGGAAACTATGGCTCTGACCAGATGCTGGTGACATTCAAAAATATCACTGACTAGTTCCAGGCTCTGTTGGTGGTGGTCTTTGTCTACAATGGGCATTTCCTCAGGAAGAGGTACTATGTCTTACATCTGAAGTCCCTGAAGTCAATGGCTACTGGAGTAGACTGTTCCTCAGTGTCCCTTCAGACATATACCAGTAGCATGCCTGTCATCAGTGGTCATATTCAGCTTGCTGGGAAATAGCTCTGGACTATATTCCATGGACCTGTACTACCTGGACCATGAGGCCCACCTCTGTGGACCCCAAGGGAGCATCTTGTGCCATTGTCATTAATGGCATCTTGCTCACAAGTGGGAGAAGAATTTTGGTTTTTCACAAGAGCTAGGCATGAATGTTGCTCTGATCAGAATAAGAAAATAACCTTGGCTGTGTCTAATCACACTCAATTTCTTGTTGGTGATAAGGGAAGATAAATACTCTGCTTTTCTATCAAGGAAAAAAGAGGTGATATTTGGCCCACCTCACAGGAGGCATGAGTTTTGCAGTGAGGGCTGCTTAGAAGGGGAAATGAATCTATTCCTTGTCAGCAAAGGATGTGTTGATAGGTCCCTCTGGCTCTAGGTAGATACTCATCAGTATATGTGCATCAATGGATCTTGCCTGCAGCAATTACTAATGTAGTGATTAAGTAATTTTTTATTTCTCTGATTCTTATCTGAATTTCTCTATTAAAACAATTTTATTTTCAAAAAATAAAAAGAAAGTGACTTGACTTTTATTTTTGGCAATAGTCTGAACTAGGTAGCCTGAAAACTTTTTACAATTTCTGGCTAAAATATTATAAACATCCTATTATATGCACCGCCCTGGTCCCAAGAAAGCAAATTCCCACATACAACAACAAAGAGAAAACTAAAAACCAAAGAGATAAGGACCTGAGCAAATTCTGTAGCAGCCCTAGGAGTAGTTTTTTTGGTCTCAATAACTAAGGGATCTGAGTTTTAATGACCTCACAGGGAAATAAAATTAGGCCTTGATCCTCCTTATGGTAGGAATAGAATTGAGACTTCTGTATAAAAACCATGTTCCTAGGAAGGCTCCACATTCTCTAAAAAGTAGACTAGAAAATGTCAACCCAACAGCACAGGGTAAAGAGAAAGAAAGTTTACTTGTCTGGTCTGGCTTCTCAGTGGGAAAAAAACTGTTTATGGGCCTATGCTTACCCAGTTTTAGAGATCAAATTTAAGCTTTCTGCAGGACATTTTCACATCTCAAATATACATAAAATAATTGTCTCAGGCTGGTGACACCCTTAGAGCATCTGACAGATGTAAAAGAAAAATCAGTTTGGAGAGACATAACTTCAGTCCAGGCTGTATAAGTTTCCAACAGATTAAACCCTCTAAACATGAGCTCACAATGAAAAATTATAAAATATATGAGGAAACTATTTAGCTTCATGAGATTAGAAGATATGATGAACAGTAGGTTTAGATGTTCAAGAACATCAGATAATGTAAATATAGGACAGGAATGACATACTGGGTATGATTTAAATGATTAAAAACATAACAAATACTGAAAAATATGCAGGAAAAATAAAACACTATATAAAAAGAACTATATAGCACTTATAAACAGCCCCAAAATATATGAAGCAAAAACTGACAGAATTTGGCTTCCCTGGTGGCACGTGGTTAAGAATCCGCCTACCAATGCAGGGGCCATGGGTTCGATCCCTGGTCGGGGAAGATCCCACATGCCGCAGAGCAACTAAGCCCGTGCGCCACAACTACTGAGCCTGTGCTCTAGGGCCCGCAAGCCACAACTACTGAGCCTACACATCACAACTACTGAGCCTGCACACCACAGCTATTGAAGCCTGCGCACCTAGAGCCCATGCTCCACAGCAAGAGAAGCCACAGCAATGAGAAGCCCACACGCCACAACTAGAGAAAGCCTGCACGCCGCAACGAAGACCCAACATAGCCAAAAATAATAAAATAATAATTTTTAAAAACTGACAGAATTGAAGGGGCAAATAGACAATTCAATAATAATAATAGTTGGGAGACTTCAATGCCACACTTTCACTAATAGATAGAACAAGTAGGCAGAAGATCAACAAGGAAGTAGAAGATTTGAACAATAATATAAATCAACTACATCTAACAGACATCTGTAGAATATTCCACCTACCAACAGTAGAACAGACATTCTTCTCAAGTACACATGGAACATTCTCCAGGCTAGACCATATGAAGCCATAAAACAAGCCTCAAATGAATTTAAAGGGAGTGAAATAATACAAAGTATGCCCTCCAGTCATAACAGAATTAAATTAGAAAATAACTATAGAAGGAAATTTGTGAAATTCACAAATATGTGGAAATTAAACACTATACTCCTAAATAACCAATAGATCAAAAAATAAATTGCAAGGGAAATTAGAAAATACCTTGATACAAGTGACAACAAAAAACAAAACATACAAAAGTTAGGAGATGCAGCTGAAGCAGTGCACAGAAGGAAATTTGTAGCTGTAAATGCCTGTATTAAAAAGGTAGAAAGACATCAAGTCAATAACCTAACTTTCTACCTTTACAACCTAGAAAAAGAGCAGTAAACTAAACCCAAAGCAAAGAGAAGGAAAAAATAATTAAGATTAAAGAAGAAATTAATTAAGTAGAGAATAGAAATCAACAGAGCAAAACAATAAAACCAAAAGCGGATTCTTTGACACAATCAACAACATTGACAAACCTTTAGCTAGATTTACTAAGAAAAAAGAGAGAAGACTCAATTACTAAAATCAAGAATGAAAGAGGGGAAATAATTACCAACCTTACAGAAATACAACAGATTATGAGGGAATACTTTGAATAATGGTATGCCAACAAATTAGACAACCTAAATGAAATGGACAAATTCCTAGGAAGGCCAAAACTGACTCAACCAAAAAATAGAAAATCTGACTAAACCTATAAAAAGTAAAGAGGTTGAATTAGTAATTTAAAAGCTAGGCACAAAGTAAGCCCAGTCCCAGATGGTTTCAATGATGAATTTAACCAAATATTTAAAGAATAATTAGTACCAACCTTTCACAAATTCATCCAAAAGACAGAAGAGTAGGATACACTTTCCAACTCATTCTGTAAGGTTAATACTATCCTGGTACTAAACAAGACAAAGATAACACAAAAGAAATCTACAGACCAGTATCCTTTATGAATATAAATGCAAAATCCTCAACAAAATACTAGCAAACTGAATCCAACAACATATGCAAAGGATTGTACATCATAACCAAGAGGGAATTATCTCAGGAATGCAAGGTCAGTTCAACACATGAAAATCAACCAGTGTAACACATCATATTAATAAAATGAAGAAAAAACCACATGGCCAATAAGCATATGAAAAGACATTCAACATCATTAGTCATCAGTGAAATGGAAATCAAAACCACAATGAGGGCTTCCCTGGTGGCGCAGTGGTTGAGAGTCTGCCTGCCAATGCAGGGGACACGGGTTCGAGCCCTGGTCTGGGAAGATCCCACGTGCCGCGGAGCGACTGGGCCCGTGAGCCACAACTGCTGAGCCTGCGCGTCTGGAGCTTGTGCTCCGCAACAGAGAGAGGCCGCGACGGTGAAGAGGCCCGCGCACCGCGATGAAGAGTGGCCCCCGCTCGCCGCAACTGGAGAAAGCCCTCGCACAGAAACGAAGACCCAACACACCCAAAAAATAAATAAATAAATTTATTAAAAAAAAAAAAAAAACACAATGAGATACCACTTCACACCCACTAGGACAGCTAGAATCAAAAGTCAGATAATAAGAGTTGTCAAGGATGTGAACAAATCGAAACCCTCATACACTACTGGTGGGAAAGCAAAATGATGCAGCAGTTTGGAAAACAGTTTGACAGTTTTTCAAATTGTTAAACAGACTTACAGTATCTCCCAGCAATTTAACTTCTCTATATATGCCCAAGACAAAAGAAGACATACGTCCATACAAAAACTTGTATACTAATTTTAATAGCATTATTCATAATGGCCATAAGGTGAAACAACTCATGTGTCCATCAACTGATAAATGGATAAACAAAATGTGATATATCCACACAAGGGACTATTACTCAACAATAAGAAGAAATGTTGATACCTGCAGTAATATGGATAAACCTTGAAAACATTATGCTAAGCCAAGAAGCCAGACAGAAGGACCATATTTAGCATGATTCCTTTTATATGAAAACTTCATAGTAGGCAAAAAGCAGATTAATGGTTTTCTATGACTAGGGAGTAGGGGGAAGCAAAATGAAGAGTTACTGCTTTGGGGTGATGAAAATGTTATAACCTTAAATTGTGGTGATAGTTGCATGGTTTTGTGAATATATTAAAATCCAATGAATTGTATACTTTAAATGGGTTAATTTTATAGTTTAGTGTGTTTAAATCCAATAGACCATGTATAGAATCTGTATGCTAAAAACAACAAAACATTGATGGAAAAAATCAAACTTGATATAAATAAATGGAGAATCATGCCATGTTCATGAATTGGATTTAGTCAGAGTTCTTTGCTACGAGAACAAAAATTCAATCAATTTCTTTAAAAATGATAAATTAGCCTTCATAAAAGTTAAAAACCTTTGCTCTGTGAAAGACAATTTTAAGAGAATAAAAAGACAAACTGCAGACTGAGAAAATATTTACATACCCAAACCATATAATGAACTCTCAAAACTCGGCAGTAAGAAAACAACTGGAAAAAATATATAGACAAAATACTTGAACCGACAGTTCCTCAAGAAGATATGTGGTTGGCAAAGAGCACATGAAAAGATGCTCAACATCATTAGCCATTTAGGGAGGTGCTACTTAAAGGTATATTTATCAGCATGGCTAAAACTAATAATAATAGTAAAATTAACAATGCAGTGTGCTGGGAAGAATGTGAATCAACTCTAATACATTGCTCCTACAGTGCAATAGTATGAGTGCAATAGTATAGCACTTTAGAAAACACTTCGGCAGTTTCTTATAAAGTTAAACTAAAACATCAGATGACACACCAAACCCACTCTGATATTAACTTAGATAAATGAAAGCTTAACATTTACAGAAAAATCCATACACAAATCTTTATAGCAGCTGTATTCATAATCACTAAAAGCTTTAAATGGCAGCTGCTATTTAAAAGAGATCAGTAGTTGCCAGTGTAGACTACAAAGGAGCAGCACAGAGAGTTTTGGGGGCAAGGGAACTGTTTTGTATCCTGATTGTGGTGGTAGTTACACGAACCCATACGTGCATTCAAACTCATAGAACTGTATCCCAAAAGAGAAAAGGAAAGGAAAGGAAGCCATTTTACTGTATGTTAATTTTCAAAAGAAAAAAATAAAGAAATAAAAAAACACCTAGAATGCAATGAAAAGAAAACAGAATGCTCTCTGTGCAATAGTCCTAGAAAGCACGCATTTACCACCCAACAAATGCGTTCAAGATGTGCTTTTGCTTTTGTCTTAAAGATAAACATTTCTATCAATAAGAAAAGAGAATGGCAATTAGAAACTCCAGAATAAAGAAAACTCTATATATGAAATGACAAAACTAAATATAAAGAAAATTATATGTGACATGATTTTGAGGATCTCTTTGACCTTGGCATTTGCAACATTCTCCTTTGAGAAGCACAGATTTGGAGAAAATTACTTCTCTTCCTCTATGGATACAGTCCCATTAAATGACTCCTAAGTAAATAGTATACCTATCAGCCAATATAACAAAGAGAATTTTAGGATATTCAGATTTAGGGATCGACCTAAACAAAAATATGAAAGTCTTAATTATGCCTATGTCAGAAACTTAACAATGTAAAAATAGTAGAACAACAACAGCAGTCGAGAACTGAAGGGGAGAAGAAGGAGAGGGAATGGAGGGGCATTAATTTCCTCATATTCTATAGTCAAAAGTCAAGACACAGTCTAAATAGATGAATCAACAAGTAATGGATAGAGGTATATTATTCAGAGTTTTAAAAGTAGCAGATAGAAGATCTAAATAAAGAACAAACAAAAAAGTGGAAATAGAGAGGGAACAAGAGAAAGGGTAGAAAGTGAGCGAAATTTATTATTTTTCATAATGGGGAATCAATAAATATGCTTAAAGTTGATAAATCACTTAGCATTGACAAATCAAGAAATAGTGGCAAAGCCTATTATTTAGAATTATGGAATAAGAACTAAAAACAAAAAAACCCTCAAAAGTGCTTTTCTTTGAAATATAATGCTAAGATCAGAGGTGGGAAAGAAAAGTGTTTTTTTTCTTTCATTCCATATTCTTCTGTACTGTGTAGATTTTTTATTTGGGAGGACAGATATTGCTATAATCATAAAAAATAATGAAATAGATAATAAATAAAAGGTTAGACAAATATTCTGGGCAAATACAAGCAAAATAAAGCAGGAGGTAATATGGAATTCAAGGAAAAAATAATTAGTAGAACAACAACAACAAAACAGTGTAGAAGATTTTACCTGAAATGTTAAGTAGGTGGTGGGATTAAAGGGTTTTTTTTTCCCTTTTCTTATCTGTATTTTCTAATATTTATGCAGTAGTCATTGATTATCTATTTTAAAAGAAAAAGGAATAAGTGAAAGTGAAAATGAGAAGAGCATTCCTTACTTCCACCAAAAGACACAATGAACACCAAGCAGAGGTAAATCTCCCTTCCAGGGAGTGCCCACCATGCAGACCAACTAGCCCTGAAATTCCATCATTTTACAGCCTTGTACCACCTGGGAATTAACCCCGCTGTGCTGTAGTTCACCCCACTCTTCCTACACCTCCTAATTCACCTCTCCCTATTTAATAGCATTAAAACCATAAGCATTGACTAAGACCATGACTTCCTTCTTTATAACTCGACCCATTCAAAAGTATTTTTGAGAGTACTTCACACACACACACACACACACACCACAGCAGGAAAAGAGTAAATTGTGAAAACCGAGCAAAGGAAAATTTAGGACCACAAGTTATGGAACTGAGCTTTCCAGCTCCCTCCTCTTCCCTACTCCTCCAAAAAGGAGGAAATCCGCTGAGTTAGAAGAGTCCCAGGATCCGTGAGTTAGGACACAAAACTCACACTAGTGTGTTACTTGTTTTAGAGAACCTCCGTTTCATCTAACAGGGCAAACTGAAAGAGATTTTCCCTTGGATGCACTGGGTTCAGGGTCATTTAAGAAGTTCTCACCACAGGAGAAAAGAAGGTAATTATGTGAGGTGATGGAAGTTTTAACTAACTTTATTGTGGTAATCATTTCACAATATGTACATGTATCCAAGTACCACACTGTACACCTTGAACTTACACAATGTTATATGTTGATTATATCTCAGTAAAGCTGGGAGAAAAAGAAGCTCTTTGAGCATGTGTACCCTCTGCCCGTCCCTTTTGACCTGAATGACATCTTCCCTTAGGACCCTAAGTTCACAGTGTTCTCTTGGTAGACAAGTGGTAACTAATGTTTCCCAGCTGTACTGGACTGAAAAATATTCCACTAGCCCATCTTCCAAATCTGACAGTATCAATCAGGAAATTGACACTCAAGTGGCATCCTGAGGATGGCTCCCATATAAACCCACCCTGGCTCTGATCAAGAGGCAACATGAGGGTAGTAAGAACAAAGAAATGTCAGAATACTACCAAATTTATACTTCTGGGCCTCAAAGAGTCATTTCATCACAAAAATCTGTAAGTATTTTTTTGGAGAAGTACTATATTTGGCAGACTTTGGAAGGAAATTTACAAAGGATTTATATTTACCAAAAAAAAGACAAGTGATCATCTAAATGCACCAGATATTTAAATTTTCAATCTATTCTTCTTTGAGATCTCAAACACCTTGTTTTAAAAGGGAAAACGCTTAGTCAAGACAATAGGAACTATTCAGTTGATTCCTAAAACATTTGCTCAAGAGATTATTTAAATACACCAGAAAGACTTCAAAACCAGAGTAATATATGTTTTCTAATATATCCATGGGATGTATGACAAAAGGAGCTTTTCCTGACAGTCCAGTACAACTGCAATTTCAGATCTAAAGGTTATGTCAGCAAATCATCAAAGACAATTTATTAACCGCCCCCAGGAGGAGGGCATGCAGTGCTGTGTCAGCCAGTGATGGCAGCGTTCATGCTCATCAACACAAACGTGAACAGCCTGATCTCTGCTTGTGGGAAAGAAACAATAGAATGCCAACAGCTTGCACAGAAGTCATTTAACACAAAAGAAAAAAAGGTCAATTCTTAGCAAAAAAAAAAAAAAATCAATTAAAGAGATATAACTAGTTGCATTTAGAGAAACTTATCCACAAGCTCACACCAGCCCATGAAAAAAATCATTCCTCTAAATTCTATCCATTCGTGGTACTTAGGGTACACATCTGTGATTCTCAGATTTTGTTATTTTTAAGAGTTGAGACTGATACCCTGTCATAGCTTGCCTGATTGCAGCTGTAACAATGTTGAAATCCTCAAAGGCATAAATGGTAAATATTTATCACTTAATTAATGTTAATATTTTAAGATGTTTATGACAACTCTTAAGATGATTGACAACGTGCTGTGGGTACAGCAAAACCAGGATTTGGATTTCATGATGTAGAGCAGTGGTAAGGATGAAGATCAGGTTGAAATTAATCCAGACCCTGAACAAAGCTCAGCATCATTTAGTTAATTCAACAGAAAATGCTGTCAATCAAGACTTTTGGCTACTGTATGGTATAATATGGTAGCCAAGACAGCCAGTTTTATGATATGCAGTGAGGCAGATGGTTTTTCCCAAGAATTGCCACAGCAGTGGCTCCCATGCCACATGCTTTTCCATGGTGGGATCATGCCAACCCTCCATCAAGAGACGGAGTCTAATTGCCCTCTCCTGAATCTGTCCTGACCTGATGACTCACTTGTTATCAGTTGAACAAATTGAATGCTACTGCTGAGTTCTGCGACAAAGTCAGAAAAGGCCATGAAGCTTCTACCTGGTTCTCATGTGACATTCACTCTGGGAGAAACTGTCTGCCATATAAGAAATCCAGTTACTCTGAGATCACCACTTGAAAAGGCCACAGGTAGGTGTTCCTTTAGAAAGTCCCGGCTGAGCCCAGCTTTCATCTATTCTGATTCTGCACCCAATTCCAATGTATGGGAGCTTTTCCACACCACCAAGTAATTCTACAATTTAAATCAGCTCTGACACTATCTCCCTTGAGATAGCATCAGATTCCATAGGATTAGGGCTCAGTCCTACAAGAATGCCCTCCCTGCCACACACACCAACTTCAGATGCCAGTGGAAAGTCCAGATTGTCACCTGTGCTTTTTTTTTGACCAATAGGCTATAGATGGGAGGTTTCAACAAGCCTCTCCTTGGGTTCGATTAATTTACTAAGATGGCTGACAGAACTCAGAGAAACATTTTACTTACTAGATGACTGGTATATTATAAAAGGGTATAACACAGGAGCAGCCAGGTGGAAGAGATGCTTAGGGTAAGGTATGGGGTGGGGGGAGGGCACAGAGCTTCCATGCTCTCTAAGCTTGTCACTCTCCCTGAATCTTCACCTGTTTACCAACCAGGAAGCTCTCCAAACCCCATCCTTCTGGGTTTTTATGAAGGTTTTATTACCTAGGCATAATTGATTAAATAATTGGTCATTGATTCATCCTCCAACCTCTTTTCCTTACCCAGAAGTTGCGGGGTTGGGGGTGGGGGGTTCTGGGTGGGACTGAAATTTCCTACCATCTTATCACATGGTTGGGTCCCCTGGCAACCAGCACCCATCTTTAGGTGACCTAGGTGCTTTCCAAAGTCACCTCATTAACTTAACAAAAGACGTCTTTATTGCTCTTATCACTTGGGAAATTCCAATGGTTTTAGGAGTTCTGTGCCAGAAACAGGGACAAAGACCAAATATATATTTCTTATTATAAACCATAATATCACATTTATCCCACCAAGATGTCAGATATATAAGTTGTCTTAGACTTTCCAGAATAACAGTCCACCAGTTAAGAACCACTGAGTGACCTCAGTCCATGTCATAAGGAGCAAAAGAATAACTCAGTGAAATCCTGCCTGAATATCAAACCCACCAAACGAGATAGAGTAAAAATGGTTATTGTTTTAAGCCACTAATTTTATAGTAGTTTTTATGCAGCCTGAACATTCCGGCAAATGTTGCCAACAACATTGGGAAAACCCCTGTGGACCCATCTACAACCATGGCATGTTTTCTTCCACAAAATCTCTATGGAAATCCACATGGTCTGCACCCTTGCCATGCAGGGCTGCTTCAATCTCCATGAAAGCGTTTATTTAAATGCCAAGTGACCCTAGCGTATTTAGGTACTTGTTTTCACATCATTAACCATTTGACAGGGATGCTTGGAGTACAGAGGATACTAACAGACTAAAAGCTTCTACCCACAGAGGACGAATCAGAAATTAAAATAAGATATTTCTGAAATTGTCACATGAGTTGGTGAGTGAATCCATCTTGTGCTACACGAAACTTCAAAAATATCTTGACTGGTTAACTAAAGAGAGCTAAAGACAGTTGTCAACCCTATGTCCTCTGAACGCTTATTTGTAACTTAGAATATATTTCTCCACAAATATCTAGGCATTAGTCCTAATAACACTAATCTAATCTGTGGACCCCATGGGCCAGGATCGCAAGCTAATGAAGGGGAAGAAAGATGAAGAAAGAATTCTCTCTCTTCCCTGGGAGAAGGGCCAGCCCCTGAAGAAACGTAAGAAGGTGTAGCTTTGTCTTCATACCTTTGGTACCTTAGAATCCCTTCTCGCCAGTTTCTGGGACCCCCCAGGTCACTCCCTGATGGTGGAATCACATCCAGGTCTGCCCTCCACTCCAGCACCTCTCACCCCCATGCTGCATGCTCTAATATTATTTATCTAATTTCTTACCTCCACTCCCCCAGGAAATGTATTCTCACCAATATATAAATGGTCGATTGGATCTTTCTGTCTTTATTTACATTACTGAGATTTCAGGCTGCTGGGCTACATGAAGTGAAAATGACTAGGAAAACCAGCCAGCAAGCAAAACAGCCCTCCTTCGAGTGTCTTCTGGCTTCTCCCCTCCTGAACCTGTGGATTCTCTCTAGCTTCTTGGAGGAGTCAGCAGCAAGGGAGTCAGTGATGGGGTTGGGGGGAAGTATTGTGGTAAACTCATCCATGTTTGGGTAGTTTGTAAATTGAGAACTTCGCATGTAATCTTTATCACAAGGGTGAAGTCAATAGCATCCAGCGTTTAACAACCAGCTCTCTGGAGGAAGAGCCCTGACTCGTAGCATTTGCCAAGCTCTGTGGTGTAAATTTCCCCACTATATCTGACTTTAAGATACCAGTGTGCCATCACTGAACATGGAGTTGGGAAGTGATGAGCACAGTCAGCTCTCCTGAGCCACCAAGAGCCAGCTCCAGCCACCACTGCCAACACCGATGGCCACCACATCCTACTTCCAAGCCCTGGCAGCCAAGATAAACCAGAGGTGGGGTTCAATGTGGAGACCATTTCTGAGAGGAGACTGGTGATTGAAATCTAAAAGATACCCTTCTACCTTTGCCCATGCAGTCCTGCTCAGTTTTCTGTCTCCAAAGTCCTTTCCTCCCCACACCTGGGACCCCTTGGCTTCTAACTCATTGCTAAGAGCCACTGACCATGGTGGGCCCCTTTCTGGTCACTGTGTCCCTAGTTTGTTTGCTTTATGAACCCAAGTGTCTGTCCCGACCCCTTGCCCATCCTCCAAATGACTCTTGGCCCCTGACCTCTGCCCCCCAGAGATTGGAGCCCCAGCATAAACCAATTCCTCTGGCCAGAGACCTGTTCCTTGCTGACTGGTATCCCCAAGGCGATCCAGACTGGGCTTTGGTGGGAATGAAAAGGATTCTATCATGTCTTGAGTGTCGATGTTTCAGGCATCCAGGCAATGTGGGGAGGCAATTCTCTCTGCCTCATAGGTGAAGACACTGAGGCCTAGACAGAATCCCAAGGCCACACAACTTACGAGTGCAGAATCAAATTTTAAACCAGACTTGGTGAGGCCAAAGACAGGTCTGTCTGACCTTCACACCCACCCCATACCCACCATACTTATGGTTTTCAGACTCTTCCCCAGGAATTTAAAGTCCAGAGCAGATAATTTTAAAACACTACAAATATTTTGTGCAAATTTTGTGCTTGAATATATCTTAAGCATTTTTATAAAACTATACAAATTAAAGCAACATGCGAAGTCAGTGTGTTTTACACCAAATATGGGTAACCTGTGCTGCCGGGTTAGTGCATATAGACCTCAAAATAAAGTTTCCTTATTATCTCATTAATGTATTTACCCTCTTTTGTAGAAAATTGTGCACATGAACAGAAGTGGGGTAAAGTCATTACATCATGGAAGTGCCAAGGTTTTGGTATTTTTTACCAGTAAGGTAAGGTTGTGATTTAATACCAGCTGAAGAACCTATTCATCACCTCCCTCCAGCTTGTACATTTACTAATTAAGGAAAGAAGGCAGTTCCTAGGCACAGAGAGTAATTCAACTTTGGAACAAAAATATCTTGCCTCATCTTTGGATGAGTTGCATTTAAGAGAATACTGAGATCATAAGGCCAGCTTTCAGGAATTTATATGTACAGCTAATATCTGTGTGAATCAGGAATTTTTCTCCAATATTATGTGACCTAGCAAAATGCAGACATAAGTGGAATGTTGAGACTGATTAAGACTGCAAATATTAGCCAAAAAAGTTGATTTCAAAGGCTGTGTTCATCTAAAAAGCCTCATTTTTCTTACTAGCTAATTTCAACTATTACACATGTGAACTTATAAAATCAATTCATTCCAATCAAACAAACATTATCTGTTTTACGTCAGGGTTCTTTTATCATTTGAGGGAAATAGAGGATTCCACTGCTAAAAGAAATTAAAATGTGAAAACGATGGCCCTGCCCTGCACAGTGTCCATTCTCCTGAACTGCAGCTGTCGCCTGTCCTAGGAGGCTCTGTGTGGCATTTGAAGTGGTCCCTTGCCTGCTGAAACCCCCTCATAGCACAGCGCTGAAGTCCAGCTTCATAGACAGAACCAGTCTCCATCCCTCTGCTGTGGCTCTAACCCACAGTGGTTAGAGCAGGCTGAAGGCCACAGGCATGAAGCCAGAGGGAGCTGGCTTTACTCCGTCTCTGTCACTTACCAGTGCTGAGGAAGCAACTTAACTTCTCAAGCATCTGTTCCTTCATCTGGCAAAATGCTAACGTCAATTTCATAAGGCTGTGGTGAGAATTAAAAAGATAATGTGGGCAAAGCTTTAGAACAGAAGTGGGGTGATGTTATTACATTTATTATTTTTGTTATCATCATGTTTTAGTTCTTAGGTTCAACCTATGTACATAAGGCACCTTGCTTCAGGACTGCTTGACAGATGTGTTCAGAAAAGTCCAAGGAAATAACAAAGAATTGTAACTAAACAGAAAAATATAAGGGATTGCATAATGGATTGCAGTATTATCGACGTTTGTCATTTTGCGACTGATGGGCACATTGTTCCTGAAGGATGCTCTCCAGCCTCAGTGTTCCAGGTGCAAGGGAAGGGCCCAGCCCTGCAAACCATTATCTCTGATGCACATCTCATCCCCACCACCATCCCTCACTGCTTATCTGTGGACTGTTTGAAGCAATAAAGCAAAACATCCAAATGCTCCTAACTTAAAAATGCATCCATAATCATCCCTATCCTGAGATGGGAAGGAGCTTAAAAAGGCACTGTGTCCTAGCCCTGCCTCCTGGGAAGCACACAGGAGAGGATTTTACAGGCTTCCTAGGTAGGGAGAGGACACCTTGAATTGGAAGTAGCATGGCTGAGCCAAGTTAATGCTCCTGGAAGCCTCCCCAGGAGATGACACTCTATGATCCAGCCTCAGGGGGCTGGGGGCTCCCCTCCCAGAGCCAAGCCCACTCCTCCCCACCACCCACCACTGAGCTTGAGCTGCCTGGGATGTGGCACAGTTAGATGCACTTACTCCCCTCCCCTCCGTGGGGGTCCTGCACCAGGACGCCTCTGCCCTCATGCTGTGGTGAGCCAGGGCCACTCCCTTTAGAATAAGCTCCAGCTTCCCCTGCCCAGGCTCCTGCCCTTGTCCTTCTTGGATCACTGCTGCCTGCCAGCACCCTGACCCAACCCCGTTGCCCACAGAATCACTGCCTCCAAGAAGAAGAAAAAACTGAGAAAGAAGCTGAGGGGCCTTTGAAAACCCCTTGACTCCTCCCACTGAATGGGGACACATCCACTCATATCCCCAGCCTTGACCTGTTGAGTACCTACAACACTCGGGCTCTGTGCTAGGCCCTGGGCATTTGGAAAATGAACAAAGCAGAGCACCTGGGTCAAGCCACTCATGGTGTAGGAGAGACACAGAGTACAGAATAAGAGGGAAGCTTAGGGGCTGGGAAGCCTACCTGACCCAGCTGGAATACTGCCCAGGGAAGCGGACTCTGGGATGGAGTCATCGGGCAGGATTCAGTAAGGAGTTGCCCTGCAATTGACATCTGTGGAAGGGAGAGGACAGAAGTGGGTTGGGCAGTGGGAGAAAGTGAGTCATGACACAGGGACACAGGCCCAACGACAGCCTCAACCAACACCATGAGGACCACTGAAGTTAAAATAACACCGTGGAGTTTCCCCAATATCCAGACCTCTAGGCTCCTGCATCAACCAGTTGTTAACTGAGCCCAGGGGCATGGCCTTGGACACACCACTTCCCAAACTCCTGTGTATACAGCTCCCTTTATTCTGGACTATCTCTCTGGACTATCTCTGCAGAGCACATTTTAGGTCTCCAGTCCAAATGCCCCAAACTCAGAGATCATCTATGTCATTAACGTCATAAGATTCAGAACATGGCTGCCTGGGATGGGGCTGCCACTGAGACCAAGTCATGGAAAGCTGTGTGCCTTAGCTACCCAAAACCTGGAATCCTAGCTCCACTTCTACTCTCAATCAGTCACCAGCTTAGAGGTCGGGCTTCCCCAGGAACTTTCCTGAATTAACCAGGATGCTTTCAGGTGACAATGATTGAACCTCTACCCAGACTGGTTCAAGAAGAAAAGTAGGGTAAGGATTTTAATGGCTTAGGTAACTGAAAAGTCCAGGGATAGGTCTAGCTTCAGGAAAAGCTGGATCCAGGGCTTTGCTCTCTTTCCATCTCTCAACTCTGCTTTCCCCTGTGTTAGCTGCATTCTTACACATGTTCTTTCTTTGCTCTGCCACTTGGAAGCTCCAGGTTTACATTCTACCATCTTAATAATCCCCATTAATAAATATGGAGATTCTACTGCTTCATATTGCCTATGAAATCCTGGATTTGCACCTCATTGGCTTGGTGGATGTCACCTACCCAACCCTGAACCAATCGCTGTGGTTAGGGGGATAGAACACACGGATTGTTTGGGTTTTTGACATATGCTGGGGAAGAAGGAGGGTGTCACTCTTTCCAAATTACATGGCCTGGCAGTGGGGGGAGAAACAGTTCCCCACAGGAAAAACAGGATCCAGCCTCAGAAGGAGAAATGGATACTGGATTTCCAGAAACATCCCACTACAATACTCTTTGCTGACACAGCTTGTAGGGCCTGTGCTGGACTCTGCCCTCACTTTGTAGCCTGGCAAAAGTGATAGAAAAAGCCCTGCACTGGGACCCTCCCCGTTTTGTACCATGTTCAGTGTGGCTAACCCCTATGTCTCGTGTCCCTCATAGCCAAGATGGTCATCTGTCCTGCTGCACTGAAGAAACACCCAAGTTGGAGATGGGCAGGAGCTGTCTGCATAATCATCACAAGGTTCCTTCCAGCTTCCTGTCTCAGCAGTTTACTAGCAAGTATCCATGGAATGGATTTGGCATTGAGGATGTGGGAGGGGGCCAGAAAGAGGGAGAAAAATACATGCAATGAAAACCTAAAAACTTGTGCTAATCATTAATTTCAACTTCCTCTGCAATCCATCCTCTCTGACAGGGAGGAAAGCCAGCTGAAGTCTTACAGACTCATAGATGATGTGGGGCTGAAAGGGGAACTTCGAGATGTCCTGCCCAGACTTCCACCCAGCACACGGAATCCCTTCAGCAGGCTTCCTGATGGGACCTTGAATGCTTCTAGCGACAGAGGGCTCACCACCACACAAAGCAGCTTTTTCATAGCAGCTTATCTTGAGCCAAATCTACCACCCAGAAATTTCCACTAGCACTGATCTTGGTTCTGCCCCCAGGATGGTCTGAGCCCCCTGGGCTTGTACTAGTGTACCCCACCCCGCCTCTGGTGCAGGTGCTACTGAGACAGAAATAAAGAGTGGTAGCCAGGCAGACACTTGTGAAGGGCATCAGGCTTTTTAACCATGGCCCTAGGCCTTCCAGAAAGACTGATCGCAGACCAGGCCCCAGAACAGACCTTTGGCTTTTCCCCACCTTCTAGTTACTGCTGACAGTTTGGATTTTGATTGACCTCTTGGAATCCGATTCTACTCTGAGTTTCCAACTTGACCTCAGCTGCTGTTGGCTCTGTTCTGGCATCACTGGACCTGACTCTGCCTTGTTCTGCAGCTAGAGAGGCTCCTGACAATTCTCTGCTCAAGTGGAGCAGACTTCTCTGCCGTCTGCCTACTGGGCTTCCTCTGGCTCATTGAGGCCTTTGTGTGAATCTGAAGGCTCCCATTCTTCTGGACAGACACAGCCGTGCCAGGACACGTGGCTTGGTGAGTGGAAAGTGAGTGGGACCTTAGTCCTCCCAGACACTTTGCCCTTGAGCAATGGGCTTGCCCTTGGGCAATGGGCAACCTGCTCAGTGGTGAGCAGGAGCCCTGACTGGCATCTCCCTGATCGGCACTGACCACACAGGGGCCCAGTGCCACAGGCTTTCTCCACAGGACCTGCCAGAACCCAGAGCTGACCTCCCCACTGCCTTTGGTCCACATCGCTGCCTGAGTCGCCCCAAACCTGGGAGTCCTGAGAGCTGAAATCATGTCACGATATTCACTCTGCTCAGTAAACGCTTACCAAACCGGAAGATGAGTGGCAAGCATCCAAGGTCCTGCTCTTCACACCCTGGACAGCAGGACCTTGGATGGGTGGGGTTTGCACTGTTGAAGTCAGCCCCGCCTCTTCAGCACGCGTTCCTTCTCTCCAGTGTTCCATCAAAACCCCTTAGTTAAGGCTTCCCTGTCCAGCGCCCTCTGTTCCCGCCCTGATGGGCAGTTAAATCAGTCTGGGCTGTTACTGGGGAGAAGGCAGAGAGGGGCCCTCCTTCCTGATGGAGAAGACACTCTTTCTTTGCAGATTTTCCCTTTCTCTTGCTGACCCAGAAGCACCCTTTGGCCTTGACCCCAGCGGCACAGACAGCTCCTCAAATAAGAATGAATGGCCACTTGCCAGGGAATCAATGAGCCCAGGGAAGAGTCCTGAGAGGGAAGCAGGCATCCCAGCCCTGTGACACGGGTCAGATACACTTTAGCACCCACACTGCTGACGTCCCCTCCCGCGGCCCTCCCGGACCTGACCTCTGACCTCCACTGCCCTCCCTCCCCCGCCCCAGCCCCGCACTTTGCCCCCCCACGACGGCAGAGCACACGGCTGAAAGACCCAGACCCAGCCACGCGGCGCACAGCATTGGCTGCACACAGAATTACACCGCCGAGGGGCAAGCAGAATGGATGGAGGAGGCTGACAGACCCAGAGACCCCAGAGCAATTTCACTTGGTTTTGATTCATGGCTTGTCAGAGCGCTAACCAAATATTCCATTTTCATTTTCACCCTCCTCTCTCTCCCATTGACTGGCATCATAACTGAAAACTCTGGCGTGAAGGGCTGGGGCCACCTGTCTGCAGGGCCTTCAATTCCACCTGCTCAGAATGTCTTACGCCTGAAAGAGGGGGACAGAGGGGAAAATCAGCAAACAGATGGTGTGGGGATTAGATTCACATATGGGCTGCCCTCCGACGACTCTGTTATCTTGGCTTGAGCAAGCCAGGACTCTCCCGCCCTCTGCTCTCAGCCTTTTGAGCTTATTCCTGCTTGTTTGATCAACTACAAAAAGGATGCAGGGCCAGAAAGGTGGACTGAGTTTGCAATAACTCTTTCCCCTCCTTGTCTGAAGGCCTGCCGAGAGGCAAGCTGGCCAGAGGAGAGTTTTACAGTAAAGGGGCAATCCGACTTGGAGAATTTTTAAAATTTCCTCTTCTCAAATAAATAGCTCTTAAAGGCTAGCCCAAATGATAATAACACCTAACATTTATTGAGCCCTTACAACTTGCCAGGAGCTGTTTTAAGAATCTTACAAAAATTAGCTCATTTTATCTTGGTAAGAACTCTATGTGCTAGGAACTATTGTTACTTACCCCCACTCCATAGATGGGAAGCTGAGATCAAGGGATGCTAAGAAACTGGCTTGAGGTCAAACAGTTAAGAACTATTAAAGAACTGGATTTCAACACAGCCAGCCATCTTAACTTGTATGTCATGCTTCCCTGAGCTCAAAGATCGAGACCTAAAATAAACAGGTAGATAGATAGATGATAGAAAGGGATAGATTAGCTAGATAGATAGTAGATAGATATATAGGTAGATAGAAAGTTAGTGATAGACAGATAGATAGATAGATGATAGATAGATAAATAGATGATAGATAGATGCATAGAGAAAATAGATACATACATATATAATAGCTAGCTAGATGATATTTTTAATGGCAGTAAATATGAGTCTCTACCAGTACAGTGAAGGCTGAAGCTGGTGCAAGAATCCCAGTTGTCCTTGTCTGTTGGAGGTAGAATGGTTCAGCTACCTCAGTTCCAGGGCCCAGTTTGAAAGGGTGGGGAAGGAACAGAAAGGAAGGGCTGAGGTTCTGAGTCTGCATGGTCAGGATGCGGTATACCTGTAGAAACAGGAACGGCCCAGACCCTCCGAGCTCCCTGACTGTTGTGCTGTGACCTCTCCAGGTCAGCAACTGACACAGGAGTGAAGCCCAGGCTGGGTAAGCCTGGGCTGGAGAACTGAGGAGCCTGCCTCGAGGACGGTGACCCCCTAAATATCACCTGGACAAGTCAGAACACCACCCAACGGAGCACTCTGGGCTGGGGTGGGAGTAAATGACTGGAGGGCAGAGTGGAAATGTGAGGCAGAACCAACCTTGGGGACCCTGTGCATATGGTTGGGGCTCTGAGGGCACAAGATACCACACCCAGCACAACAAACATTACTGCAGACAGACGTACAATTGAGCTTCTGGAGGACCCCAGGGTGGGAACCTGAAACCTGTGTTTTTATCACTCACCCCAGATGGTTCTGGTCATCAGACAGGTATGGGGACCTCAGAGGTAAAAAGCTGAAGGTCTGAAAGAGCTCCATTCTCCTTTTTGCCAGTCCCCAGCCTGCCTGCCCAGGCCTTGTTTTCTGCCACTAAGAGGTGATTGCCCTACCAGCTCCTTCCTTGCCCCACCTAGACAGGTGGCCTGCTCACTCTCTGGGGTTTCGGAGATTTAATAATTGGTTTCCCCAGAATCCTGAATCCAGCAGGTTTTAAATTTGAAACATTCACTTTCTGCCACAGTTCTAAGCCTGACCCGCAGTCTGCCCCCAACTCTTAGAATCCCGTGATGCATGATTGAGCCTCACTTTTCCCTACCTGCTCCCCTGCTGCCTAGATGCTGTGGCCAGACACAGATGCCACTTGCTGCTGGCTCACAGACAGAAGAGTTTTTCCCTGTGCCTGTCATGAGGACCATGCCCCAAGTTGTACTAGTGTGTACTAGTTGTTATTGCTGCTGTAACAAATTCCCACAAACTTAGTGCCTTAAAACAGTACAAATTTATTATCTTACGGTTCTGGAGGTCAGAACTCTGAAGTGGGTCTTACTGGACTGAAATCAAGGTGTCAGCAGCTCTGCATTCCTTCTGGAGGCTCTACAGGAGAATACTTGCCTTGTCTTTGCCAGCTTCTAGAGGCCGCCCACATTCCTTGGCCTGTGGCCCTGCATTGCTCTCACCTTCACTTACATTGTCTTGTTTTCTCTCACTCCGACCCTCCTGCTTCCCTCCTATGATGACCCTTGTGATTATAATAGACCAGATAGTCCAGGATCACCTCCCCATCTCAAGATCCTTAATTTATCACATCTGCCATGTCCCTTTTGCCATATAAGGTGACATATGCACAGATTCTGAAGATTAGGATGTGGACATCTTTGGGGGACCATCATGTTTTCTACCACAGGTTAATAATGTGCACATCCATCCTGCCACTGGGCCGGTGCAGGAAGTAAAGGCATGGGCTTTGATGACTGGGCACACACTTGGGAAGCCCACCCTGCCCAGGAGTGGAGTCCAGGCTGTTCCTGGACCGAGACTCAAGTGACTGGGACCCCCAGGGAGGACGGGGCTGTGCTGTGAGAGGCGGGTGTGTGCACATGCGTGTGTATACATGCACCTGTGTGCACATGTGTATACAGTACTTGGGTCAGAGTAGTGGTCATCCGATGCTCTGAAGGCAGTAAGTGCTGAAAACAGCAACCCAGAGAGAGAGCAAGGTTAGAAGGCGGCTTGGCAGTGCTCTCTCATTAAATGGCATAATTAGAACGTGCACCTCAAATTCCCAAGACTGTTCATTGCCGAATTCATTTCTCCACAGAAGCCCAAGAATTCAAGAACTCTTCCGTGCTCATTTCAGAAAAAGAGGCCTGAGGAGAACAAATTGCCTTCTGCTGTCTCCGGCTCCACTGCGGTCTGGCTGTACTGGGAAGCAGACGTGGTCAGCTTTCGTCCCCACAGCCCGACCTGAGGTCTGTGAACACGAATTTTCTGATCAGACCCCGAACACCTGGGGCCTTTTCAAACAGGCTCTTCTGCTCCGTGTGTGGAAAATGGGTGGGAAAGGCCCTGAAGGCGTGCTCTGGGCCTGATGCCTGTGCCCCTGTAAATCACTAAATGCCACGGGCACAGTGAGATGCTCAGTGGAGGTCCCAGGGCCCTGCGGGGAGCGGCCTGAGGACCACAGTGCAGGAGGGGAACAGGAGCATCTCAGAGAGAAGGGACTTGGGCCACCACAGGGCACAAATCCAGGAGGCACCACTGACATTGTGGGGGGCCTAGAGGGACAGGAGAGGCCTCCGCAAAGCCCACACAACACAGCTCTTCTTCCAGAGCTGCCTGGCCAAGCTCCAGAGCAGGTGGGGTCCCCAGGCCTCCACTCCGGAAGGGCAGATACAGGCTTCTCCAGGTCCCTGGTACCTGGTCTCCAACACTTATGAAGTGAGGACAAAGATGCTTCCTAGGGCTGTGATTTTCAATAGTGCTTCCAAGAAAACATCCAAATAACCCAGCTGACAGCCTAAACCCATCTGGGAGCCTGCAGGATGGAGCGGGGACAGTCTTCACTCTGTTTCAAATGATGGTAAATGTATCATATTTCATCTCTGAGGACTTTTGTTTGTTTCCCTATTCGTGACTTCTTCACATTTATGTCCTCCATTTACCTCCTATTTTCCTATCAATTCTATTCATATATATCCTTCCTTCTCCATCTCCCCTTTCTTCCCCTTCCTCATATTCCACGGTTCCCTCTCAACTCCTGGAAATACCTCCTCTCCCGAGAGGTTTCCCTCTTCTCTTTCCAAACCATCCCCTAAATACTTGTTTTAATAAGCTCCCAATGCTGATCTCCTTACAAATCATTCTTTGCCATTTTGCAGTTGAACCAGTGTCTTTGTTAAAATGAAAATTCCCCAGGGCACACAATAAATAATAAAAAAGAATAACATAATCGAGAGGGTTATGATTCTGAGCAGAAGAAAATAATGTGAAGCAGCTGGACTACATTTTGTGAATCTTATGCTCAAAATCAAAAATGAGGGGAGGTGGTGGGCAGGAGCCTGGCTCCATGAGCCCTCAACCCTTCTAGAAACCCTGAGCAGCAGCATATATTTAAGGGGACTGATCTTGGGAAAATAAACACCTCTTCCCACAAAGACCTGCCCTTTGCAAGATGTCAGGAGTCATTTTGGGAGAAAGAAGGAACCTCGGTGTAAAAGGAGGCTTGTGTGGGACTTCCCTGGCGGTCCAGTGGTTAGGGGTCCACGCTTCCACTGCAGGGGACATAGGTTAGATCCCTGGTCGGGGAACTAAGATCCCACAAGCCACGTGGCATGCCCCCCCCCCAAAAAAATAGAAAAAGAAAAAGAAAAGAAGTCTTGTGCAATATTAACAAATCCTTAGTGCCAGGCTCGCACCGCACACTGGGCCTCCAAAGGACAAATGAGGAGTAGCCCCTGCGCCCGTGGGCCTCGCTGGCTTGTGGTGGAAGAATTAAGGAGTGGCAGACTTTAAGGGTGACACAGGCATGACCTCGAATTAGAGACATGGGATTGCAGCCCTGGCTCTGTCTATGTGACTTTCAATGAGTTGCTTAACCTCTCTAGGCCTTGGTTTCCTCATCTGTAAAATGAGAAGAATAAGAGAATCTCCTATTGTTGTGAGGTTGAAATGGTATCATCCCTTTAGAGACCTGAGCCCAGTGGCCTAGCACAGAGTGGGCACTCCATTTTGCGTAACCCCTTTTTGAGAATGAATAGACCTCATAAACTAAAACATGAAGTCTTGTGGAGCCTGAGGGCAAGATTTTGAGAGGAGTGATAAATTGAGGGGCACAGGGTGTTACATAGGACCGTAAACACTGGGTAAAACAAGACGTGGAAATCCCTTGAGGTCTAACCCAGCACCCTGTTCCTGTAGGCAGTGAGGCTTTCCACACCCAGACATGGGGGCAGGGCCCCTCTGCTGCTGAGGCTGTGACCAGGCACCACCCCTAGGAGGTCAGAAGGATGCTTCTCCCCAACACTGCTGTCCTCGTGTTAAATGTGGTTTCATTTCATAGACGAAAAACTGAGGCCCAGAGGAAAGTGACTGGCCCAAGGTCCTTCGAGGAGGCCAGAGCAGCAAGATAGGGCAGACTTCTGCCCATTGTCTGGACAGATGTGAGCACAGCTGTGGCAACAGGGGTGGCAGGAGCCTTCCAGATGAACTTGAGGTGCTATTGCACAAGCAGCAAGAAGGCCTGGCCCCTTTGAGGGCACAGAGCACAGACAGGTGTGCTCCCCAAGTACTGGTGGCTTTGTCTTGCAGTCACATGGAGTTCAGCACAGACTGCCATCCCAGGCAGCAGGAGGGAGGTGGGAAAAGCTGGGCCCTGGCTGAGACCACAGCCAGCTGCGGGCCTGTGGCATGTCTCTTCTGCTCCTCCAGGCCTGTTTCCTCAAGGTTGGCTTGGGTTACAATCAGAGTCTCAGACGCATAGACTCAGCTAGTGGGTGGTGCCTGCCCAGTCTCCCTTCTTCCTTCCCTCTCTTCCTCTCTCTTCTCTTCCTTCCATGGCCCTTGAATACCCTTAATGGACCAGCTTGCCCTCTCCAATCCACCCCAGGTTCTGCCATCCCAAACTGTCTCACTCCCATCACTGTCACTCTCCATTGCCTACCTGGCCCCAAATATATTTGAATTTGCAAACCTAGGCAAGATTTCCTCTAAGGCTTTCCTACTCTAAAGGCAGTGGACCAGCAGCCCTGGCATTTCCTGGAAATGCAGAATCCCAGGCCCCTCTCCAGACCTGCTGAAACAGAGTCTGCATTTTAACAGACTCTTGTGGGGGCTGGTCCAGGAGTCCCCCTCTGAGGTCCTTTGTAGCCCGATCGCATGTCCTCTCCGCCCCTCAGAGCACACTGTGTACCCCCTCCATGCTCCACCCCCGAAAAAGATCGTTCTGGGTACAAGCCTTGCTGAGTTTCCGCTGGAGGGTAAGAACACTTTCAGGAATTCTCTCTTATACTGATGGTCTTAGCTTGGTCTTCAGAAGGATCCATTTTCAAATTCAGTGCCTCAAAGATGGGCAATTCAGTCCCTACCGTAATCACAGGTTTGGTGCCCTCGTGGAAAACTGGTGAAGCTGGAGAGAAATGCAGACATGGCAAATTTTCATCCTGCCGAAACATAATCAACTTTTGCTTCTGCAGCAATTAGCATAATATTACCGATAATGTTTTACATGGCAATTTTGCTGTAAACATTTGTGCTAATTTGCCATGACCTAATTATTTTATGACATACAATTACGAAGTATTTTTCAAGTTGAAATATTTTTTTTTACATTTCTATAATCCTTTTCTAGGAAAAAAAGTTTAAGAAATCAGCACACCCACAACCTGAAACACACAATCCTCTCTTAGCTATTGTTGGTGACACTTTCCTTCGCTAAGCTGGGAGGAATTCCCCAGCGCTGGAGCGCTGATGATCCTGCATTCACTCCTGACTAATTTGAATTGGGCGTCATTGAGTCTGCGTGCTCCATTATTACACAGCGAGACTGTCGGTTCCACACTCCCAGCCTCCTGCCAACACCCACTCACTCCCAAACACGTAAACACTCTGAATTGGGTGGCTGGGAGGTGGCAAATGCCTGCAATGAGAGAAAGGGGCTGGGTTTGCTTTTGAATGAATGTGAAAGCTTTGGCTAAAAGGAGAGTGTGAACATTGCATTATCCTCCCGCAGACAGGTTCTTAACTGCCTCCCCAAATCCACAAGATGCTGAAGGGAAGAGCACAGCCATCCCCTGAGTTTTGGGCGGTGGGGAGGAAGGAGATGCTGTTCTGGTCGCTGTGACGACAGTCTCAGCACCAATCCTGCGGGCTACTGCTGTCACCCTCTCCAGAGCAGATCTGACTAGCTGTAGGTAATAAGGTCCCCAGACCCTCAGTGGACAGCCATGACTGCCTGACCCCAGACTCCTGGATAGACCGAGGGAGATGGCCAGTCTGTGGAAGGTTGGCTGTGCCCACCATTGAGGCAAGGACCCCACACAGGGCTCTGAGGCCACGCCACAGAACATGCCAAGCCTCAGACCCCAGTCATCCCTGGAGGGGTAAGCTCTCAGAGAACTGGACCACAGAGGACGGAGAGCCACGGTGAGGACCATAAGTGCCACGAAGACTGAAGGCAGCAGGACAAGGTAAGCGGGTGCCCACAGCAGGCACTGCCAGGAAGAGGCACAGATGTGTGTCCACAGAGGGGCTCCTCTAGGACAGACTTCACCAATGTGGGTTCACCCCACGCCCAAGTGTCGTGGGTTAGACTCTGGACCCCGAAGCTGGATTCAAATCCTGGCTCCGTCACTTACTCAAGGTGTAAACGGGGCAAGTTCTTAACATCCCTGTGCTTCAGTTGCCTCTTCTGTGAAATGGGAAGAATAATATTTCCTACCCCCTAGGGTTTTTGTAAGGATTAAATTAATATTTCTAAAACCTCTAGAACAGGCACTACGTTTGTTTTTGTAAAATAAAATAAAATTTCTTATTCGTTCAGCTTCCAACCAAGACAAGAATAGAATCTGCAAGGAACAGGCTCCCACCAGACCAAAAGAGGAGAGCAGCAATGTAGGTCAAGTTCTTTAGCGATTATTGAACTGAGGATCATTAAACATTTGTTGCAATAAATATTTTTTGATTGAATGCATGGAACATTTACAGAGCACATACTCTGTGTTAGGCCATGGCCAGGTCCTGGAGGAATACAAACACAAATAAATAAAGCTCCAGCCTTGAAGAATCCACAGTCAGCAGTAGGCGTGCAAACCAATAGTTGCACAGAAAAAATGCTAAGCTAATGTGCACAAGCAGATCACAAAAGAGGAAATAGGGCTAGCACAAAAATCTGCGATTTCCATATTACTAATGAACATTTTTAACCATAGATTTTAAAGTGCTTCAGATATTTTAATCAGCCTTTTTAAGGTATACTTTATGATCCATAAAATTCACTAATTTAAAGCACACAACATAATCAATTTTAACAAATGTGTATAGTCACATAAACACCATCACAATCACAATGTAGAGCATTTGCATCACCCCAAAATATCCCTCATATCCCTTTGTACTCACTTTCCCTAACCCCCAGCCCCTGGCAACCTCTGATCTTCTTTTTGTCACTATGGTTTTGGTTTTTCTACAATCTTCTACAAGTTGGATAACACATTGTACGTTTTTTTTTGTGTCTAGCTTCTTTCACACAGCATAATGTTTTGGGGACTTGTTCACACTATTGTGTGTGGCAGTAGTTTGTCCCTTTCTATTGCTGAGTAGAATTCCACTATGTGGATGTATCACGGTATTCATTTACTAGGTGATAGATGTTTAGGTTGTTTCTAATTTTTGGCTAGTACAGAGAAAGCTATTATAAACATTCACATAAAAGACTTTAAAAGGGTATCTGTTTTCATTTCTTTTGGATAAATACCTAGAAGTTGGATTGCTGGGTCATATTATGAGTGTTTTTTTAATTTTATAAGAAATTGCCAAACTGTTTTCCAAAGTGACTGTATTATTTTGCAGCCATGCCAGCAGTGAATGAGAGCTCCAGTTACCCTGTATCTTCATCAGTACTTTGGAGGATCAGTCTCTTTCATTTTAGTCATTCTCATAGGTGTGTAGTGACATCTCCTTGTGGTTTTGATTTGCAGTTACTAATTATGTTTAGCATGTTTTTCATGTGCTTCTTTAGTGAAATATCTGTTCAAATCTTTTGCCCATTCTTAAATCAGGTTATTTGTCTTCTTATTATTGAATGGTGAGAGTTTTTAATATATTCTGGATATACGTACTTTATCAAATATCAGTTTGGTATTTCTCCCAGTCTATGGCTTGCCTATTCATTTTCTTAACATCGAGTTTCAAAGAAAAAAAGTTTTAATGTTGATGAAGTCCAATTTAATTTTATGATTCATGCTTTTTATGCCGTAATGTAACTCCAGGTTACAGATATTTTCTCCTTTTTCTTCTAAAAGTTTTATAGTTTTAGCTCCTACATTTAAGTCTGTGGTGCATCCTGAATTAATGTTCATATATTGTATGAGTTAAGGGTCAAGATTCATTGTTTTGCTAATGGATACCTGGTTGTTCCAAAATCATTTATTAAAAAAGACTATCCTTTCTCCATTGAATTACCTTAGCACTTTTGTTGACAATTGACTATATATGTGTGGAATTCTTTCTTAACTCTCTTGTGTTTCATGGATCTGTACATCTGTCTTTATACAATACCCCATGGTCTTGATTACATAGTTTTATAGCAAGCTTTGAAATCAAGTAATGTAAGTCTTTCAACTGTGTTCTCTTTCAAAATGTTTTGGTTGTTCTAGGACCTTTGCCCTTCCATATAAATTTTAGAATCAACTTGTCAATTTCAACAAAAACAACTAGTGGCATTTTGATTGGGATTGTGTTGAAACAATAGGTTAATTTGAGGATAATTGACATTTTAACAATATTATGTCCTTTGGTCCATGAATATGATTATTATCGTAAATTCTAATGACTTCATAACAGAGTGGTATGTAACTTACTTAACCATTCCTTCTTGCTGGGTCTTTGTATTGTTTTCAAGTTTCCATTCTTTTAATAATGCTTCGTTGATATTGTTTTAAGTGAAAGAAACAGGGCACAACATGACATAAAGGTCATAATTATAAAACACATATATATGTATATACACATATATACACATACATATATTAAATAGGTGTAGGGATAAAATAGAAAGAAGAAAACAAACTGAAAATAACCAATTAGGGATATACATTACAGCTGATTTACTTTTCGGTCTCTGCTTTCTAAATGTATTGTGACATGGAAATAAATGAGTAGTTTTCAACCATTTCAGGCTGTAGAGGTCAGAGGCTGCATGACAAAAAGGTGGCACCTGAGCAGAGTCTGGAAGGATGCAGAGTTTTTCAGGTGCAGGGTCGGAGAAGGGGGAGGGAGTAAATGCCAGGCCAAAGGAACAGCATGAACAAGGGCACAGCAGTATGAAAGAGGGCAGCATGTTCATGGAACCTGGTGATTCTGTATTAGCTAATTAGGATGGAGACAGGCAGGCTGGGTCAGAGCATGAAGGGTCCAGATTATGAAGTTCCACATATGTGAATACAGGGACTTTAAGTTTTATCTTATCAAGTACTGAGGAACCAGCAAAGTGTTGAAGCTGGGCAGTGAGCCTACTAGACTTATATCTTAAAATAATCTCTCAGTGAGCAGCAAGGTGGAGAGGCGAGCAAGAGTGAGCTCTGTAGCACAGTGACCGATTAGAGATTCTTGCAGAAACACAGGGTCAAGGTGAGAGGTGCCTGCACTCAGGAAGTGACTGTGGAGGTGAAGACAGGTGGGCAGACGCTACAGACCCAGCAGATGGACTGGATGTCCCACTTACTGAAATGAGGTGACTGGGAGTGGGGACAGGGGCAGGTTTACAGATCAGAAACTCAAGATTATTCAATATTAACTTGAGGTGTCTATTAGGAATTCAAGTGCAGAGGTCAAGGAGGCAGCTGAGTACTTGAGTCTGTGGCTTAGAAGTTTAGGCTTAATTGTGTAAATGTGTAAATCCTCAGCATAAAACAGTTATTTAAATTCTAGGGCCTGGATGGGCTCTGTTCTGGTTACCTAATTCTATATAACAAACCACCCATAACGTCACCCTATAAAATAAAAATTATTTATATGCTGAATTCTATGGAACAGTAATTCAGGAGAAGCATAGCAAGAATAACATACTTTTGCTCCTCAATGTCTGAATGGACTCCCTTGTTCCCTAAATGCAAGAAATGTTCTGAGAAAAGTTGGAGATACAGGAGAGTATAATTGCACAGAGCATTCCAGAAGACACAGAGAAGGAATGAGGGAGAGGGAAGAGATCTGGAGCCTGATTAGGAGATGTACAAAACAGTTCAGAGATGAGAACACAGGAGATTGTGGATGCCCTGGGAATGTTTGATTTTTGTAAGTGACTGGTATAAAAGGGATGTGTGGAATGGTAGAAATTATGGGACTGGTACAAATAGGTCTTGAAGGAGGATAGATAACAGATTTTGTTGTGATCCCAAGTGCATCCCTCCATGGTATAGAGACATATAGGATGGCAGGTCTCCTGGGCCTGGCCCAATTACCTATGTATTTGGAAGACAGAACTCTGTGTGATTCCTTAAATCTAATAATGCTCACAGGGAGAGACTAAATGAAGCCAGATTCCTCAGGTATTCACAGGGTATAGGACAGGGACAGGTATGAAATGGTGGTAGGATAGAATGAGAGCAACCTGGAGGAGGAGGAAAGGATAGTTCCATAGAGAAGGATGGAGATGGGAATGGAAGTAGACTCTGTGTTGGTGAAGGTGGGGATGTAATTCTCATGTGTGGACATAGGTTGATTATCAGCTGAGTTTCCTATGTATAGGAATTGGTTATCCATCCTCAGAGGAGTTAGTGTGGTCAGTGTGGAGGCTGAGGGATGGTTAGCATCTCTCACTGTGATGGGTAGCACAGAATGCTCTTTTGTATACTGGTGCTAATTTATGTCAAAGTTTAGGGTCCACTAAAGAGAAAAAAATCCTGATAAGCAATGCATGTTTTCAGTTGAGTCTTCTAAAATGCTCTGCCTTAGGATTAAAAGTAAAGGAGAATATATGAGCCCTCCAAAGCATGAAACTAAGCTTTGAAGCATTTTATCCATTATTAGAGGTGATCAGCCCTTAATTACTGGACAGAAGAAAATTGAATCCTCTGTGGAGGAAAATAACACCAAACAAAATCACTATAATTTTTCATTTGTAAATTAAAGCAGTGTTTTTCATACATTGTCCAGCATTCCATAAAATACAACCAGCCATGACAAGAGTCAAGATGAAATTACCAAAACCAAGAGAAAAAAAAAAAAGAAACAAACAAACCTACATATGAACACATTGAATTCAGATTTTTAAATAATTGATGTTAATATAGTCAAGAAAATGGATGTAAAATGGAGAATTTTACCAGAATCTATCAAAAGGAATCAAATGGAAATTTTAAAACTGAAAAATACAATGACTTAAATTAAGAATTAAATGTCTGGATTTAACAGCCAATTAGGCACAACAGAAGAAAGAAATAATGAACTGGAAATAGTAGGACAATAAAAATATACAAACTGAAACAGAGAGAAAAAAGAATGGTAAATATGAAAAAGAGTATGTGAGGTATATATGGGACAAGTTAAAAAGGCATAACATGTGTATAATTGAGATGCCAAAAGAGAGAGAATGAGATTGAAGCAATATTTGAAGAGAAAATGACCAAGCAATCTTGGTCATTAAAAGACATCAATCCATTGATTTAAGAATCTCTAGGGAGGGGCAAGATGGCGGAAGAGTAAGACGCGGAGATCACCTTCCTTCCCACAGATACATCAGAAATACATCTACACGTGGAACTGGTCCTACAGAACACCCACTGAACGCTGGCAGAAGACGTCAGACCTCCCAAAAGGCAAGAAAATCCCCACGTACTTGGGTAGGGCAAAAGAAAAAAGAAATAACAGAGACAAAAGAATAGGGACGAGACCTGCACCAGTGGGAGGGAGCCGTGAAGGAGGAAATGTTTCCACACACTAGGAAGCCCCTTCGCGGGCAGAGACTGCGGGTGGCAGAGGGGGGAAGCTTCAGAGCCACGGAGGAGAGCACAGCCACAGGGGTGCGGAGGGCAAAGCGGAGAGATTCCCGCACAGAGGATCAGTGCCGAGCAGCACTCACCAGCCCGAGAGGCTTGTCTGCTCAGCCGCCGGGGCGGGTGGGGGCTGGGAGCTGGGGCTCGGGCTTCGGTGCTAGCCCGGAGGGAGTCCGGGAAAAAGACTGCAGCTGCTGAAGAGGCAAGAGACTTTTTCTTGCCTCTTTGTTTCGCGGTGCGCAAGGAGAGGGGATTCAGAGCGCCGCCTAAACGAGCTCCAGAGACGGGCGCGAGCCGCGGCTATCAGCACGGATCCCACAGCAACAGGGACGCAGAGGGAAAAACGGAGAGATTCCCGCACAGAGGCTCGGCGCCGAGCAGCACTCACCAGCCCGGGAGGCTTGTCTGCTCACCCGCCGGGGCAGGCGGGGGCTGGGAGCTGAGGCGCGGGCTTCGGTCGGATCCCAGGGAGAGGACTGGGGTTGGCTGCGTGAACACAGCCTGAAGGGGCTAGCGCACCACAACTAGCCAGGAGGGAGCCCGAGAAAAAGTCTGCAGCTGCCGAAGAGGCAAGAGACTTTTTCTTGCCTCTTTGTTTCGCGGCGTGCAAGGAGAGGGGATCCAGAGCGCCACTTAAACGAACTCCAGAGACGGGCGCGAGCCGCGGCTATCAGCGCGGACCCCAGAGACGGGCATGAGACGCTGAGGCTGCTGCTGCCGCCACCAAAAAGCCTGTGTGCGAGCACAGGTTATTCTCCACGCCGCCCCTCCCGGGAGCCTGTGCAGCCCGCCACGGCCGGGCTCCCGTAATCCGGGGACAACTTCCCCGGGAGAACGCACGGCGCGCCTCGGGCTGGTGCAACGTCACGCCGGCTTCTGCCGCCGCAGGCTCGCCCCGCCTCCTCCGTACCGCTCCCTCCCCCCGGCCTGACTGAGCCAGAGCCCCCGAGTCAGCTGCTCCTTTAACCCCGTTCTGTCTGGGCGGGGAACAGACGCTCTCAGGCGACCTACATGTAGAGGCGGGTCCAAATCCAAAGCTGAACCCCGGGAGCTCTATGAACAAAGAAGAGAAAGCGAACTCTCTCCCAGCAGCCTCAGAAGCAGCGAATTAAAGCTCCACAAACAACTTGATGTGCCTGCATCTGTGGAATACCTGAATAGACAACGAATCATCCCAAATTTAGGAGGTGGACTTTGGGAGCAGGATATATTAACTTTTCCCCTTTTCCTTTTTTTGTGAGTGTATATGTGTATGCTTCTGGGTGAGATTTTGTCTGCATAGCTTTGCTCTCACCGTTAGTCCTAGGGTTAGGTCCGTCCGTTTTTTTTTTTTTTTTTTTACTTAAAAAAAATTTTTTTTCCCTAATAAATGTTTTCTTAATAATTTTTTCCTTATTTTCTATTTTTAAAAAAATTTTTAAAAAAATTTTTAATAAGTTTTTTCATATTTTTTATTTTAAAAAATTAAAAATTTTTTTCTTAATAAATTTTTTCTTAATTTTTTTCTTATTTTTAGTATAAAAAATTAATAAATCTATTTTTAAAAATTAAAAAAATTTTTTTCTTAATAAATTTATTCTTAATAATTTTTTTTCTTATTTTTTATTATAATTGCTTTATTTTATTTTATTTATCCTCTTTCTTTCTTTCTTTCCATTTTTTCTCCCTTTTATTCTGAGCCGTGTGGATGAAAGGCTCTTGGTGCTCCAGCCAGGCATCAGGGCTGTGCCTCTGAGGTGGGAGAGCCAACTTCAGGACACTGGTCCACAAGAGACCTCCCAGCTCCACGTAATACCAAACAGCGAAAATCTCTCAGAGATCTCCATCTCAACATCAAGACCCAGCTTCACTCAACGACCAGCAAGCTACAGTGCTGGACACCCTATGCCAAACAACTAGCAAGAGAGGAACACAGCCCCATCCATTAACAGAGAGGCTGCCTAAAATCATAATAAGGCCACAGACACCCCAAAACACACCACCAGACGTGGACGAGCCCACCAGAAAGACAACATCCAGCCTCATCCACCAGAACACAGGCACTAGTTCCCTCCACCAGGAAACCTACACAACCCACTGAACCAACCTTAGCCACTGGAGACAGATACCAAAAACAACGGGAACGACGAACCTGCAGCCTGTGAAAAGGAGACCCCAAACACAGTAAGATAAGCAAAATGAGAAGACAGAAAAACACACAGCAGATGAAGGAGCAGGGTCAAAACACACCAGACCTAACAAATGAAGAGGAAATAGGTAGTCTACCTGAAAAAGAATTCAGAATAATGATAGTAAGGATGATCCAAAATCTTGGAAATAGAATAGACAAAATGCAAGAAACATTTAACAAGGACGTAGAAGAACTAAAGAGGAACCAAGCAACGATGAAAAGCACAATAAATGAAATTAAAAATACTCTAGATGGGATCAATAGCAGAATAACTGAGGCAGAAGAACGGATAAGTGACCTGGAAGATAAAATGGTGGAAATAACTACTGCAGAGCAGAATAAAGAAAAAAGAATGAAAAGAACTGAGGACAGTCTCAGAGACCTCTGGGACAACATTAAACGCACCAACATTCGAATTATAGGGGTCCCAGAAGAAGAAGAGAAAAAGAAAGGGACTGAGAAAATATTTGAAGAGATTATAGTTGAAAACTTCCCTAGTATGGGAAAGGAAATAGTTAATCAAGTCCTGGAAGCACAGAGAGTCCCATACAGGATAAATCCAAGGAGAAACACACCAAGACACATATTAATCAAATTATCAAAAATTAAATATAAAGAAAACATATTAAAAGCAGCAAGGGAAAAACAACAGATAACACACAAGGGCATCCCCATAAGGTTAACAGCTGATCTTTCAGCAGAAACTCTGCAAGCCAGAAGGGAGTGGCAGGATATACTTAAAGTGATGAAGGAGAAAAACCTACAACCACGATTACTCTACCCAGCAAGGATCTCATTCAGATTTGATGGAGAAATTAAAACCTTTACAGACAAGCAAAAGCTGAGAGAGTTCAGCACCACCAAACCAGCTTTACAACAAATGCTAAAGGAACTTCTCTAGGCAAGAAACACAAGAGAAGGAAAACACCTACAATAAAAAACCCAAAACATTTAAGAAAATGGGAATAGGAACATACATATCGATAATTACCTTAAATGTAAATGGATTAAATGCTCCCACCAAAAGACACAGACTGGCTGAATGGATACAAAAACAAGACCCATATATATGCTGTCTACAAGAGACCCACTTCAGACCTAGAGACACATACAGACTGAAAGTGAGGGGATGGAAAAAGATATTCCATGCAAATGGAAATCAAAAGAAAGCTGGAGTAGCAATTCTCATATCAGACAAAATAGACTTTAAAATAAAGACTATTACAAGAGACAAAGAAGGACACTATATAATGATCAAGGGATCGATCCAAGAGGAAGGTATAACAATTGTAAATATTTATGCACCCAACATAGGAGCACCTCAGTACATAAGGCAAATACTAACAGCCATAAAAGGGGAAATCGACAGTAACACAATCATAGTAGGGGACTTTAACACCCCACTTTCACCAATGGACAGATCATCCAAAATGAAAATAAATAAGGAAACACAAGCTTTAAATGATACATTAAACAAGATGGACTTAATTGATATTTATAGGACATTCCACCCAAAAACAACAGAATACACATTTTTCTCAAGTGCTCATGGAACATTCTCCAGGATAGATCATATCTTGGGTCACAAATCAAGCCTTGGTAAATTTAAAAAAATTGAAATCATATCAAGTATCTTTTCCGACCACAATGCTATGAGACTAGATATCAATTACAGGAAAAGATCTGTAAAAAATACAAACACGTGGAGGCTACACAATACACTACTTAATAACGAAGTGATCACTGAAGAAATCAAAGGGGAAATCAAAAAATACCTAGAAACAAATGACAATGGAGACACAACGATCCAAAACCTATGGGATACAGCAAAAGCAGTGCTAAGAGGGAAGTTTATAGCAATACAAGCCTACATCAAGAAACAGGGGAGAGCACCAGAATCACAACTGGCTGCTGGACAATCATCGACAGGAAGACACTGGACTTCACCAAGGAGGATACCCCACGTCCAAGGACAGAGGAGAAGCCACATTGAGACGGTAGGAGGGGCGCAATCAGAGTAAAATCAAATCCCATAACTGCTGGGTGGGTGACTCACAGACTGGCGAACACTTATACCACAGAAGTCCACCCACTGGAGTGAAAGTTCTGAGCCCCACGTCAGGCTTCCCAACCTGGGGGTCCGGCAACGGGAGGAGGAATTCATAGAGAATCAGACTTTGAAGCCTAGTGGGAATTGACTGCAGGACTTCGACAGGACTGGGGGAAACAGAGAACCCACTCTTGGAGGGCGTACACAAAATAGTGTGTGCATCGGGACCCAGGGGAAGGATCAGTGACCCTGGGGGAGACTGAACCAGACATAACTGCTGGTGTTGGGGGGTCTCCTGCAGAGGTGGGGGCTGGCTCTGTTTCACCGTGGGGACAAGGACACTGGCAGCGGAGGTTCTGGGAAGTACTCCTTGGCGTGAGCCCTCCCAGAGTCTGCCATTAGCCCCACCAAAGAGCCCGGGTAGGCTCCAGTGTTGGGTTGCCTCAGGCAAAACAACCAACAGGGAGGGAACCCAGCCCCACCCAGCAACAGTCAAGTGGATTAAAGTTTTACAGAGCTCTGACCGCCACAGCAACAGTCAGCTCTACCCACCTCCAGAGCCTCCCATCAAGCCTCTTAGATAGCCTCAAGCACCAGAGGGCAGACAGCAGAAGCAAGAAAAACTACAGTCCTGCAGCCTGTGGAACAGAAACCACATTTACAGAAAGATAGACAAGATGAAAAGGCAGAGGGCTATATACCAGATGAAGGAACAAGAAAAAACCCCAGAAAAACAACTAAATGAAGTGGAGATAGGCAACCTTCCAGAAAAAGAATTCAGAATAATGATAGTGAAGATGATCCAGGACCTTGGAATAAGAATGGAGGCAAAGATTGAGAAGATGCAAGAAATGATTAACAAAGACCTAGAAGAATTAAAGAACAAACAAACAGAGATGACCAATACAATAACTGAAATGAAATCTACACTAGAAGGAATCAATAGTAGAATAACTGAGGCAGAAGAACGGATAAGTGACCTGGAAGACAGAATGGTGGAATTCACTGCTGCGGAACAGACTAAAGAAAAAAGAATGAAAAGAAATGAAGACAGCCTAAGAGAACTCTGGGACAACATTAAACGCAACAACATTCGCATTATAGGGGTCCCAGAAGGAGAAGAGAGAGAGAAAGGACCAGAGAAAATATTTGAAGAGATTATAGTCGAAAACTTCCCTAACATGGGAAAGGAAATAGCCACCCAAGTCCAGGAAGCGCAGAGAGTCCCATACAGGATAAACCCAAGGAGAAGCACGCCGAGACACATAGTAATCAAAGTGGCAAAAATTAAAGACAAAGAAAAATTATTGAAAGCAGCAAGGGAAAAACGACAAATAACATACAAGGGAACTCCCATAAGGTTAACAGCTGATTTCTCAGCAGAAACTCTACAAGCCAGAAGGGAGTGGCATGATATACTTCAAGTGATGAAAGGGAAGAACCTACAACCAAGATTACTCTACCCGGCAAGGATCTCATTTAGATTTGATGGAGAAATCAAAAGCTTTACAGACAAGCAAAAGCTAAGAGAATTCAGCACCACCAAACCAGCTCTACAACAAATGTTAAAGGAACTTCTCTAAGTGGGAAACACAAGAGAAGAAAAGGACCTACAAAAACAAACCCAAAACAATTAAGAAAATGGTCATAGGAACATACATATCGATAATTACCTTAAACGTGAATGGATTAAATGCTCCAGCCAAAAGACACAGGCTTGCTGAATGGATACAAAAACAAGACCCATATATATGCTGTCTACAAGAGACCCACTTTAGACCTAGGGACACATACAGACTGAAAGTGAGGGGATGGAAAAAGATATTCCATGCAAATGGAAATCAAAAGAAAGCTGGAGTAGCTATACTCATATCAGATAAAATAGACTTTAAAATAAAGAATGTTACAAGAGACAAGGAAGGACACTACATAATGATCAAGGGATCAATCCAAGAAGAAGATATAACAATTATAAATATATATGCACCCAACATAGGAGCACCTCATTACATAAGGCAATTGCTAACAGCTATAAAAGAGGAAATTGATAGTAACACAATAATAGTGGGGGACTTTAACACCTCACTTACAACAATGGACAGATCATCCAAAATGAAAATAAATAAGGAAACAGAAGCTTTAAATGACACAATAGACCAGATAGATTTAATTGATATTTATAGGACATTCCATCCAAAAACAGCAGATTACACGTTCTTCTCAAGTGCGCACGGAACATTCTCCAGGATAGATCACATCTTGGGTCACAAATCAAGCCTCAGTAAATTTAAGAAAATTGAAATCATATCAAGCATCTTTTCTGACCACAACGCTATGAGATTAGAAATGAATTACAGGGGAAAAAGCATAAAAAACACAAACACATGGAGGCTAAACAATACGTTACTAAATAACCAAGAGATTACTGAAAAAATCAAAGAGGAAATCAAAAAATACCTAGAGACAAATGACAATGAAAACACGACAACCCAAAACCTATGGGATGCTGCAAAAGCAGTTCTAAGAGGGAAGTTTATAGCTATACAAGCCTACCTAAAGAAACAAGAAAAATCTCAAGTAAACAATCTAACCTTACACCTAAAGAAACTAGAGAAAGAAGAACAAACAAAACCCAAAGTTAGCAGAAGGAAAGAAATCATAAAGATCAGAGCAGAAATAAATGAAATAGAAACAAAGAAAACAATAGCAAAGATCAATAAAACTAAAAGCTGGTTCTTTGAGAAGATAAACAAAATTGATAAGCCATTAGCCAGACTCATCAAGAAAAAGAGGGAGAGGACTCAAATCAATAAAATCAGAAAAGAAAAAGGAGAAGTTACAACAGACACCGCAGAAATACAAAGCATCCTAAGAGACTACTACAAGCAACTTTATGCCAATAAAATGGACAACCTGGAAGAAATGGACAAATTCTTAGAAAGGTATAACCTTCCAAGACTGAACCAGGAAGAAGCAGAAAATATGAACAGACCAATCACAAGTAATGAAATTGAAACTGTGATTAAAAATCTTCCAACAAACAAAAGTCCAGGACCAGATGGCTTCACAGGTGAATTCTATCAAACATTTAGCGAAGAGCTAACACCTATCCTTCTCAAACTCTTCCAAAAAATTGCAGAGGAAGGAACACTCCCAAACTCATTCTATGAGGCCACCATCACCCTGATACCAAAACCAGACAAAGACACTACAAAAAAAGAAAATTACAGACCAATATCACTGATGAATATAGATGCAAAAATCCTCAACAAAATACTAGCAAACAGAATCCAACAACACATTAAAAGGATCATACACCACGATCAAGTGGGATTTATCCCAGGGATGCAAGGATTCTTCAATATACGCAAATCAATCAATGTGATACACCATATTAACAAATTGAAGAATAAAAACCATATGATCATCTCAATAGATGCAGAAAAAGCTTTTGACAAAATTCAACACCCATTTATGATAAAAACTCTCCAGAAAGTAGGCATAGAGGGAACCTACCTCAACATAATAAAGGCCATATATGACAAACCCACAGCAAACATCATTCTCAATGGTGAAAAACTGAAAGCATTTCCTCTAAGATCAGGAACGAGACAAGGATGTCCACTCTCACCACTATTATTCAACATAGTTCTGGAAGTCCTAGCCACGGCAATCAGAGAAGAAAAAGAAATAAAAGGAATACAAATTGGAAAAGAAGAAGTGAAACTGTCACTGTTTGCAGATGACATGATACTATACATAGAGAATCCTAAAACTGCCACCAGAAAACTGCTAGAGCTAATTAATGAATATGGTAAAGTTGCAGGATACAAAATTAATGCACAGAAATCTCTTGCATTCCTATACACTAATGATGAAAAATCTGAAAGAGAAATTATGGAAACACTCCCATTTACCATTGCAACAAAAAGAATAAAATACCTAGGAATAAACCTACCTAGGGAGACAAAAGACCTGTATGCAGAAAACTATAAGACACTGATGAAAGAAATTAAAGATGATACCAACAGATGGAGAGATATACCATGTTCTTGGATTGGAAGAATCAACATTGTGAAAATGACTATACTACCCAAAGCAATCTACAGATTCAATGCAATCCCTATCAAATTACCAATGGCATTTTTTACGGAGCTAGAAAAAATCATCTTAAAATTTGTATGGAGACACAAAAGACCCCGAATAGCCAAAGCAGTCTTGAGGGAAAAAAACGGAGCTGGAGGAATCAGACTCCCTGACTTCAGACTATACTACAAAGCTACAGTAATCAAGACAATATGGTACTGGCACAAAAACAGAAACATAGATCAATGGAACAAGATAGAAAGCCCAGAGATAAACCCACGCACCTATGGTCAACTAATCTATGACAAAGGAGGCAAAGATATACGATGGAGAAAAGACAGTCTCTTCAATAAGTGGTGCTGGGAAAACTGGACAGCTACATGTAAAAGAATGAAATTAGAATACTCCCTAACACCATACACAAAAATAAACTCAAAATGGATTACAGACCTAAATGTAAGACCGGACACTATAAAACTCTTAGAGGAAAACATAGGAAGAACACTCTTTGACATAAATCACAGCAAGATCTTTTTTGATCCACCTCCTAGAGTAATGGAAATAAAAACAAAAATAAACAAATGGGACCTAATGAAACTTCAAAGCTTTTGCACAGCAAAGGAAACCATAAACAAGACGAAAAGACAACCCTCAGAATGGGAGAAAATATTTGCAAACGAATCAACGGACAAAGGATTAATCTCCAAAATATATAAACAGCTCATTCAGCTCAATATTAAAGAAACAAACACCCCAATCCAAAAATGGGCAGAAGACCTAAATAGACATTTCTCCAAAGAAGACATACAGACGGCCACGAAGCACATGAAAAGATGCTCAACATCACTAATTATTAGAGAAATGCAAATCAAAACTACAATGAGGTATCACCTCACACCAGTTAGAATGGGCATCATCAGAAAATCTACAAACAACAAATGCTGGAGAGGGTGTGGAGAAAAGGGAACCCTCTTGCACTGTTGGTGGGAATGTAAATTGATACAGCCACTATGGAGAACAATATGGAGGTTCCTTAAAAAACTAAAAATAGAATTACCATATGACCCAGCAATCCCACTACTGGGCATATACCCAGAGAAAACCATAATTCAAAAAGACACATGCACCCGAATGTTCATTGCAGCACTATTTACAATAGCCAGGTCATGGAAGCAACCTAAATGCCCATCAACAGACGAATGGATAAAGAAGTTGTGGTACATATATACAATGGAATATTACTCAGCCATAAAAAGGAACGAAATTGAGTCATTTGTTGAGACGTGGATGAATCTAGAGACTGTCATACAGAGTGAAGTAAGTCAGAAAGAGAAAAACAAATATTGTATATTAACGCATGTATGTGGAACCTAGAAAAATGGTACAGATGAGCCGGTTTGCAGGGCAGAAGTTGAGACACAGATGTAGAGAACAGACATATGGACACCAAGGGGGGAAAACTGCGGTGGGGTGGGGATAGTGGTGTGCTGAATTGGGTGATTGGGATTGACATGTATACACTGATGTGTATAAAATTGATGACTAATAAGAACCTGCAGTATAAACAAACAAACAAAACAACTAATACTAAACTTTCATTGGGTTATTTGTATGGAAATATGTTAATATAAATGTTTCAGACATTACATGAAATTTCTAAAAATCTTGTATGTTCTGGTATAATGTTATAAGTCATAATCCTAGTTATTACTTTAAAATGTATATCTCAGAAATAACTAATTTTCTTGTCAACTGCATTATTATGAACTTTCATCAAATCTTTAACCGTGGTCATTTTTAAGTCTTTTGTCATTTACAGACAGTTCTGGGTGTACTCTGATGCTTTTGTAAATATGTTCCTATAAAAGGGTTTCATCTTCAGGAAATTCATGGAAAAGACTCTGACAAGTACAGGTTTCTGGTACCTGACTGTACTGCTGAACTTAATGAATAAGCATTTTCAGAACTCTAATGAAAAACTGATGAGCTCATAAAAGTGCTAACAAAAGATCAAGATGAAAAAAAAAAAATTAATTACATGGGACTGAGTGAACTGATGAGGATGAGTATAATTTTTGTGACTTTCTGGTTGAATTTAAAAAAAAGAAAAAATCCCACAAGAACTCAGAGGCAAAGAATATACAAATCAATTTTCACTGCAAAGTAAAGGAGCTGTTGCAGTGGAGGATTACTGGACTGAATATCAATATTATGACATAGTATGAGTGTGTTTCATGTTTGGTAATTGCAATCATTGTTGCTTTTGTTGTGGTCATCCATGTACAATGCTTGGTGTCAGTCTATTTATCTCTTGTAAAAATAAAATACAGTGTGTGTGAAAAAAAAAAAAAAAAAAAAAAAAGAAACAGGAAACATCTTGAATAAACAACCTAACCTTGCACCTAAAGCAATTAGAGAAAGAAGAACAAAAAAACCCCAAAGCTAGCAGAAGGAAAGAAATCATAAAGATCAGATCAGAAATAAATGAAAAAGAAATGAAGGAAACAATAGCAAAAATCAATGAAACTAAAAGCTGGTTCTTTGAGAAGATAAACAAAATTGATAAACCATTAGCCAGACTCATCAAGAGAAAAAGGGAGAAGACTCAAATTAATAGAATTAGAAATGAAAAAGGAGAAGTAACCACTGACACTGCAGAAATACAAACGATCATGAGAGATTACTACAAGCAACTCTATGCCAATAAAATGGACAACCTGGAAGAAATGGACAGATTCTTAGAAATGCACAACCTGCCAAGACTGAACCAGGAAGAAATAGAAAATATGAACAGACCAATCACAAGCACTGAAATTGAAACTGTGATTAAAAATCTTCCAACACACAAAAGCCCAGGACCAGATGGCTTCACAGGCGAATTCTATCAAACATTTAGAGAAGAGCTAACACCTATCCTTCTCAAACTCTTCCAAAATATTGCAGAGGGAGGAACACTCCCCAACTCATTCTACGAGGCCACCATCACCCTGATACCAAAACCAGACAAAGATGTCACAAAGAAAGAAAACTACAGGCCAATATCACTGATGAACATAGATGCAAAAATCCTCAACAAAATACTAGCAAACAGAATCCAACAGCACATTAAAAGGATTATACACCATGATCAAGTGGGGTTTATTCCAGGAATGCAAGGATTCTTCAATATACGCAAATCAATCAACGTGATACATCATATTAACAAATTGAAGGAGAAAAACCATATGATCATCTCAATAGATGCAGAGAAAGCTTTCGACAAAATTCAACACCCATTTATGATAAAAGTCCTGCAGAAAGTAGGCATAGAGGGAACTTTCCTCAACATAATAAAGGCCGTATATGACAAACCCACAGCCAACATTGTCCTCAATGGTGAAAAACTGAAACCATTTCCACTAAGATCAGGAACAAGACAAGGTTGCCCACTCTCACCACTATTATTCAACATAGTTTTGGAAGTGTTAGCCACAGCAATCAGAGAAGAAAAAGAAATAAAAGGAATCCAAATCGGAAAAGAAGAAGTAAAGCTGTCACTGTTTGCAGATGACATGATACTATACATAGAGAATCCTAAAGATGCTACCAGAAAACTACTAGAGCTAATCAATGAATTTGGTAAAGTAGCAGGATACAAAATTAATGCACAGAAATCTCTTGCATTCCTGTATACTAATGATGAAAAATCTGAAAGTGAAATTAAGAAAACACTCCCGTTTACCATTGTAACAAAAAGAATAAAATATCTAGGAATAAACCTACCTAAGGAGACAAAAGACCTGTATGCAGAAAATTATAGGACACTGATGAAAGAAATTAAAGATGATACAAATAGATGGAGAGATATACCATGTTCTTGGATTGGAAGAATCAACATTGTGAAAATGACTCTGCTACCCAAAGCAATCTACAGATTCAATGCAATTCCTATCAAACTACCACTAGCATTTTTCACAGAACTAGAACAAAAAATTTCACAATTTGTATGGAAACACAAAAGACCCCGAATAGCCAAAGCAATCTTGAGAACGAAAAATGGAGCTGGAGGAATCAGGCTCCCTGACTTCAGACTGTATTACAAAGCTACAGTAATCAAGACAGTTTGGTACTGGCACAAAAACAGAAATATAGATCAATGGAACAGGATAGAAAGCCCAGAGATAAGCCCACGCACGTATGGTCACCTTATCTTTGATAAAGGAGGCAAGCATATACAGTGGAGAAAAGACAGCCTCTTCAATAAGTGGTGCTGGGAAAATTGGACAGGTACATGTAAAAGTATGAAATTAGAACACTCCCTGACACCATACACAAAAATAAACTCAAAATGGATTAAAGACCTAAGTGTAAGGCCAGACACTATCAAACTCTTAGAGGAAAACATAGGCAGAACACTCTATGACATAAATCACAGCAAGATCCTTTTTGACCCAGCTCCTAGAGAAATGGAAATAAAAACACAAATAAACAAATGGGACCTAATGAAACTGAAAAGCTTTTGCACAGCAAAGGAAACCATAAACAAGACCAAAAGACAACCCTCAGAATGGGAGAAAATATTTGCAAATGAAGCAACTGACAAAGGATTAATCTCCAAGATTTATAAGCAGGTCATGCAGCTCAATAACAAAAAAACGAACAACCCAATCCAAAAATGGGCAGAAGACCTAAATAGACATTTCTCCAAAGAAGATATACAGATTGCCAACAGACACATGAAAGAATGCTCAACATCATTAATCATTAGAGAAATGCAAATCAAAACTACAATGAGGTATCATCTCACACCGGTCAGAATGGCCATCATCAAAAAATCTAGAAACAATAAATGCTGGAGAGGGTGTGGAGAAAAGGGAACACTCTTGCACTGTTGGTGGGAATGTAAATTGATACAGCCACTATGGAGAACAGTATGGAGGTTCCTTAAAAAACTAAAAATAGAACTACCATACGACCCAGCAATCCCACTACTGGGCATATACCCTAAGAAAACCATAATTCAGAAAGAGTCATGTACCAAAATATTCATTGCAGCTCTGTTTACAATAGCCAGGGCATGGAAGCAACCTAGGTGTCCATCATCGGATGAATGGATAAAGAAGATGTGGCACATATATACAATGCAATATTACTCAGCCATAAAAAGAAATGAAATGGAGGTATTTGTAATGAGGTGGATGGAGTTAGAGTCTGTCATACAGAGTGAAGTAAGTCAGAAAGAGAAAAAGAAATACAGTATGCTAACACATATATATGGAATCTAAGGAAAAAAAAAAAAAAAAAGGTCATGAAGAACCTAGTGGCAAGATGGGAATAAAGACACAGACCTACTAGAGAATGGACTTGAGGATATGGGGAGGGGGAGGGGTGAGATGTGACAGGGTGAGAGAGTGTCATGGACATATATACACTACCAAATGTAAAATAGATAGCTAGTGGGAAGCAGCCGCATAGCACAGGGAGATCAGCTCGGTGCTTTGTGACCAACTAGAGGGGTGGGATAGGGAGGGTGGGAGGGAGGGAGATGTAAGAGGGAAGAGATATGGGAACATATGTATATGTATAACTGATTCACTTTGTTATAAAGCAGAAGCTAACACACCATTGTAAAGCAATTATACTTCAATAAAGATGTTAAAAAAAAAAAAAAAAAAAAAAAAGAATCTCTATAAACCCCACACAGGTTAAATATACATAGCATGCTTATGCACAAAATAGGAAAATTGAATAGGAGGAATAAAGAAAATTCGAAAGAACAAATATGTAGGAAGACAAAATGAATATTGACTTGAAAAAATACATCTTGAGTGAGTTTAATATAAAAGTAAAATTTAAATGAATTTTTGTGGAAATTGACAAGCTGAATCTAAAATGTATATAGAAATGCAAAGAACCAGAAATAGCCAAAACCAAAAGTTGGAGTACTTCCACCACTAACTAGCAAGATTTTCATAAAGTTAACATATTTAAGGTTTCATGGAATGGTACCAGTGTACACAAATGGATCAATGGTACAAAATAGAGAGTCTGGAAATAGATTCATTCATAAATAGTCACCTGATTTATGACAAAGGTGTGACTGTTATTTCTGTGGGGAAATTGTGGTCCTTAAAATTAATATTGCCAGGTCAATTGGATATCCATATAAGGCAAAAAAAGAACCTTGACCCCAATTCACACCATTTACAAAAAAAAAAAATTCCAGATAAATCATGCACCTAAATCTGAAAGGCAAAACAATAAAGTTTCTAGAGAAGAAAACATAGGAGAACATATTCATGACCTTGAGGCAGGCAAATACTTCTTAAGACACAAAAAAAACACTAACCATAAAGGAAAAGGCTGATAAATTTGACTTCATTAAAATTAAATACTTCTACTCATCTAAATGCACACTTTACAGTCTGAAAAGCAAGGCTTAGAGTGGGAGAAGATATTTTCAATATGCTTATCTGATACGTGTAATATATCACATATATACAGTATATGTGTAATTATATCACATATCTGATATCTGTAAATATATGTGCATATAATTAATCAGTCATGCCTCAGTATTCACAGGAGATTGGTTCCAGGACCCACCATAGATACCAAAATTTGTGGCTGCTCAAGCCCCATAATCAGCCCTCCATACCCACAGATTCCACATCCACAAACACAACCAACCACAGATCATAAACAATACTACATGATCCACGGTTGGCTGAATCTGTGGATATGGAACCCATGAATATGAAGAGCTGACTGTAATTTTTTTAAGTCAGACGATCCATCAAAAAGTAAGCAACAAACATGAACAGGATGGTCAGTACCCAAGTGGCTAACAAACATAGAAAGTTGTTCAGCATTAGTAGTGAGTAGGAAAATGCAAATTAAAATCATGATGAGCTACTACTCTATTCCCACCAGAATGGCAAAAATGACAAGGACTGACAATGCCAAGTGTTGGCAAGGATGTGGAGCAACTGGAACTCTCACAAACTTCTGTTGGAAGTATAAGTTGATACAGCCACTTTGCAGCAATGTTTGTCAATATCCACTAAAGCTGAGTATATTCATGCCAGCAATTTCACGTCTATGAATCTAACAGGAATGGATATGTACATTCAATAAATGACTGGTAGAGGGCACAAGAGAAGCTTTTAGAGTGCTGTTATTGTATATCTTTATCATGGTGGTAGATATGTGTGTGTTCACTCTGTAAAAATTGATCAGCTCTATTCTTATGCTTTTTCCTTGCTATACTTTTGTAAGTTATACTTCAAAACAGTTTTACTTAGAAAGAAAGAACTAGAACCCTAAGCCATATACCTATTAAAAACAACAAAACAAAACCCAAAACTACTCACTTGTGAAATTCAGATGGCTAGAAGCTAGAGAGATGGCACAAAACAGATTCATTCATGTTTAGTCATTTGATTTGTGACGAAGGTGTAACTGTGGTTTCTGTGTGAGAAATCATGGTCTCTTCAGTTAAAATTGCAAAGCTGGGGTGAAAAGCATATGATGAATTTTTGGCCCAAGCTTTTCTCAGGTCTTGTCTAACTTCCAGATGTTATGATTTGCCAAAACCTCTACATATAACCCTCTGGTGGAACAAAAGACCGGGGTTGTCAAGAGAAAGGACCATCTAATTGATAATAGATGGTGGCCATTGTCTGTCCCATTGTGCTGAAAAATTGTGATTCCCTCCTGCCTTCTCCTCATTCGCTAGCTGCAGTGTCTTCATCAGCCAGGCCCTTGGTTAAAACCTCCAGAAAGCTCATCATCTCTCTTTGCCAGCAGGATATCTGGCAGGTCTGAGTTCTGTCTGGAATATATCCCTGAGCCAGCACCATGGCTTCCGGAACAGAGCAGAGAGTGGCACTATTTCTATGAATAATGAAAGCATTATGTGACTTGTGAAGAGAAGATGCAGACCAAAAGTGAGCTTCACTATCGCCAGAGCATTTGCAAATCAGAAGACATATAGCAACTACATGGTGTCATCATGAGAAGTTTTTCTTCTCCTAAAATTGACTCTCGCAAACAGTCAAGGCAGTTGGATGAAAATAGATCCCATGGTTGAACAGATGCTGGAACCTGGGACTTAAGCATGAGACTGATGCATCATCATTATGGTGCTACCTCCAGGGAAAGCAGGCCCAGAGCAGCATGATGTCATGGTGACAGAGCAGCACACAAAGCATATGCCGTAGGACCGTGAGTTCTTACCTCTCTGGGTAAGGGTCTCCTTCAGTAGATTCACTTGGGAAGAGCCCTTCAAGGTACAGACCATGCAACCAGCAAAAATCTGTGCTATTGCTCTATGGACACATCTGGGTGGCTTCCAAGCTGGTTGTGCAGGAGTTTCACAAAATGCCCATAAGAAATTAGCTGTTCTGTTAACACCCAATGTCTTGCTTCCCCACATCTGGGTCTTTACCCCTATCATTCTTTCCTCATGGAATATCCTGCCCCTACTCCCTCGCCAGCTATAAAAACTCAATCCCCCACTTCCCAGCCCAAGTGAAATGCCAACTCATTCCTAAGCTTCCCTCAATCTTCATCTGACCACATCATGTCAATATACTGTTGAAGATCATCCAGTGGCTCTTGGCTGCCTTCAGAATATAGCCCAAGCTCTCCTGAACCCCCATAGTGCCATTTATTCTCTAACACAATGCAAAACTTAATGACATTTCATCATAAGCTACTACTTGTGTGCAGTCTTCCCCTCCTGTAGCCTTGATCCATGAGGACAGAAGCCTCTCTGATTCCCTTTTCTTCTCTACTTGGCCTTGCGTGGGGCTTGGCACAAAGGAGACAATATTGATCAACTAAATGAACAAAAGGCAATTAAAGTTAAATGCATCCAAATAGAAAGCTGCAGGGGACATAGTGGATTCATCCCAGATTGTTTCTGAGCTGGAGTAACAAGAAACCAACATCAGCTTCTCCTAGAAACATAACTCTCCAGATCTCTAAGTTAGAAAGAGACCCCAAAAGTCATTGTTTTTAGGCTGACCCTTCATCATTCCTTAAGACTGAAATCCACATCTTCCTTGGCATAGCCAGAGGCATGGCAGAAATAATCATGACCAAGGAAAATAAGTCTTCAGTGTTGGGAGAGTAGAGTGAGTTTTCTCCCCTGGGTGGGTAAGTAGGGCTTCTATTTCTTAGCCCTCAGATTTGGGTAAAGAAATAACATTCATTTCTGCAACATAGGCACCTAGAGTACGCCAGGCACTTTACAAAGCAACAGCAGTACATGGTATATAGATGTGTCACCATTCTGAAGAATGATATGGCCTAGTGAAGAAATAGACACAGTAATATGCCTCAATAAATTTTTTAATAATCAAAATATGTGAATAAAATTCCATGGTGAAAGGGAAGGACTCTACCAACACTGCCGATGAGTCTAGAAGGGGAGACTGACATGCACACAAACAAGTACAAGGCAATACATCAGATGCTACAATAGTAATGTGTGCAAAACACTGTGGACGCCTGGGGAGGGAGCATGGCCAAGTCTACAGACAGGATAATGGCTGAGCTGAGTCCTGTGGGATCAGGAGGTAGGATCAGGTGGAGGGAGTAACATTTGCTCAAATATGAAAGAGTGAAAGATCATAGTTGAAGAAAAGCAAGGATTCTGTTAGGCTAGAGTATAGAGTACAGGATGAAATTAGGCAAAAATAAGGCAAAATATGGAAGTCGTTGCCAAACTGGCTTTGAAAACCATGTCAAGTTTGGACTTGATCCTGAAGGCAGTGGGCAGGCTACAGAATACTTGACATAATTCTAAAGAGATCCGTGGAAGATCACCCAACTTCAGAGTGGGAGGTGAACTGAAATCAGATAGTCACAGAGGCAGGAAAGCTGGCTTGAGTCTTAGCTCTGGGCTGGGTGGAAGATGGGGTCCTACACTAAGTCTGTATTGAAGAAACTGTAGACTGTATTCAAGAAATACAGGCAAAGAAAACTTAACAGGAGTCCATGACCTGTTTGTATGTGGACGGGGAAGAGGAAACCAGAATGACTTGAATGTTTGTACCTTGAATATCAAGTTAAGTAGTGATGTCATTCACAGACACAGGGAAGACAAAAGGGAAGACTGACATGAGGGAGACAATGAATTCAGTTCTGAACTTGATGGATGCTAGGTGCTGTTCTGCTATATGACTGGGGATAAACTTTGTAGCCATCAGTGACCTGGGATCACCACTTGCCTGTATTCCCTGTCCCATCCCATCCCTTTTTCTCATTCCCAGCCCACTTTTCCAATGTAGGTGCTGAGGTGTCTTGTTAACTCATCTTGGAACCATCTAGGCATGCAGGGAACATGCCACTCTTCCATTTCCCTTCCTCTAACCTTTACTCTCCTCAGTCTCACTGTGGTGGGCAGAATAATAGACCCCCAAAGATGTCCTAAACCTTGGTACCTAAGGTGGACATGTTACCTTACATAACAGGAAGGACTCTGCAATGTGATTAAGGTTAAGAACCTTAAGATGGGGCTTCCCTGGTGGCGCAGTGGTTGAGAATCTGCCTGCTAATGCAGGGGACACGGGTTCGAGCCCTGGTCTGGGAAGATCCCACATGCCACGGAGCAACTAGGCCCGTGAGCCTCAACTACTGAGCTTGCGCGTCTGGAGCCTGTGCTCCGCAACAAGAGAGGCCGTGATAGTGAAAGGCCCATGCACCGCGATGAGGAGTGGCCCCCTCTTGCCACAACTAGAGAAAGCCCTCGCACAGAAACGAAGACCCAACACAGCCAAAAATAAATAAATAAGATAAAAAATAATTAATGAAAAAAAAAAAGAACCTTAAGATGGAAGATTATCCTAGAGTATCCAGGTGAGTCTGACCCAATCACACAAGTCCTTAAAAACATAGAACCTTTCCAGGCTGCAGTGAATCAGAGCAATGGCAGTCTGAGACAACTTAGTTTGCTGTTGCTGGCTTGAAAGATAGAGGAGGAGCCATGAGCCAGACATCCTCTAAAGGCAAGGGAACAGATTCTCTCCTAGACCCTCCAGAAAAGAACACAGCTTTCCTGGTACCTTGATTTTAGCCCAATGAGACCACATCAAATTTCTGACCTACAGAATTATAAGATAATAAATTAGTTTTAAGCCACCAAGGTTGTGATAATTTGTTACAGCTGCAATACTCGCAAACCTACTCACTTCATTTCAGGACATTCTTCAAATTTAAATCCCTATTGAAAGCAATTGACAACTTTTCAAAAAGATTCTATAGGAAGGAGAGGCCCAGGGTCTCCTTCTTAATATCAACAGTCCTGGGGTTCCTAGAGGGCCAAGGATTCTATAATAAAAGCAATTCGTGTCATGTCATCAGATAACCTGGTGAGAGACTAAGAATTGAGGTGAGAGGGAAACCTGGAAAAGAAGATATGTTAGTAAATGAGACAGGGGGAGGGAAGGAGAGAAAATGAAAACAAAGATGGCATAACAGTGAAACCAAGAAAGGACAGCCTTTAAGTGGTAGGTGCTGGTCAGAAGCATTAAATGCTACAGAGAGGAGAAAATTGAATTTGACAACAAGCAGGTCATTAGTGGTCTTCAAAGGAAGCATTTCAGTGAAGAGAAAGGGCAAAAGCTAGAATGCAGAAGATTGGAGAGAGACTAGAGAAAGAATTAAGAAGTAAATAAGCTGTGGGCAACCTCTTAGAAAAGACTATGCATTATTCATCTTTATATCCATAGCACTCAGCACAATGAACACAGTGGGTGCTCATTAAATGTTGACTTGAGTGAAGTACTGGAGTCAGTGGGTATAGACCAGCACTTCTCACACTTTGTTGTGCATACAAATCACCTGGGGATTCTGATGTAGTAGGTCTGGGGTGAGACCTGAGATCCTGCATTTCTAATAAGCTCCCAGATGATGCTGATGATGGAGCTGGTCTGTGGACCTCATTTTGAGTAACAAGGATGTGGATTACCCCAACCAATCACCTAGCGATCACGACTCCTCTTGGTTCCTGGGTAACATTATGATCCCAGAGACCAGTATGACTTCTGAAATCGTAGAATTTTATTGACTTCATGATACACATCTGCACAGCAGGGCCAAACCAGACACCAAACCAGGCCCAGCACATGGGAGTTGACATTCATAAAAGGTTTTGTACCCCAAATACTCTCCACATTGCAGCACTTTTCACAATTCCCTCCAAGCTCAACACCACCATCAATCCCTCCATCACCAACGTAACTGTTCATATCCCACCATCGACCAATAGAAAAAGTGAGACTTTGATATTAGTCATGGGGAGAGGTGTTCTCATCCAGTGACCTCAGGAGTTCCAAATGTATGGATTTAAAAACAGCCATCTGGATCAGGACCGCCCCCACCAATAGAGATATTTCTCAGAGTGGGACACGGCTCCCAGTTCCTCACCCTCTTCCCACAGGGCAGCAGCGGCACCAGACCACATACATACATCCTACAAAACAAACCTGGGGAAGGTGAATAATCCCAATCCTAATCATCTATTTATATCCCAATAAAAAAGAAAAGCTATTAAACATCTTAATATAAAATGCCATGCAGGATGTCATTAAATGGCACCACCCTGGATATGCAGACACAGGATGCCAGAGGCAGTATTAACCTTTAAAAAAGATATTATCAAGGGAACCAAAAAGGATAATAATTTGGGCAAAAAGGGTGAGGTAGGCCTTTCCCCTTAAAGTGAGTGTCCATCACAGCTCACCCCAAACACATTTTCTCAGCTCCGTTTTTATGTTGTCCCAACCCACCTGTTAGAGGAATTCCGCCCATAGGAAAAGGAAGTAGACTAGCAACTAAAGGTCAGTGAATCAGTCGGCTCTCTTTCAGTGAAAGTCACACAAAACTGCATCCATGTCAGCTTTAATAAAAGAGAATTTGTTTGCTGGCATCACTGAAAAGCCCCTGGATGGGGCACAATTCAGGGTTTAAACAATGTCCTGAGTTTGTCTCATGACTCTGCTGCCTCTGGGTTGGCTCCAAATCCAGGCTGTACAGGGGGTTCCCCCTTCCCAGTTTCAGTCTTGTATATCACAGCAATTCGCTCATCTGGGGGAGCCCACCTCCCCTAGAGCGCAAACCAGAGACCTGGGTGGGGGCCCATTGATCCTGTCTGGCAAGACCTGGGTTATGGGTTCATCTCTGTAAATGATAGAGGTTGAGTTGGGGAACAGAATGTCCCACCCCCACTGATCTGATTGGGTCTTATGTTCTACTTTAGGGTTACCTTCATTGTCAGAAGCTCTTGGGCTGAATAGAGGCAAGGATTAATTCCCCTCAATCCAACCAAGGTCCTGTTTGCCCCAGAAAGGGAGAGTGATACTGAGAGGGAAGTGCACCAAATGTCCACCCTACTCAGGTTTGTACACACATTTGGGCCCAAATCTGTTACAATGAGGGAAACCCAGACTCCCGATGATACACATCAGTGACTCAGACCCTCCTGCAGATCATTCGCACCACTGGAGGCATCCCTGCTCTGATGCTCTGCTCACACCAGCTTCTGGTGACCCATTCTGTGTTCTGGAGCCATACCCACCATCTCTCCTTATCCCCTTTGCAGAGATCTTCAGTGAAGGTTGGTCCTGCCTGTTGCTTCACTTAACACTTACATCTGAGCTAATTCCTTCTCTCCTGCTTATCTGCTCACCATGGAAGAGCTTAGAAGCAGGACTCATGGCAGGCTCAGCATAAAGGAAACTGAATAGGCCAAATCCCTGCCCTTCAGACCAGATTGGAGTCCTGCTTCAGAAAAATCAATGTCTTTATTTCTTTTCTTTCTTATGAGTCAAGCTCCCAGATGTAGAGAGCAGGGCACTGTCAATTGCTGGTATGATGAAAGAGTGGCTTGAAGGTATTGTGTTTCCCAGAAGGGCCAAGAGAGAAATTTTTAGTCACTGCCCCTGTTGAAAAGTTTAAGAGATTTTACATCACAATGTACTCTGTGACTATGGTGTGCTTCCTACTTCTCAGTGATGCTTGTCTTGACCAGTTCCTTGACAATCCAAAGAAATCAATCAAGGCAATTTTCCATCTAAATGTATTAGTTCACCAAAAATCTAGGTTAGCTTAATAAGAAACACTCATCCATTTACGCAGGTTATTTATTGAGAGACAGCACAGTTGGGTGGTAAAAAACATGAACTTGGGAGCCAGAAATAACTGATTTCAAGTTCCCGTTCTGCACCTTACTGGCTGAGTGAGCTTGGACAGGTTATTCAATCCTTTTGAGCCCCCATTTGCCATGTGTTTGTGAGGATGCCCTGAGATGATCACGTTTGTAAAGTACTTAGCATAGTACATAATGTGCAATAAGTACTCAATACATGTTCTTGTTAAGGGCCAGATACTCTGCTAGGTTCCAGACCACAGGATTGAATAAGATATAATAACAGAATATTAAAATGGAATGAGATATTAAAAAAATATCATCTACCCCCTAGGAAATCTGGGGCCAGAGGGAGGAAGGGACTTGCCCAAAGGCACAGACTAGTGTGGCAGGGCCAGGGTAGGACTCAGCCTTCTGACTCCATCTTTGTATAAAGTTTCAAGTCTCTGTGAAGAAGGTTCCAAACTGGCTAAGACAAGCAGGCACATAAAAGATTATTGTTTCAAGATGTGGACATACAGATTCCATCTCAGTTTAGATTCTGAAATCTGCCCTGTGATCCAGCTGCCCCAGCCCCCAATTACTGCCTGATGATGCATGCACTGCATCTTGCTTTTACTGGTTTGGCAGCAAGGAAACAAAGGCAGTGGCTCCCAGCACAGCTCTGAAGCAGTGTCCTGCAGCAGGTGGCTGATGTCCGGGTCCCTTTGGAGTAGGAAAGGCAGATCATAATTGCTGATTAGGTAAGAAGGCAGGGGACATGTCCCTGCCACCAATTCCCAAAATTTAACAGTGCAGACCTCTGCATATGGTGGTCTATCTAGTGTCTCACAAACACCATTCAATCATCTAATCATAATTATATCATGCTTACCCCTTCCTAATCCCTTGGCAAGGTCCTAAGGGCCCCAAGTTAGATCTAGGACCCCAGCCAAATCTTGATGCTATATTTCATTTATTTTGGCTTCTGTCAGGGAGCACTACTAATGCATATAAACCACCCTGCAAGTCAAATACAGGGGTTTTTATTTCCAGTCCAGATGGGCACAGTTCTCCAGCGGAGCCCCTGCTAGGCACTGACACAGATGCCCTAGGGGTCAGGATGAGACCATGACCAGACTCAAACATTTCATATGCAAAATGGAGCCCATCGCACCCAGAGTATCCTGAATCCCATTTCTTACACCTCCCCAAAACCAGTGTCAGGTTGCCGGGCAACTATGAGAGCTGAGAAAGCCTGAACTCAGTTTTCAAATCTGATGGAGGTGAGAAAGGTCCAAAAAAACCTGTAAAGAAATTGAGTCAAATTAATCTTCTTGCCAGAGACAGCATCCCTCTCCCTCCAAGACATCCTTCCCATCAGATCTTGAACTGGATTGAACCGTTCATTCAATAACTTCATTTAAGCTGGGACGAAGTGAGAGAGTGGCATGGACATATATACACTACCAAATGTAAAATAGCTAGCTAGTGGGAAGCAGCCTCAAAGCACAGGGAGATCAGCTCGCTGCTTCGTGTCCACCTAGAGGGATGGGATAGGGAGGGTGGGAGGGAGACGCAAGAGGGAGGAGATATGGGGATATATGTATATGTATAGCTGATTTACTTTGTTATAAAGCAGAAACTGACACACCATTGTAAAGCAATTATACTCCAATAAAGATGTTAAAAAAAAAAAAACTTCATTTACTATGTGTCAGGTCCTTTGCTAGGTACAGCATTATATTAGTGCTCAAGACAACAAAAATCTCTACCCTTCCAGAGTCACAGACTTGCACGAAATATGGACAGAAGTACTGGAGCATACAACTGATCTAAACTCAGAGGGGCAGGGGAGACTCCCTTGAAGAAGTGAGGTTTAAGCTGAGACCAGAACCACGGGTAGGAGTTAGCTGGGGGAAGAGAGGGTATCTCAGGCAAAGGGAGCAGCATGAGTGAATTCCCTGAGATGGGGCATTATAAAATATTGATGATGATAACGATGATGACGATGATGATGGCAGCTACCATTTACTTATAAGGTATATAATTTATATGGATTGACTCATTTGATCCTAGAACAACCACATGAAGTGAGTACTATTATTCCTATTTTTTAAAATTTATATTGGAGTATAGTTGATTTACAATGTTGTGTTAGTTTCAGGTGTACAGCAAAGTGAATCAGTTTTATATATATATATATATGTTATATACATATATATATAATTTTATATATATATATTTATATCATTCTTTTTTTTTTAGATTCTTTTCACATATAGGCCATTACAGAGTACTGAGTAGAGTTCCCTGTGTTATACAGTAGGTTCTTACTAGTTATCTATTTTGTATATAGTAGTGTGATTATGTCAATCCCAATCTCCCAATTTATCCCTTCCCCCGTTATCCCCTGGTAACCATATGTTTATTTTCTACATCCTTGACTCTACTTCTGTTTTGTAAATAAGTTCATTTGTACCCTTTTATTTAGATTCCACATATAAGCAATATCATATGATATTTGTCTTTCTGTGTTTGACTTACTTAACTCAGTATGACAATCTCTAGGTCCATCCATGTGGCTGCAAATGGCATTATTATTCCTATTTACAGAGGATGAACTAAGACTTTGGAGTTGAGTCAAGTTACATAACCTTGCCCCAGTCACATGGACAGTAGTAACTGGATTTTAATCCAGCCAAACCTGGCCCAGGAGCCTGCATTCTAATGACCAGCATTCAATCATTCATTCATTCATTCCTTCATTAACTCATACTGAGCACCTGGCTAAGAGTTGGGGGGATAAAGAAGACAAAGACCTACTCGCCTCCAGGGAGCTCACAGTCCTTCAGAGAAGGCACAAGGGCCTGGAACAGGGGCCAAGCTTGAAACTCGGGCTCTTGTACTACCTCCCATGTCTGGCCTACCCAGCAGCCAGGGCCACTCCTAAGATTCGTAGGGTCCAGGACAAGAGTACAGATGGAGCCCACTATGCTCCTTTCCTAGGGCTGTCAGAAAAATTTACCACAAATCTGGTGGCTCTAAACAGCAAGAATCTATTATCGCACAGGTCTGGAGCTGAGAAGTCTGAAATCAAGGTGTCAGCAGGGCCCTGTTCCCTCTGAAGACCTTAAGAGAGAATGCCTCCATGCCTCTTCCAAGGGGTCCAGGGGCCCTGGGCTTGGGGCTGCCTCTGTCTTCACATGGCCTTCTCCCCTGTGTTTCTATGTCTTCTCTTCTCTTATAAGGACACTCATCGTTGGACTTATGGCCCACCTGTTAATCCAGGATCATCTTATCGCAAGACCCTTCACTTAATTATATCTGCAAAGACCCTTTCCCCAAATAAGCTCATATTCTCACGTACCAGGGGTTAGGACTTGGACATATCTTTTTGGGGCTACAATTCAACCCACTAAACCCACATACCATGTGGCTAAATATGTAAAAGTTATAAATAAAGCTAACTGTCAAGCCTCTTCAATAAGTGGTGCTGGGAAAACTGGACAGCTACATGTAAAAGAATGAAATTAGAACACTCCCTAACACCATACACAAAAATAAACTCAAAATGGATTCGAGACCTAAATGTAAGACCGGACACTATAAAACTCTTAGAGAAAAACATAGGAAGAACACTCTGTGACATAAATCACAGCAAGATCTTTTTTGATCCACCTCCTAGAGTAACGGAAATAAAAACAAAAATAAACAAATGGGACCTAATGAAACTTCAAAGCTTTTGCACAGCAAAGGAAACCATAAACAAGACGAAAAGACAACCCTCAGAATGGGAGAAAATATTTGCAAACGAATCAACGGACAAAGGATTAATCTCCAAAATATATAAACAGCTCATTCAACTCAATATTAAAGAAACAAACAACCCAATCCAAAAATGGGCAGAAGACCTAAATAGACTTTTCTCCAAAGAAGACATACAGATGGCCAAGAAGCACATGAAAAGATGCTCAACATCACTAATTATTAGAGAAATGCAAATCAAAACTACAATGAGGTATCACCTCACACCAGTTAGAATGGGCATCATCAGAAAATGTACAAACAACAAATGCTGGAGAGGGTGTGGAGAAAAGGGAACCCTCTTGCACTGTTGGTGGGAATGTAAATTGATACAGCCACTATGGAGAACAATATGGAGGTTCCTTAAAAAACTAAAAATAGAATTACCATATGATCCAGCAATCCCACTACTGGGCATATACCCAGAGAAAACCGTAATTCAAAAAGACACATGCACCCCAATGTTCATTGCAGCACTATTTACAATAGCCAGGTCATGGAAGCAACCTAAATGCCCATTGACAGATGAATGGATAAACAAGTTGTGGTACATATATACAATGGAATATTACTCAGCCCTAAAAAGGAACGAAATTGAGTCATTTGTTGAGACGTGGATGGATCTAGAGACTGTCATACAGAGTGAAGTAAGTCAGAAAGAGAAAAACAAATATCGTATATTAACGCATGTATGTGGAACCTAGAAAAATGGTACAGATGAACCCGTTTGCAGGGCAGAAGTTGAGACACAGATGTAGAGAACAAATGTATGGACACCAAGGGGGGAAAACCGCGGTGGGGTGGGGATGGTGGTGTGCTGAATTGGGCGATTGGGATTGACATGTATACACTGATGTGTATAAAATTGATGAGTGATTAAAAAAAAAGAAAAAAATAGATCTTTCTATGCTTGTAAGCATAATTTAAAAAAAAAAGCTAACTGTCAAATAACTTTTATTGTATCTTCTTACCTTGACATTTACACCATCATGACAACAAAAGTTTAAAAATATGTGCATATGGTTTCATATGATCAAGGTTGACCGAATTTAGTCATCATAGCTTATGTGTGATGACCTATTGATGGGCTGACAGTATTTGGGTACGTAATAAATATATACTTACCCAATTATTTATAATAATTCATAAAGTATTATATATGTGTTCCATGAAATTTATTTCTCTTGCCTTCAGTTTGGTGAAATCACTATGTATGTTTCTATAATCAAGAATTTCATGTAATTTGTGTTCAGTTGGCACAAATGAGGATAATGATAACACTCACCTCACAGGGCTGCTGTGAGGGCGAAATGGGTCCAGCCTGCAAAAAATAAAATGTAAATTGTATTCAGTGTGTACAAAATTGGAATACATTTTCACTTCAAATGTAAATTGAGTCTAAAACTTTGTAACATTACATTTATTTCTGGAATAATTATGAATATCTTTCTTCTAAAATATTCAGTTATCTATTAAATTTATAAGGTAAAATATAAATTGTAATGAAAGAATATCAAATATTTTAACAATTATTTAAATCAATCCTAATTTTTAATTCAACTTTTTGAAAATTTAATTAAAGCCTCATAAATATTTTATAAAAATAAGATTATTTTGTAATTTGAGCAATCAGTGCCCATTTAGTTGAACATGTCAATAATCTGTTGTTACTGATGTTATATCAGGAACACATTATGTCTAGACCTACACATATACAAATTTAAGAGTAATATGAAATGTCTAGTATTGCAAAATATTCCCCATTCACTATATGTAATGGTTGTGAATACCATATTAATTCTGAGTACCTCCAGAACCACAAACTGGAACATGAAGAGAAGCCAAAAAATAAATAAATAAAAGGATATGTGGCATTTCTAAAAAATTACACTTTAGCATGGCAGAACCTACTGCACTCAGGTTGCCTGAGAGGAAGGAGCTGACACACTAATTTGCCTTTTCTGTTACCTAAGTGCTTCCACTGCTCCAGTTCTCCCTGGTCCTCCTCTAATGACAACACCCGAACACCCATAGACCTGAAGGAGATGACTTGTGTTTCAAGGACGTAGAGCAGGAAACAAGGAGAAGTGTTTCCCTGGGGCCTGAATTGTGTTGGTCCTGAGAGCCGATGTTCAGTGTTAGATTGTGATGTACCAGCAACAACAGCTGTATCTCAAGTGACAGAGGCCCCCGTGTGCTCTTACATAAATTGTATTGTGTGTGTATGTTCTTGTGACACACACATCCCTCTAAACCGTAAGGATTGGGACAGGGACCTCGCTTGCCCAAGGCAAGTTCTGGAATACAACTCCCAGAACTCTGTTTTTTTCCTCCTCTAAATCCCACCTGATCCTCCCCCCACCCAGAAAAGGGCCTTCATCCTCTCCTCTGGCCTCCAGAGAATGAAAGCCAGCCTTGAATACTCTGCCTTGGAGCTGTTGCTGGGGAGCGCTCCCCCAAGATGTCTGCCACTGACCTCCTCGCCACCTACATTCTCCATCTCCTGCTGGCCTCTCCAAGGCCACCTGTACTTTTCTCTGGAATCAGCTGACCTGTGTGCCCCTATACTTTCCTGACAGTCTGTTTGCCAGGGCTCCCAGGTCTCTTGCCACACACTTGCTTCTTGCTATACCCTGTTCTCTCTTCTGAGGCCTGTTGGCTGACAGCCCAGCTCTGGTTACCTTGAGGAGTGTCACCTAAGCTAGATCCCTGGATAACCTCTTTGCTCTTGCAAAATTTGCATGGCATGCTCTTCTCCCTCCTGGGTTAGTGGAGGCTCCAGACTGGCCTCTCCAGCTAACAGAAGCCCATCATAGAAAATATGGGAGGGATAGATCTACATCTCCCAACCTTGACTACATGCAGTGTCTTATTAAAATAAAGGTTGCAAATGGTATCCAGTCTGCAAACATGGGTTTTTTGGTTGTTTTCTTAGCTAGCAGTTTTTAAAAGTTTGATTCTGAATGTCTTTAATTAGAACTTGCCTACTTCTCCCAATTTTCTTATACCCAGCCCAGTTTACACATTTACATCACCAGTCTAGTCCTGTATGTAAACAATAAAACATTGTTTTTAGAGCTAGATAGAAGTGGATTTGAAACTCTTCTCTGCTTCTTACCAGTTTGTACTCTTAAACAAGTTGTATATCCTTTCAGAGCTTAGTTTTCTCATCTTTCAAAGGGAATGACAAAACATACCTAGCAGGTTTGTGATGAAGGCCAAAAGAAAGTGTTTAGTATAGTGTCTGCACACACTGGGTGCTCAGCAATTGGGAGCTCTGTTCCCCTCATACAGGCTCCCTGATTCTCAAGGTGCACTCTCAAATCTGCCAGTAGGGTCAGGGTTTCTCAGTCTGGATACTTTATAACCTGGCTCTGATGGGACCCCTTCCTTCCTCCTTTTGGATGAAGCAATTAAGGACTTTAGGGGACAGCCTGCGGCCAGGAACCTAAGTCAACTAAATCCGATAAATGACTTCTTCTATTATGTAGAAATCATGGGTACTTGTAGGTACTAATTGGCTGTCTTCTCTACTTTCCTTTACAGCATTTAAGTAGTACCTTAACACAATTTTATTTTGGAGCTTTCTAATTATATCACTCCGGGCACCTATTGTCGATGAGCTTGCCAGTGGGAAAAAAAAAAATGGAGAGTTATTTATGCATTCTTACATTCCACAAGCATTTACGGGGTAGCTGTGATGATCTCAGCACTGCAGAGCATGTCAAAGTAAAAGATGCATTCCCTGCCCTAGAGGAACCTAAAGACTCACTGGTGAGAAATAATAAACATGTGGGAAATGATCAAATCAAAACTCTATGAATCAGATGGTGAGTATTTAAGGGGAATGATGTGGGAAAACTTAATAAATAATTATAATAATAATAAATCTGTATTTTTAAACTATTTTTAAATATAAAGAAATAAAGCAGATGGAGGAATATACCCTGGACCATGAACAAAGCCCTGGCGACTGGACAGAGCCGGTGAGGAGCCTGACCCAGTTGGAACGAAAGTCCCAAGTGGATGAGTGGCTTCATTTCTACAGACACTGTCAGGCTCTAAATGATCGCTATAATGCCCCAAGTATTTTCCTTGCCCCTGGTCTTTCTTCTACGTAGGCCAATCTGTCACACTCTAGTATGAAAAAATATTCTAAATACTATGTGAGAAATAATCACTCTCCCACTCAAAAACTTTCAATGGCTCTCTGCTCCCTGCCGAATCCCACTGGTCACTGAATCCAACTCCCCCCACCCTGTGGTATCCTTGTAGATCAGAGGGCACCTCCAGGGTTGGATTGAAGTGCAGTTGGATAAAGAGAGGTAGCAAACTGGGTTTGAATCCCAGCTCAGCCACCAGCAAGCTATGTAGACCTCTAAGGAACATAGTTCACCTTTTGTGCCTCAAATTCATGCCTCACAGAGTTATTGAGGGAGTTACAACATTTAAATGCAATTAAAAGGCTTAGAATACTGCTTAGCACATAGTAAATGCTCAATAAATGTTGGATATTAGTAGAGGAATATAAGTGTTGATTAGTGGAGCAAGTGAACAAGGAGAGAGGTCTCCACTCCCAACACTTAAAGCTGATTGGACGGCCCAATGTAGATGCAGAGGATAAACTTTTCTCATCCATGGGTAGTATAAATTGGGGAGGGATAGCAAATATGTCCGATGACAGAATCATGTTCCAAAAGTATGCCAACAAGCAATTTGAAAGGGACAGATATAACAAGATACACAGAATAGGAAGAGACTCGGCTCAGTGTTTGGTGCACTGGTGAACCAGCTCTCTGGAAGGAAAAAAAAAAGCCCTAATTTGTAGCTTTTGCTGACTTCCATGGTATAAATATTCCTACCATGCCAATGCCAAGCTACCAATGTGATGTCCCTGAACTCACAATTGGGAAGAGTTGCTAGTACTGGCCCTTATGGGCCAGTATGAGCTGGTTCCAGTACACCCTGAAAACTGAAAACAGAAAGTTCTAAACCGGAGTTAATAAAAGACAAAACAGTATGAGAAAAGACGTGGCCCAGTGCCCCACCATGAAGCCTTTCCATTGAGTGAATTCAGCACGTGAGAGAAGCAGGTTAGTGAAATGGCTTAAGAGCTTGGGCTCTGTAGTCAGATAGCCATGGATTCAAATCTCACCTTCCCTGCTTGATGGTTACATGATCCTTCTTAAGTCACTATACCTCTTTAATTCTAGTTTCCTCATCTAATATAAAGTGGTGATGATGATGATGATGATAATGTGTATTTCATAAGTTTACGCACAGAGTTACATGAAAAATGTCATTTAAGAAAGAGCTTAGCAATAAGAAAAGGGTAAGCAAACAAAAGTGGGGGAAATGGACGGAATGTGTATGTAAATGAGCTTTATCTCTTGACAAATCACCCAGTATTTATTGGTTTAAAACAACAGCTGCCTATTTGCTCACTATTGGCAATCTGGGCTGAGCTCAGCGGGAATGGCTCTCCTCCTCAAGGCGTGAGCTGGGTTCCTGCTCATGTTTGCATTCAGCTGACAGTCCACAGCCTCATTCATTTGTGTAGCAGCTGGCTGGAGGCATGGAGATTACTGGGCTACGAGACCCTCACCACCCAGCAGGCAGTCTGGGCTCATTCACATGGTGGTAGTTTCAGGGTTCCCAAGAGCAACAAGAAAAAGCAAGCACCAATGCACAAGCAATTTTCAAGACTCTGGGGTCTCAAGCCTCACATTTTCTTGTCTCATTGGCCAAAGCAAGTCACATATCTAAGCCCAGAGCCAATCTGATGGGAACTACCCAAGGGTGTGGATTCAGGGTGGGAAATTATCGTTATTTTTATAATCTACTTCAATAGAAGAACAGGTATATGATAAACAAGAAAACCTGAATGGCAAATAAATGTATGAAAATATGTCCAACAGCACTAGAAATGAGGAAAATGTAAATTTAAATGATATATCATTTCATATCCATCAGGTTGAAGATTTTTAAAAGTCTGATAAAACTAAGGGATGATCTGAAAATGGAGAAATGTGAAATCTCATACACAACTGCTGGGGAGTAGGCAAATTATGACATACTCATAGAAGTCAGTAATTAAAATGAGTAAATTAGGTTTCCATGAATCAATACTGAACACACAATTCTGAGTTATAGAATCATCAGACAATAAGATTCAATACATTTTATGAGACATTTTATTTCTATGGATATATACATAGATAGTAAAGTAAAAAACGTTGGTGGGAAGGACACATGCCAACTTCAGAATAATATTTGTCTCTTGGATAAAGAGATGAAGAGCAAAGAATGCAAAATAAAATAGGCTTCAATTTTATCTGTGTATTTTATTTCTCAAAAAATAAAGTAACTATGACAAAACAGAATATTAGTTAAATTCAAGAGATAGGTCCATGAGCATTTGCTATGTTTGAAATATGTGGAATGTTGTACATTTGAAATATTTCATAATTAAAGCAACATTTAAAGAAAGAATATCTAACATCTCTTTTAAATTAAGGAGAAAAGGTCAGGGAAACAAGAGGATTAAGTTATACAACTGCTTAATTTGGCTGCCAAAAATATATTTTAGGTCACATTCATGAAGTATAGAATGTAGAAAGAAGGTGTCCACATCCCTGCTCTATATGGAGTAGTCAGAGGGTGTCTGAGCACACTTTGAAAAGGACATGCGCAAATGTGAGTGTGGCCATTCATTCAGTCAAGCACCTACCTGGCCGTCACCGTACCAGGCGCTGAGGCTACCACAGAGGACAGAAACCCTGAGTCCCTGCTCTCAGAGGCTCAGCTTCTATCCCAGCCAATGCACACAACAGCCTTAAGAGTACATGGGATCTAGGGGGTGGAGGTGGAGAGTTGATTGCATGGCGGATGGTGAAAAGCTAGACCCAAGCCAAGTTATGTGCGGAATGATGTGATGACAAGGCTGCCTCCCACCTCTCTCTGCCACACTGGCTCTGAGTCTACGGGGAACCCTGAAGCTTTAGATGGAACAGCTCTGGGTACCTTCCTGCACTGACACACTCAGCACAGACAAGGAGAAACCAGCCCGGGTGCCTTCCCCGAAGCCCAGCCTTAGCACCCCCATGAGAACTACACCCCCAAGCAGAACGGAGGATGAGAGCCCTCTGCACCCTCCATCAGCTCCTCAGAGGCCTTGATCCACGCAAGGCTGAACTGTGAAAACAGTTATTTTTGCTGTACTGTCTTTTTCTTTCTTTTCAATCTCCTATTTCCTATTCTGTAATTATTGCCAAGAAATGTTCGCAGAAAACCTGCTAGATTTCTGACAGTCTGTCATGTGGGAGAGAGATGAGCTTTTCCCAAGCGCTGCCCAGAGACTGAAATCTGACTGGGGACAGTGCAGGGAGAGGGGTTTCTGGCCCCCATAAGGAAGAAGTCTAAGGTCGCTCTGTCCAGAGCAGCAGTGGGCTGGTCCCCTGGGCTTCCCCAGACACTACACGAGAATGCTGCAAAGCAAGTGGCTGGTTGGCCTTACAAATTATATGAAATGTCTTCATTTTTTTGTGATCCCAAATAATCACTGTAAAACATTTTTAAATTATAGAAATGTTTAAGAAGACAGTGTAGCCCTGTAACCTCCTCTTCCAGAGCAAACCACAATGATTAACACTTTGATATGTGTCCCTTTCAGATGTTTTTTGATGGATATACAAACTTTTAGATATGAAAGGGAGGTTATGCTCTATGTAGACTGCCTTACAATTATCTACCTCCCAATCCCCCCATTAGGTTATATCTCGGAAGCCTTTCCCATGTCTGGATGTGCATGACTAGCTGTATGGGTTGCATTATTCATTCATTCACAAATACTCATTGAATGTGAGAACACACTTCATGTCAGGTACTGCTGTAGGCACTAGTGAACACAACTGTAAACAAAGCAAAAGTTTTGCCCTCATGAGATTTTACATCCTAGTGGCAAGGCAAAAAAAATACAAACCACAGACAGGTAAAATATAAAATCTCCAAAAGATACACGCAATAAAGAAAAACAAAGCAGATTAAGGGAACATAGTGCAACAAAGAACACTGCTGTAGTTTACACATTTAGTTTGGTCATGGAAGACTTTTCCAAGGGGTTCTGTATCCACTAACTATATCTGTGTAACAAATTTTCCCAAAACTTAGTGGTTTAAACAATAGTTATTAACACACAGTTTCCATAGGACAGGAATCCAGGAGTAGCTTAGCTGCATCCTCTGCTTCAGAGTCTCTCACAGGCTACAGTCAAGGTATCAGCCAGGGCTGTGGACATCTGAAGGCTCGACTGGGGAAGGATCCACTTCCAAACTCACATGGTTGTTGGCAAGAATTAGTTTCTCACAGGCTGTTCTCTGAGGGCCTCAGTTCCTCACTGGCTGTTTGCTGGAAACTTCCTTCAGTTCCTTGTCATGTGGGTCTCTCCATAGGGCAAATCACAACATGGCAGCTGGCTTCATCACAGCAAGCAAGAGAGAAGAGCCAGAGAGAGAACAAGCCAGCAAGATGGAAATCACGGTGTTTTATAATCACATCTCAGAAGTGACACCCCCCATCTTTGTGATACTCTATTCATTAATAGCAAGTCACTGGGTCCAGCCCACACTCAAATGGAGGGGATCATACAGGGTACAAATACCAGGAGGAGGGATCACTGGGTGCCATTCTAGAAGCTGCCTACTACAGGCTGATATTTGAACAGAGGCATAAATGAAGTGAGGGAGTGAGTCATGTGAGTATCTGGGGAAAGAACCTTCCAAGAGGAAGAACAGCAGGAGCAAAGCCCCAAGTAACTGCCTTGGTCTGAACGAGGAGCAACCAGAAACTCCATGTGGCTGGAGCCAGGGAGGGAAAGCGTTCTGGAAAATGAGGTTGAAAAAGGAGGCAGTGACAAGGTCATGACAGGCTTTGTGGGCCATGGAAGGACTTGGGGTTTTATTTTGAGAGTGATGGGAAGCCACAGTATTCCTCTAGTTTGCATTACAATAATTTACTTACTTGACTCTTCAAATGGTGAAGATCACTTCTCATTTCTGTTTCTAAAAATGCCACGCCCTAACATATGTGTGTGTGAGAATGCATTTGTGCAGGTAATATAGGATACATACTCCTATATATATGTGTATGTATGTGTGTATCCTAAGGGGTTTTTCTGGGTTGAAAGGTATGTGCATTTAAAAATATAGATACACACCTATAACTAAAACACACTCAAAAAGGCTTTTCCAATCAACTCTCCCATCAATGTTGTGCAAAAAAGAGCCCTGGCCAACACTAAGTAGTATTAAGCTTTTGAATCTGTGTTAATCTGTTATGGAAAATGTGGCATTTCATTGTGATTTGCCCTTGTTCCCTCGCTAAAGAGGATGAGTGGTTTTGCATCTATTAGGAGGATGAAGCTTTTTGCATCCTTCTGTTTCTTCCTTCCTGATCAGGTCTAAGTGTCCTCTACTATGACAGGCTCTAGTTCAGTCAGCCCTGTAGCCCCAGGAGCTGTCCAGCTGTCTGGTACTGCTTCCCCTTGCTCACTGTGGTCCCAGGACCCACTCAGGCCTCCCCACTGCTGAGCCTTTGCTTCCTGCCTTTGCCTGAACTTTCTCCCTGTGCACCCCTCTCCTCTTGTGTCCCAGGCATATCCTCAGCTCCTGGCATCCAGCTGTCTCCACCACACTCTCCACCAGAGCTCAGAGGTGCTCAGAGCCCCTCCCAGGGCAC